>NC_137772.1:213610157-214299346 GCF_963455305.1 Plecotus auritus | reverse complement strand
CCGGCCAGCCCTTTTCGCATCTTCGCCCTTCCTACCAGTCTCCATGTGGCTTCTTCTGTAAATCCTCGGTTATCTCTAAAGCTACTCTTGAATTAAAAACACATTAAAAAGATTTTTAACATTCCTATGGAACAGTCAACTCAAAACCTCAAGGACCAGGCAGGGCCTGGATTCACGTATGGTTTTCTTGGGAGTGGTGTGGTTCCGTGAGGTTCCGTAACTTGCCTGTGATCTGTCTGCTGGAAGAAGACTGAGCGGATATTTAGACACTAGCCATCGAACCGCAAAGCCCACCCAGTGAACACCTGGCCTCGTTGTCCCCTAGGGTGATGGGAAGCCCATGTGACTATCTCAAGAGCGGTGCTAGCTCAGTGCTGGGCGCCCACGAGGCCTGAGGTTAAAAGTCCCACCTGATGGATCGTGTGTCCATGGGGAAGCCCAGCCCACCTCCCTAGGATTTGCTGTTTTAGATCTTCTGTGTCTCACAACCACAGCCCATTCCAAGGTGACATCTTCGCCCGCTGATGGGCAATTCAAATCAATGTCAAATGCACCGGAGCTCGTCACTCTCCATCTCATTCCCAAGTGACACGGTGATGGAAACTGACCGGTGTTTTCTCAGCAACTACACCTTTTCGCTCCCCACACCTGTGTGCAACGTGGTCTGTTCCCCGAAGAGCAGCCGTGGACTTGCCCGAACCTGACAGCGAAGGAACAGCCTCACGAAAGGCTTCTAGAATGCTCCCCAAGGAGCTTAGCTTTTAGGGCTGCTGCCTCTGACTCACACTGAATCTTCCAAAGATCCAGGATTTCCAGCTTTAGATGCTACATCACCATCGACCACGTTCCAGGCACAGAGAAGGAGGGACGTGGAGGAAAACCAAGATGAAGCCGACCGGAAGGCTCTTTAAAGGCAGGTGCCATCAGCAGGGACATGCGTCACCAGCCTCACCATCCACATGCATAACCACCGTGTACTATCGGACTGGTTCTCGGAGAAGTGTTTTACAAATACCTCTTGCTGACTGCTTGAAAACCCCCTCTGAGCTGGGTGCTCTTATCTCACTTCACGGGTGAGAACAGCAAGGCAGAGAGCTACAACTTTCAAGCAGCAGAGCCACCACGAGCAGAGTCATGGCCCAAAACCTGGAACCCTCACTATCTCTGGGGAGGAAGCAAGAAAACGCGTCACGGGCTAATGTGGGTAACCAGGGAGAACGGTGAAGCCAAGTGCGGGGCAGATCCTACAAGGGCATCACCTGGGCAGGTGAGGCCCAAGACTCTGCATTTCTAACATCTAACAACAGTGACACCGATGATGCTGGTCCTCGGACCACACACGGAGGAGGAGCCCTGACCTCGTGACGAAGGCCCTCAACTCACAGCCGGTTTCACGTGAAGAAGAAGCTGGTCCCCTTAGACTTACACCCTGGGTCTGTGGACACCCACAGGAGGCTTAAGGGAAGTTACACAATCTGACTCTGCCCTGAAAGGGGGGGAGAAAGTGCTCACTCTCATTTCTCATGAACGCCAGCATCATTTCCCAGCCTTTCTGAACGCACATCCCTGAGATGCTTTCTTAGTCCATCTTGCCCCTGCTAGGCAGAAAGACTGGTCCAGTTTCCTACTCTCTGCATTTTACATAAAAAAAAAAACACCCTAACAAATTAAATTGATACACTTTATCAAATTACAGCCTCTCCCCGTTTCTAATGCACATCCCTTCTAAATGCTGCTGACCCGAAAAGAGCTGAATAGATGTCATGAAGGAAAGTTAATGTAATCTACCAATAAGGGTTCTCCTTCACAATCCAACTGTGCCCAGGACTCTAGAATGAATCCGCTTATTATTAACACCGAATCCAAAGCTGGGACCCCTGTCATGCTCTCTGCCTGTCTATGTAGACACACATTATAAACTGGAATTCCTATAGCATCATAAATGACTACAGGGTCCCGTCTGGGAAATAATGCCCTGGTTTGTAACTCTGAGGTTACCTCTGGGCAAATAAATGCCATCACAGACACACAGGCAGTGTGCTCTCGGGCCCCCAGGTCTCCCCATGTGCTCGGTGTACCCAGATGGATTTAATTTCAGTCGATACTGAACCACCTTGGCCAGAGGAGACAGGAAGATATTCTCGAATGCCTCTGTTCCACAGTGCGAGGTTTATGTTGCTGGAGGAAAACAACATTCCACATTGCTCCTGGAATGCAGCGCTGTCAAAGAGTCAGTGTGGGCTCTGGCCCTGAGGTCTAAGGACACGCCAACCTCCTCGGGATGAGCCGATTAGCGCACCCAGACACGGCGCAGTTGCCACCCCGGGCACGGCGACCCAGGGAGCACCCAGGACAGATTCTCCCAGAGACAACTGCCACCCGCACAGGAGACAGTCCCAGATGCCGGTGTCTTTTCATTCCACCCCCCCCACCCCCTTCCACCCTGAAATCCAGGAGGGTGAGGGAGTCTCCATGGCAACATCAAGGACCGAGCTCCTGACCTAGAACTCGGCCCACAGATCCCAAAAGGCAGTGAGGCCTCTGAAAAGAGAATGAGAAGGTACATGTCACATTTCCAAGTCTTCTTAGAACCAGAAGAAAAAGCTCCCGCCACGAATGTGGTTACAACCCAGTAGGACGTAGTCTTCTACCCAGAATCTTTGCCTCCCTCAGCAACTCTACAAAAATGCAAATGTGTTGGGCTTAACCATAATTAGCTACTTTTCGAAAAACGTATAATTCACGTTTTAAATTGCCTAATGAAGGTGGGGTGGCACAGCTAATCAGAATCCTGGCTTGTGTGAACTAAGAAAAATGGAGCTCCTTAATAAAATTAAGTAAATAAAAATGTGCCCTTATATTCTGATAACTAACAAACCAGTATGCAAATGAAAAGAATCCAATCAAAAAGCTCCCTGCAAAATCACTCCACACATCCATTAGTTCTTCAATCCAACAGCCTGGAGATTAGCAGAGCTTCTAGGTCCTGCATCTTTCATGGAAAGAACCACACATAGCCAACACGGGGTTACACACCGAATCCTCCCTCCATTCCTCCCTCCCTTCATTCCTTCCTGGGACCCTTATGTGGTGCTTTGTGGATGCTTAAGGCTTGTTGGAGAGAATGGCAATGCAGGAGCCCATAGCAAATGCTGATCAATAAGCAATGAGAAGAACATTCTGAGTCATCGATGTTCACAGCAAGTCACATATAACCTTTCCAGAATTGTCCTTTTTCTAGTGTTTGGTTTTTTTTTTAAGAGGATCGCCACTAACTCAAGACCTAACTTTATTATGGAGTAACTTTAATCCCAATAAAAGTATGGGGGGGGTAGGGGGGGAGAGAGTGGGGGCGGTAAATTAAGTTTCACTCTAAAAAGATGCCTTCATATTGCTTTGCTAAATACGTTTATTTACCCTTAAAACTTTATATCACTATTACATTAATAATTTTTAAGGAAAAAAGAGTCAGTTACTTCAAAACAAACCCTGCCAAATGCCAAGAAAACCACATTTTAGTTCTTTTTTTTCCTAATTAAAAAAAAAAAAAAAGGATCTTTACTAACTCAAGACCTAACTTTATTATGGAATAACTTTAATCCCAATTAAAGAATTGGGGGAGGGGGGAGGCAGTAAGTTTAAGTTTCACTCTAACACAATTTGGGAGGAAAAGTATGGAGAAGAATCCTTTTGTAATGCCAACAACCCTCCCCCTTCCTTTTTTACCTATTTATTCTGTTCTCTTAGGCGAGTCTAGATTAAAGGGGTGATGAGACACAGCCATCAAAACAGCATTGATGTTCCTATCTCTCTCTCTCCTTTCCTCATGGTCCCTACCGCTGGTGCTTCACAAAATACCAACACATTTATACTTGACTAGAGGCCCGGGGCACGAAATTGTGCATGGGTAGAGTCCCTAGGCCTGGCCTATCAGGTTCCCCACCTCCCCGCCTCCCCACCACCACCGCGCGGTTTCCTCCCACCCCCGCCTCCCCATCTCCTCCTTCCTTCACTCCCTCAGCACCCCACCACCACCGCTGCTCACCCACCATGTTCTGTGCCACCCTCTGGTGGTCAGCGCACGTCATAGCCAGCGATCGAACTCCCGGTCTCATGGTAGAACTCCCGAGGGGACACTTTGCATATTAGCCTTTGATATATATAGTTGCCAAAATGAGGTGCGACCACATGCAAAACAGCAAATGGATCTATAATGCTGGGAAAGCTGGACCGTGTCCAAGGGTTCATTCACCTTCTCTCAGTCCTTCGAACTCAGGGACCCTCAGCTTCCTCGATTCCTGGCCCTTAACCCAAGAGGGGCGGCCATGAAGTCCACCGCCAACTATGCCAGGACCAACGAGGACAGTAAAGGGAGGTGGTTTCAAAATCTGATGGACACTCATAAGAGAGCATCATTGAGTCTGTGGGTTGTAGGGTTCGAGTGATTTGTGGGGTGATCAAGAAACAAGCATGACCAAGAGAGACAGTAACACACAATGACTTCACTGAGGGATTGCGGGGGGTGGGGTGGGGGGAGGGGGAGCTTGGACAGGGCTGCAGGGAAGGGAAGTCCCTCCCTGCAGATCAACCACAGGCTTGGCTCAGGATCCTCCATTCAGAAGGGGAAGATGAGGGAAGTCCTGGGGGAGAGGGAAAATGGAGAGGAGGCGCACGTGTGTCTAAGTGACTTCTCTCCAAGCAGGGAGGGGAATCTGTTAGTCACAGAGCTCCAAAGGGCAGCAACAACTTGGAGTCTTATAACCATAGGTTCTGTCTTATGGCGGTAATACCGCTAGTACCTTATAACCATAGAGCTCTATCTCAGGGGTCCTGAAACTTTTCAAACAGGGGCTAGTTCACTGTCCCTCAGACCGTTGGAGGGCCGGACTATAGTTTAAAAAAAAACTATGAACAAATTCCTATGCGCACTGCGGGCCTGGGACGAGTCGGCTGCTAAGCAGGACAGGCAGCGGCACCCGGCGGGCTGGATAAATGTCCTCTGCGGGCCGCATGTGGCCCGCGGGCTGTAGTTTGAGGACGCCTGCTCTATCTTAAGGCTGTTATACCACTAGTATCTTATCCTATAACCATAAGGCTCTGTCTTACCAATGGCCTACATATGCTTGTAATTTCACAGGGAATACAAAGCAGGCAGATCCTAAAAAGCTAAAAATGTGTTTCTTTGAGCTGTTTTTTATTGTTGTTATTTTAACAATTGGATGTGTCGAAATTTGAGTTTGGCGCTGGCCTGTTTTTGAGCTAACGGTCTCGGCCTGCAGTAAAGAAATAAAAACCTGGGGGCCCATACCCTGTGGCCACCTCTGGCTCATATACATAACAGGAGAGGGAGGGGGGATCTTCCTAGAGGAGACTGTGAACTAGACCTTGAAGTAAGATGTTGCCAGCCAAAAAGGCAAGGGCAGGCACTCTTCCCTGCCGGCCAGCAGGAACCGCTAGGCAAAGGCACAGTGACGTGGACAACTCCCAGGTCTTGTGGTTCAAGGTGACAAGACAGGTGTGAAGCTGATTCGTGGGGCTGGAAGCCAGGGCATGAGGGAAGGAGGGGGCCGGAGAGGAGAAAGAAATGAGCCCAACACATGATGTGGTGCTTGACAGCACCGGTTCTGAGTCTCGCTGCCCCCGGGCCTATTCTGACCCCTCCACACTTTAGCAGGTGCCAGTGGGCAGGTAACTTAGTCTCTCCAGCCTCCACTCCTTCAGCTGTAAATGAGGGTTATACGTAATACCTACCACCACGCCAGCTCTTCTGCCTGTTATTAATTGTTAGCAGACACCCATAGTGATGGCCTGGCTTTGGACGCGATGCCAAGGCTGACTTCATACCAATGATCGCAATGGAAAGAACTGGTGACCTATAACCAAGACCTTGACTGTACAGATCTGTGCTGGGAGAACGTGCTTGGGATGAGGCAGAGGCAGGAGGCCAGGAGACTACTGCAACAGTCCTAGCAAGGAATGCTGAGGGCCCGAACCAGAACAATTATAAGGAATAAAGCGAAGAAGAGGAATCCCCCAGGGAGTTCTCAGGGAGCATCAACAGGGGCGAGGAGGAGGAGAGGATGAGGAAGAGAAGAAAAATGACGTCGACTTTAATGTTTCTTTCTGGGGATTTCCCAGTCCCTTTTCTCCATGGCCCCTGATCTTTAACGATAAATGCCTTGGTAGAAAGAAGCAAGGGCCGAAACCGGTTTGGCTCAGTGGATAGAGCATCGGCCTGTGGACTGGAGGGTCCCGGGTTCGATTCCGGTCAAGGGCATGTACCTTGGTTGCGGGCACATCCCCAGTGGGAGGTGTGCAGGAGGCGGCTGATCGATGTTTCTCTCTCATTGATGTTTCTAGCTCTCTATCCCTCTCCCTTCCTCTCTGTAAAAAATCAATAAAATATATTTTTTAAAAAAAAGAAAAAAAAAAAAAAAGAAAGAAGCAAGGCCATAATCCTGGAGTAACTTTTCCTTGGAGGAAGTGTCACTTTCTGACACCATATTTTTTAAAAGGCTAAGGGAGAAGACAAATGATGAAGCTAAAACTTGGCTCTGGGGTGCATGAAGGCTAGCTAGAGGTCCATTCAATTAGCCTCGCCGGGATTTATAGCAGAAAAGTGGCATCTGTCCCTTAACACTTCCATGAGTCCTAAGTCCACATGATTTCTCAATGAAGCATCTCCACCATGAAAGACTCTTGCAGAGCATTTAAATCATGAATAAGGGTCTATGGAAGAAACCCCTTCATTCATTCAACATGCGAGTAAAGTAGAAGGAACTCGGCTTCCACATCCTTCCGGGGCCAAGGACTTTGAACCTGTGTTTTGGAAACCCCAAAGGTGAGCCAGGAGGCTGGATAGCTAGACTAACACTTTGAGAAGAACTCCCTGGAGAGACGAGGCATCTTCAGTGGAGGCTCACAAACATGTGAGTAGAAGCAGTAAACGAAAACAAAACATTCTTAACCTACACTGAAAGGCGGTTAAACTGCTTTCTTCCCACACCAAATTTCCCTGCACGATTTCAATTAAGACTCTATCCAGGCATCCTCAAACTACGGCCCGCGGGCCACATGTGGCCCGCGGAGGACATTTATCCGGCCCGCCGGGTGCCGCTGCCTGTCCTGCTTAGCAGCCGACTCATCCCGGGCCCGCAGTGCACATAAGAATTTGTTCATAGTTTTTTTTTTAAACTATAGTCCGGCCCTCCAACGGTCTTGAGGGACAGTGAACTGGCCCCCTGTTTAAAAAGTTTGAGGACCCCTGCTAGTATGCGCTCGTCTCCCCTATTCCTAAATTGCCAGTGCCCTCACCAGCTTTCATCTTCCCTTCCGTCACGCAGGAGATTACAGGGCTGTGGTTACTTCCCAACCTCTAGGTCTACGAAGGTGCCAGAAGCACATGGATTTGGACCAAATAGTGCAAGAGAACAAAACACAAGCTAAAATGGAAAATAAGGGGACAAATTAGGCAGTGAGGAAGTGGAGCAATCTATAGGCTAAGATCAGGAATGATGATGACCATGACTACAATGATAATGATGCTGGTGGTGGTAATGGTGGTGGTGGTGAAAACTACCATTTATTGAGCATTTAACTCTTGAAGAGTCATTGCCAGTTGCCCCCTAATGTCCAATCTCTCCTTTTTTACATAGTGACAGAGCTTTAGTGGGACACCCATCTAAAACCTAAAACTTACTTTTGAATAATGTGGTCATATGACTAAGCTCTGGCCAATGAGATGTGGGCAACTTTCAGACCATGCCCTCCACTTCCCCTCCCCGCTTCCTGGCTGGTCCATGGCAATGAGGGCAGGAACGGAAGCAGCCATCGTGGGTCATGAGGTAGAAGGTGCATATTAAGGATGGCAAAGCAGCAAGGTAAAGGGAGCTGGGTCCCTTGTTACACAACCTCCATAGCAAGCCCTATGCTTATATACCCTGCCTATATGTAAGAGAATAGTTTCATCTTTTTGAAACCACTATTATTTTGAGCCTCTCTGTTAAAACAGATCCTAAGCTATCTACATACATTATCCCATTTCATCTCTATGCAGCCTATACAGCAAGGACTATGGTTATCTTCATTTTGCCACAGAGGATACCGGGGCAGGGAGAGCAAGTCACCTGGCTAAGTTCTCACAGTTAAGCAAATGGCAGGGCCAGACTGAATCAGGCAGCCAGATTCCAGGGGTTAGAATATGCCGCTTTCCTGCCATACAACCAGCTGACCTGACCCAATGAAGGAATCTGACCAACTTCCAATTGTTAGTTTTGGCTTAACGATCTCTCCAGCCAAGGCCAAGAGGGCAGGTCTCCTTGGCTGTCCTTAGCCATTCTGGTTTCCAGGCAATCCATTCGCCCTTCTCCTTCCTGAGATTCAGGGAAGCTCAGAGAGAGCCCCTTGCACCTGTCCATTGAAACCTCGTTTCCTCAGCAGTGTCTGCCTGGGCATTAAAGGTGGACTGGGAATAAGGCGGAAGGGCTGCAGACACAGCTGTTTCAGGGCCGCAGCTGGGTCTCCCAACCCCAGTCTGAGATCCTCTAAGCCCGGGACCTGCTGATTGCATTGCTACACTTCTTTAATCTTCCCATTCCCTCTGTGGATCCTGTGGGATGGCACAATTCAGAAAGAGCTGTGACATCAGTCCTGGGGACACTGCGCACGAGGAAATACTGTCACGTGTATCCAATCAGAAGCATCCAGTTCTCGCTCTTCTTGCTCAAGTGTTCAAAGTTGAAAACAACGGAAAAGCCCAAAAGTACCTGGAATGAGGAGTGAACTGAAAATTCTCTCTATCTGGGCACCACAGGGAAAGGAGCATAGAGTCTGGTTCACTCTCGAACTTTCCTTATGACCTGAGGGAGATTCAGAAATCCTCTCCAGGTCTCCGTCTCCATATCCAAAGAGTGGCAGGCACCCGGGGACAGCCCCTGGCCACCCAGCTCCCGAGCAGCAGGGCGCCCAGTGGATCCCGACGGTTCTAGTGACCAGAGTTGTTGCTGAAAGGGATTTCTTTCTATGTCTTCAGATGAAGAGGGAGTTAAAGGAGGTTTCATTCTTTTGCCAGTTTCACTGAAATTTTACTATGCGATTGGGCATCTTCAGGAAAACCTGCCTCGGGCGTTGGCCTGCGGGAAGGAGCTGGGGATAAAGAAGGCTTTCCCTTTGGTTCTTCTTACTCACTGCTAAGGCTGCACCATCTTCCAGGGAAACTGGGCTCAAGTTTACTAGTACCTTGAGGATACGCTCACCTGACAGCGTACTGTGATTCAATAAGCTTCATGCTCATCTGGCACGTAGAACGTGCTCAGTAAACACTACTAACCACAATTGCTGGTGCTATCGTTGTCACCTGTTAGCACTGTCACCTGAGGACACACCTGTGTGGCGCTATTAACTAACTCCCCATGGAGAATCAAGGTTTGTCATCTCTTCTAGTAGAGCACAGAATTGGGGGCGGGGTCCTAAGGAAACAGATCCGCAAAGTCCATCCACATTGACTAGCTACAAGGCTCAGAGCTAAGCGCCAGGGAGCAAAGATGAACAAAATCCCTACCCTCAGGGTTTCAGAGAGACAAAAGAACAAACAATTATAGGATGATTCATAAAGTTGTGATAGTGTAGTTTCAGGAGTATCCAGAGAAATATGCAAGCTCTGTGGGGAGGGGAGGGAACAAACAGGGTGGTCTAGGAGGGCCTCACAGAGCAAGTGGCCTTGAACTTAGCCTTGAAGGGTCTGTAGTTCATCAGGCAATGGAGGAAATATCTGCCCAAGGCCGGAAAGATAGACGGAAGTCAGAAAACAAGGGACCTCCTATGACATTCCTTGGGGTTGGAAATGTATCCCACAGGTCAAAGGTAGCCAAGCGTGTGAGTTTGCTGGAGCTGCCATAACAAAACACCACAGGCAGGGGAGCTTAAACAACAGAAAGTTATTTTCTCATGGTTCTGGAGGCTGGAAGCCCAAGATCTAGGTGTCAGCAGGGCTGGTTCCTTCCGAGCCTCTCTCCTTGGCTTGCTGCCTTCTCCCTATGTCCTCACAGGTCTTTTTGCACAAGCAAGTTTGTGTCCTAGTCATCTCTTCTCATAAAGACAGAGTCAGATGGGATGAGGGCCCATGCCTATTACCATTTTTATCTTGATCTCCTCTTCACAGCCTCTACCTCCAAATACAGTCGCTCTCTGAGGTCCCCGGGTTTAGGACTTCACGTGGGAATTCTGGGAGGTTACACCATTCTTCATGTTCTTTGAAGGAGGAGAGAGACATGAACAGGCTTTCATTTTAGAAAGAGCACTGGTGAGGAGAATAGGGTTTGGGAAGAAAGCGTACAGGCAGGGAGGCCACTGGTGAGATAATGCCATGAGCAGCCTTGGACACGTTGGGGAGCTTGGTGGTTTTGCTCAAGACACAAGCTCTCCGTTCCCGCGGCAAATTCCCTGCTGGAGTCTACCTGTCAGTGTGGCTTCTCAGAACTACTGTTCCAGCATATTCCTGGGCTGGGCCTGATCACCTACCACCAACACTGGCCAGGGTCTGGAACCTCCCGAAGCTAAACAGGAAGTGGTCTGTTGCGCAAGAATAAAACCAAGGCTGCGCTGAATTCCAAACACGAGTTGGGGACCTGGGACACAAGGTCTGAGAATCAACCTTCCTAGTGGACAAACAAGAACAAGAGCTCAGGGTCCCCTCTGGCCCATCAAGGCCCCTCTAACAAGCGCCCCTCACAAATAAAGCCCCAGCAGGAAGCCCGTTAACACCTCACAGGGGCCAACCTCAGGCCATGGCAGGAGAAACTTCAAAGACATCCCAGCAGCACAGAACACCAGAAATATCATCAATCAAGTGCACCATCCCAGGAAGTAGCCAGCTGAATGGGGAAAGGAGTCAAGCACATAAATTCAATGTCCCTGAGCCCCCATATGGCTCTCAATTTATTACCATGGAGGCCAACTGTGCTCCTTACGTTTAAAAAGGATCAAGGCCTCTATAAACAGTATAGAGAACTACCTCCCATGAAAAAACAAAACAAAACAAAACACCCAGAGAAACTCTCTCTTTTTAAAAGAAAATAATCCTTTTGTGAAAATAATTCCCACTAACACTGAACTCTTTGCCTCAAGCGTTAGCATAAAATCCAACCTGCTGGCCGGGCCTTTAGAAAAAATATATAATGTCAGTTACAATGAGCAATAACTGCTGTTTTGATTTGTTGAAATTAATTTCAGGATCAGATTTCCTCGGGAGTGGCTGGCCTGCCTGAGTGATATGCTAATCCTCAGGCGTGTCAGGTGAAAATCTATGGCTCCCCTTAGAGGTTTAAAACTCTCTCTCCTCCCACCTCTCTACGGACACAAACACTCACCACCCCTTAGCTGCAAAAACAGCTTGTTCACCATTCATCCCCGTCAAAGCAACGGTGAAAACAAAAACGGTATGAGAAGCACTGGTATCTCTCAGGGGATCCGCTAGTTGTGTAATCCCAAAGGCATCACCCCACATCTCATTCCACCACTGAAACTACAAGTTGCCAAGATTTTTCTTTTCTCTTTGGAGTCATACAATCCCTTTGCTCCTGATAAAAAATCAAAACAGCGAGATGTGACAGTGCAGTATGCCAGGCCTGCATTAAGCACTTTGCAAAATCTCTGATCTCACTCCGTCCTCATCATCCTTCCCCAGGTGAATATTGTCACTATCCCCGTTTTATAAGGAGGAGAACTGAGGCTCAGAGAGGTTAAGTCACTTGCCCAAGGTCACACGGGTAGAGAATGGCAAAATGAAGATACAAACCCAGGTTTGTCAGACTCCAAGCCTATGCGCTTAACCACTCGTTTTAATCCGATCCCTATGCTAATTTGAAAGATGGGATTCTCTGCCTCCCAAATGGCCTTCAAATAATAGATTTAGAAGTTCTGCACTGTAATTTACCCAAAGCTCAAAAAGGAATTTTGAATAATATATAGTCTGAGGCCTAAAAAAAAAACTTGAATTCCAATGGATACCTTAACACATGTTTGCACTCCTCTAAGATTGGATCTTTTTTTCAGGACCATGATTTCTCCCCTCTCTTCCTGTTGAATTATACAAGCACTGACTCTGTGTTTAGAGTTATGCAAAACCTGAAATCCAACTCTAGGACTGGGGTTTATGAAAACAAGTGAAAATGTCACAGAGGTCACATGCCGTGCTTTGTTCAAAAGAGATGGGAACGAAAACAAAATACAAATAGGGAGATGTCGGGTAAGAAGTTGACTTAAAATTTAGAAAAACATCCTGCATCTTAGACTGTTGGTTTCTTCAGGACAGGGACCCTGTCTTATTCGACTTTTGTGTCCCTACAGCCTAGCACAGAATTGGCACATAGTAGGTGCTTAATAACCACTTGCCAAAATGGATGGATGGACGAGTAGATAAATGGATGGATGAGTAGATAAATGGATGGATGAGTAGGTAAATGGATGAAGAGATGCTTATATCAATGGTTAAAATACTGAAATTATCTGTAAGGAACTTAATCTCTAGTGTTTCTATGTCTAAGATTGTTTTCTGGCCAGAAACACATTTTTCAACAGTGAATCCTACAATCAGATAAACGCACGACCTGGCTGCAGAGCCCACTAGCTCAGTGACGACAGGGCCACATGGGGGGCTGCTACTGAACTACGACCTTCCCCAAGGACAGGCAGACAGATGCCAGCAACGGCACACTCAGTAACTGCCCACTGAACAAACACGTGCTGAATGCAAATGATTTTTCTGGAAGGCAGCCCCATTTGTTGGCACCAAAACATATTTGCCGTCTTCTCCATGTGTCCTTCTCCTTCTTGAGTCGCTAGAGTAGGAAGCAAACACTGATCCACAGGAGGACACTCTGGGTTAGTCACCACTCCACAAACAGGTCCTTCTGTAGAGCCATTCGATTCCGATTGAGAAGCAAAGAAATACTAGGAGAATTGTCTGGCCTTGTGAAGAATTGTCTGGTCTTGTGAAGCCCAGAGCAGCTTCAGGCAGGCATCCTCTTCCCTCCCCAGCAAACACGGCCCGAGAGGGGGATCTTTCAAGACAGCGCCCGGGGTGGGGTGCGGGAATCCCACGTGAGATTCCAGAGAACATTTCTTCTAAGGGTGTGGGCGCTGCAGGTTCCCAGGGCACTAAAGACCCATAGGGAAAAAAAGAAAAAAAGGAAAAGGAAAGAAGGAAGGAAGAAACAAACATACAATTTGTTATGTTAAACATACAGAGAAATAACAGATAAATAACCAGCAAAAATGCTGAGTAGTATAACTAAATATTCCTTATACAGTGAGGTGACGCGGCTCTGTGGTTTATGAGAAACAATATTTCACCTGGGAAAGCTCAGCAAAGGCATGTGAACACCCCGTTTAACCACCAAGGGGACCACGGCTCACTCTGTGGGTTCAAAGACGTGTTTCGGGTCACAGAAGCAGGACGCGGAAAGGGACACGTGGCATCCTAGTCTGGTATATTTCTCATTGCTCAACAGAAACATTTCAGGCCTCACGCTGCGTGCCAGGTTGTGTGCAGGTAAATTCCTACGAGGCAACTGTTACCTTCCTGTGAAATTTCCAGCCATTTAAGGGTTGGAGCCAGAATTTCAGCTGGCTTGCCTGAGTCCACCAACACCACGGTTCTCCAGAAAGTGACTAGGTCGAGTTGTCCCAGTGCCAAGGCGGCAGAGGAGGGAGAGAAGGAGTTGGAGGGAGAGGGAGAGAGAAAGGAAACCCCTCCCACCCATCTGAAAGAAGGTAGGAAGCTGTGAGCTGCCTCTCACCGCTCCATCTTACAGCTATCTCAGAAACAAATCGGTGTCCAGGAAATAATCGCCTGAGTGGAGATAACTCGGTTGTCTTCAGGATTAAGACGAAGGCCTTTTTAAGGAGCAGAGTATCCATTTCTAGTTAGTGAAGCATCACAGCTTATCTTACTCGACAATTTGTAGTGGTCCCCTGTCCCACCCCAGCGGTCCCACCGCGTAGAAATAGCAGAGCCCAAACCATGCATGAAAAATGGCCAGAATATTTAAACCCTCCATGCATTTATACCACCCCACGGTGTTGCTTTAATCAAAGACGGTGAGAAAAAAGGAAAACCCATCCCGCAGACGTTCCCAAACATTGCTGGGGATCAGGAGAAGCATTAGGGAACCTTTTCAGATGGTAAGATGCTGGCCCTGGCTGGGTAGCTCAGTTGGTTAGAGCATCGTCCCGATACACCAAGGCTGTGGGTTCGATCCCCAGTCAGGGCACATACAAGAATGAACCGAGGAATGCATACATAAGTGGAACAACAAAAACTGATCTCTTGATCTCTCTCTGTCTCTTCCCCCCTTCCTCTCTCTCTCTAAAAAATCAATTTAAAAAAGAATTTATAAAATGGTGGGATAGTGGGCCCACTTCTGGATATTTGAATGAGTATGTGGTGCTGGTGTTTTTAATGGTGCTGGTGTTTTAAGAACCCCCGTCATTCTGACGATCAGCCTACTTGAGAACCCCCGCAACACACCTATATAGATCATTCCTGAGCGAGGCTGTCTGGACAGCACCCACCTCGATGTGCAGGCTCACCAAGTATCAAGCACTGAGGGAGGCCTATTCCACACACAATACAATCTCATGTCACCCTTACAACACCGTACTCAGTTACAGAGAAGAACACGGGCTCGGTGAGGTACACCAACTTGCCGGCAGGTTTGGATTCACGGGCTTTCCCAGGGACGCGGGCTCTGTCCTCCTACCGTGCGTAGAAACATCCCCTTCCGTGGAAGAGAGCCAGAGCGAGCACCGGAGCATAGAGACCCGAAGTGGATTGGAGAAGCTGGCGCTGGTTCAAGGACTGTCTTGATTGAATTTCCTATTATTGATAAATATAGCGGGGAAAGAAAAGCTGGTGGAGACAGACACCCGGTTTTATAAGCTCCAGAGGAGCCACATTTCCCGTGCGTAGGGAGACTGCTAACATCCTGCCTGGGATTTCACCGCCGAGCAGGAATTCGGACAAACAAGCTTACCCGGCAGCTCCCTGGTGCCCCGTGCAGCAGCCACGAGGGGGAGAGAGGCGGAAAGTGCCCACGGGCAGGGAAGAGGATACCATTCGCTCGGCTGGGCGAGGGGGACCCATTTCAACCAGACAGCGAAAAGGACCCAGATCCATTTCCCCTCAGTGCCCACGGAACCAAAGAGTCTCCAGGGCCCACCCCCCCAGGGGGGCAGGCACCTTATGCAGGACATCTCCCTCCAGGGTATCATCTCTGCCCGGGACACCCTGGGACAGAAGTCACAGCCTGCCCTCCTGGACTTAGGTCAGGGCTAGAAGGAGTCAGGAGATGTAGGTTTCCATCTAGTTGTCCCCTAAGTCAGTGTGTCACTTCACTTTGGGCCTGAGTTTCTACAACTCAGAGGTGGCCTGAGACCAGGTCTGAATTCCCTGCCAGCTCTGACAATCTTGAAAACCTAGACCCTCAGTAGCAACCAGGAGGCCAGGACAAGGTCTGCAGGGGGTTTCCCAAGCTGCTGCCCACGGAGAAGCCGCAGGAGGGAGGAGAGCCCACCTGCTCGTAGTCATGCTGCCCATGCTCATCTGCGGGGCTGTGCGCTGCAGAAATGCACTCGGAGAAGAAGCAAGCGGTTACATGGGAACATGAAAGGCTAGAAACCCAGAGGAAATGGGTGTTTGCCTCAAAGGTCCCCTGACTTGACTCTCATGGTGAATCTCCAAATCTTCCTCTGTAAATCTCCACGTCATTCATTCACGGAACAAATGTGTGTGAGCACCTGCACAGGAAGCTGGGGAAACTGAGGTCAACCATCACCACCACCACCACCATCATCATCATCATCATCATCATCATCATCATCATCATCATCATCACTATGATTCAGTTAAAGCAGCTGGGGAAAAAGACATGTCATCATCATCATCATCATCATCACTATGATTCAGTTAAAGCAGCTAGGGAAAAAGACATGTCTAATTAAGGAACGCTGGGATTCCCCTGACAGATGAAAAAAGTCCACCGGCAAGATTCAGAATGTGTCCAATTCTCTCTCCCTCAGCTCACATAGTCCAGAGGAAAAGCAGGCAGTCGACCTCAAAGCAAACCTCGAAGGCCAGAAAACGGAAGGGGTGAACGCAGGCACCTCGGGCCATGGCCTGTCTGACTTCCTGAGCAGAGACAGCAAAGGTCAAGGGCTCGCCAGGGAATTCAAACCTCCCCTTCTGATGCACAGGGCGCCGAGAGGCGTGACTCCACCCACAAACCCTTCACAGCACTGGCTGGACGCAGAGAGCATGTCCCTCCCACTGCCAGGCTCCGGCCCCAGGAAAAACCCGTAAGTGGACAGAATCAGTACATCCTAAGATCTTCAACAGGCGCTCTGGGATTTCAGGCGATGGAACCATCTGTCCTATAGTAAAACAGAGTAAAAAAAAGCAATGGGCTTAGTAGGAGCAGCCAGTACTAATTAGCCTTTTTTGCTACTAACAGCTACAACTACTATGCCTACCCTGCTAACTAGTAACTAACTGCTAAGCTATACTGCCTCTCATGGAATGACCCACACCTGTTCCTTTACGGCTTGTCGGTTATCTCACGGTCGTGGTCGGCAAACCGTGGCTCTTTGGCCCCTCGAGTGTGGCTCTTCCACAAAATACCATGGCCTGGGCGAGTCTAGTTAGAAGAAGTTTAAGTTTAAAAAATTTGGCTCTCAAAAGAAATTTCAATCGTTGTACTGTTGATATTTGGCTCTGTTGACTAATGAGTTTGCCGACCGGTGTGGTTCAGCGGTTAGAGTCTCAGCCCACGCACCAAAGGGTCTCAGGTTCGATCCCCAGTTAAGGGCATGTACCTGGATTGCAGGTTTGATCCCTAGCCTCGGTCAGGGCACATGTAGGAGGCAACCAATCAATGTGTCTCTCTCAGATTGATGTTTCTCTTTCTCTCCCTCCCCCTCCTTCCATTCTCTCTAAAAATAAAAAAATAAAAATCAACGGAAAAAATATCCTCCGGTGAGAATTAAAAATAAATAAATAAATAGAAAGAACCAACCCTGCGCCTGCAAGAGAAACTTCACTGCAACCAAGTGCGGAGGCTTTGCCGCACTCTCAGCACAGCTGTCCTGGTCCTGCGAGGGAGGGAACCTTCACGTTCTGGCAAACCCCACTGCAACCACGTCTCCACGCAGCAGCCTCAGACGAATGGAAACGTCCATCTGAGCCACGCAAATCCGACAGGCGATCATGCAAACTGCTGGTGTCAAATCAAACCGCACAACCAGTAATTACCCATCAAGCGAGGGCCGTAATAATGGCTCCTTGGGGTCACTCCACTGGAAGGCAGCCAGGCGGGTACTAAGGCAGGAGCTGGAACTGGATAAGTATGACAACAGCCGTAAGAGAGAAGCGTTCCCCTCGCCTTTCTGCTGACATCCCTACCGCAGCCCCACAAAACAAACCTCCTCTCTCAGGTCAAAACGCACTGCGGCCCTGGCCCGTTTGGCTCAGACAGAGCGTCGGCGTGGCCTGCGGACTGAAGGGTCCTGGGTTCGATTCCGGTCAAGGGCATGTACCTGTGTTGTAGCTCCTCCCTGGCCTGGGCCCTGGTCAGAGCGCATGCAGGAGGCAACCAATCGATGGGTTTCTCTCACATCGATGTATCTCTCTGTCTTTCCCTCCCTCTCCCACTCTCTCTAAAAATCAATAGAAAAATATCCTCTGGTGAGGAGCAAAAAAGAAAACTAAAAAAACACACGCACCGCGTAGCTGCCCCCAGGCACGGGTGAGTCTCGGGGTGCTAGGGCAGATTTCCACCAGGACACGGTGCCCCTCTAATTTTAAAGGAAGTCAGCTTTAGATAATGGTCTGAAAGGTGCTTCCTTTCAAAACTGCTGTAATTAAACTAGGAAAACATTAATTTGTACCCTCGTGGTAAGAGCACTTCCTGGAAATTCCTTAAAGGAAGTCTGTAATTGATAGTGTGTATACGTCATACACACACAGAAGGAGGGGGAAGGAGAGGGGGAGGGAGAGAGAGAGCTCAAGATTTGCAGCATTGGGCCTCAAATCTCCTTATATTAGCTCTGACTCTATAATTCGATTGAAGAGGGAAGAAAGCATTAAAATTTTTTTCTCAGGAAAACAATCTTTCTATTAAAATGCAAAACACCACCTTTCAAAAGATGAAAGGACTTAGCAGAAACACCATAAACCTCAGAATTACACAGTAAATTGCTTCTTTTATTTAAGGCAAATTAATATCAGATCACAGATTTTAAAAAATAAGCCCTCCCAACGCGCTCCAATGGACACTGCAAGGAATGAAGGGTTGGCTATAATCACCGTCCCAATCGTCCTCCAATCCTGTCTCGTTACCAGAGAGCTCTTCTTCCAAGTGACACACACATGGTTTTCTGGTCTCCAGTTTCTTCACAGGAGCCACCACACGCAGAAGCCACCACACACAAAGCGAGGGACAGGCTCGGGGCATATTAACAAGGGCGACTGCATCTGCCCAGGACCCTCCCTCCTGAACACCATGCTCAGGCCTCACAGGTCTGAGAGGGAAGTCCTTCTCGGGGACTTTGCAAGAGTCAAATTGAATCTGGTCAAAGGCCATGGACAAACCTCCTTCGTGTCCCTTCTTGGGCCTCCAAGAAGCTGAGTTCCTCAGAACCCAAATAACTAATGAAGGACACACTGCACTAAACCTGAACCTTCTCTCTGACCCAGCTCAGCCGTGGCAGTGCGAACGCAGCCACAGAAGATCCGTAAACCAATGAGTGTGGCTGAGTTCCAGGGAAACTTTATTTAAGAACACTGAAAATTTGAATTTCATGGAATTTTCATGTGACAGGGAATAATATTTTTTGATTTTTTTCTAGAGGCCTGGGGCACAAAGTTCGTGCAGGGGGGCGGGGGTTGTCCCTCAGCCCAGCCTGCACCCTCTCCAATCTGGGACCCCTCGAGGGATGTCTGACTGCCCGTTTAGGCCTGATCCATAATCCAGGACTGCTGGCTCCCAACTGCTCACCTGCCTGCCTGCCTGATTGCCCCTAACTGCTTCTGCCTACCAGCCTGATCACCCCCTAACCACTCCCCTGCCAGCCAGGTCACCCCCAACTGCCCTCCCCTGCAGGCCTGGTCGCCCCAACTGCCCTCCCCTGCAGGCCGGGTCGCTCCTAACTGCCCTCCCCTGCTGGCCTGATTGCCCACAACTGCGCTCCCCTGCAGGACATCTTGTGTCCACATGGGGGTGGCTATCTTTGACCACATGGGGGTGGCCATCTTGTGTGTTGGAGTGACAGTCAATTTGCATATTACTTCTTATTATATAGGATATGCAGAGATAGAAACATCAATGATGAGAAAGAATCGATTGGCTGCCTCCTGCACGCCCCACACTGGGGATCGAGCCCACAACCCAGGCATATGCTCTGACCAGGAATCGAATCCTGACCTCCTGGTTCATAGGTCAATGCTCAACCACTGAGCTACACTGGCTGTAACTTTATTCTTAGCTCACAGGCCATAGCACATCCCGAGATGGACTAGATCTGGCGCATGGGCCACAGTTTGCTCACCCTTGTTCTGGTCCTTCATGGATTTGGGCGACTCACTCAATAATAACATTACACCACATTAGAATGACCCGGAGTCCTTTCACGATCACCTCATTGATCCTCAAAACAACCGTGGGATGCGGATTTTCCACATCCTTATCTGCCTCAGTTTACCTCGGAAAAAACCAAGGCCTGACATGACTTATCCGAGGTCACGGCCTTGGCCTTCTCAGTCCACTGCTAGAATTCTGTCTGCACTTAAGAGCCTGCCACAAAACCTAGTTAATAATGGATAGGAAGCCCTTCATTCATCCATTATTGATTTCAGAGAATTAACCAGGAACATCCCAGTGAAGTGCACCTCGGAGTCAGCAAGGATTCCTGTATTAAAGCACAAACACCACGCCAACAGGAGGGCTATCACACATCATCCATCTCACAGCACACGCGGCAGTTCCACTTGCCTTGGAGAAAGAGAGCGCGGACACCAGCCGCCTCCTGCCCTTTGGTGCTACAGGGAAAAGTTAACGACACAGAAAATCGCTTGTGCTGCCCCGGATTGCAAATAGGAATTCCAAAAGTGAAGGCCTGGTCATGAACACACAGGGTGATGCTTTAATACCTAAGCCAGGCGTGACCACCTTAATTTCACAAATGGTCCCCGCATGGTCATACAGACACTCAAACCGAAGGCAGGCACTTGGGGGAAAACTCACATCCCTAAATTCAGGAAGTCTGAACGTACATTCCTTGTGATTACTGTCTCAGAAATAAACTCTGAACATGCATTCTTATCAACTTATAACACTTCCCTAGATCTACTGCAACCAATGTCCTCTCAGTGTGTGGGAGACGTGGAATCAAAAAGCAGAGGCCTCCAATGGCAATCACTATGTCAACGTTGAGCCCCCTGCCCACCCGCATCCCATAATCAGATCATTTTGAAGCACCCGTGGGAATGCAAAGTTGCCCGGAGCTTCACCCCATAGGGCATGTGCACCTAGAGTCAGCAAGGAAATGGACATAAAAACTAGGGTAATGACCCAGCTTCACATCTGAAGCAGTGACCCCCCCACCCTGGCTGCTTACTCCCCATATCCCTCTGCTAGAGAACTCTTACGGCAAAGATTAAAGCCTAATTGCTATGCCAGCCCAGAGGGCTCAGTGGTTGAGCGTTGACCTATAAACCAGGAGGTCATGGTTCGATTCCCGGTCAGGGTATATACCCAGGTTGTGGGCTCGTTCCCCAGTAGGGGGTGTTCAGGAGGCAGCCGATCAGTGATTCTCATCACTGATATTTCTATCTCTCTTTTCCTCTCTGAAATCAATAAATGTATACTTTTTTTAAAAAATCCTAATTGTTAGGATCTCGATGAAAACATCTGTGATGGGCTGATGGGTGAAACTGAAAAAAAAGCCTGGGTGCCGAGGCTGGTTCTTCCCCCTGCAATTCCAGATGGTGTCTCCAGTGGGGTTTCCGTCGATCACATAGGTGGTGCTTAGCCACCAAAACGCCTTCCCTCTGCCTCCTCCTCTCTGGTCCTACGCTGTCCATCTAGCCTGGACTCAACTCACTGAGGAATAATAGCTTTTTGTGAGCTCCTTCATGTGCAGAGAACTCCAACAGTCGTCTTCTCAATAAACCCCCTGTGTCTCAATAATCGACTCTATTGGCAATTGACAGATAATTGATTTCCCAAAACCAGGGCACCTCTGACTTCTGACATGAAAAAGGCACTGTTAGTAATTACTCCAGGACAAAAGGCATAAACCAGGACTATCTGGGGCAAAAGAGGGCACAAGGTCACCCCAACAATAAGGCCTTAGAGGAAGTGCCCTCTGTCTTACCTGTTAACTCTGTCCCACCTTTTTAATCAAACAGCTCCCAGCACAGTTCCTGGAACACCATAAGCTCTTGATGATAAGTATGTATGGAATTGAATCTGTAAATAACAAGAGCCCTGCATGGTACACAGGTAGCAGCTACCATGGATTTGCCCCCATGAAGGCTGCTGTAGATTAAAATAAAATCATACCAAAAAATCACTACTTCTGATCTCCTATTCATTTTACTTCCACCACGATGTTTTTATTTATTTTTCCTTTTTTTGGCTAATCCTCACCTGAGGATATTTTTTCCATTGATTTTTAGAGAGTGTGGAAAGAAGGGGAAGAGACAGAGCGAGAGAAACATAGATGTGAGAGAGACAAATTGATTGATTGCCTCCCACACACACCCCGACCAGGGCTGGGGATCGAGCCTGCAACCAAGGTACATGCCCTTGACCAGAATCAAACCCGGGACCCTTCAGTTCGCACCATGGAAGTTTTAAAATCTCTCATGGAGAGTGACTTTGTATGCAGCACTAATAATTAATAGCTGTCATCAGGCACTGGGGCCTGTGTGTGTTCGTTACAGTCGAGGAGCCTTGCGCACATTCTCCCGACAACCCTGACAAGAAAAGCTTAGCGTATACCTAGACAGTAAGTGAAGAAACCGAGGCTCAGCACGGAGAAATCGTTCACGTGAGGTCACAGACTCTGGCCAAGCGCACTCCCTTCCACTGACTAGGAAACTGACCAAGCAGAACATCTGTTCCAAAGGGTTACTTTTCAAACCATTTCATGACCAAGGCGGGTGGCATAACATTCAGCAAACCATGCAAAGCCGTGAAATTGGCCATGCATGGTCTGACTACACCACTGGCTGTTGGTGGTATTTACTACACACTGAGTGGCCAGATTATTATGATTTCTGAACGCATAATAATCTGGCCACTCAGTGTATATCCTATCTAATAAAAGCGTAATATGAACATTAACCATCACTCTGTTACATTCACAAAGCCACACCCACCAGCCAATCAGGAGTGAGTATGCAAATTAACCCAACCAAGATGGCTGCGGCCACAGAGAGAGCAGGAGGGAGGCTTGGGTTTCCCTGGCAATGGAGGAAGCCAGGCTTTCCGCACACCCTGGCCAGCCCAGGCCTGCACTCAGGCTACAAAGTTTCAATTATAGAAAATAAATAAATCCCAACAAAAATGGCAGCAGCCACGAAGCTGGAGAGAGCAGGAGGCTAGGCTTGCCCCCGGCAATGGAGGAAGCCAAGCTTCTGCAGCCCTGGCCTGCCTTGGCCTCCACTTAAGGCTACAAAGTTACAATTATAGAAGATACATAAACCCCAACAGAAATGGCTGCCGCCACAGAGGGAGCAGAAGGCTTGGCTCTGCTCCAGGCTAAAAAGTTTCAATTGTAGAAGATAAATAAATCCCAGATACCAGGGCCTCCGCTTGGGTTGCCGGGGGGCATGGCTGGCCTGCAAACCACCACAGGCCCCTCGCCCAGGCCGCCCCATGCCCCAAGGGAACCCCCACCCTGATCCGGGATACCCTTCAGGGCAAACCAGCTGGCCCCCACCTGTGCACTAGGCCTCTATCCTATCTAATCCTATCTAATAAAAGAATAATATGCAAATTAACCATCACTCCAACACACAAGATGGCTGCCCCATGTGGTCAAAGATGGCTGCCCCCATGTGGACACAAGATGGCCACCACAAGATGGCCAGCAAGGGAGGGCAGTTGGGAGGGACCAGGCCTTCAAGGGAGGGCAGTTGGGGGCAATCAAGCCTGCAGGGGAGGGCAGTTAGGGGTGACCAGGCCAGCAGAGGAGGGAAGTTGGGGGTGACCGGGCCTGCAGGGAAGGGCAGTTGGGGGGACCCAGGCCTGCAAGGGAGAGCAGTTAGGGGTGACCAGGCCTACAGGGGAGGGCAGTTAGGGGCAAACGGGCTGGCAGGGGAGAAGTTAGGCATCAATCAGGCTGGCAGGGGAGTGGTTAGGGGGTGATCAGGCTGGCAGGCAGAAGCGGTTAGGGGCAATCAGGAAGGCAACAGGTGAGCAGTTGGGAGCCAGCAGTCCTGGATTGTGAGAGGGATGTCCAACTGCCCGTTTAGGCCCTATCCTGGGATCAAGCCTAAACGGGCAGTCGGACCTCCCTCGAGGGGTCCCAGATTGGAGGGTGCAGGCTGGGCTGAGGGACACCCCCCCCACCCCGATGCACGAATTTCATGCACCCGGCCTCTAGTCCTATAACCTATATAATAAAAGGCTAATATGCAAATTGTCCCCTCGACCAGGAGTTTGATCAGCAGGCAGGCCGGCCAACCACCCATGTCCCCTCCCCCTGGCCAGGCTGGCCGGACCCCACCCATGCACAAATTCATGCATTGGGCCTCTAGTGTGTGTGTGTGTGTATATATATATATACATACATGTATATACACACACACACACACACACACACACACGCATACATACACACTCATACACTGAGTGGCCAGATTATTATGCGTTCAGAGATCATAATAATCTGGCCACTCAGTGTATAACGTCACATGGAGTCGAACTAAACGACAAAGAGAAGATGCGAAAGAATGCCGGCAGGACATGGGTAACATGCAGCACAGCCCTTCTTTGAGAGAAAGCAGGAAGGCAGGAACTGGCATGTGGATTTCTAGGTTCCAAATCAGTTTTGCTGGCCAGTCTCATGCACCAGACCCCCAAACAGAATTTCCTAAGTGATGGAAAGAAGTGAGCCACTGCTTTCCCGGGGGGTGGGGGGGGGGAGGAGGAGGGAACTCTGGGAGGAGGGGGAAGAGATTCTATTATAAACAAAACTGATGAAAGTTGCATTTACAGAGAGAAGGGGATTTAGGCTGTAAACTCCATGAGGGCGGAGACTGATTAAGCGAAAGGTTTGCCCCAAACTGTTCTGGCATTTTGTTCAGCTACTTTTTCTCAGTGAAATTCCACACAGTCTAGAAACTTCATCTCCCATGATGCTTTGATTTATGGCACTGAACACAAGAGGTTTGGGGCGGGGGGGGGGGGGGGGGGGAGGAGTTTAAAGTGAAATGTGCATATTTAAATCACCCCCTCTAGCAAGGCTGCTGTGGCTCAATGATTGATGTCTACCTATGAACCAGGAGGTCACAGCTCAATTCCCAGTCAGGGCACATGCCCAGGTTTTGGACTAGATCCCCAGTAGGAGGGCATGCAGGAGGCAGCCGATCAATGATTCTCTCTCACCACTGATGTTTCTGTCTCTCTCTCCCTCTCCCTTTCTGTCTCTGAAATAAAAACATTTTTAATTTAAAGTACCCTCTCTACCCTACCCATTTTAATGTTCATACAAACTTCCCAAATCTATAAAGCTAGGGGCTCTCCTGGGCACAGTCCTCATATTACAAGCTTTCAGCATCCTTTACAATAACACAGTGGGTTGTTGACTCCTCTGTAAAGAACTTCAAGAATCTCACATACACACTTACAAGAATCACAAGCTGGCTTCTCATCAATACACTCCCAGAGCATCTGAATCCTGACGAAGGGAACGCCTTGTCTGACACACAGACTCTCAGCATCAACGTCTCCCTTGTATTGATCATGGAAGGCAGGCTGTACAATGTTCCCACGACAAGGAGAAAAGAAGAAAAGTTTTGCTGCCGTCACTCAATTCAACAGTCCCCGACTCCACACAGATTAAATTCTGCTCCGGAAAGCACATTCAGCCATCATTGACCTCAAAGGCTTTAAACCAAGCAAGATGGGCACTGAGTTCCCTGCTGCTGGCAGCCAGCAGTACCTTATAAATATCTGCCTAAAAATCAACTGTGTTGTAAGAACAGCACAGTTAAGTAACAGTCTTATCTTCACCATGCAACAATTGTAAATAGCAGTCCATGTTCTCCAACTCCACCTGCCTGCTTCAAAGACCCCTGTTTGTCCCGGGCCTGCAGACTAGGACCCAACGTTACATGGAATCAAAATAGGGTTTGGTTAAGATTGGCTAAAAAGTAGAAAATCAGATATAAGTGGGGGAAAAAAAAAAGAATGTTGCACATCTCTTGCATAAACACCATTGTGTTAGGTCTGCCCCACTGAGACCAAGCTCTGGCCAGGGGAATGGGGGCAGAAGTGATGGGAGCCAATTCCAGGCCTGACTCAGTAAACCCAGTGTCTTCATCTAACTCTGGCTAGCTGGCAAAAAAAAAAAAAAAGGAAAAAAAAGTGACCTTCAGAGTGACCTTGGGAGCCTTGTGTTGAAAATAGCAGATCAACAAGATGGAAAGAGCCTGGGTCCCTGAAACACCAAGTGGAGATGAGCAGCTTAATCAAGAACTCCTGCTCTAGACAGTTGCATGAGTGAGAAATAAACTTTTCCTGTGTTCATTCACCAACATCTGGGGATTTATGATACAGAAGCTAGTGTCACCTTAAATAATGTGGGCAGTCATGACAAGGTCATTTATACATATCTAAGTGAGAGCACCTACTGAATCTGAGGCTTCCTGACATGTGCCATCCATGGAATCCAGTGTCCCAGGTCACTTGTGACTGAGACTCTAATTATGTGCCTCAGGGCTTCTCCTAGTCTTTGGTCTTAGAACAAGGGTATCCCAAGAGTGACGACAAACTCCCTTGTCAATAGTCCTCAACAGGTATTAATTGAGCACCCACTATAAGCCAGGTCCTGCTCTAGATACTAAGCTACAGGGACATGTTTTGCCCCCTTAGGGGGAGGCAAACAGGAGACCCATCAAGAAATACTGCACGCCAAACGCAGTGTGAGTTAACGGAAGCAGGTACAAGATACAAAACGTGGAGCGCTGGTTAGGAAAGGCCCCAGAAAAGGTGGAGGACGGTAGACGGTACCAGTAATTCTGGTTGTGCTGGAGGTGGGCTGGTCGTGGTGGTAATGGTGGTGGCTGTCCTGGTGGTGGTGGTGCCGGTAGTAAGGGTGGGTCAGCTATTAGAAGGACTGTCCCACCAAATAAATAACCACTCGTGATATTTCCCACCACCACCACCATCACACTGACTCACATGATTATCAAATCCACAAAAACACTCCCCGCATCTCACGTCGTAAGGATGATAACTGGGTGGGTGAGGGTTTACTCGTACCATAAAAACTGTGAGGTTCGTAATTGTGCTAAGTTACAAAAAGGGCCATCTCTTCACCCGTCCCTGACACACTCCTTTGGCAAGCAGCTTTGCATGCCAATCCCAGCAGGCACTGTGCCCCCTGCTCTGACTCTGAGCTCGGCCAAGTGACTTGCTCCGGTCAGTGGGATGTGAGCAGACCCTTGCACCTGTCACATCGGTGAGGACATACCTGGGCCCCCTGCCAGAGGAAGAGACACGTGAGGCAGAGTCAATACCTCAGTCATCCCGGCAAGGCTGTTCTGGATAAGTGACTCTCAGACACGTGCGCAAGGCCAGCCAAGATCACAGAGCCCTCTGACCACCCAGATGTGTGAACAACACTAGTTATCAGTGTGTTCCACGCAGGCCTCCTGGTGGTTTGCTCGGCAGCATTGTTGTGGCAATAACGGAGTGCTAAGTCACCATTCCCATTTTATGGACAGAGAAACCAACGCACAGAGGTAAAGTAACTCTGTCAGGGTTACCCAGCCGATGTGTGGCAAAGTTGGATCTTGAAAGCAAGCAGTGGCTCTATAGTCTTTGCTCTGATCCATTTCATTCACCGTAATGTCTCTCAATAAAGCAGTAGAGCTGAACCTCTATCAATAGGAGGCACAGTGTTCTCTGCCAGGGTTCCCAGATGGGGCCCTTCGGGCTGGGAGAAGGGAGCCTGGGTATCCTGCTAATTGGCGGCATTCACCCTCCTCTAGTCATTGATTTAGCGTTGGCAGTGACAGAGGCCATCTGCTCTGCCCGGGAGCTCTGCACAGACACTTGGGGGGATGCGGGGGGGGAGGGGGCTTGCACACCTGAGCTCTCCCTGCCTTTCCCTACACCGCACTCCACAGCTCAGACCCTTTTCCTCCAAAGATCCTCCTGGGGGCCAGCACCTGGAGCCCGACGGGCTTCCTCTCCACCCGCCCTCCTCCCGCGCACTCACCTCTCCCCACCCCCCTTGCTCTGTATCATCTTTTCACATTTGCCAGAAAACCCAGAAATGCTTGTGGCACCTGCCTCTGTTCTCTCCTCCCTCACTTCCACTTCTGACTTCCAGATTGCTTAAGCCGGCTCCAGGGTTATCCCGCCTGGAGGGCAGCTGTTCTGACAGCCAGCTGTGTACATCCTCTCCCCTCCCCAGCCCCTCCTCCCTCCGAGTAATGAATGATGGCTTGGCAAAGAAAGCAGAAGCCTCTGCCAAAATAAAAGGCCTGTCAGAACAACTCCCAGGAGCCAGGGTGTCCTCCTACCCCTCCGCCCGGCCAGGCTCCCATCTCTGCCGGACAACACGGTACCAGAGGTGACCTCTCCAACCTCAGCACTAGCAGTCCCAGAATCCCCTCAGGTGGTTCCTGAGCCCCACCCGGGCCCTAGCGACTGAGACCTGATGAAAGGCCTTCGAAGCTCTGTTCCTAACTTCCCAGTAAGTCTAAGGCACTAACCCTTGAAAGCGGGCTTCCGAGGGACAGCCCTCCAGTGCAGGCCTAGCACGACACTGGTCAGCGGTCAGCGGGTGACGGACACACTCATCTCCTGTCGGCCTCACTTCAACTCCAGAAGTAGGTGCTATTTTTCTCCCATTTTAGAGATGTGGAAACTGAGGCTTTGGGATGTGACGTAAGTCCCGGGTCACATGGCTAATACATGGCCATGCTGGGCTCTGAATACAGGCCGGCCCCATGTTCCACACCTGCTCTGAAATTCTCCTACACTAGACAGCAAATATTTCTGAATGCTGATGAAAATGGACATCTCGATTCACTTTTCATGCTTCTCCATTATCCTTAAAACCGCTGTAGAACGAAAACCCAGGAAAACCGGCCCTTTCTTTTTAGGAAATCCTCCCCACACTCCTCCGATGAGGGAGTGCAGTGTAACTGCTCTGATTCACGCACGTGATGAACTAGTCGATTTTATGCATCCTGCTCCAGCCTCGGTCCCCACCCAGTGCAGAAAGCGGGGTGACTTACGAGTGAAAATGATCCTAGCTATCTTTAAATTCACAGTCACAGAGATCATTTCTATCTCCTCCCCACGGATCCTATTTTAGCAAAGCATTTGGCACAGAGGAGGTAAATAATGAAACGCTGGACAAATAGAGCCAAATTGCTAAGCAAATAATAATCGTGGTGATGAAAGTAACAGCCACATTGTTGACTGCTCACCAAGGGCAAGTACCGCACTACGCTCTTTACAGATATTATCTCATTTAACCCTGGTACAGATATTATCTCATTTAACCCTGGTATTATTACCCCCATTTCACAGATGAAGAAACGTAAGTGTCTAGAGGTGAAGTGACTGGCCCAAGGTCACACAGCTAAGTTAAGTGGGAGAGCTGTGATTCCACACCAGGGTCACTCTGACATCGACTACTCTAGAAAACATTTGCTACAGGGAGTGTGGTCCCCGGAAGGGCAGCATTAACATCAAGCAGTGGCTTGTCAGGCGGCACCCCAGACCTACTAAACGAGGACCCAGTGCACAGTTAAGTCCAAGAAGCACTGGTCTAGGTCAGGGATTCTCTCCTCGGCACTAGAGACATTTGGGGCTGGATAATTCCTTGCAGGATGTTTAGCAGCTTCCCTGGTTTCCATCCGCTCGATGCCAGGAGCACCGCCCCTTCCTCCCCTAAGCGGGCCATGCTGGCACCCTGCCCCGACTTCCAGCCTCCAGACTTTGAGAAATCAATTTCTATTGTATCTAGTTACTCTGTCCATATTTGATTATAGCAACCCAAACAGACGAAGACACCACAGTCACACCCACCTAGGAAGTGACACAGGTGACGTTTAAACGCAGGCCACGCAATGCCACTCACCACCCTGAGGATGCGTGCACAGGTATGTTCATCCCAGGTGACAACAGCTCCTTCTCCCTGGAACTAACACCTTCAGTTACATTATCTGATCTACAGATTAATGCCCCATCTAAAGGTTACTTACCTAAGACCTCGCTACGCCGAGGGTGGGCCTCCGACCAGCAGCCTCGGCATCACTCAGGAGCCTGTCAGGAAGGCCGAATCCTGGGCCCTGCCCAGACCCACTGCATGCTGTTTCAGAAGCGCTGAGCAGATACTTATCTTGATGACTCAACAGAAGGAGCTGCCTCTGAATTCTCCTCTCCGGGGCCCTGGGCCTCAGGAGTTTCCAGACTCTAACAGAGCATTTATTCCCTGCGCTTCCTTCTCAAACTCTTTCCTGATGACTCCCCACAGCAGCCTCTTCCTTCTCCAACTCAGGTTGCACTTGATATTTGGAATCGCACAACGTCTACCAGCCGCCCAATTTAGCACTCTCGCTGTCTCCAGGCTGCCTCGCGTGTTAATTGTTTCTCACGTGCAGGGGTGGGGCTGAAAAGTTGAAAGGCAGATTGCAGAGGGGATGGAAATAAATTAGCACTCACAAGTCACCCCATCTCCCGCCATCCAGCAGCCTGGGGCGAGCACCTGAGCTCTGCTTCGGGTGGGGGTATGTTCTGTCCCACAGCAACCAACAGGTACTCCAACAAGTGTACATCTTAAAGATATTTTTTAATATATATTTGTATTGATTTCAAAGAGGAAGAGAGAGAGACATAGAAACATCAGTGATGAGAGAGAATCACTGATCGGCTATCTCCTTGAACGCCCCACTCTGGGGATAAAGCCCAAAACTCAGGCATATGACCTGACCGGGAATCGAACCATGACCTCCTGGTTCACCGAGCGATTCCAGCATCTTCACTAACTGAATTACCTGGCCAACGCAGACGGTTCTAAAAACCAAGCACTTAGAAGGACCAAGGAAAGAGCAGCTGAGGTCACGGATGTGCTGGGCCGGAGCCTCAATCCGCCAGCATGCTGTCCGGGAAAGAGAAAAAGGGCAGGTGTTTGCCCAAAGCTGTGCCTTACCCGAAAACCGGCAGGGGCCATGTGTCTGCTTAGCAATACCCACAGTGGCCGACACCAGCGTTTGTTGGAAGGCGCTTAAGATTCCGCCAACTACCTTCTGCACAGGCTCGGGGCCTCGCTGCGCCCCCAGCAGGAGGCTGGCTCCTTCCTCAGCATCTGGACTCACCTTCTCCAGGCTGACTTCATGCCCCGGCCCTGGGCTGAGCGCTTTACTTGCATTCGCTGATGCAAGCCTCAGAAATGCCCAGGAGGGCACCTAGCATGCCAGCATGAGCCCATTTTGCAGGTCAGCTGAGCACCTTCAAGCTTAGGTGACTGGCTCAAGGTCAAACATCGAGTGAAGTGGTTGGGTGAGGATCTGAACAGAGGATCTATGTGACCACCAGACGCCAGTCCACCATCCCCAAGAGGGAGAGCAGTGCTTCGCAGCCCATCACTTCCCATTTGGTGTCGCCTCAAGATTACCCACAAAATTAGGGTGTTTGCCTTCAGGGACTCAGAAGTGCCTTCTTGTCACTTCCTCGATCCCAGGACCCCACTGAGTATGCACCCAGGACACGCTCTGACACCTGTCCCTCCGCAGTAACTCCCAGGCAGCAGGCTTTAGAGTCAAGGGCCCAAGGACAGACCTGAGCTCATGGCCCAGCTGTGACTCCAGGAAGGGCCTCTGTCTCCAGCATCCTTCTCCACCTCTGGGCCTGTTCTTATCTCCTTTGCAGAATGCTCTGAGAAGCGGCTCCATCTCTGAGGCTGGGGAACTCGGGGCCCCTCCGGCCCCCAAGGACTGCGAGGGTAATGCAGTGTCCTTGACAGCAGGTCCTGTTTGCACTGAGTGCCAGCCCTGTGCTCGGGATGGAAACAAAGGGGTCCCTTCAGCCCCCTCGATCAAACCCGCCTTCCTGCGGGGCCTCCAGAGCTCTGAACCTGAGGAGCCTCCCCCAGTTTATGCCCTGGAGTCCCCAGGCGAATCCGCCATCCTGCTGTGCTCATCCGATTCCCCTTCTCCTTCCTTATTTCTCTCAGAGAATCAGAGGCCCCGAAGCTAAAACCCTGTAGGGGAGCCCCACACCAGCCAGGGCAAAAATGACTGACAGCTTCGTCATCCAACTGAAACCCCCCGAGGCCAGGGCTGGGAAACCCCTCCACTAAAACAGGCTATGGAGGGGAAAGCATAAGTGTAACTTCAACAGATCCAGCATCTGAACCATCGCGGCATTTTGTTCCTATACTCCTTTCCTGTTGAAGGTTTGAGCAATCCTTTCTACCCGGTTCACAGCGGAACACCAAGCTGAAAACAAATTTGTCTTGTATTGGTAAGCTATCAAATGGCAGAAGACCTCAGGAGTCCGTTTATCTTCTCCCTTTCTTGTTCCTTTCTGGTGTCCTTCGTTCATTTTGCTCCTGACTAGCCACATGGCTTCATTTTAAACCATTTAAAATTCTCTGTGCCACTTGTCACTAGGCTGGGACTGACAAATGCAAACCCTGACCTCCCAACATGAAAAGTGAGAGGTCAAACCCGTAGCAAGCCCCAGGCCCTCCGAAGGGGAGGCAATACTGCATGTTACAGAAATAAAAGGAAAGCTCAGATAGAAGCTGCCAGGTATTAATGCAAAGTAATAAACCAAGCAAAGGCCCCACAGCAATGTTTTATGGAGACAAAGCAAGAACTTCCCCCAACGAGGGGGGAGGCCAAGAACTAAGCTTCTAATCTAATAAACGAGAGCAGAAAAAAACAAACCATTAACAAGACCTGGCAAATGTACTCAAAAGGCAGCTTCAGGGAGAAACAGAAAGAGCTTAAGGGTGCTGGATTGAAAGTTCACCATCAAATATGGCAAAGCTGTATGAGTCTTATTTAGAGACACAGCAATACACTTATGGAGTGCATCCCCACCACCGGGCCTAGGCTGGCTGGGCCGGGTGCCCGGGGCTCAGAAAATGCCCTGGACCCTAGGATGGCAGCCCCAGGGCCACGGGGGACAATGTGGGGAAGCAAGAGAGCAGGCAGACAGAATGAGAGGAGCTGGCCCTGAGGGCCCGGCCGTGCAGGAGGCAGTCTGAAGCCAGGAGAGCCCACCCCATTTTTATAATTCCCCTTCCTGACTGGTTCTCCAATGTTGAGCTACCTCTGTCCAGACCAGCCTTGGGCAAACTACAGCCTGTGGGCCGGATCCGGCTGTTCTATCCGGTTCTCTTGCTCTCCCCTCCGCTCCTTTACTTTGAATTTATATTAGTTCACACAAACACTCCATCCATGCTTTTGTTCCGGCCCTCCGGTCCAGTTTAAGAACCCATTGTGGCCCTCGAGTCAAAAAGTTTGCCCACCCCTGGTCCAGACTGAAGAGTCTATTTGATTTACGTAATAATGACTTCTTTATAATCAAAGCTCTCATGACCACCAGGATGGATCTCTAGCCATTTGTCAGGACACATTTTCTTCCAGTGCCCTTGACTTTTTGGGGTTTTTTTTGTTTTGTTTGGCAGAAATGTAGAGTGTGGCCTAGAACTGCATAATGTTAATGGCCCAACAATCAATTCCTGCTTCTGGCTCCCAAAGAACAGCCCAGGACTTGAGTTCCCTAATTCATCCCTTCCCAGCCCATCCCGGCGGGGGACCAGAAGGAAGCTATAAGCATTTCTCCATCAATGGTTGGGGCTCCAATGGCTGGTCACAGGCCTCACCCCAACTCTGATCCAGGCCCAAAGACACGTGCCCACCCCTCACCCCCTTGCCCACCCCGACTGGCCTTTAGGGAAGGCCCGTGCACTAAAGAGTAAACCAAAACTAACCTCCGGCTTCTCAACAGCCTATAAAAAGAAGAAAAACCAAGCACCCCTTCCTTCTCCCAAAAAAGACCAACCAATAAGTATCTGCTGAATTCCTGCTCTATTCTTTGGGATCCATCAAATTGAAAAAAAAACCATGGTCCAGATAGGGAGGGCTAAACTAAAGTAGCCCTAGAATTGGGGGGGGTGGGGGGGAGGGAGGAGGTTGGGGGAGGAGGACTGGCAATAGTGAGCCACTGAAGGTTGCAGGAGAGTGAAGGCCATGTTGAGAGGGGTTTAAAAGATCAAGAAAAGATGAGAAGAAATTCAAAACTGAATAAGCACCTCTCTCTCTCTCTCTCCTTACTGCTAGAAAACAATATAAATAAAAAATAACTTTTCCCTCCAACCACCTAAAAACTCTTAAGTTTCCTAAAAGAAACCCTTAACAATGTTATCAGCTGCAAAAGATTATTGAAATCAGTGGTTAACTCAGGGACCCCAGGCGGCTCTCGGAGCCGCATCCTCCTGGAACGGGCTCTCAGAAATCTCGGAGTTACACAAACACCCAAGACCCCGCTGCCAAGCCAGATGAACCAGAAGTGAAAGTGCTGAATTCTTCGACGAAAAGGGTCTCTTCGGGAAGTTTCCCGTAAAAAAAAAAAGCCTCTTGGGCGGCGTGGCCCTCCTGTGAGCCCCATAGAGGATTGCTGTCACAAGGGTTAACACCGCCCCGTCCTCATGGGCCCATCCCTCTGTTCCTCTGGCTTTTCACCGCGTTGAAGGGAAGCCCACCCTGGCAGTTTAACATTCCCCTGAAATCGAATCACTCCCCGTTCTATCTGCCTGCGTCCCAGTAATGGTTGGCAATAAAGCCTTTAAAACAAAAGGGGCCCACGTGCTCAGGAAAGTGGAGATGCTGACATCTGACCCACGCACAGACCGGAGGAGAGAGGGGCGCCCCTCTCAAAGATGGAGACTCTGATGAAGATGGAAGGTGTGGCCCAGCATCCCGGGAGCCATAGGACCGAACAAGGAAGGGGACAGGAAGATGCCGGACAGCGGCCTAACAGTCCAGCGGTCCTCAGAGAGGGGGGGAGCAAGAAGACAGAAAACAGACAGAAAGGGTAGGCAAAAGCCAGTGAAGGCCACGAGACTTCGGCCCCTCATAGAAAAACTCAAAAAAACAACTGAAGGAGAAACTTCCAAGGTAACTATTTGCAGAGAAAAGGGAATGTGGACTTTTTCACACACAAGGTACTCAAGAAGTTGTAAAAGCACCAAAGGAATGGAAGGGTGGATGAGTTTGCTAGGGCTGCCATAACAAAACACCACGGACTGGAGGGCTTCCACAGCACGAAGTTCCTGTCTCACAGCCCTGGAGGGTGGAAGTCTGAGATCCAGGTGTCAGCAGGGTTGGTTTCTTCTGAGGCCTCTCTCCTTGGCTTATAGACGGCTGCCTTCTCTCTGTGTCCTCACATAGTCTGTCCTCTGTGAACATGTACCCCCGGGATGTCTTTACACGTCCAAATTTCCCCTTACAGAGGAGAAACCAAGATGGAGGCATAGGTAAGCACCTAAACTGCTGCCTCGCACAATTTCAAAACTACAACTAAAAGACAGAACGTCTATCACCCAGAACCACGGGAAAGCTGGCTGAGTGGAAGTTCTACAACTAGAAGGAAAGAGCAAACAGCATTGAGGGGTGCACAAGCACTGAAAAGCTGAGGTACGGAGACGTGCGAATCGGGAGCGCTGCTGTTTTCAACCCGAAGGGAGATAAGCTCCCGATTACTCCGAACTCGTTTCTGGGGAGACGCGGGGGACCCAAACTCCTACGGGGAGAAGCTGGACTGTCTGCCGTGGGGTCGGAAAGTGAGGGAGGCTTGCTTGCAGGGCTGCGCGCAGGAACAATTGTTTATTGTGCTGGGGCGCGGGACGCTGGGACATGGTCTGAGACGCAGAGCTGGCTTACTGGCAGCCATCGCTGTTTGCCACGCCCTAGCCTAGTCACGCCCTGAGACCCCACCCTGCACAATCTACGAACCCACCCAAGCTCCTAGCAGCGGCTTTAGCATATGAATGGCCTACCCTATCGCAGCTTAACCTAGCAAACTTGCAGCCCAGGTCAGACAGCTCCAAAACCTCCAAACTTCAAGCAAAGAGGAGAAAACTGTAGTTCTTGCTGTAGCTCCTGCTGGGTGGCCTCAGACAGTAGCTGACCTGCACCCCATTGGAGATCCAGAATTCAGTGTACCTAGTGGTCAGTGTGAGACACCAGATTTCAACTCCTCACATCCATAAGTGATACATTCAAGAGGCAGACTCAGTGAGCACCAAAGCCCCACTGAAACAAGTCCTGCACCATAAGCGTGTCTCCAGCACAGCAGTTCTTCCATTGTAGACACAGCGGTTCCTCACAGCCAATTGGCCTGGAGGTCAATTCCTCCCAGTGTACCAACAGCAATCAAGGCTTAACTACACCAAGACTTTGCACTCAGCCCACAAAGGGGTGTACCAAAGCCGTCCACCTCAGGTGATTGGGGAGGCTGAACTACTGGCCCCTATAGGTCACGTACCACACAAAGCCACTCCATCAACATAAGGAAGCAGCAAAATGCGGAGACAAAGAAACATGTCACGAATGAGAGAAATGGAGGAAAGCAAATTAATGGACGACATAGAGTTCAGAACCACATTTATAAGGTTACTCAAGAATCTTCTAAAAACCGCTGAGAAACTTGATGAGACCTCCGAGGAGCTTAGTGAGACCTTCAAGGACCTTAATGAGAATGCCAAAAAAATGGAAAAGGACCAGTCAGAAATTAAGCCTACACTGTCTGAAATAAAGAATATACAGAAACTCAACTGTAGATCAACGTACCCCAAGAATCAAACCAAAGATCTGAAATATGAGGAAACAAAAAACACCCAACCAGAAAAACAAAAAGAAAAAATCCAAAAATATGAAGATAGTGTAAGGAGCCTCTGGGACAACTTTAAGCGTACCAACATCTGAATTTTTGGGGTGCCAGAAGAAGAGAAAGAGCAAAATATTGAAAACCTATTAGAAGAAATAATGACAGAAAACTTTCCCTACCTGGTGAAAGAAATAGACTTACAAGTTCAGGAAGCACACAGAACCCCATACAAGAGGAATCCAAAGAGGACCACACCAAGACACATCATAATTAAAATGCCAAGGGCAAAAGACAAAGAGAGAATCTTGAAAGCAGCAAGAGAAAAACGGTTAGTTACCTACAAGGGAGCACCCATACGACTGTCAGCTGATTTCTTGGCAGAAACTATGCAGGCCAGAAGGGAGTGGCAAGAAATATTCAAAGTGATGAACAGCAAGAACCTACAACCAAGATTACTCTACCCAGCAAAGCTATCATTCAGAGTTGAAGGTCAGATAAAGAGCTTCACAGACAAGAAAAAGCTAAAGGAGTTCATCACCACCAAACCAGGATTACATGAAATGCTGAAGGGTGTTCTTTAAGAAGAGGAAGAAGAAGAAAAAGGTAAAGATAAAAACTATGAACAACAAAATGACATCAAATATATACCTACCAACAAGTGAATCTAAAAATCAAGTGAATAAAAAATCTGAAGAACAGAATGGACTGGTGAATATAATAGAATCAGGGACATAGAAAGGGAGTGGACTGACAATTCTCAGCGGGGAGGGGGTGTAAGGGGTGTGGGAAGAGACTGGACAAAAAGCTTACACCTATGGATGAAGACAGTGGCGGGGGGTAAGGGCATGGGGTGGGGTGGGGAATCAGGTGGAGGGGAGCTAGGGGGAAAAAAAGAGGAACACCTGTAATAATCTGAACAATAAAGATTTATTTTAAAAACAAACAAACAAACAAAAAAACAAATTTCCCCTTACAAAGACACCAGTCAGACCAGATGGCCTCACCCTAACTTAATCACTTCTTTAAAGACTCTATCTCCAAATATAGTCACAATCTGAGGTCACAGAGATGAGGGCTTCAACATACATATTTGGAGGGGACACAATTCAGCCCCTAACGAATGATAAGGACAGTAACTCTCCTCTAAGGCGTCCCCTGCCTTTTAAGCGACAATCATATTTTACCAGGTATTTGATGTACCTCAGCTTGTTAAATCTGTGCACAGGTCCCCCGAGGCAGGTACTGTCCTTCAGGAGTCGTAGATAAGGGTCCCAAGGGTCACACAGTTAGAAGGTGGCTAAGACATCCACAAGCATCACCACAGAGGTGGGTCTGAGCCCGGGAGGGGCTGAGTAGGCCTCCCTGCCCCCATCCAGTGGAAATGTGGAGTCTGGATGGCAAATTCTTCCAGACCCCCCCCCCCCCCCCCGCAGTTCCATGGTCCTCAAAACACACCAAACTCATCCTTCAAACTCTGTCCAGGATTTGGTGGCAGGAAATGACACGTCCGCTATTCAAATCTGTCTTTGTTTTAAAAATAAAAGTTTTAGGGCATTAGTCTGTGAGTCAAGTTTTCAATGGAGATTTCATTTTATGGTGCCAATGTAAGAAAAAGGTAAATAAAACATATCAAAGAGGGAGGAATGGCCCTGTAGATTTAATTGGCCCTGTTCGGTGGCCCTGTGCCATTATTTACAAATAGGATTAGCAGATGTGAGTGTGAAATTGCTCCCCTGACCTGGAATAACGTAATGTATTTTTCCTAATGTAATTCGAAGCACTTGTTAGACGACAATCCAACACAAACATGGGAACTGATATGGGGAATTACGGCGAGCAGCCACTTCCACCGCACCTACAGGGGACTGGACTACATTAGACCTAACCAAGAAACAAAAGTAAATAAGATGAAGATTAACAAAAATTAAACCAAATATTTGACATTTGTAATTTGACAGGCATTCCAGAGCTTCCATAGCTTTCCAGAAAGCCTGGGGGAATCTAAGAATGAACGTTCTAACTTATTAATTCAACGTCCTCCCCTCCTCACACACAGATACACACACACAGAGAATAGAAACCGAATTCAGGAATTGAATAGTGTCAAGGAAAATGTTCAAAATTAGGTGCCTCGTCCCTCACTTTCTGTATTAGTTACTCAAGAGTGATGGGAATTCGAACCAAAAACGTCGAGTCCTTTACAAGCTACGGGCTTAAAGAGACTTGGCCACTGTGAGGCCTGGCGATGGGCTGCTACGTGCAGCTTCGGTGACGATTGAGGCATGAACCTTATTCCAGAATCTTCTAATTCCTGAGCCCACCAAGAAACTATTCCCAAGGACGGATCTCGCTGTCTATACCTTTCTTGGCGTGGGTCAGCTCAGGACTTTACGTAGCTTAGTTCTTAGAAAGAGGGAGGAGGCTGGGGCTTCCCCAAAAGCCAGACAGCCCGGTTCAAATTCTCAGATGCTGGTTTTTGCTAGGTGTGACCTTGAGTAAGTTACTTCAATTTTCCAAGCCTCAATTTCCACATCTGTAAAATGGGGTAAAAATGGAACATTCCTCATAGAATTGAGGTGAGAATTGAGTCTTGCAGGGTGCATACAAGACTTAATAAACAATAAACAGCAGCAATTAACTTCTATTAGTGTGCTGGTTACATTATGCATTGATTCCATTTTGTATTGATTCCAACTTATGGACTGATTACAACATGAAGTAAAAAGTAATAAAACTGCATTGTTTAACCATAATGAGATACCACTTTATACCCATCAGGATGGCTACTATCAAGAAACAGAAAATAATTAGGTTTGGCAAGGATGTGCAGAAGCTGGAACCCTTATGCACAGTTGGTAGGAATATAAAATGGTGCCGAGGCTATGGCTAACAGTATGGCAGTTCCTTAAAATATTAAAAATAGAATTACCACGTGATCCAGTAATCCCACGTGTGGGTATACAGCCAAAAGAATTGAAAGCAGGGTCTCAAAGAGATACTTTCATATATCCTATCTAATGAAAGAGTAATATGCAAATTGACTGTCACTCCAACAGACAAGATGGTTGCCCCCATGTGGCCGCCACCAGATGGCCAGCAGGGGAGGGCAGTTGGGAGGGACCAGGCCTGTAGGGGAGGGCAGTTGTGGGCAATCAGGCAGCAGGGGAGGGCAGTTGGGAGGGACCAGGCCTACAAGGGAGGGCAGTTGGGGGCGATCAAGCCTGCAGGGGAGGGCAGTTAGGGGTGAACAAGCCGGCAGAGGAGGGAAGTTGGGGGCAACCTGGCCTGCAGGGAAGGGCAGTTGGGGGGGACCAGGCCTGCAGGGGAGGGCAGTTGGGGGGGACTAGGCCTGCAGGGGAGGTCAGTTAGGGGTGACCAGGCCTGCAGGGGAGGGCAGTTGGGGGTGACCAGGCCTGCAGGGGAAGGCATTTAGGGGCAACCAGGCTGGCAGGGGATCAGTTAGGCATCAATCAGGCTGGCAGGGGAGTGGTTAGGGGGTGATCAGGCTGGCAGGCAGAAGCAGTTAGGGGCAATCAGGAAGGCAGGCAGGCAAGCAGTTGGGAGCCAGCAGTCCTGGACTGTGAGAGGGATGTCCGACTGCCCGGGATCGGGCCTAAATGGGCAGTCGGACATCCCTCAAGGGGTCCCAGATTGGAGAGGGTGCAGGCTGGGCTGAGGGACACACACCCCTGTGCACGAATTTTATGCACCGGGCCTCTAGTATGTTCATAACACCTATTCAAAATAGCCAAGTGCTGGGAGCAACCCATGTGTCATCTCATCCATCACTGAATGAATGGACAAAGAAAGTGTGTTACATACATTACAGTGGAGTATTACTCAACTTTAAAAAGGAAAAATATCTGCCCAGCTGGTGTGGCTCAGTGGTTGAGCATCGACCTATGAACCAGGAGGTCAGGGTTTGATTCCCAGTCAGGGTTTGATTCCTGGTCAGGGCACATGCCCAGGTTGCAGGCTCGACCCCCAGTGGGGGGTTTGCTGGAGACAGCCAATCAATGATTCTCTATCTCTCTTTCCCTCTCCTTTCCTCTCTGAAATTAAGAAAAATATACAATAATAATAAAAAGGAAAAAGATCTGATACATACTATATACCATGGATGAACCTTGAGAACACTATGTTAAGTGAAATAGACCAATCAAAAAAAAAGACAAATACTATCTGATTCCACTTTATGAGGTATTAAGTAGTCAAATTCATAGAATCAGAAGGTAGAATGGTGGTTAACAGGGGCTGGGAGTAGGGGACATGAGGAATTGTTTAACAAATACAATTTGCAAGATAAAAAAAAAAGTTCTGGAGATCTGAACTGTGAATATACGTAATACTACTAAACTGTACACCTAAAATGGTTAAAATGGTAAATTTTATGTTATATGATTTTTATAGTTTTAAATTTTTTAATTGTTAAAAATCTCTTTAAAAAACACACCACCTGCCGGGTTTAAATGTTTCTTTAAATGAACTCTAAATGCCTCTAGTCAATCATCTAGTCCCCTACCCCCAATCCCAGCGTTACTATTCTAAATTCAAGGTGACTTACAGAACTAATACGCCTACAAAATTGCTGAAGTGGAGGTGAAGCATAGTAATGATCCCTCCTTTGGAAAAACTGCTGTTTGAAATTCTCTGCTATTTTTAGATAGTCCCTTGCTCTGTAAGTCAACTATGTTATTTTTAGATGGTCTCTTATTCTGTAAAAATAACTTTGTTTTTTAGCTTGAATAATAGAAAAGATAAACTTAACTGTCTAACCTTGTAAGCTAGCCATCTAAAGGGGCTGATACGCTGATACCGATAATAATTCCCATATTCTCATGCCAAGTGTTTGTTCATTATGTATTCAAGATTACAGGTGTCTGTATAGATATGGTATGTACTCAAGGTTACAAGTTGTCTGTATAGATATGAGAGGTGTTTGTTAAATATGATATATACTCAAGGTTACAAGCTGTCTGCAAAAATAACTTACACAAAGACCTAGAAGGATATAAAAAGAGAATACTCCTTCCTGTGGTTGTTCAGAATTTAACAGAGGTATTCTGCTCTGAACCCGCGAGCAATAAACGACTCTTAATTAACTGGCTTGTTAAGGTGTCTTAGATCTAGCCCACTGATTGACAATACAACAGAGGAACTCGTGGGGGATTGGAGGAGTTTAGAGAAGTTGAAAAGAAATATTGACTTAGAATGGATTCTATTTTAATGCTTTGAGACAAAGTCCTTCCCCTGGAAAACTGCCTCCAACTCACCACATCCTCAGAAGTGGAGACTGTGTTTGTCATTTCTGAGATGTTATCACTGAGCCCCTCGAAGAAGAGCCGTGATCAGGAACATTAACAGGATGGGATGGCTCCAAGCAGTGACAGCAAGTGGGGCAGGCTCTAGCTTTCATCTGGCATCCCTTCAGGAGGGGACCCTGTTGGAGATTTAGGAAATCGGCCCAATTCTATCCACCCAGCTGTAGCCCCAAGTCCTGGTGCACAGAAGGGTTTACAAATCACCAACAGCTCGCTTCCACCCTAGGCAGTATCGCACCAATGGATTCAGTGCTTCAGGAGGGATTGCCCTCCACAGACCTTCAACGGGTCTCCCTACATACAAGACCCTAGATGAGCCCTTCCCTTCGGACCAGGGTGAGTCACCTCCAGCATTTGCCTGAGCCAGAGTCCCAGGGCCATCAAATCACCCCTCCATGGCCCACCTGAAGCCTGCTTTTCTAGTACAAATCCCAGCAATTAACTAACGCCTTCACCATTTATGAAGCACTTGACACATATTTGCACATACATATTATTTCCACTTCCCTCACGTAGGACATGTCCAAAGCCACTTGATTACAAGCCATCATGTCTGTTTTATTCACCGGGTACCTCCCACCTAACGGGTATTCAGCAAATACCTGCTGAGGGAATGACTGGTGCACTCGAAAAACACCTGTCTGTCTACCAAAGAACAAATTAAATAGCCCAAGACCTACCTGGTTCCAGGCAACCACGTTCTCCTCCACATCCAATCTCAGATGAGCACCGGGATCAGAGCCCCGCCCTACCCCACGCCCCACGAATGTGATTGGTTTGAGCTACATATGTTCCGAGCAAACCGGGCCCCTAACACACCATTTCCATGACTGTTTGGTCCCACTTGCTGATCTTCCTTGGGTCAAGAAAATCTAACTTGGCTGAAAGTCAGTAAGAGAGTTATAGGTGAGTGTAGATATGAATTCAACTTGAAATTTTCCTCAGTTACTTCCTGGATTCTTGTGTTAAAAAAAAAAAAAAAAAAAAAAAAAAAAAAAAAAAAAAAACTTAGATCAACTGAGTTTTTTTAAAACAAGAGTTTTAAAAAAAAGTGTTTTTTTTTAAAACGGTGGTACCTCCAAGCTGAGTCTTGTTCCAGGATCACACGTCAACACGTTAAAAAGGAATTCCATTCTTAACTCACTGCTGCCCAAGGGCGTTAAAAGAGATTTATTCATTCCATGAGTCAACAATAATATTCACTGAGCTCTAACTCCGGGGCAGGCACTGGGGTAGTGACCGTGATACATAGGGAGGATGAACAGACAAAGGCTCTGCCCTCAGGCAGCCTCTATTCTGACTTGAGCAAATGGGTAATGCCAAAGGAAAAGCAGCTCATTTCAGCGAGTCAAACATGATTTGAAGAAAAAAGAAGGGTCTGGCCAGTGTGTCTTAGCGGTTGAGCATCAACCTATGAACCAGGAGGTCATGGCTCGATTCCTGTTGGGGACACATGCCCAGGTTATGGGCTTGATCCTTAGTAGGAGGCAGCCCGTCAATGATTATCTCTCATCATTGATGTTTCTCTCTCTCTCTCTCTCTCTCTCTCTCTCTCTCTCTCTCTCTCTCCTTCTCCCTTCCTCTCTGAAATCAATAAAAAAATATATATTTTTTAAAAGGGGTGATGTTATAAAGGGGTAATTTTTCAGAACAGATGGTCAGATTGATGGAAATCAGGCAATCTTCAAGAACAGCATTCCCAGTAGAGGGACCAGCAAGTGCAAAGGCCCTGAGGCAAATTCTGAAACAAAGAAGACTCACATGACTGGAGCACAGCAAGTGAGACCACAGGTAGCAGGAGACAATCATAAAGGTGGACAAGGCCTAGGTCTTGAAGAGCCTTGTAGACCCTATAAGTGGTGAAAACTTCGGCCCAAGTGCAATGGCAAGTTCTGGAACCCTCATTAAGGAGGGGACTAAAGGAAACTGACTTCTGTTTTTAAAAATCTCTTTAAGACTGCTATGGGAAGAACAGATCATGGGGGTTGGGGGCAACACTCCATTACGTAGATTTTACTTAAGGGCTCCTGCTAAATTCTCCTGTCTATCCTACCCCAGGTCATTCTCAGAAAAGTCTGCATCAAATGAAGTGGATGTGGTGGACTGGGGAGACAATTCTCTCTGATGGTTATGAAGGGAGGTACCTGGGAGAAATCTAACAAGATTTAATATGGACCTAGTGAGAGGCTACTTGTAGTGAGCTTAACACCATGCCTAAACACAACGGGCTCTCAGAAATATCTGTGGGATAAATGAGTAAGTGATTCAATATACTGTGTCCACGAGGCTGGATGCTTAAGAGATAAGATTAAAAAAAAAAAAAAAAAAAAAAAAAGCCCTCAGAGACCTCCCCTAGCATCAGGAGATCATAGTAGGGGCTGGCTCTCAACAAGTCACAGAAAGGAGTGAAATGTGAGCAAAGTGAAAAGCTTTGCCAAAGATCGCCCTGTATTTTCCCTCTTTCAACAATGGTCAATATTTTATTATTTCTCAAACCTTACTCCAGAATTTTGGAAACAGTTCAAAAATATGTACTCCTGAGTTCTACATGTCTCTTCAGACCCATCACACATACTAAACCATATTTTTTTTTTGAAATGTCAGTTCTTGTGATGTATCTATCCATCCTCTCTTTTCAAAGGGTGAAAACAGAAACTCAGTTTCTGCTTCTCTAATTCCCCTGGGCATGTTCAGCGAAAACCGTTTCAAGACTTAACATCTAATAAGAATGCAGCATCAGATCCAATCCCTCTCTTGATTTTGTTGAACGTTTCAAGACAGGAAATCACCATGTTCATACCTTGATCTGGGAATACTGCGGGCTCAGGGCTAAATGCTGATATGGTGAAGTTTTCTGACAAAATCTTATATTGTCTGCAATTTACCTTAAAATACGATAGGAGCAACTGGGTGACATAGCACATGTCCATTTGACACTAGGTGCAGCCAGGTAATATGTAAGGCCCCTAACAGGAAACACACACTGCCAGGGTGGTTAGTAACTGAAAGGTGACAATCGGGCCCTGGCTGAGTAGCTCAGTTAGTTAGAGCAGCGTCCCTATACGCCAAGGTTGCGGGTTCAATCCCTGGTCAGCGCACATACAAGAAGCAACCAATGAATGCACAAATAAGTGAAAGAACAAATTCTCTCTCTCTCTCTCTCTCTCTCTCTCTCTCTCTCTCTCTCTCTCTCTCTCTTTCTTCCCCTCTCTCTCTCTCTCTCTCTCCCTCTCCAACCAATAAATAATTTTAGATGGAAGGAAGGAAGGAAGGAAGGAAGGAAGGAAGGAGGGAGGGAGGGAGGGAGGGAGGGAGGGAGGGAGGGAGGGAGGGGAGGGAGGGAGGAAAGGAGGGAGGGAGGGAGGGGGGAAGGAGGGGGGGAGGAAGAAGGGAGGGAGTCAGAAGCCCACTCCCAATTGGCGGTCTAACAGCCCATCCACCATGTTTATCTCCCGTATACACCAGAAGGTGGGAAATTTAGCATCATGAATATTAGAAATAATTTCACAATGGTGAGGTGAGGATGTGTCGTTTGGCTAGACTTGTCTGCTTTTCCTTGACACCCTCTAGGCCAAGACTGACATCTGTCAGGATACGCTCTGGCCCAGAGTCCCGCCAGACATCTGCAAGGGATTCTGTTGCCTAATCCAACTAGCGAGCCGACTGCTGCCCCCAGAACTTTCTCACCTGCTGTGAGAGGAACTTCCACGCAAGGTGCTGTCAGACAGCCTGAGATCACACAACGGGCCTTCCTCGGGGTCCAAGCACACACTACAGTGAAGGTTGACATGGCTGGTTGCTCAAAAGTGTACATGAGGCAGGACTTGGTCTAAGGCCTGCTGTCATCTTAACATCCCCACGGTGGATAACATGGGGAGCCCAGTGGCCCTTGGCACCCGTGAAATGCTGGAGGCACTGATCCCTGTCCAAATATGCCGGGACACCAGCCCTTCAAAGAGGTGACTATGTAAAATAAGGCTGTGATGGTGGGTGCTAACCCAAACTGACTGGAGCCCTTACCAGAAGAAGAAATCTGGACACAAACAGACACACCAGGGATGCATGCACACAAAGGAAAGACCATGTGAGGACACAGCAATGGGCAGCCATCTGCAAGCCCAGGAGAGAGGCCCCAGAAGAAACCTCCCTGCCAACACTTTGATCTTGGGCTTCCAGCCTCCAAAGCTAAGAGAAAATAAATTCCCGTGGTTGAAGCCAGCCAGCCTGTGGCATCTGGTTAAGGCAGCCTGAGCTGACACAATGGTGAACAGCAAACAGGCGTAGGTGCACTTAGATACGGAGCGAATCCTCGGTCTCCACGGTGCCCCGAGCTGGACCCGCCTCCTTGGACAGAGCAAGCCTCTTTCTCCTCCTCCTTCCCCGAGACACTCATCCCCTGGGCGAAGGCCCGTTCCCAGAAGTCTTGGGCCCCTGACACATTAGCTTAATTAAAGAATTTTAAAAAATTAAGTTGTCAGGCATGTGTCTGTTTGGAAATTTTACCAGTATTTTAGGCATGCAAAGAATACATAGTAGAAAAACACAAATAATAAAATGATCTGTAAGATCTGTAACCCTACCTCCCACTGGGGAAAATTTAGCTCTTACTTTTTTTACAAAAGTGAGTCCACACTGTTTACAGGTGCATTGTAACGGGATTCTGAACCTGCAGGAGCCAGCAGTCTACGTTCGGCCGGTGACCTTGAGAGAAATGTTCTGCCTCTCCAAGTGCAACTTCCTCAGCTGTCACATAAGGACAAGGAGAACCTCTCCAAAGCCATTGTGTTACAAGACACTGTTTCTCAAGTGGCCAGCTTGACAGTCACGGGCACTCAAGAAGAGGCGCCACTGTTATTAGTCTAGTCATTGTTGGGAACAATGGGGTCATTTTAAGCATGAATTTCTGACAGAGTCAAGGATGGGGAGAAGGCTACAGGCAGGCAGGCCTACGATCACGCCCTGCTGTGTTCCTCATGTGTGAGGGGCCATGAAGCGACCCATGGAAAAATATCTCACACGGAGCCCAGCTGGCGTGGCTCAGTGGTTGAGCGTTAACCTATGAACCAGAAGGTCACAGTTCGATTCCCCGTCAGGGCACATGCCCGGGTTGAGGGCTCAATCCCCAGTGTGGGGCGTACAGGAAGCAGCCGATCCATGATTCTCTCTCATCATTGATGCTTCCATCTCTCTCTCTCCTTCTCCCTTCCTCTCTGAAATCAATAAAAATACATATTTTTTAATCTCACGCTGAAATGTGGCTTGCTTTTGTTTATTCTTCACTCTATCCAGATGAGCCTCTTTATGAAAACCCAGTTCTATGAGGCTGCTAAATTGGACTGTTCTGTATTTGCATAGTGAAAGTAGAAAGCCAGCAAGCTTCCCACCCCACCCCGTGCCTATAAACACACACACACACACACCTATAAACACCCCCGTATCAGAAACCCCTTTCAGCTATAACAGGAGTGCAGTTGGAGCTCCGAGTTGGGGGTCTCTCTACTCCCGGGAAGGTCTCTTCCCTCTAGTTTGCTGAGGGGCTCTTTCCAGCTCGGAGACGTCATGACCCTATGATTCAGTTTCTCCTGCGGGGCGGCCCTGGCAGGCTGGCCTCTCAGGTGTGGTCGTTAAACAGGCGCCATGGCTCAGCTGACTGAACCGTTCCCGGGACACAGCCTCCCCGTCCAGGAGAGGGGACCAGAACACGAAGCTCACGAACGTGGCCGGGCTGTCACACTCGCACACACGTGCAGGCTAATGAACCCCACAGTCCAGCCAGTGTTGCCAACAGGCAAAAAGCCAGACCCCCAAATAGCTGAAGTCATCACCTTCAAGAGCTGGGCGCCCCACGGGCCATCCTCAGACTCCCGCCTCGACAGCCAGGAGCCACGGCACGGTCTTCCCATCTGATCGTCGTTTCTATACTGAGGGCATGACATTCACACTAAAACTGCTCTCCCCCAGGGACGGGGAGTGAGGCGGGAAGACTGTGAGACATCGGCTTAAGGACACAGACGAATGATCATATTTTCCCTGCAGAGAACAATCTGAAGGTCAAGCAGGAATGACTAGTGGCATCATGCGTTGGACGTCACCCAGCAAAGGGAAACTCCGCGCAGGAAGCACTGAAGCCCAGGCAGAGAAGGCTGCGAGGGCGAGGAGGAGACAGACAGACACACACACACACACACACACACACACACACACACTCAGAGCTGTGCGATGATTTACACACACACACAGCTGTGCGATGATTTACACACACACACACAGCTGTGCAATGATTTACATACACACACACAGCTGTGCGATGATTTACACACACACACACACACAGCTGTGCGATGATTTACACACACACACAGCTGTGCGATGATTTACACACACACACACATACACAGCTGTGCGATGATTTACACACACACACACAGCTGTGCGATGATTTACACACACACACACAGCTGTGCGATGATTTACACACACACACAGCTGTGCGATGATTTACACACACACACAGCTGTGCGATGATTTACACACACACACAGCTGTGCGATGATTTACACACACACACACACAGCTGTGCGATGATTTACACACACACACACAGCTGTGCGATGATTTACACACACACACAGCTGTGCGATGATTTACACACACACACACAGCTGTGCGATGATTTATACACACACAGCTGTGCGATGATTTACACACACACACACATACACAGCTGTGCGATGATTTACACACACACAGCTGTGCGATGATTTACACACACACATACACACAGCTGTGCAATGATTTACACACACAGCTGTGCGATGATTTACACACACACAGCTGTGCGATGATTTACACACACACACACAGCTGTGCGATGATTTACACACACACACACAGCTGTGCGATGATTTACACACACACACACAGCTGTGCGATGATTTACACACACACACATACACAGCTGTGCGATGATTTACACACACACAGCTGTGCGATGATTTACACACACACACAGCTGTGCGATGATTTACACACACACACAGCTGTGCGATGATTTACACACACACAGCTGTGTGATGATTTACACACACACACATACACACAGCTGTGCGATGATTTACACACACACAGCTGTGCGATGATTTATACACACACAGCTGTGCGATGATTTACACACACACACACACCACCGTTTCCATTTTCAGCTCAAGGGTTCCCCATAAGCCCCACTGATCACAAAATCGCTGTAGATACTGCACATGAGAGATGCTTTGGATTGGAATTCAAGGTTCCCCACGACCCATTTCCCGAGTCTGACAATGGATGTGCATAGGCAGTTAGGCGGACAAGAGCAGAGGAAGGGCCATGGGTCAGGTACAGAAGGTCACCGGGGTGGAAAGCCCTGGGTGCCTAAAAACAGACAATTGTAGGGTGGGACCTCGCCGCAGGGTGACCTTTCCTCCCCTAGCATATCACTGGCCATTCGGTTTGGACCCCCTGACCTTTCCTCCCTACAGGTAACATCTAGGCCTCCGATGTATTTCACCTCCAGGCCCAGAAAAGCAGCAAGACCAGACCAGCAACCCCACGCTGACCTCAGGACCAGCTGCATTGGATGGTGACCCCCTTCCCTGGCCCCTACCCATCCATCACTGAAGACCCAGACCCTGAAAGGACACATCTGGAAAGCTGATGGATATTCTATTGAGATCATCCCCTGGGACCCCCCCCTAAAATCTCCACCCTTAAACCCTTAGGATGGAGGACCCAGCGCCTCCCCCTTCTGGGAGCACACCCCTGCCTTTCTCCTTCCTCCTCCTCCTTCCCCAGGGTATTACCATCACCTTCCTCACTCACAAGCTCCAAGGGCCCTTCCTTGGCCTCTATAACTGCTTCCTAAGCCCATTTCTTCTACAAAGTACTTCTTCTACCTCTGTGATTTTCCACATAAATGTTCTCTTATGGTTTGAGTCTTGGCTCTGAATTCTCTCCTAGCGGGAACTCAAGCACTGAGGTTGCTGAACCCAGGTCCAGCGTGACCCCACCGGTCTAACACGGGGGGCCGCTCCTGCCGCCTCCAACATGACGGTGCGTGACTTGGATTGTGTGTCAGGATCCCGGAGAAGCCACCCAGGACCACCTCGCAGACCTGGGTCAGGGTGAGGCACCAGCAGGGGCCCACAGTGCCCCACCAGCCTCTCTCGCTCCGCATCCGTGGCCTTGGGCAGGGTTTCTTGGAATCCCTGATCTAGGTGTTAAGATAAGAAGCTGACTTTCTCTGAGCTGATTGTTTTCTCTCTCTCTCTCTCTCTCTTTTTTTTTTTTTTTTTAAGGTTAAGGGTTGAGAGAACCGGACAGGAGAAAATCTGTCTGCGGCCCATGGCGACCCGGGGCCAAAGGCAGCCATGATGCCATATGTCCCTAAGTCATACGTGGAGTGAGCATGTTGAACATGTCACAGTGTTGTCTTATTTTTCAAGAAGATTTCAACAGCCAGTTTAAGGCTCTTATTTCAGTCACAAGATACGAGTTGGCAGCTCTTCCCTGAGCTCTTCAATCAAGGCACTGTGAACGTATAGGGTTCCACACCCCGGCTAGAATGCCTGCTCCCCGTTATTAGGCCGATGGATGCTCAGTGACCACTTTGGTTTTGCTAGAAGGTTCCTCCAATGCTCTCAACACAGGTCCAATGCCATTGGTCCAGCTCAACCCAAATACTGGGTGAATTCTGTCCAGCATCATATGCCCCATATTGGGTAAAGCACCCCCAGTTTGCTTGGGGAGCCATTCTCTCCTACACTCAGCACAGCTCTTGGACTGGGCATGTGACCCCAGCCACACCAATGAGATTCATTCATTCATTCACTCGCATATTTACTAAACACTTACAATATAAGCCAAGTACTGTTCCAAGGGCTAGGGAATGTCAGTAAACAAAATAGAAAAACCCTTGCCCTCATGAGTTTGCATACCAAAGCTTTTGTGGAAACTGCTGAGGGGGGGGGGGAGGTTGGGAGTAACTATTCTTTCTTTTTATTGATTTCTGGGAGGGTGGGATGGAGGCTGAAACTGTTGGCAGCCATCTTGCCACCAGGAGGAGAGAGATAAGGCATGAGAGATCAGATCCTAAGATCCTTGGACTCTTTCCGTTCCCTGCACACACACACATACCCCCCCCCCCCCAAAAAGTCCCCTTTCTGCTTAAAACCAATGTGAATGGAATTATGGGAAGGGATAATTTACATGTAAAAGATTCCTGGCCAATACCTTAAGACTTCCTCAGAAAAGTATTTGAGACAAGTCTGGAAATGCCAAATAAAGACAGGCAGATTTTCTGAAAACGGCCCATCCATCAGCATGCCTCACCCCAGGCCCTGTTTAACAGTTGTCATTTCCAGTAGTAAAAATACAACAACAGCTAAAACCCTCCCTCCTATAACCTCCTAGACCAGAGAGACAACTTCAGGGTCTCGCCCACGGTGCATGAAGAACCAAACCATAACCACAGCCCCCAGTGGCCCTCAATGAGATGTTCCCGGCTGCCTCCTGGAGCTCTTAAAATGGCCCGCGGCTGCTGAGGGCTCCTGGTGACGTCCCCTTTGTTTCCCACACGCCAAGCCACAGTGCCTCTCCTCAGGTAGCTTGTGGGCCCAGAGTTTCTGATAACATCTTCCAGTCCCAGGCAGGCCCCCCTGTGCTCCGGGCACACGGTGTGCTTACTGTTAGCCGAGTCTGAACGAGACATACAGATAACCGAAGTTAATTGACCACATCCTATTTAACAGGAAACCTAATAGCCAGCTATTTTAGACCCGTTCTCACTTCCCCTCCTCCGGTTCTACCACAGTGCTAAGTGGATGGGAGTCGGGGTATGCATAAAAGAGAATATGAGGCCCTGGCCAGTTTGGCTCAGTGGACAGAGTGTCAGCCTGTGGACCAAAGGGTCCCCCCGGTTCGATTCCAGTCAAGGGCATGTACTTGGTGGCAGGCAATGTCCCCAGCGCCTGGGCCCTGATCAGGGCTCATGCAAGAGGCAACCAATGGATGTGCTTCTCTCTGTGTTTCCCTCTCTCTTCCACTCTTCCTAAAAATCGATGGGAAAATATACCTGGGAGAGGATTTTCAAAAGAGAGAGAGAGAATATGAGGAGAGGGACAGTGACAATTCTAAAACTCTGATACAAAAAGGCTTATGGGAGAGACCACCAGGTAGGACAGAGGCGCTAGGCACTGCATTTGCATAAAAGACACTGCATTTCTCCTAAGTGTGTCTTTGGGGTGGGTTAGTGTGGGTTGGTGGAAATTGGGGGGACCTAAAGTTTCCCCCAAGCCACCCCTGGGTGCTGCCGCTAGAGTGGTGGGCAGCCAGTCTCACTCTGATATCAAGAAAAATGATTTTCCATGACTGCTTCAAAGCAATGACATAAATCTCAAAGATTGCTGTGTAAGAATGTTTATCATGGCATTTTTTAAAGAGAAAATCTTGTAAAATGTTCAAGAAGAGAGAATGATGAAATATATCCAGGCGTCCCCTCTGGAGGCCCCGGCAACAGAGATGTCACACAGAAGCCCCATCTGCTGGGCACACACGCGTGTGTACGTGTGTGTATTTGTATTTGTGTGTGTGTGTGTGTGTGTGTGTGTGTGTGTGTGTGTGTAACTATCTTTCACTTTTGCAAAAGAAAAAACACAGTCATGGGCTGGGTTTTGTTTTGCTTTTCTCACCCCCGCTTCCTGTTTAGGGGAACCTGAGAGCTTCATCGAGAAGCAGTTTCCCGGAGAGGTTTCATTCTCGGGGCACTGCTAACCACCACCCTTCTGAAAGTGGTAGGACGCATGGAAGGATCGATGCCACGGCCCTGGCCCGGTAGCTCAGTTGGTTAGAGCATCATCCTGATATGCCAAGGTTTCGGGTTTGATCCCCAGTCAGGACACATATAAGAAGCAACCAATGAAAGCATAAATAAGTGGAATAAAGAATCAATGTTCTCTCTCTTCCTCACCTTTCTTTCTCTCCCACGCCCCCCCCCCCCCCCGCTCTCTCACTCTCTCTCTATCGATAAATGGGGGGGGGGGGGAAAGAATCGGTGCCACAGTATCTTAGTCCTTGTCACTATATGAACTCCCTCGCATCCGAATCCCTTCCCCACACCTGCCGAGGACCACTGGGTGCACAATGCCTCCTAGAGCTATTCTCAGGCCCTGTTAGCAATTGTCCATTTGCCTTCCAGCTCATGGATCATCCTGCTACTCCAGCTCAGGGCTCATCCCACTACACATTTTCCCTCTCAATCACAGAAGGAGAATTTCACACAGACTCTACCCCGTGATCTGCACTCAGAGGTAAGATCTTAGTAAAGCATCTGAAGTCCGACAGACTTGGGAATCCCAGCTCTACTGCTTACCAGCAGTGTGTCTTAGTCTGTTCTGGCTGCTATAACAAAACACCACAGACTGGGTGGCTTAAAAAAACAACAACACAGAAACTGATTTCTCTCAGTTCTGAAGGCTAGAGTCCAAGATGAGGGTGCCAACATGGTCCGGTGAGGGCCCTCTTCCCGGTTCACAGATGGCTGTCTCTCATCCTGTTCATGAGGGTCTAGTCTCATGAGCTAAGCACCTCCCAAGTTCCTACCTCCTAATACCATCCCACTGGCGATTCCAGCATATGAATTGGGGGGCGGGGGTTGGGGGAGGAGACACAAACATGTAGACCACAGCTCTGTGTTATCTTAAATGAATTACAAAACTTCTGAGTCCCACCTACACATGAGGATGAAGAGAGTGCCTCCCGGGTCAGGCTGCTGAGAAGACTAAATGGTACCCAGAGAGAAAGCACTCAAGACATATCTTTGCTTTGAACTTCAGCCCTGAGGATGGTCTATCTGCAGGCCTTGGACATGCGCTGAGCTGGTGGAGGTGGCTTCCAGACAAGCACTTGTCTGTAGATGGGCTTCCCTTCCCCTGAAAGTCCCTTGATAAGGTGGCTTTGGGACAAGGACAGAAATTCTATTTTCTTCCCACTGAAACTGCCCCGTTCTCCTTCGCTCATTCATTCGGACATACAAACACGTACTTAACAAACACGTATTTCATGGCAAGTCTGTGATAGGGCAGGCGCTGGGGACATTGTCTGTAACCCAGTGTGAACCAAAAACCAAGTAGGCCCGATGCAGGCTGAGAGTGAGGTAGGCTCTTAGGCATCCAGACCACAGCTACATCAGGCTGGCTCAATCACACATTTATATACCCCGCTGGTTGGAACATAAACGGATACAACCTTCCAGAGAACAATGTGGCCATGCCTCTCATACGCCCTCAACAGTCTGCAGCCCGTGCATTCTCCCTCTGAAAATTTATTTCAAAGAAACGTAAAGAAACTCAGGCAAAGATTAATGTACAAAACGGTGCATCATGGTAATGTTTTAAAAAGGAAAAAGTCTTTTTCAAAATTGTTCAACAAAAGAGAATGACCACATGAGGGACTATTATGACTTCTATACGATGGAAGGTTGTGGTGTCTTCAGAGAAAATTGGATGACATGAAAAAATACCCATGATGCAGCACTAGGTGGCAAAAGCAAGACACACGGTAATACATGCACAGCGACTGCACCTTTGTAAATATGTATATACATTCATAGATAAACAAACTGAGGTTAACAGAGATTCTTCCCGGGTGGCAGGGGTCCGGGGTGACATTTTTAGAAGTAGGTTCCTTTCTTCAAAATTCTCTATGCTACACCTGGGTTAACTCTGTAATCAGAAATATAAATAAATACACATGTGAACATTGCTTTACTCTGACATCGCATGGGGGACGGGGGGACGAGGGGAGATATAATGGTGGAGAAGGAGCCAGCGGTAGCCTGGCCAACCTTGCCGCTTGGTAAACTGGCTGCCACGCATGTCAGATCCACCGAAACAGGAATCATCGTCTGTTTTGTTCCCTGCTGTTTCCGTAGCATTTGGACCGGTCCTGGCCCACACGGTAGGCTTGCTGAGTCACTGAATGAATGGCCGGGGTCCTGCTCAAATGTCCTTCCTCGGTGAAGCTCCCTGACCTCCCCTAAACTAATTACGCCCTCTTTTTTCCAGCTGCCCACAGCCATTATCCCAAAGCGCAGCAGCTCACCACGATGGGTCTGTCACCACTCGCTAAATTGCAAGTTATCCAAATGCAGGAACTAAGTCGCCTTTCGATATGTCTCTCGAGTCAGATAAAGGTTTGGTCAATAAAGGTTTCAGTGATGGATGGAGGGGTGGGTCGATGTCTGTTCCTACTGTATTAGCAGAAATTCTTCACGTTAATGATGCTTTACCCTTAACTGTAAGTGTGTGTCAATTTGGAGAACTGTTAACAGAAGGAGATCTGCTTGGGGGAAATAATCTTAGAAACAGTGAGCAGTCAACTGCCAAGTTGTTGATGGCTTTGGCCTTGAAACACGTGCTTTTAGCACATTTTTACTCAGAAACCCAAAACAGACAACAGCGAGGCTGGGAGGCACTCTGATAAGGGTGGGCTTCCTGAAACCCTCCTGGACCAGAAATGACCTGCTTTGGCGTGAAGGAGCAACGTGGACATTTGTTAGTGACACGTGAGAAGGTTCCCAGAACCGAGTAGAAGAACCAGGACCAGAACACAAGTCTCCTGTCCTCCACCCCAGCGCCTTTGCTATCCCTGCACCGCCTCTTCCTATCCGGGTCACCGTGTTTTGTAAAAGAATCAAACACTTGGCGACACAGCGAAGGCTTCTGGGCTCCGAGCTCGTTGCTCTTAATCCATCGCTCGTTGATTTCCTACGACAATAAAGGAGGAATGTCCTGCGACCCTCCAATGACAACATCCTCACGTCCACTGGAATTCCATTTTCAAGAAGGCACTTGCTCTCAGATCTGTATTTGTTTTTTTTAGATCTCAATTTGCTTTTACAGATGCAGGGAACAAAGCCTGTGGAAACCTCAAAAGAATTCTCTCCCCAGTCCCGAGCCACTCCCCGCCTGAATTAAAGGGATTCGCCCAACAGGAGCAGGGCCGCTGTGACTAGTTCCTATTTTTAAGCGCATAATTGTCTTTCATCTGATGGCTCACGCTCTCCCAACAAAAGCTGCTGCATAACAAGTGACTAAAAGACTGCCTGCTCAGTTTCTGATTTCGAACCGGCACTTCCATTTTTAAAGAGCAAAACTGCACAGAAAGCTCTACAATAAACCCCGAGGTCTTAGAGGATCCCCTATCCAATGCTTCCATTTTCAAAAGGACCTCCATTCCAATACTTGTGTAAAGACGTCCAATAACAATTACTGCCTTAATGAGACCTTCCAACCCCTAATCCCTAAATCCTTACAAGTTTACAAGTGTAAATCCAGGACCCTCTGGAGTTTGTATGGCCACACGCTCCCTTGAAAAACGCTGCACATCTATAATGACATTATATTACTTTTTGTTTTTAATGAAGCCTCGGGGAGAATTCTCCCTGTGTGTTTTTGTTTTAATGGGGAAAAAGGATAGGAGGGGGATCAAAGCTGGTGAGATGCCCTATGAGGAAACCAGCCCTGGGATATTTATCAACAGCTGCCAGGCAGCACAGGCTAGCAGAGGAATGAAGGGGGGCCTCCGTTTTGTACAAGCACGATGCCCCCCAGGAATTATCTGAAAGCCAGAGACGCCTTTTTTCTTTTCTTTTATTAAATCCTCACCCAAGGATATTTTTCTGTTGATTTTCAGAGAGAGTAGAGGATAGAGGAAAGACAGAGGGAAATATTGATGTGAGAGAAACACATCCATTGGTTGCCTCCTGCATATGCCCTGACCAGGGCCCGGACCAGGGAGGAGCCTGCAACCAAGGCACATCCCCTTGACCGGAATCGAACCTGGAACACTTCTGTCCACAGGCCGATGCTCTATCCACTGAGCCAAACTGGCTAGGGCCAGAGATGCGTTTTTATGTCATGTGTGAGCGCCACAATTCACCCACCCTCCCTCCCGCAGCCCGGGATTGGGGCCCTCAAAGGAGGTGGCCTTTTGGTACAAAGATGACAGGGCAGCACCTTTCAGACGGACGACGAGATCGGATCCCACACACAACGCACAGGGTGGGTGTCTTCGGGGGGCTCCCAGGGAGAAGTGGGTGACTTTGGGCCAGTCCCCAGCCGCACCCTGACCCCAGGCCGCCCATGAGCTCACACCGAAGTGAGAAATTCTCCCAGTATCTATGGACACATTTTCCCCTGCTCCTGCCACGGCCGCTCGGGACTCAGCAGGTGACCCAGGGCACCCTGAGCCACCGAGACACTGAAACTCAGCCTACCATTTGGGCACAAGCAATGCAAACAGTGGAGTTTCAAATCCCACTGGAGTGCTTTTGAGCTATTTCTTACTCGGCACATTAGACATTCATGAAGAAGCTTATCTCCCATCAAATGATAACAATAGCAACTATTTCAAAATGACCAGAGTTCATTTTGAGAAAGTGAGTTGAAAATGTCTGACCTTGCCGAAACCGGTTTGGCTCAGTGGATAGAGCGTCGGCCTGCGGACTGAAGGGTCCTGGGTTCGATTCCGGTCAAGGGCATGTACCTTGGTTGCGGGCACATCCCCAGTAGGGGGTGTGCAGGAGGCAGCTGATCGATGTTTCTCTCTCATCGATGTTTCTAGCTCTCTATCCCTCTCCCTTCCTCTCTGTAAAATATCAATAAAATATATTAAAAAAAAAAAAAAGAAAACATCTGACCTTCCAGTGAAACCAACGTTTCATTAAACCGAGTTTAGTTTCATCACCTGTAAAACAGCAGACCTACAGCTCTCTGGCCCCAAGAATAAAAACACTCAAACTCCAGAGCTTACAGGGGCCTCCAGGTCCACTGCCAACCACGTGCCCGCCCTGAGCCCACTCTCCCTCCCATCTCACCCTGCTCAGGCGGGTGCCCTCACCTGGAATGTCTGTCCTCCCCTTCTCCCATTTCCCCCTAGCAAATCTCTCCTCCTCCCCCAGGGCCCAGTGCAACATCACCTCTCCCAGGAAGTCCTCCTCAGCACCCCACTCTCATTCAATCTCCCCCTCCCCTCCCCCAGCAATCTGTCTCTCTGTGTAGCCCCGATCACATTTGGCCCATAAGACAGTTCATCACAGGTGCTTCTGTCCACCCGACGGAATGGATGTTCCCTGGGCTGGTCTTGACAGGCCAACATTTGTGTGAGACCATTTTAAGCCTAATTGAAGCCATTTCCTGAACCCCTCTGAGTTTCACTGCCTCGGGGCTGGCGACTGATTAACCAGAAGGCTTTGAAGGTATCTACCTTAGGGGCCTGAAATACCTTAGCTAGACCGGTAGGACTCCACAGCTAATCTCTCTGATTGAACACCGAAGTCTAAGAGGGTCAACAGTCTTCCCAAAGGGTGTAGCTTAAAGCCAGGAATGAAAACCTGCCCTTAAATAAAGGGGTAGGGGCAAAAAAAAAAAAAAAAAAGGCAAGCATAAAACTGCAATCCAATGCATAAAAAGTTCTCTAGTACTTCAGAGATGCAGTACCCAATACGGCAGATAGCCATTAGCCAGAGGTGGCCACTGAGCACTAGTCTGCACTGAGGTGTGTTATAAATATACAGTACACACTGGACTTCGGAGGACTTAGGTACAAAAAATTGTGAAATATCTCAATAGTTTTTTAATGCTGATTGCCTGTGAAAATGGAAACATTTTAGACATTAATTTCACCTGTTTCTTTCCTTTTTTCACTGTGGCTACTAGGAAACATAGTTGCACATGTAGCTGACAGAACATTTCGATTGGACAGGGCTGGCCCGGAGGAGTCTTGCTGCAGACCCTCCCTCCGAGCTGAGTGAGCAGGACCCTTCCTGGGACACCCTGTCACTCTCGGGGGACAGCACAGAAGCACCACATCTTGCTCGTTGTTTGGTTTCTGGCTGTGTCTACCTCTAGCCGTGGTGTTAGATTTGTGATGATTTGTCCTTTGCGCTCTCCCATAGCAGCTAACTCACTGTAGCATCAAACTGAAAATCAAAGCGGCGAGGAACGTGGCTGAGAATTCCCTAAGGGCCATCCCAGTCCACGGGCCTTCCTGCTTGGCCGCCAATCACCAGCAGTGCAGTGGTTCGTTCAACAAATAGTCACTGAGTGGCTACTGCTATGGTCTGAACGTTTGCGTCTCCACCCAAACTCATCCATTGGGAATATAGTCAATAATATTGTAATAACTACGCATGTTGTCAGATGGGTACTAGTGGGGTGCTCACTTCATAAGGTATATAAATGGCTAATCACTATGTTGTATACCTGAAACTAATATGATAGTGTATGTCAACTGTAATTGGGGAAAATGTTGTTTAATTTTTAAATAAATAAAAAGAACATACAGTGAAATTTTCCAAGCAATCTATAATAATAAAAGCATAATATGCTAATTAGACCGGACAGCCGAACGACCTTCCAGATGAAGCCACGGCTGCAAGGGCCAAGCCTCTTGCACGAATTTCGTGCATCGGGCCTCTAGTCCTACTATAAAATAAAATTTATCGCTAGTAACTATTTCAAAAATAAGAAAACCTGATGTCTAAGGCAATAATATGAAGAGGTAGGGTCTTTGGGTCATGATGGTGGGGCCCCCAGGAATGGGATTAGTGACCTTATAAAAGAGACTCCAGAGATACAACAAAACTCTGTGTCCCAGAAGAGAGCTCTCACCCACTGTGCCGGTACTCTGATCTCAGACTTCCAGCCTCCAGAACTGTGAGGGGAAAACTGTTGTGCATAAGCCACCTCGCCTGTGGTTTTGCTGCAGCACCCCCAAAAAGGCAACTACTATGCACCAGGCTCTACTCCCGATGTTGGGACACTGGGGCAAGCAAGTCATGGCCTGCCCTTAATGAGCCAGCATGCCAGAGTGTGTAATAACGGAAGTGTGCACACACCAAGTACCACGGGACGCTGAGGAAGACATCCATCCCCTCCGTCTGTCTAAGAGGGGGTGAAGGTTTCACACAGATGTAACATTTGATCTTAAGACACATCCAAGTTGAAGAGAAGAATGAGTGTCATCTGAATACAGGTGATAGCACTGGCCCTCTGGGGATGAGCTCACCCAGGATAGAGTGCAGGGTAAGGAGAGAAGGGGCTATCACTGAATGTCCCACGTAGAGCCTGCGGCAAGGTTAAGGCTCTTGTAAAATAATTGCCTCTTGACCTAATTAGCTGAGACCAAGAACATGCACATGGGGTATACTGGTGAGGTATAGAGTGTAGCCTTTGTGTCCGTCAGACCTGAGCCAGGATCCTGTTCCAGCTTTCCAGTTCTGGGACCTTAGGCAAGCTCCTTGACCTCTCTAGCCTCAGTTTCCTCGTCTGTGCAATGGGACTGGTAATGCTCACCTGACAAGGTTGTGGTGAAGATTAAATGTTATGATTCAAGGACAGCAATTCCCAAGAAGTGAGCACTGTTAGTGTTATTTTTAGTGACGCATCACAAAAATATTGTACCTAAACGAGGGTTCCCTATTGGTATTCTGCCCGGGATTATTCTTACTGAGGGGAGGGAGGGCTGTCCTGTGCATTGTGGGATGGTGAGCCGTATCCGGGGCCTCTGCCCAGTAGATGCCAATGGGACTCCCTTCCCCAAGGGTAACAACCAAACTGTCTCCAGTCCTTGCCAAATGCCCCCTGCAGGTAGGGAGAGAAGGGAGCAAAATGGTTCCCAATTGAGAACCACTGTTATAAACCCATAATGAGTTGAGGCAGAAAGTTCACTGGAGGGTCAAGTGCCCAAGAAGAAAGAGACCTTTTCAACGTGTAAAAAACCCTAAGCACTGACAGACCCCTCTCCCTCGGTGAAGTACCAAGTTCAGCAGGGACTGGCTCTGAGGGGCGAGGGGCAGAGCAGGGAAGACCATCGACTATGCCCACAGCCTCAGGTTGAAGAACCCTGGGCCTCACCCACATCAGCATTACAGTCTTTTAACTCCGTTTCAGTACCTGCTCTGATGACAATGGGCAGAAATGGGCCTCTGCCATTCCCCAGAGCAGCGATTGTGAACAGGTGTGTGTGCCTCAAGACTGTTTAAAACATGCAATGCCTGACCATTTAGGCAGGGGCACTGACCTCTTCTCCTTTATGTTGTCAAATAAAAAAACGACAACGGCCAACACAACAATAGCCGTCCAGTGTGAATGAATCTAAATTATACCTTTTTTTCCTTTGTCTGATTGGCAAAAAAATAGAACACCTTTTTTGGTGTGCCGCAGAATTTCAGTCATTAGCTTATGTGTGCCATGAGATGAGGAAGGTTGGATATCCCTGCACCAGAGGAAGCTGCGCCGAGCGTGCAGTTAAGAATGGGGGCCCTACCCGGTTTGGCTCAGTGGCTAGAGCATTGGCCTGCAGAATGAAGGGTACCCAGTTCAATTCCGGCCAAGGGCACGTGCCTCAGTTGCAGGCTGGATCCCCAGTCGGGGGCATGCAGGAGGCAACTGATCGATGATTCTCTCTCATCATTAATGTTTCTATCAATCTCTCTCTCTCCCTTCCTCTCTAAAATCAATAAAAATATACACTGAGTGGCCAGATTATGATGATCTCTGAACGCATAATAATCTGGCCACTCAGTGTATATGCTATATAATAAAAGGCTAATATGCAAATTGTCTCCTCGACCAGGAGTTCAACCAGCTGGCAGGCCGGCCAACCACCCATGTCCCCTCCCCCTGGCCAGGCTGGCCGGACCCCACCCATGCATAAATTCATGCACCGGGCCTCTAATATAGATAGATAGATAGATAGATAGATAGATAGATAGATAGATAGATAGATAGATAGATGATAGATAGAGATAGATATAGATATAGATATAGATATAGATATAGATATAGATATAGATATATCCTATCTAATAAAAGAGTAACATGCAAATTAACCATCACTCTGCTACAAAAATGGCGGCGCCCATAGCCACAAGATGGCGGCACGCAGTGCTCTCAGCCCTGCCAGAGTCCCCCAGTCCAGCTGGGAGGCAATCGCGCCCCCATGCACCGATCCCCGCTGCCAGCGGAGGCAGCCCGGGGTGTGTGGCTGGGAGGCGGCCAGGGCCCCACGCACCGATCCCCGCCACCAGTGGAGGCAGCCCGGGGTGTGCGGCTGGGAAGTGGCCAGGCCCCCACACACCGATCCCCGCCACCAGTGGAGGCAGCCCGGGGTGTCCAGCTGGGAGGCACCTGGGGTGTCCTGCCCGGGGTCGTGTGGGATGTGCCCACTCAGGTAGCGGATAAAGCCTGGCTGCTCTGCGGCCTCTGGAGTGTCTGGGGCTGAGCAGCGAGGCTGCAGTGTTTAGGCCTATGGGCCGGGTCAGGGGTCGTGGGGACCAAGTGGACGGGCGGGATCCGCCCACTCCAGTGGCAGATCCAGCCTCACTGCTCCCCAGCCTCTGGCATGTCTGGGCCTGTCAGCCCCTCCATGAGGCTGGATGTTGTGTCCAGGGGACACGCGAGTGGGCGGGGAGTTGACTCTGGGTCTTCTGGCGCAGGGGGACTTGATGCTGTGTCCCAGTTTGTGCTGGCCCAGACTCTGACAGCAGGGAGGAGGAAGTCCCACCCCCACAGAATCAGCCAGAATCAGCCATTGGTCAGACAGCTCTCAGTGGCCTGACAGCCATCTGACAGCAGGGAGGAGGAAGTCCCACCCCTAGAGGATTGGCCGTTGGTCAGACAGCTCCCTGCCACCTGACAGCCAGGACTCTCATTCACCTGACAGCAGGGAGGTGGGACTAATGTCTAAACATCTACTATTGATACAAGGTAACTCTGCAGCTGAAAGAAGCTGGCATTATCAACAGAAAATGTCTGAAGACCAACGTGCTTCTGATCTTGAGAGAAGGCGGCACCTGCGACAGAATGTGTCTGAAGAGCAGCTATTGGGAAAACGTCGCTCGGAAGCTGAAAGAAGCCGGCGTCATCGACAGAAAACGTCTAAAGATCAACGTGCCTCTGAACTTGAAAGAAGGCGGCAGTGTCGACAGAATATGTCCAAAGAACAGTCATCAACAAGTACTACCAATACTGGTAGGAACTGCCTTCTCATCGAAAATGGAGTGCATGAGGATGCAATTCTCGAACATAGTTGTGGTGGAATGACTGTTAGATGTCAATTTTGCCTATCACTAAAAATCTCCGATGAAAAACCATCTGATGGAAAATCTACTCCATGTTGTAGCAAAGGTAAAGTCTGTCCAAACGATATACATTTTCCAGAATACCCAGCATATTTAAAAAGATTAATGACAAACGAAGATTCTGACAGTAAAAATTTCATGGAAAATATTCATTCCATAAATAGTTCTTTTGCTTTTGCTTCCATGAGTACAAATATTGCATCGCCATCAGGGTATGGGCCACACTGTTTTAGAATACACGGACAAGTTTATCACCGCACTGGAACTTCACATCCTTCGGATGTTGTTTCTCAGAAGTTTGCTCAACTCTATATGTCAGATACGGCCGAAGCGACAAGTAAAAGATTAGCAATGCCAGAAAACCAGGGCTGCTCAGAACGACTCAGGATCAACATCAACAACCTCATGCATGAAATAAATGAATTAACAAAATCGTACAAGATGCGACATGAGGTAGAAAAGGAAGCCCAATCCGAAGCAGCAGCAAAAGGTATAGCTCCCACGGAAGTAACTATGGCGATTAAATAGGATCGTAACAGTGACCCAGGGAGATATAATTCTCCCCGTGTAACTGAGGTTGCTGTCATATTCAGAAATGAAGATGGAGAACCTCCTTTTGAAAGGGACTTGCTCATTCACTGTAAACCAGATCCCAATAATCCGAATGCCACTAAAATGAAACAAATCAGTATCCTGTTTCCTACATTAGATGCAATGACATATCCTATTCTTTCTCCACACGGTGAAAAAGGCTGGGGAACAGATATTGCATTAAGACTCAGAGACGACAGTGTACTCAACAATAATACTAGACAAAACGTAAGGACATGAATCACACAAATGCAGTATTATGGATTTCATCTTTCTGTGAAGGACACGTTCAATCCTATTTTAAATGCAGGAAAGTTAACTCAACAGTTTATTATGGATTCATATTAAAAAATGGAGGCCAATCGGATAAATTTCATTAAAGCAAACCAATCTAAGTTGAGAGTTGAAAAATACAGTGGTTTGATGGATTATCTCAAATCTAGATCTGAAAGTGACAATGTGCCGATTGGTAAAATGATAATACTTCCAACATCTTTCGAGGGTAGTCCCAGAAATATGCAGCAGCGATATCAGGATGCTATGGCAATTGTAACGAAGTATGGCAAGCCCGATTTATTCATAACCATGACATGCAACCCCAAATGGGCAGATATTACAAACAATTTACAACGCTGGCAAAAAGTTGAAAACAGACCTGACTTGGTAGCCAGAGTTTTTCATATTAAGCTGAATGTTCTTTTAAATGATATATGTAAGTTCCATTTATTTGGCAAAGTAATAGCTAAAATTCATGTCATTGAATTTCAGAAACATGGACTGCCTCACGCTCACATATTATTGATATTAGATAGTGAGTCCAAATTACGAATGGAAGATGACATTGACCATATAGTTAAGGCAGAAATTCCAGATGAAGACCAGTATCCTCGACTTTTTCAAATTGTAAAATCAAATATGGTACATGGACCATGTGGAATACAAAATCCAAATAGTCCATGTATGGAAAATGGAAAATGTTCAAAGGGATACCCAAAAGAATTTCAAAATGCGACCATTGGAAATATTGATGGATATCCCAAATACAAACGAAGATCTGGTAGCACCATGTCTATTGGAAATAAAGTTGTCGATAACTTTGGATTGTCCCTTATAACCCATATTTGTGCCTTAAATATAACTGTCATATAAATGTTGAAGTCTGTGCATCAATTAAAAGTGTGAAATAACCTATCTAATAAAAGAGTAATATGCAAATTGACCATCACTCCAACACACAAGATGGCTGCCCCCATGTGGTCAAAGATGGTTGCCCCCATGTGGACACAAGATGACTGCCACAAGATGGCCAGCAGGGGAGGGCAGTTGGGGGGGGACCAGGCCTACAAAAGGGAGGGCAGTTGGGGGTGATCAAGCCTGCAGGGGAGGGCAGTTAGGGGTGACCAGGATGGCAGAGGAAGGAAGTTGGGGGCAAACAGGCTGGCAGGGGAGCAGTTAGGCATCAGTCAGGCTGGCAGGGAGTGGTTAGGGGGTGATCAGGCTGGCAGGCAGAAGCTGTTAGGGGCAATCAGGAAGGCAGGCAGGCGAGCAGTTGGGAGCCAGCAGTCCTAGGATTGTGAGAGGAATGTCCGACTGCCCGGGTAGGTGAGATTGGGCCTACACGGGCAGTTGGACATCCCTCGACGGGTCCCAGATTGGAGAGGGTGCAGGCTTGGCTGAGGGACACACACACACACACACACACACACACACACCCCTGTGCACGAATTTCGTGCACCGGGCCTCTAGTATATATGTGTATACACACACACACACACACACACACACACACACACACACAGAGTGGCCAGATTATTATGCGTTCAGAGATCGTAATAATCTGGCCACTCAGTGTATATTTTTTACAAAGAGTGGACGTGACTGGCCCCTGGGCAAGATGACTTTATGGGTAGAATCCCCCTCTGCATACAACAGGCCCGAATGTGCTGTCCTGTGCCATGAGCCACCCTCAGCCTCGCACCACTGCTCTGTAAGGGCGGCTGCTACACGGCTATTTTCCCGAACGGACTTTTCCTCCTCCTCGGAGCTCAGCTTCAGAAATGGGCACCCCATGTTGTTTTATTTTTCAAGTGTCACTTTCTCAAGCTAATGGGAACCTGAGGGGTAATTACGTGTATAATTGGGGGCGGGGAGCTATGGCCTTTGCATTTGGCATGAAACCACAAGGCTGACTTTTCACCAAATAAACTCTGCTTTCGCAAAACGCTGCACAAGGCAGAGCGAAGCCCGGCCTGGGCCGGGAGGCGCGCCAGCTCAGCAGAGGGTGGTACGCTCTGAAAGAAGACATTCGCAGGAGTCCAGAAGCGACCCGTAGTAACCCTTACCGCGTGGGGCACACGCAGGAGAAGGATAAGCACTTGCCGTGTTTCCAATAGGACAAAATAAAACAGCACTTTGTACACATGAAGATTAACCTCTGAGAAGGAGGCTCCACGGTGCACTTGTTGTAAGAACAGTACATACGCTGTTTCTGCACCTTTTCCATGCACTTTCACACCGATTTTCTCACTTTTCTCATTCAGTCCTCACCGCCACGTCAGAGAGGTAATCTTACTACCGTCGCCTGGCAAATGAAGGGACCAAATCTCTGAGTCGGTGACTTTCACTCCGTCAATCAATTATTAAGACCCTACAATGTGCCAGGCACTTGCCCAAGTCCTGGGGCGTAAACAGGTACCGTGCCAGATGCTGCTGGAGGTTATTTCTCAAGGAGGAACATGTTGGCACTTGGGCGGATGATTCCTGGATGGGCAGAAAGATCCCACCCTTTGCAGGATGTCTATCATCCGGGGCCCTCCCCACTGAACTGATGCCTTCAATCCTTGAGACGGTCAAGAGCATCCCCACGCATTTCCAAATGTGGGGGTGGGGTAACCCCCAATGGACAGCCCCCACCAGACATCCAGAACAGGCCTTAAGTCAGACCCATGGTTTAATTCCAGTTGCATCAATTCCTCTCCCGTGGGACTTCAGACAAGTGACATTTTCTATGCCTCCGTTTCTCCCGTATAAAACGGTGATAAGAACAGTGTGTGCTTTATAAGACGCCTGTGAGGAATAATATACACTAAACACCTGACCCATGTCAACCTTCAGGAAGTAATACCTGTGTTATTTCACCAGCTCATCCCCTATACAGTCTCATCTCCTGGATCTTTAAAGCCACTGCCACCGGGAGCCTTCCCTCACCACCCTGTTTAAAATTGCCGCCCTCGCTGCTTACATTGCACAGCCTCCTTCTTGCTTTATTTTTTCTCCGAAGCACGTGTCACCATCCGGCATACTCTGTATTTTAAACATGCATTTGTTTATTGTGTCTCCGCCAGTTGCATGTACCATGAGGACACAGATTTTGGTCTCTTTTGGTCCCCGCTGTGTCATTAGCACCTACAGCACAGCCTACCTCGTAGGAAGCATTCAACGGAAATATCGTGAGCGATGTTGAATGGATATGGGGGTGCAGAAAGCGGGTCTCTGGACTGCAAATTCTGGGCTCTTCTCACTATGGCGAGTGGCCACGTATGCGATGATATTAAAGGTAAAATACGTCAACCATTAAGAAGGGCAAAGTGTTCCATTACAACACGGCCTTCGAGGGGCCTTTGTGTTGTCCTTCTTTGGGATCCTTTGAAGTTAACAGCATCTAACCGAAGCCCAGCCGCCCGCCTCTTTCACTGGAGTTGCCTTTGTGGTGTGTTTTGTTCTTTCCCAGAGCTTTTAAGATAATCACTCAAGCCAGAGATTGATAAGGACTTAAACACTTACATTACTGGGTTTCCTTATCTCTATCCACAGGCACCTGAGTTAGAACTGAACTCGCTCCTCCCCATACTATTTATCTAAAGCCAACTCGGACTCCCCAGGGCTAGCACCAGCCCCGGTTAATACCGGACTTTCGCTCAAAGTTGACTATGACGGGTCTGACAATCACCAATTCCATTCATGACAGGTCTAGATCTGGGGTTCCAAAGTCGAGTGGACATGCTCCCCGCCACCAAGGCGCCTAGGAAGAAGACACCAGGCCTTCCATTGTATTTACTGTTAAAAAAAAAAAACGAACTCATGTTAAAAACAGGAAGTGAGCCCAGTCGGTGTGGCTCAGTGGTTGAGTGTTGACCTATGCTCACGGTTCCATTCCCAGTCAGGGCACATGCCTGGGTTGCGGGCTCAATCCCCAGTGGGGGTTGTGCAGGAGGCAGATGATCAATGATTCTCTCTCATCATTGATGTTTATATATCTCTCTTCCTCTCCCTTTCTCTCTGAAATCAATAAACATATATTTTTTAAAGAGAAATTAATGTTGCTCTAGCCAGTTTGGCTCAGCAGATAAGAGGGTCGACCTGTGGACTGAAGGGTCCCAGGTTCGATTCTGGTCAAGGGCACGTACCCGGGTTGCAGGCTCGATCCCCAGTTGGGGGCATGCAGGAGGCAGCTGATCAATGATTCTCTCTCTATCTCACTGATGTTTCTCTCCCTCTCTCCCTCTCCCTTCCTCTCTGAAATCAATAAAAATATTTTTTTAAAAGGAATTAATGTTAAATACGAATTGATACAAACACTCCCACCTAACCCACCATATCAAGTTACAAGCCATTTATGAAACTTGTGAAAAAGGAGCTGGAAGGCCACACTTAAAGGCACTCTAGTGGCCGCCTCAATAATCCCACTGCTCTGAGCACATTTCAATGGATCCCCATTTACAACTGAATCATAAATAGGCTTACAGGCTACATTATCTACTTCCACCTAAAGTAATCCTCACAAAATGGAATGGGGATTTAAGGAGATCCCAGCCAGGAAACCAGGGTTGGGAAATAATACTCACACGCACACAAGAAAGTGACGTTCCACTCTCCCCAAAGCATCGTGTGCCACATGGCAAGGTAAGAAGGGATGATAGCATCAGAGCTGACACGGAGTCAGCCAACAGAACTATCCAGATGAGAATAAATGTGTGGATTTGCAATCACTTACTGTTAGAAAGTTAGAAATACCCTTATCCTAGACACTTAGCTCCTGGTAGCAAATATGCATAAATATCTAGAAACAAAGTATGCTGAGGATGACCGCTCCAGTACGTTTCACCAACAGGGTGTGGTGAGAACTGCGGATGTTTCATCACCCATTCCACCCGCTCCTATACGGGTAAGGCCTTCCCATACCGGAGAGGTTGGTCATGTAAAAGCCGTATTTCCCAGGCTGCCTTGAAGCCAGTTTTTGGATGTGAATATGGTTCCCCAAAACAGAAGCACTCACTCAAGATCCAGAAAGCATGAGCGAGAGGCCAGCTCCCTGCCTTCTGGGTTGTTTGCTGCTGGCAAAGGTGGTGATGGGGACATGAGGGTTTTTGGCTACAGCTTAACAGGGTCCGCTCTCCCGTTTTCTGGGTATCCACAGGCAGCTGCAGTGGGTAAATGTCCCAATTCTGACATGAGGATTTCTGATGTGTCATCAATTTGTTCTTGAACTCGGAAGTTCCAGGGGGCAGTCTCGAAGGTAGCAGAACCCCTGTTGGACCAGTTTTAAGCAGCCATACCAATACATGTGGGTTTCTAAATTATTACATATACTACGATTAACTGCAACTCATTCCTGAAGGCCCAGCGAGATTCTGCGCCTCCAGACCCTCCCACCAATTCTATAAGCACCAGAGTCTCTGCATGAAATACTTTCCTGCTTTAAATGCCTAGACTGCTTCCTATTCCTGCCCTGAGTCCTGACTGACTCCAAGCAGACCAGGAGCAAAGAGGTCTGGGGACGAGTGGGATCAACCACACAAGCAGCAGTCTGGATGTGAGAGGCCAGCCAAGCTCTGTGCATATTGGTGAGGTGGGGACAGGCGCGAAGAGGTGTCTCTGAGAACCACTTACACTCAAGGATGGACCACTTACACGACTGCGGTCCCATCTATAATAATAAAAGCGCAATATGCTAATTAGACCAGGTATCCTTCCAGACGATCTTCCGAACGAAGCCAGGGCTGCGAGGGAAGCCCGGGTCCCGGGTGCCAGAGGGAAGCCGGTGCCGGTAGTGGGGGGGGGGGAGGGGGGAGGCCTACTCTTGCACGAATTTCGTGCATCGGGCCTCTAGTAAGATTATAATGGAGCTGAAAAATTCCTCCGGCCCAGTGACATGACAGTATTGTAACCCTGTAGCACAATGCCTTATACCCCTGTCTGTATATCCAAGTATAGCACGTGCAATGATGTACAATACATACTTGATATTAAACCACTATGTTACTGGTTTATATATTGTACTATACTTTTTTATTATTATTATTATTATTATTATTATTATTATTATTCTAGAGTGTGCTCTTTCTACTTATAAAACAAAGTTTTGCTATAAAACAGCATGCTGTTCTACACCAGCAGCAGCTTCATATATCTCGTTTACACTGTGTCTCTGGACTGTACGTTTTCTTGCTTTCATCTTGCGTTGCTTTATAAATTCAGTGTGGCCTGAAGTGGGTACACTATGAAGTCTGCAGCAGTGCGCAGGAGTGCCTTCGGCCCTGTGCATGCACTCACCACTCACTCACTGACTCAGCCGGAGCAACTGCCAGTCCTGCAAGCTCCATTCGTGGTAGGTGCCCTGCACAGGTGAAGCATCTTTCTCTTTTATAACCTTATTTTTACCGCACCTTTTCTATGTTTACATGTGTTTACATACACAAATACTTACCATTATGTCGCAGTTGCCCACAGTATTCAGTACAGGAACAGGCTATACAGGCTTGTAGGCTAGGAGCAATAGGCTAGACCCGTGGTCGGCAAACTGCGGCTCGCAAGCCACATGCGGCTCTTTGGCCCCTTGAGTGTGGCTCTTCCACAAAATACCACGGCCTGGGCGAGTCTATTTTGAAGCAGTGGCGTTAGAAGAAGTTTAAGTTTAAAAAATGTGGCTCTCAAAAGTAATTTCAATCGTTGTACTGTTGGTATTTGGCTCTGCTGACTAATGAGTTTGCCGACCACTGGGCTAGACTACTGTAGACCATACAGCCTGTGTTGAGTATGCTGTCCCACCCAGGTTTGTGTGAGTGCCCTCTGTGAGGTTCGCACAGGATGAAACGGCCTGAAGACACATTTCTCAGAGCATTTCTCAGAGCATACTCAGAACACATCCGTCCTCACGGGCTCGACCGCGCATGACTGGATTTACTCTCTAAATGCCTCTGAAACACCTCTGGGCCCAGCTCAGAGGCAGAACCTCCCCCGCTGCTGAATCCGAAAGGAAAAAGCACAAGAAAACAAACAACCACAACACATTTCTAAAGGGCAAGGAGAGCTCAGGGGCAGCGGCAGGAAAGGACCTAAAATCCACCCTGCGATCCTTTCCCCAAGAAATGTCCCTGTCGACCTCCATTTGGACTTCCAGGCTCAAGCCCCAAGTTAAAGAACTTCCCCTCCCTTCCCAGTCTCTTCCCAACCTCATCAGCTCCTCAGAGAGACTCTGAGGCTCTGAAAACAGGTGCCGATTTCCTGGTCAGGCTGAGCAGAAAAGCCTTCATAAGGGCCTGGCCTGGCCTGCAGAGGGCAAAGGTGGGGCCAAGCGGAGAGGAAGCAAGGGGCCATGGCCTACCCGGTCCTTCCTGGGTCGGAGCCCGCGGTCTTGCTCTCCAGGGAATGCCTCCCCCCACCTTCCCACAATTATGGGAAGGGCGTCAGGACTCACACAGGTGCCGCTCTGCATTCCCCTGAAAGAGAAACACCTGCCCACCAGAGGACAGCCGTGCTGAGACGCCACCAGTGACAGCACGGCCAGGTCTCACGGGCCCGAACACGAGAAAACGAGTGTCTTACAGAAATTCACGGGGTTCGGAAGTGGGGGACCCCCACGCTAGGACCCGGGTCTTCCGCTCCCAAATCACCAGTGCATTCCATCTCTGCCTTTTCATTAGTGATGAATGCCATTTCCCAGATCCCGCTCGGTGGAACATTGTCTCAAGTCTCTTTTCCTGATTTGCACATGACTGCTTTCCAGCGGGAGCAGAGGGCTGTCTAACACGGGGCGGGGTTGGGATTTACGTGGCGACCACTTCATCAAGTGCACTCAGCTCAAAGGTACAAGCGGCTGTCCTGGCTGGTTCAGCAAGGAGCCACATGAGGCTCTTTGGCCCCTTGAGTGTGGCTCTTCCACAAAATACCACGGCCTGGGCGAGTCTATTTTGAAGAAGTGGCGTTAGAAGAAGTTTAAGTTTAAAAATTTTGGCTCTCAAAAGAAATTTCAATCGTTGTACTGTTGATATTTGGCTCTGTTGACTAAGGAGTTTGCCGACCACTGGCACTAGTGGATAGAGCAACGGCCTGCGGACTGAAGGGTCCCAGTTTCGATTCAGGTCAAGGGCACATGCCTGGGTTTCGGGCTGAATCCCCAGTGGGGGGTGTGCAGGAAGCAGCCGATCAATGATTCTCTCTCATCATTGATGTTTCTCTCTCTCTCTTCCTCTTTGAAATCAATAAAAACATGTATTTGTAAAAAAAAAAAAAAAAAAGTGCAAGCAGCTTCCACCCCTGTCCCATGCCCCTCCTGCCAGTGTCCCTGCTCTAACCCCACCAGAGCTTCCCGTCCCAAACTCAGTCAAGGCCAAGACCAAGGCCAAGGCCCACACAGTCTCTTCCCAGCTCATAACCTGTGGCTGCTCCCTCCCTCAGTGCTGCGGGCCCTGCATGTTCCCACCTGAGGGACACCCCCTTCCCCTGCCCCCCCCCCCCCGCCCCCGCCGCCAACACACACACACACACACCGTGCTGCTCTCTGTCCGGGACATTCCTCCTGGGACAGACAGCTGGCCGCTTCTTCGCCTCCTTCAGGTCTCCAATATCATCTGATCAGTGGCATTCCCTAATCACCTCTTTGGAATTGCAATCCCTGCCTCTCACCCCCCTCGCCCATCTTCTCTGCTTCGTTTCTCTCTCTTCACACGTCTGACAGGCCACACATTTTTATTTCTGCATTTGCTTCGAGTCTGGCTACCCCACTAGAATGAAAGTTCCTTGAGGACAGAAATGAAAGTATGTGCTGTATCCCCAGTGCCTAGAACAGTATCTGGCACCAAGCAGAAGAGAGAGACAGAGAGATGGAGAGAACTTGATCTAAAATGAGTCAAATTACAAATTCCAGGAATTTTTGATGGACAGATCAGATTATCCAATAATCCCATCCAATAATCTCATCGGAAGATCTGCCTCTTGCTTCCCCTGTGATAAAGATGAGGTCTCAACAATTCAACTGAGGAAAAACTACAAAGAGAAAATGAGTCAGCATAACAACTTCCCGTCTATTCTCAGAATCTGACCTTACCAGCGGCCTGCCGGCTGTGACTTTCAAGGGAGCCCTTTTCATTACCCTCCCCAGAGTAAGAGGTTCGTCCTTTTGCTGGATTTAAAAAGGGAAAGGGTGGTGCCTTTGATTTCCTGTTTCTAAAAGGCTGTGCTAATAGAGCTGGTACTAAACAAAACGATGTTTCAACCAGATAAACATAAACAGAAGCGGCCTCGGCTGAGGATGGCTTCCCTGGACCCATGCCCCCAAGAAACCCCCCAACCACCCTTTCTCCGGGGCCTGATCACCACTTTTATCTCCAGAGGCAATGAGAGAGAACTCCTCAGCAATGGCTAGAGCTGTCTCAGGAAATTGCCCAAGTGCATCTGTCTTATCTGAATGCAGCTGTGAACACGCCCCATTGAGGCGCAAACACTTAAACTGCCAAGGGGCCACCCCACACTGGAAACGGCTCATCCGTCAGTTATTTAACGCTGTTTCAGTGTTCATAACAGTCCTTGGTTAGACCTTTTCAAAGGAAGTCGTAGATAGAGAACATAAGAACAGCCCCTGCAACTCCAAGACTCATTTCATGAATAAGGTTCTTTAATTTAAAATTAAATGTGTATAGTAAAAGAAAAAGAATATTAGACTGCTATCTTGCAATGGAAGTGGGGGGAGGGTAGCGGTACGTGCAAGTCTATAGATTGAAAAGGCTGTGGTTAAACTTTCGGTCTTTAAACTTAATAGTCACCATAATGTGTGTATTTGTATCCAACGGGGTACAAAATGCATGATGTGTTGGCAACTATTTTTTAAATTAAAAAAAATATATATATATATCATAATATATAGAAAAAAGTACCAGTTGCCCATGGGTGCTGGAATAAGGAAGGATTGTTTCTCTTCTGTACTTCCTAAGTTTTCTAAAATGAGCACATATTGTTTATAAGTAGATTAAAGTTGCAATGCAAAAGTGTTTGAAATCTCATCAAGCGAAACTACAAAGGGGTAACTCAAGAAGTCTTTAAATAAAGAGTATAGCCTTTCAATACATTCAGCCAAAGCAATCCCAGGCCACAGTGAAAGTAAACATGTTGCAAAAGGGAAGAAGGGTTGCAATGAGAGGAAGGGATCGAGGCAAAGGGCTTTCTCCTCTGCAGGTGGCTATGAACAGGGGCCTTCACACAAAAGCACAGACCTTGGGAGGAACACAAATGGAAGATGCAAGGAGCTGGGCACGGGGTACGCAGGCAGCCTGGGCGCCCTCAGCTCTGCCTGGCACCACGCAGCTCCCTTAGAGACCAGAAAGGCAGGGATGCGTTCACACCGGATAGAGCCAGCCTGACGGACCAGGCCTGCTTGGCAAGGCTTGACACGCATCCCTGGACACCGGAGAAGCCAGTCTTCTAGAGTTTAGCCACTTCATGCATTCATCCAGCACATGTTTTATTGAGAACCTACTATGTGTTGACATCAGGATTGGAATGGGGTCTAAAACCTGGGCTCTGCCCGAAAAGATATTCTTAACAAAGACCGTTGACTCTGAGCGTCAGAGATCTAGAGAAAACTACCCTACTGACAAGGACCACTTCTGCTGACCCTTCCAACCAAATTAAAGCTCAAACACTCAAGTGTACAAATTACTCAAGTTTATGAAAGACGATGGAACCCAGATCAAATTCAGAGTAAGAGACACCCCACCATCACCGAGTATCTCCTTTTACTCTTTCTCTCCCACCTCAAAGGCTCCAGGTATTCTCCAGACACCAATGAATCCATGTCACTCAGAATACTATTTTTCTATCTCAGATACAGGTACTCGGAACTCCTGGCAGAGGGCTCCAAATTTTTAGCAACACAATCTGTGCCACGCTGTGCCTTCTGCCTCTTGCACGGTGATCTGGAGAGACTAAAGCGGAAGCGCCAGGGGAAAGGGTCTGTTATCATTGCCCTAAATCCTTCAGGGAAGCAAAGATCAGCTGACTTTCAAAGAAAATCAAAGCGGTAGGTCAAAGATTTAGCATCCGCTGTCATCAACAGAGCAGTTTTTTAAAAATGGAGAAGAAAGAAAATGTTTCATATGGATTTCAAAGCATATATGTATGTCCCATGTAACAATACATCATTGACACGGAGTTTTTGTAGAACCAAATGTAATTCAAAATAAGGAAGACTTTTTAGTCGAGCTAGCCACCGTTCTTTTCTACATTCCATAGGATGTACTGAACGTAGTGTTTGCTATGGACTGGGGAAGAAAATATCAGGACAGCACACTCATACAGATGAGACTAACAAACAAATGCCATTTCTTAGGAGGAAATGGAACCAGGAAGGGAAGCAAAGGCTGAGAGCAGAGGGTCAAGGACAGAGGACCTTGACCAGGAGAGCCTTCGAGAGCATCCTCCCGCTGGTCCCAAAGGCCCAGACTGACAAGGGCTGGTGCCACTTTCCATTCGGCTTCCGATTCTTCACTAGAACTGGAAATGTTAGCCAAGTGCCCATTACAAGCTGGAAGTTTCTTCCTGGTATCTCTGGCTAGAAAGTTACTTCCTAATTCTCACGCAGGAAAAGAAAAAGCCCGGTCTGTATGGAAACCAGGGGTGATAGTGGTAGCAGGATTATTACTATGTCACTGGACAGCTAACAGGTACAGAGAAGTTAAAGGGCATTCTTGCTCAAGGTTGGCATTTCCCCCTGTCCCAGGCATTTCTGCAGAGAATTACCTGGCCTGTCAGTCCTGGCAAAACTTTAAGTGGCCTAAACACATCTCCAGAGTCTAGAGCAGAGCATTCAATCCTTTGTTTAAATTGTTTGAGCCTCCGTGTATGTGCACACCGCCCAGTCCTCCAGCCCTCGGGGTGGAGCCTGGCCTGGCCTCCAAGATGCCGCTGTCTGTCTGGTCCTGCCCCTGCAACCACCGGCGGACTGCGGGCGATGCAAAAGCGAGGTCCATTTTTAAATTCCCTTAGAAGTTTCACAACCACCAGTTTGGGTGAGGTGACAAACCCTGCTGTCCTTTGCTGACAGGAAACTAAAAATACCCAACGGCAAACAAAAGCCATCTTTTACAAGGCTGGCTCGCTCAGATGTCCTGAGGTTACCAGGGATGGTGTCAGACCATGTCCCTGGCAGCGTGGCCGCCTTAACAACTGCTCCTCCTGCGGGGCCAGGGGCCATTCTGTCCCCGCGCTGTCAAGGAACCTTGCAGTCCGCAGCCTGCCTATGTGATGGAAAGAACAGCTTTATTCCTCTGCCATTGACCCAAACGCAGGCTAGGTGAATCCGGGTCTGCTGAAAGTGTTAGATACACGCAGAATGGAGAAGACGGAGGCAACAAGAAAAAAGCAAAAAAAAGCAATCCCGTTTCCCTGGAAGGAAACGTGTTTCCAGCTCCCTCCTCCTTAAAATTATAAAAGCAAATTCCTGCTGCGACTATGCTGAGAAAGACAACTCACAGGCGTGAAAAATGGATTTCAGAGTCAGTACTGGGAGCGGGGGCACCCTTGGTGGGGCGGGGAGACCAGTTACCCCGGAAGCCTGCTCTGAAGGTTCTTTCTACCTGTTGGGCTTCAGAGGCGAGCTGGGGACCCCGGGCCGCCGCTCTCCAGGGCGCCCGACCCTTCCAGGTCCCAAACTTGCGCTCGCGCCCTTCGGAAGGGGGAGCCTTGGCTCTCCCCCTCCAGATTTCAGAGGTGAGAGCACCTAAGCCCCCGGGATCTGGGAGGAGGGGACTCATTTCCACGCGGCCCTGGGCCTCCAGGTGCTCGGAGCCCAGGAAGGGGGGATGCAACCTGATGGTCAGCCCAGGTCCCAGCAGAAGTTTCCTCCAAAACTGCGGTGGCCAAGGTGTGACCCAGGAGCGCCGGGTTCCCGGACGCAGGGTGGGGATTGGGGTGCGCGAGGCTGGTAGAGGGGGTAGAGGGTAGGGGGTAAGGGGTAAGGGGGCAGGGGGCAGGGGGCAGGAAGCAGCGGGCAGTAGACAGGGGGCACGGCAGCTGGGGCAGGCCCAACGGAACCAGCCGCAAGGTCAATGCGGATCCGGACCCCGGGGGCAAACAGCCAGTGCGAGGCCCCTTCCCCTGCCTGCGGAGCGGCAGCGCCGGGCACCCAACCTCTCCCCACACCTGCTCGGCGCGGCGCCCAGGCCCGGACACGTGGAGCCCACCCCCGGGCTCCAGGGCTCGCGGCAGGGACTCTCGACCTCCCCCGAGCCGGCACCCTTCGCCCCTGGCACCCCCACCAGGAAGGGGCAGAGTGCCCGGGCGTAGCGCGGCCGGCTCCCGGCGCCTCTTTCATCCTCCGACTTCGGCCGGAATGGGGAGGAAGTTTCGTTTTCTTCAAACCGACACCTCCGCTTCCCAGCAGCTTCCCACAGCCTCTACCTTTCCCAGCTACCTCGCAGACGGACAGACAGGAGACACAAAGAAAAAAAACTACCGCCCCTCCTGGTCCCATCCTCCAGCCCGGAGCCGGGAGGAAGCCGAGGAGGGAGCACATCTTCCCTCCGCTTCCCCATCCCGACGCGGTGACCCCGGCCGAACTGGGCAGCAAGGGGCCCGCGAGGTGGCCGAGGGAGAGGAGGTAAGGGTGGAAGAGGCAGAAGCCAGGCGGAGCGGCCGAGAGCGCGAGAGAGAAGAAAATATCCAACAAAACCACGCTAACGCGCCCCCTACCTGGGTGCAACATACTTTGGAAATAGAAGATGACCAGGATAAAGGATCCCAAGCAAGTGGCCAGCACCATCCGGCAAATTCTGTTCATCCTCATCACTTCCAGCAGCGCCGGCTTCATGGCTTTGTCCTGCCTGCGGGGACCGGGTGTCCGGGAGGCGCGCCCGGGGCGCAGGAGCGGGGACCCCGCTGCGCGGAGTGGAGCTCGGGAGGCGCAGGGCAGGGCTGGGAAGGCTCGAGAAGAGGCTCGGGCTGGTTTTGCGGCCGCTCTCGGAGCCCCTAGCCCCGGGCTGGGGTGTGGAAGACGCCGGAGTTGCTCTGGAAGTGCCAAGATGCGTGGACCCGCCGGCTGCGCGCTCGGATCCTCCTGCTCCTCCTCGTCTCACCACCGCCGCCGCCTCCGCTCCCGCCGGCGGCCGCCGCTGCCTCCTCGCGGGCCGGGCGGCTCGGGTGCGAGCGGTGATGGTGGTGCTGCCGCCGCTGCCGCTGCCGCTGCGCTGGCCGCTGTGGCTGTCGGACCGGCACCCTCCCTCCTCTCCAAACCCTACTTCATTGCGCTCCAATGATCTATATATTCCGGGGCTGGGTTTTACCAAATGCAACTCGCAACCCCCGGCGAGGGGAGGGCGCCCGCGGAGAGCCGGGCGGAGGGAGGGCCCCGAGCGCAGGGGCGGAGCGTCGGGGTCCCCCCGCCCCTGCCCGGGACTTGGTCGCGTCCAGCTGTTTCCCGGGGAGTGCGGAGTGCGCGCCGCGCTCCCGCAGGGTCCCAAAAGCCCTCAGTCCCCGGCCGACTGGGCCGCTGTCTGGAGGTTGTGTCAGCGTTTCCATGACAAAACCCGGAGGAAAAAAATACGCATAAAATCGCCTCGGTGCTGCCACCCACTCGTGCCGGCGTTTGTACAGAGAAGTGGCGGGAGCCGGTGGGGCATAGGGAGCGTGCAGGGGTCTAATGGGATGCGATGATTTAAAATCCCAGGACAGAGGAGGTAGCCGGGAACTTGTCCCTGCCCCCCCAGGGAGCGAGTACCCTTTCCCGACTCCCAGAACCAGGTGGTTTTTTGTTTTTGTTTTTGTTTTTTTCTTTCAAACGACAGCCCAGCTTGAGCGAAGTTTTGGAAAGGGGTTAAAGAGGCTGACTTCAGGTCAAGGTTAGGGAAGCTGCACCACCCGCAGGGTCAGGCGAAGGCTGAGCTTTCCGCGGGATGTATGCAGAGCCTCTGACACCCACCCCCTCCACAGGCTAAGGGGGGGGGGCTGTGGGTTTTAAAGCTCTGGCTTCCTAAGGGGAGGGCTCCCTGAGTCTCACTCAGCCTCTTGGGTGTATGTGAGTGTGAGGATGCCCGATGAAGTCACTCTCCTCCAAATCCAAGAACAGCTGGGAAGACCAAGCCTGGCTGACTACCCCAAGGTAAATGGAAAGATGGGGTTGCTTTCTTTTATCGTGTGAAGTGATTCAAAATGTCCCGTTCCATGCCTTTCGATTCTTTCGCAATCAATAAAGTGGATGCAGGCAAATACTGTGATCACCGGCTCCCCAACCCAGCCCACCTATCTACCACCCGGAACCCAAGACCTTATTCTTCTGCCCTTTGGGGTTTCTGTAAGCAGACTCAGGCACTGTCCTCTCCTATGTTCCTTATAAATGTACGCAGTATTTTTAAAAGTTCAAACATTATTTAAATTCTAACAATAATATATACCAGGAAAAATATTATTGTAAAGACTCTCTGACTTTTGTGCCGTGTTATCAAGTCGCTTGCTACTATAACTTAATGATGAAACAAGATAATGTGTCTTTCAATGCTTCTCCCATAATAGGCATTTGACGAATACTGATTGAGTCTCAATGTAATGGGCCTCGTCCTCTCAATACATCAGAGACACAACTCGCAAACAGATACAGGCGGCAGACGCCACTGCTGTAACCTCAGTTCCCTTCCCCCAGAGTCTTTCTCCAGCAGGCACAATGTGGGGGGACGCAGCGGAGTCAGCAGCCTTGCCTTTGATTACAGAAGACAATCAATTACAGCACAATATTTATGTAGCTGGTTTGTACTGTGTCCATGGGTACGCACATGTGAATGCGTTGCTTGCTAAAGACAGCCTAGCTGAACAAGCTCCAGCACGAAGTCATTCTCCAGTGATTACCATTAACTCCTGCTTTTACATAATGCGGTGGGGGGAGCAGCTGTGTGAAGGGATTTGCTCACTCAATGGGTCCCTCACCTTCTAGAGCAGAGACCACACTGCACCTGTACAAAGGCCCGGACATGCATAAAGCAGTCTGGGAAGTCACAGGGCCCAGGGAAAGGTCAGATGTCAAATCCTGGTGGGTCATGGAGGGGTCAAGGTGGACCACGTGGTGAGAAAGGATGCTGAGCCATGCCCAGCATTCCACAATCAGGATTTGGCCTAAACATACAGTGAGGGGTAAGGTTCTGACAGGTAAGCTACCACCTCTTCCAAGAAGCCTGCCCTGATTTCTCACCTGAAGTGTCCTCTTTCCTCCTCTGGGCTCTGAGCACTAGATCTGAACCCCTCTTGAGTCACTGTACCTACTAGGCTGAGTTTTGTTCGTTTCTGTCTCTCTGTGATGCTCAGCATAGCAGCTGTCACCTAGGAGTTACAAATAAGTCAGAGATGGAGAGGTGATGCCTTCTTGGGCTAGGATGTTCAACTAGTTGTTCTATATACATTAGGGTTGAGGGAAAAGTAGAGTCACTGCTTCCTTTCCATTAGTATCCTAACAAAACGTGGTTACAACTTTTGTGCATGCTACGTGATAAATATTGGTCCTATAAAGGACAGTGTTGACTGATAAAATTGTGGGAAAAGGAGATCTGATCTTTTGAACTTTGAGGAGAGGGAAACAGAAGTTTGCCTCCCAAATCAAGCTTTTTGTCTTCCCAGTGTAACAGTCAGATGGGCTGGTTTGGCTGCCATAACAAACAAGCCCTAACTTCAGTGGCTTACAGCAACCAGGGCTCATATCTCACTCCACCACATGTCTGCAGGATCAGCAGAGCGGCTGTACATGTAGCACAATTCAGAGATCCAGCCCAAGGAAGCGCATGCCACTCTCTCCATCATTTATCAGCCAGAACTACTCACATACTGCTCTACTCCATGCCCAGGCCAGGCAGTCAGAGAGCCTAAAGTACGTGGTGCACCGTCTTCCTGGCTGCAACTGCGTAGTCCCTTTTTGGATCTTATTTTCCCTCATTTTTCTAAATTCCGTTTTGCCCCAAGAGCTTAACCTTTTGGTTGCTCATTAGGCATGAACCTTCCTCTCCAAATTCGATAACATGCAAAGGAAACTGGGGCCTGTCTGTGTCAAAGCGGGGTATGGCCCCGAAAAACACGTTGAGGGAAAGACCTACGTATATGGATCTCAGATCATTCATAAGGAGAGGGAGCCGTGGATGCCAAACCCAAATTCCGGCTCGTGTGTGCCACCCGCGGTGAACAGACAGATATTCACCAAGCCCTGCAGGCCGAGGGCTGCCTCGTTCCCGCAGATGACGCCTTCAATGCACCGTCTTGTTGCGATCCTGCGGGACTGGCAGCCATGGCCCTTGCCGCACGTTGTGGGGGAGAGGAGTGGGCCCGGGGCCTGGTGGACAGAGAGCTCCTTAGCATCCTTGAGGCAGGGGGGCATGTGTCCTGCCAGCACCAGCCAGGGGCCCCACACTGGCTCCTCCGAGGACTGGCTTTGCCCATTTGCATCTCTCTGTCACCTCCAGCACAAAGTACGCTCAGTTACCCAGAGCACAGTAAATATTTGTGGAGTTGAATTAAAAAACATTTGTCCACGGCGTGTGGCGATCCAGGGTACAAATCTTCTGCAGGTAGGTAAACCGCAGGGACACAAGCGGGCACTCAGGACAGCGGGGAGCAGGCTGTGCTTCACGGGCCTTTTAGAACATGGAGGGGAAGAGAGAAACGGGTGGAGGAAGGGACAGAGAAAGAGAAGGAAGAAAGGAGAAAGGATGGGAAGAAAATGAGGAAGAGGAGAGGGAGGAGGAAAGACGTGCCCACTGTTACTGGTTCACTATCGGATGCTGCCATGGCTCCTCTGCCCTCTTCCTGAGGAGACAGCGCTGTGGCACCTGGGCCCTGCGCCGTGCCCGCTCCACCTGGCCCCAGGTGGCCTCCGTCACCCTCCCGGTCCCCTGGGAGCTGCTCATCCTTCTCAAGTATTTCTGGAGAGGCGGCCCCTGGTCAACTCCCAAACTCCCATCCAGATGACACAGAAGCTCTCCGGCTGCAACCAAAAGACGTCTCCCCCCTGCCCCCCTGGGCACCCCCACGAAGACAGGGAGAGCCTCCATCTCACAGCTCTCTCCAGGCCAGGTCCCGCTCGCACGCATTTCCCCTGACCCAAGCCCCCCCGGATGGGCCAGTGTTATTCTCTCTCAGAGGAGGAAACGGAGGCAGAAAAGGTGACCTAACCCCCAGGGGCCCACAGTGGTGTTGGCTGACCCAAGGTCACAGAGCCAGAAGCCAGGCAGCCAGTGGCAGTGGCCCCAGGGTCCCTTCTCTCCTCTCCAGACCGTTCGTCGGCTGAGGGCTCAGCCAGACCAGGTGGACCTGTGTGATCCGGAGCAGGTCACTTCACCCCTCTGAGCCCTACTTTCTCCACCTGTGAAATGAAGGTGGCTGCAGCTGCCTCCTTGGCCAGATGCCAGAGAGGGTGACATGGCACTCAATGACCTCAACGATGCTTTGGGCTTCTGCCGGCCCCTCCAAGAGCCCCTGTGACCCGTTTTCCAGGCCCCCTGCCTCCTGCTGCTCCTCAGTTAGGACATTAGCGTTACTTAGGCACATTGACATTCGCTGAGCAGTACTTAATGAAATATTTGTGTTTATTCCCCTGTATTTTTTACTTCTCCACCCCCCCTCCATTTCAGATAAGCTTTGTGCTACCTTGCCTGAGGAAGTTGATAAAGACTTTCTTGGGGGGAAAAAAAATGTTTAAACTATGAAAGAGATGCCCTGGCCAGGTAGCCTCGTTGGTTAGAGCGTCCTCCTGATATGCCAAGGTTATAGGTCAGGGCACATGCAAGAATCAACCAATGAATGTACAAATAAGTGGAATGACAAATTAATGTTTCTCCCCCCCTCCCTTTTTTTTCTCTCTCTCTCATCAAAAGAAAAATTAAAATTAAAAAAAGAACTATGGAAGAATAATGCCAGGGAGAGAAGGGGAGCTTTGGGGGAGATTTCTGAAGGGAGGTGAGAGAGCCCTCGCGCTCTGTGCCCCGGGAGACAGAGGGTCTCCGCAGTTAAAAGGAGAGGCTGGACCCTGGCACAGTGGCCCCTGAGCCAGGATCCCAGGGCCCCCAGCAGGGCATAAAGGTCACAGACCTGCTGGTCCGAGGGAGCTTGGAAGACAAGGCCCGTAGATGCCTGGGCGGTGCCCAGTGTGACCCAGGCCTGACCCAAAGACCTGATGCTCAGGTGCCAGGTCTAAATTAAGATGCTCAGAACCTAACCTGTGACTGAAAGCCTCGTGCTGCCTGCTCCACTGTGTAACTCAAACTAGAAATCACACCAAAGCCGGAATAGATACGAAGAAAGTTCGAATTTGTTTCTGATTTTTTTTCTCCTGGTGTGTTTTTTTTTTTTGTGTGTGTGTGTGTGTGTGTGTGTGTGTGTGTGTTTATTAAGTATAATAGACATAAATAAACCCCCCTCATCCTAAGTATCATTTGCTGGGTTTTAGCAAATTTATACAGGTGTATAACCTCCATCACCACAATGGAGAAGAATCTGTTTCTTAAATCGTCACAACCCAATTCGAGCCGCTACTCCCTCCAGGAAGCTGTCCCTACGTATTCCCGCAGCAGCAGCACCTTCCAGCTTGTGAGGGTGACGCCCCTCCCCGTAGTCCGCCGTCTGCGCCGTCCAGTACAGTTGCAGGGTCACTTGGTGAGCTGTGCCCTATCGCCTAGGCCTCCCCGAATTGAAGCTCATGAAGGTTGACAGTTGGGACCGTTGCCACAGACCTGATGCCAAAGCACGAAGCAGATGACCCACAAGCCCCTGCCTGTTCATTTCCTGATACGTTAGAACGGGCTCCCTACTGCGTGCCGGGCTCTGCTGAGCATGTTCCATGCCCCACCACCGATCCTCATAGCAATCACACAAGGGCAGCGCGAGCCTCCCCTTACACAGGAGACAACACGGAGCCTTGGAAAGATGAAGGGACTTGCTCCCATTTGCACAGCTGTTAAGCGCTGCTGGGAAGTGGGATATGAATCAAGGTTATGTGGCACCAAGACCCATGCTTTAGAGCACGGACCATGTCAATGTCTTCTACAGACAACTAGCAGCCTCTCTTCTAGACTTCTCATTGAGATCATGCCTTCTCAAGATCCAGCTTGGAGGAGCTTGGGGGCAGAGGTCACCTAAGCACAGGGGAGATGGGAGGTGGGCCATACCCGGCTAAGGAGAGCTTTTCCACCCCTCATCGGGGTTCCTGCCTTTGCACTTCACAGACATGCTCCCTTTCAGAGCCCTTCCTTCCTACAGCTCCAGTCCTGGTGCCCTTTAGACCAGGGCCTTAGCATTCTCTGGTCCTCCTCTCCTCTCTCCCTGCAAATAATTGTTTACATGGGAGGGGGGTTAAGATGAGTCTGTGTAAATTACTGGCACAATGTTCCCTTGTCGGTTTTTGTTTTTTGTTTTGTTTTTGCCCTGGGGTGTAGTGAAGAACCAGGCCTCTCAGAGTTGTTTATGGCTCTCCATCTCCGGATGAAAGAGCTCACGGAAGACCTATTGACCCAAAAGTATTATGCTCTAGCAAGGCGTGAAAAGGGGACATTATCTGAGTATCCAGTGTTAGAGATGTTTTGCCCTAAAACAGTGGTCGGCAAACCGTGGCTCGCAGGCCACATGCGGCTCTTGGGCCCCTTGAGTGTGGCTCTTCCACAAAATACCACGGCCTGGGCGAGTCTATTTTGAAGAAGTGGCGTTCGAAGAAGTTTACGTTTAAAAAATGTGGCTCTCAAAAGAAATTTCAATCGTTGTACTGTTGATATTTGGCTCTGTTGACTAATGAGTTTGCCGACCACTGCCCTAAAACAATCCCTTGTGTTATGTGGGCAGCCTGAGAAATAGTTGTGAAATGTTTGTTCCTGAGATGTGAAACTCCTTTGTGTCAAAGGAAAATGAACACAGTTAAACAGCAAATGAAAATATTCACCGGGGGGGCGGGGGTGAGCACGGAGGGAGAGAAAGATGAAGCGTTAAGTTTCTTTGCTATAGAAAGCGCTCAGAGGAACAACTGAGATGATGCCTCTGAGACCCCAATAGACACACGGACAAAAAACGTGGATGGGCTTTTTCCCATGCAAAAAAGAAACATGGCTTGATAACAGAATACGGGGAAATGTTCAACCTCATAGTTAAAGAGAAGAAAAGCAAAACAAGAAGACACCATTTGAGGCTATCAAATCAGCAAAGGTGTGTGCGAAATGATACGTATCCCTTGATGCTGGGAAGGGTGGAGTGAGAGAGGGACAGACAGCCTTACCTTGTGGGTAGAAGCCATTGGAACAGCCCTGTGTCCTTCCGAGCAATGGGGCTGAGGCACCAAATGTGGTTTCCGGGAGGATGGGCTGTTGAGTCAGGCAGACCTAACCGCCTTGGGCGAGTCATGTAATGTCTTGAAGCCTCAGTTTCCTTGTCTGTAAAGTGGGAATGATAATGCATATTTTGGGGATTGTTATGAGCCTACACACATCTAAGTCTGACCAGTCAGAGGCACCCACTGCATATGCTGAATCAGGAGCTGCTGATGCAAAGAAGCAGAGTCAGCAGAGGATCGAGTTAGTGGTGGCAGCTGCGGAATCCAGGGTCCACAGCAGTGGTGGCCTCTCTGGATGGCCTCTGTGCTGTGATAATGAGTACAGCCGTCTCCCTAATGTTTTAGCTATTTATCAGCCCTTCTAGCTTTTCTCTGAGTTATTCATTATCCTCTTAATAAACTCCTTTTCTATATAAATCATAGTCGGTTTCTGTTGCTTGCCACTAAGGACTCAGACTATACAGAGTACAAAGTATAGGTGGAAATGCAGAACCTACAGTCAAGCCACTGATGTATCTGAGAGAATTTGGCCAGTTTCCTCCCCTTCTATGCTCCATTCCCTCCCCTTCTCTGCCCCGTTCCTGCCAGGCAGTAAGCTAACACGGACCTCTGTTTTTTACCTTGTGACCCAGCACGTCCAAGCTTAGTGGGAGTTGAGCTAGGAGGTGGTTTGGGAGCCAGGATGCCTGCCCTCAAATCTCAGCACATCTCAAACTAACTGTGTGACTGTTATGAGCTAAATTGTGTTCCCCCAAAATTCTTGTTGAAGCCCAACCCCCAATGTAACTACATTTTGGAAATAGAATCCTAAGGAGGTAATTAAAGTTGAATGAGGTCATAAGGGTCGGGCCCTAATCCAGTAGGACTGGTGTCCTTATAAGAAGAGGAAGAGACACCAGAGCTCTCTCTGCCACCACACAGAGGAAAGGCCACTTGAAGACATGGCGAGAAGGAAGACATCTATAAGCTGAAGAGAGAGACTTCCCAGAAACCAGCCTTGCCAGCACCTCAATCTTGGACTTCCAGTCTCCAGAACCATGAAAAAATAAATGTCTCTTGTGTAAGCAACTCAGTCTGTGGTATTTGTAATAGTAGCCTGAGCACACTACTAATATACTGACTTTGGGTAAATCACCCTTTTAGAGGACGCTGGTCGTGTTTAGAGCTACCCAGCGTCTTTGAGCATTCCTTATTACAAGTCCCTCCCACTCAAGGAAGAAGCCAGATCCTGGAAGTACTCTGCCAGGGTCCCTTGCAGCTAGAGTGCAGCCTGTGACCTAGACTCTGCCAATCAGACATGTGTGCTGTGTGGCCGGGGTGGTGGCAGAGGGGTCTGGCTCTTTGGAACAGCTTCCAGGAGTTTACAGGATGCAATCTCAGGTTCACCCATGCACCCAGTGGCAATATATTCATTTCCTGTGACTGCCCTGACAAATTACCACAAACTTGATGGCTGAAAACAACAGAAATGTATTCCCTCACAGTTCTGCAGACCAGTAGTCCAAAATCAAGATGCCGGCAGGGCGGCACTCCTTCTGAACACTCTAGAGGAGAATCTTTTCCGCTTCCGTCTTCTGTTGGCTCCAGGTGTTCCTTGGCTTGTGGCTGCATCGCTCTAATGCCTGCCTCCATCTTCACTTGGCCTTCTCTGAGTCTGTGTTTTCTCCTCTGCCTCTTATAAAGACGCTTGTTTTTGGTTTTGTTTTCATTTGAGGCCCACCAAGAGAATCCATACTGATCTCACCTTGAGGTCCTAACCTAATCACATCTGCAAAGACCCTTTTTGCAAAGAAGGTCACGTTTTCGGTGTCTCTGGATTAGGGTGTGGATATATCTTTCTGGTGGCCACCAGTCAACTTATTGTGATGGTAACAGCGATGTCTTTACTGGAGCAGCCCCATAAAAGTCTTGTTTCTTGTTGAGGAGGCACCTACCTGCTCCTCTGACCCTCCTGGAATTTCTGTGAGCTACCTAACATTCTTTAAAATAGCAATGTTCTTCATAAATGAGCAGAATAGTAATAGCCTTTAACCAAGAACGCTGATATTCCAAATCTCACTTTTCCAACTGGAAAATGCAATGGTTGATGCATATTTCTAAGTGAAAGAAGCCAATCTGAAAAGACTACACACTGTATGATTCCAACTATGTGACATTCTGGAAAAGGCAAAACTATAGCAACAGTAAAAAGATCAGTAGTTGCCAGGGGGTGAGGGAGGGGTAAAAGGGATGAATAGGCAGAACACAGAGGATTTTTAGGGCAGTGAAAATATTCTGTATGACACCATAATGATGGGTACATGTCATTATGCATTTGTTCAAACCCATAGAATGTACAACACCAAGAGTGAACTCTTAAATGTAAACCATGGACTTTGAGTGATGATGAGGTGTCAAAGTAGTTTCATCAACTGTAACAAATACACCACTCTGGTGGGGGGTGTTGATAATGGGGAGGCACATATGTGGGGGAGAGGGGACATAGGGAAATCTCTGTATCGTCCCCTCAATTTTGCTATGAACTTTAAATTGCTCTGTAAAAAAATAAAGTCTTGCCCTAGCTGATATGGCTTGGTTGATTGAGCATTGTCCAATGCACGGAAAGGTCTCCAGTTCGATTCCTGATCAGGGCACATACCCAGGTTGCACGTTGGATCCTTGGTTGGGTGCGAACGAGAGGCAACTGATCGATGTTTCTCTCTCACATTGATTTTTCTATCACTTTTCAAAATCAATAAGAAACATATTTTTAAATAATAAAGTCTTAATTTTAAAAGGACATCTTTAAATTATATTTAACAAGTATAATGAAAAAAAGCAAAGATCAGACTAGGTAACCTAAGAACCCTTCCTGTTCTGACACTGGGGTGAATCTAGAATTGTCTGCTGAGCTTGGTTCACGTAGCTGTGTCAGATCAATGCCGTCAATATCAGGCACTCAAATGGAGATGCTTTCAAATATAGGATATGGCAGGGTGTATCTTGCCCCTCAAAGTGATGTAAAAAAAGCAGGTTGAATGATGGGTATTGGTAAACAACAATAACCTTGGAACCCAAACCTTATTCTGTAGAGTCATATTTTTAATATTCAAGATGTTAGTAATCTCATTATGATAACGACCAACCTAGGGCTCAGGAAATGAAATTAAGAATGCTGATCAACAAGGGAGAGCAGCAAAGACTAATTGCACACTGCAGGGTGTGAGTTTCCGGAGCCACAGAGGGGGAGAGATAAGGCTCACTCCAGAGCTCCAGGCAGCACGCTTGAGAGAGCTCGGGGCTGGGAGTCAGAGGCGGGGGTTCTGATCCCTGCTCAGCCACCAGCTGACCATGTTGCTTAAAACAAGCCATTCCCCTTTCCTGGGTCTCCATAGCCGCATGAGGTAAAGCCTGAGGAAAGCAATGTACCAATATACAAGTGTTAGGATCTCTTATGCACTAGGACTCCCGTAGTAACTCTCAGCTGTAACATTCTATGGGGGCGGGGGGGAAGTCCTATTTTCTCTCAGGCTTTAATTGTATGGTCAATGCCATTGGGACAAGAACATGACATGTATACGTATATGTGTATATACACACATGTATATATACATACATACATATACATACATATACATATATACATATACATATATATACATACATATATATATATATATATATATATATATATATATATATGATTTTAGAGAGGAAGGGAGAGGGAGAGAGAGATAGAAACATCAATGATGAGAGAGAATCATCTGCTGCCTCCTGACGCCCAAACTGGGGATCAAGCCTGCAACCCAGACATGCGTCCTGACTGGGAATCAAACCGTGACCTCCTGGTTCATAGGTTGACGCTCAACCACTGAGCCATGCCTTCTGGGCTGGCCCCTCTTGAGTAGTACTAGCTTCTGCTCAATAGTGTTGAACTTCAACAAAATCAATCATCAAATAATACTTTTTAGTTGACTCCTTACCAAGCAACTATATTAAGTCAAGAACATTTGAATTTAGAAATCCAACTCCAGCTCGCGTGAACAAAATGGGACTTTTATCGGCTCCTCTCATCGGGATCTTCAAGGGGCAACGCTGGCTTTAGGCATGACTGGGTTCAAGGTGTCGAGCTGTGTCTTAAGGGACATGTCTCCTCCCAGCCCTCTGCTCCGACGTCCTTTGTGTTGTCTTCGTTCTCAGGTGGCCGCCACCTGCTACAGGTTCTTCAGCACCTCCTCCACTGTGGAAAGTGCAGGCCTCCTCCCTGGCTCCAGCAGGCATCCCCCGCCTTGTTCTGAGGAGCCCAACTGTGGTCACCTGCTCATACCCCGCCAGTCATTGAGACAGAGAATGCGGTATTCTCATTGGCCAGACCTGGTAACACGTTGTACTCTGGACCCAGAAATGGGCTCAGCCCCATCCCCATCACAAGGACCAAGAGCAGGGGGTTCCCCAAGAGGCAGGCGAGCACCCCTAGAGGCTAAGTTGGGATTCTGGTACAAGAAGGGATGCTGGATGTATTTGTGTCATCTCACTTCTGTTACAAATTCCTACAAACTTAGTGGCTTCAAACAACACAAGTTGTTCGTCTTACAGTTCTGGAGGTCAGAAGTCCAAAATCAGTCTCAAGGAGCTAAAAGCCAGGTGTCAGCAGGGCTGTGTCACTTCTGGAGGCTCTAGGAAGTGTCTGTTTCTTTGCCTTTCCCAGCCTCTGGAGGCCGCCTGCATCCCTTGCCTGTGGTCCTGTCCTCCATCTTCAAAGCATCTCCCTCTCTCTCTCTCTCTCTCTCTCTCTCTCTCTCTCTCTGACTCTGACCCTCCTTCCTCCCTCTTATAAGGACCCTTGTGATTATATCAGGTCCACCCAGATAATCAGAATAATCCCCCATCTCAAAATCAGTAACTTAGTCACATCCGTAAAGTTCCCTTTGCCGTGTAAGGTAACACATTTACAGGTTCCACAGATTAGGATGTAGACATCTTTGGGGGCCAGTATTCAGCTCACCATGCTGGGTGGGAACAGATGAACGGATGATTTCGACCACATCTGCACCAGTCCATAGAGTACAAAAGTCAGTAGAGATCTATTGCCAGTGATGAATGTCACGTAGCCATCAAGTCTGAAGACATAAGTTCAAGTCTAAACTCTACCATTAACTAGCCCTCTTCTAGTCTCAGTTTCTTATCCATACAATGGATACGCTTATTTCAGTCACTGAGCTGTTGCGGCATAATTTGGGGGGGGAGCAAAAGTAGGTTTACAGTTGTGAGTACACAAAACACTGAGTTTATTCTTGTGTTGTTATTTATTAATTAGTGTATTATTTTCCATACAAATAACCCTAAACCTACGTTCGCCCCACCCTGTACCCATAAAAGCACATTTACATTGCAAAGCATCAGACAAGTGAAAATAACCACTTTGGGAATGAAATGTGAGCAATTAAAATCCATCCACTATTGCAGCCATCGCTGCCAGGCAGGAGCCACAAGACTCTCCCCATGAAAGGGACAGTCCCAGCTCGAGCAGAAAGGTCATTCGTCAGCTTTGAATCCTGAGTAGCATTGGAAGCCAGGATTTGCCAGAAGGAAAAGGAACTTTCTGTATTTCTTTAGCTCCCACGAGTACATTGACAGCAGTCAGACCTGGCTGCCCAGACGCCAGTTTACCCTGACTGCGATGCCGTGGCTTTGCAGGTGTGGGATGCCACCTGTTCCCACCTCAGTGGACTGTGGGAAGGAGCGCAAACAAGGCAGAGGAGCAGTTCAAACGCCAGGGTCTGGTACCACCTTGCCACTTCCCTGGAAAGAAGTCCCCCTGTGGCCACGTCCAGCACGGGGTGGTAGCACTGGTGGAAGGACGTGTCCGGCTGGCTGGGGGCCTGCACACCACCCCTCGCTTCCTGTGGCTTGGGACATGCATGGCTTCAGAAAGCTGATGGCCTCCGGCATAACCTAGAACCTGTTGTAATTCAGTGGCCAATGACCAGGGAGGGAGAAGACACATGTGGACCTGAAGCTCCGTGCAGAAAAGAGTCGACACAGCCAACTTGAGACTATTCGTGAGGGTGGTCCTTGGCTGGCTTCTGCGATCTTGGCTTGGAGGAGGAGTCTCCGCATTCCCAGCGCTGACAAGAGCGGCTCACGGTGCCCAAACTCTTTGCACAAACAATATGGTTTGCACCGAACACCTGCCTCCCTTCTGGAGGCCTGGAGTTTTGGTACATGCTAGGCAAAGGGGGCCTACGGACTGAACCCCAATAAAATCCCTGGACACCAGGGCTCAGTGGAGCTTCCCTGACAGAAACGATTTCACACGTGTTGTCACAACTCGTTACTAAATGAATTAAGCACACCCTATGAGACTCTGTCGGGAGAAACTTGCACCTGGTTTCCTCTGGTCTTTGCCCCCGAGGTGCCTTTACCCTTTGCTGACTGTGCTTTATACCCACTCATTGTAATAAATCACCACCAGGAGTATAATGATATGCTGAGTCCCGTGAATCCTTCTAGTCTTGTATATATATAAAACATGTTTTTTTTAACATCTATAACAATAAAAGCATTATATGCAAATCAACTGAACAGCTGAACAGCCGAACGACCATCTGGATGATCTTCCAGACAACCTTCCGGACGAAGCTGGGGCTGCAAGGGCCGAGGCAGCGGGGCTGCGAAGGCCTACTCCTGCACAGATTTCGTGCATAGGGCCTCTAGTATGTATAAATCTGGTGGCCTCTATTTCCTTATCTGTCAAATAAGAGCTAGAATGATAACATCTAAATTGTTACCACATGATCTCACTCATTTATGGAAAATAAAGAACATTATAACCTGATGAACAAAAAGATAGATACAGAGGCAGTAAAGCATCCAACAGACTGTCAAATTACAGCAGAAAGGCTGGGGAGTGTTGGGGAAGAGGGGGAAGAGATCAACCGAAGGACTTGTATGCATGCATATAAGCACACCAATGGACACAAGACACTGGGCGGGGTGGGATGAGGGCATGGGACAGGGGGTACGGGAGGCTGGGGAAAGGTCAATGGGGGGAAAATGAGGGATAGAGAGTTAGAAACATCGATGAGAGAGAAACATCAATGAGCTGCCTCCTGCAAACCCCCTACTGGGGATGTGCCCACAACCAAGGTACATGCCATTGACCGGAATCGAACCTGGGACCCTTCAGTCCACAAGCCAATGCTTTACCCACTGAGCCAAACCAGTTAGGGCAATAAATTGTTTTTTAATGGTTTTTTTAGTTGATTTTTTTTTTTTTTTTTTAGAGAAAGAGGAAGGGAGAAGGAAAGAGCGAGATAGACAGAAATATTGATGTGAGAGAGAAACATCTATCGGTTGCCTTCCGCACACACCCCAACCAGGAATCGAACCCACAACTTGGATATATGCCCTGACCGAGAATTGAACTGGCAACCTTTCAGTTCACCAACTGAGCCAGCCACACCAGCCAGGACAATAGCTAAGTTCTTGACCATGGCTCATTAAATTGCATAGTTATATGTGAGTGTGTGTGTCTCAGCCACACACACTCAGTCTTCGTCAGTTCAGGTTGCTATAAGAAAAATACCAGAGACTGGGGAGTGTAAACAACTCACATTTATTTCTCACAGTTCTGGGGCTGTCTATGAGGGCATGCGAGGCCACTTCCTGCCTGTAGACAGTTGCCTTCTCACTGTGTCCTCACAGGTCAGAGAGCGGAGCGAGTGGGAGGCAAGCTCTCTCCTGCTTCTTCTTATGAGGGTACTAATCTCTTCATGGGGGCTCCACCCTCGTGACCTAATCACCTCCCAAAATCCCCACCTTCAAATACCATCACATTGGGAATTAGGGTTTCAACATATGAATTTTTAGAGGGCACCATCATTCAGTCCATCACACATACACTACATTTCTCAGTAGATTTAGAAATATTTAAATTAAGCTTGCCTTTATCCTTCATTATCCTTCATAAAACCCCACAATTCTCTTAGAGAAATTATTTTTATATACAGATTCATTAAAAATTCAGTTTTGTCTTGACCACGGAGAATAAAGTTTGTATTTGTCCATTTATATCTAGGTGACTTAAAAGCAAGTACCTTCAGCATTAAAAGTTCTGACCAGTGACTCAATTGGTTGGAGCATCATCCTGTACACCAAACGGTTGTAAGTTCATTCCCTGGTTGGGGTGCATATAAGAGACAACCAGTCGATGTTTCTCTCTCGCTCGCTCTCTGTCTCTGTCTCTCTCTCTCTCTCTTTCTTTCCTCTCTCACCCTTCCTCTCTCTTCCTCTTTTTCTCTAAAATCAATAAAAGCATATACTCAGGTGAGGATTTTAAAAAGTGAAGTTTTGTAAGTAGGAAAAAATTCCCTGAAATCCAGGCCATTCCATAAATTGGTGCCTGGGAAACATTAGCCTTGTAGACCTCAGAAGTCCCTGCCAGCTCTCATGTGCTGTGATCTTTCCTATTAAATTCACAAAGGCAGGTGTCTGGATTAGCAAGTTCCTTTGCGATGCTATAATTTCATGTTTCTTAGATTTATGAATCCCTCTTGAACACCCTCATTTTTATTTTATTTTTTAAAGGTTTTTAATTCTCATTTTATATTTTAAGGAAGGAAATGCTTGAAAAACACCCCAAAAAATTGGAACAAATTAAACAGGTAAAAAGAATAAAATGTGATGGAAAGAAACTTGGCCTTCCTGAAATAATTCACAAAGGGATTTTTTTTTTTAAGTAGCACATTTGTCCAGCACATATATAATGGAAATTGATTGACCAAAATTCAATTTTTTGTCCAAGAATTTATGGTATAAAGTGAGGCTTACCTATAACAGCAACGGCAAGCCCACTACCCCCTCAGAAGACTGAGTGCTGCTGGGGACTCTCCATGTGGCTCTGGAGAAGTCACAACCTCCCCCCCCGCCCCCACCATGATAGCTTCCAAATTTATCAGCTCTGCGCCTACCCAACCCCCGAGCTCCCAACTCAAATATCCAGCCACCTGCTTGTTCATAGAACCTCGTGGATGTATAATAGGCATCTCAGTTGGGATATAATTAAAAGAGAACTCTTGATTTGCACCCAATTTTCCCCCCCTAGTCTTCACCATCCCTTTAAATGGCAACATCTATCCAATTGCTCAAGTTAAAAAGTTAGGAGTATCCACAATCTTTATTATGGAAATCAGTAGCAAAGGCAGCTTTTGTTCAGTTGAGGGGTAACAAGGACCCCAAATAACTGTGACTTAAACAGAACAAAAATGCATTTTGTTTATTTCTTCCTCCTGGGTAGAAGCAGTCAGAGACTGGCCAACATGACTTGACCTCAGGGATGCAGGTACCTTCCACATCATTGTGCCACCATCTGCAGGTGTAATCTACCTCTTCGTGATACAACATAGCAGCTGAGTCCCAGCCATTGCATCAGAGGTCCAAGCAGCAGGACGCAAGGTGATATGGAAAAAACGAGACAAAGAGCACTTTGGAAGAAGATTATTTTGCTGACACCTTATTGGCAGAACTTAGTCACATGACTTCTTAACTGAAAGTGAGGCTGGAAGATGTAGTCTTTAAGGCAACTATGTGCCCAGTTAAAAGTGGGGTTTCATTACGGTGGAAGAAGGCTAGACCAGGTGTTGAGAGGGAGGGCTGGCCAGGATTTTCTGTCCTATATGGCTTGTAAAGCCCTATGTGATTGGGCCCCTCCCTGCTATTTGACCGCATCTCTTTGACCTTGCTTAGCACAATCCCACCACTCTGGCCTTTTCTGATGCTCTTTGAATTTGCTATGTTTGTTCCTGCCTTAGAGGCTTGCTGCTCCCTCCCCTGGGATGCTGGCCCCAGATATGCTCATGGCCAACCTCTCACTGGTCCAGCCTCAGCTCAAATGTCAGTTCCTCACCAGGGCCTTCCCTGGCCACCCTTTCTAAGGTAGTGTCTCCCCACCAGCCAGCCTCAATCCGGAACACATTTTATGTCTTCAAAGCACTTGTCACCCTCTGAAAATACCTTTCACTTGTTGTTTTGTGCCTCCCAACTCAAGAACACAAGGTCCTTCAGGGCAAGGGCGTCCACCCATCATGTTTAGAGTTAGTGCTCCACATCAGCACAGAGAAGCTGCCCAGTAGATATGTGTGAAACAAATGAGTGACTTTATTCATTCATTTCATCATCAACACATTTGAAATTGAATGTATCCGTTCAATACTCCCCGAGCTTCCCCCACAGACAAGCTGCTACTATCTTGGGCAAGAATTCATTTTCCCCTGGGCCCCCTGGGGAGAGACAGCGAACAGTCTGGACTTCAAAGGAAGCTGTGTTTGGCTCTCACTTTACTGCCTGGAGCCAGGAATTGGCCCTCAGTGAAGGGTGAAGAGAAAGATCAGCCAGATGCTTGAAACTTGTGCTAACCTGCTCTGTGGAAGTTTCTGAACGGAACCTCCAAGGCGGCTGCCACAGCTCCTGGGCAGTGTGACCTGCAGTGGCCAAGGTCACAGTGGTGGTCAAGGTCGCAGTGTACTTCCCAGTTCCCTGCTTACAGCTGTGTCAGTGTAGCTTAGGCAAATTCCCCAACCCCCTTGCCTTGGTTTCCTCATCTGTAAATTGACAATAATGATGCCACCCCCTAATGGGTATTGAGATGATTTAGAATATGTGAAGCACTTTTTGTGCTGATATATAGTAAACATTCAATCAATGTAGCTATTATTAGGAGGTGCCTGGCACTTCGCGTGTATTTTCTTTAAGCCTCCCCAGTAACCTTGTAAAGGCAGCTGTCAGTCTTCCCATTTAACAGATGAGAAAACAGAGGCTTGGAGGAGGCAAGTTCTTGACCCGATAACTCCACTGCTCTTTCATCTCACCACCCCCATAACGGGGCTGAACCCCTTGCCAACTACCTGGCATAAGTTCTGGTTTCTGAAGGCAGGACTGACATCCTTGGAGTGCTAATGACTCAGCAGATATGCATTATGTGGCCATCGCAGTGGCTTACGTGGCCACCTGTACTATGTATTCAACATGAACAGATAATATTTCCTTAAGCCAAACAATAAAAAGTAGATCTACCTAAGCATTACTTGTAATAGCTCAAACCGAAAAAAAAAAAAAAAACCTATCCACAACAGAATGGACAAATAAATTGTGGTGCAATCACACAATGCAAGACTCCACATCTACAGCAAAGGAAATGAGGGAAAACTGCCACGTGCCACATCATGGGTAAACTTCATGGACACATGTCAAGGGACAGAAGCCACACACACACACACACACACACACACACACACACACACACACACACACACAAAACTACCTACTGTATGGTTCAATTCACACAAAGTTTACAAATAGGCTAAGTTAGCCCCTGGGTTAGAGGGCAGGATGACAATTCCTGAAGGAGGCAGGGGACTGTGGTTGGGCAGGCCCACAGGGTGTTTCTGGGGGCTGTGACACAGGTGTGCTCACCTGTGCTAACTCATCGCGGTGCACACTTACGGTTTGTGCATTTCCCATACGTTCTATTTTATTTAAAACTTTTCTCTTGCCCAGCTGTCACGGCTCAGTGGTTGAGCATTGACCTACGAACTAGGAGGTCATGGTTCGATTTCAGTCAGGGCCCATGCCCAGGTTACGGGCTCGATCCCCAGTGGGGGGCATGCAGGAGGCTGCCCACAAATGATTATCATCATTGATGTTTCTATATCTCTCTCTCCCTCTCCTTTCCTCTCTGAAATCAATAAAAATATATACATATTTTTAAATATATTTTATTGATTTTTTACAGAGAGGAAGGGAGAGGGATAGAGAGTTAGAAACATCGATGAGAGAGAAACATCGATCAGCTGCCTCCTGCACACCCCCCCACCGGGGATGTGCCCGCAACCAAGGTACACGCCCTTGACCGGAATCGAACCCGGGACCTTTCAGTCCACAGGCTGATGCTCTATCCACTGAGCCAAACTGGTCAGGGCAAAAATATATTTTTTTAATTATAATTTTAAAAAACTTTCCTCTTAAGCAGGGATATCTATACTTTGTTTTACATGTTCATTTCAGGATCAGGGTTCCAGAAGATGTCTGCCATCATCCAAGCTGAAGTTAAGTGATCTAATGCCCCAAGAGGACTTAACGCGGTGTCTGGGCCGGAGAACTATGCTCAGCAAATGCTAGCAAGTGTTATTATTATGATTATCGTGGCTCTGACTTGCCAAACGGCAGTGGAGAACTACTGAAAACCACACCACAGCTAGTTCCCTGCGCCAGTGCCCGGAGTTCCCTTAAAGGGGAGCAGGGGCAGTACTAAGCGAGGTGAGATCCCCCACCCACTGCCAAGCTCCAGCGCAGCCCAGATCCCTGCCCGGGTCCATGTGGGTTCCTTTGCCCTTTTTCCATTGCCCGCCCAGGACACCTGTTTATAACGTGTGGCTTCTGGACTCCGCCAGAGCACAGGCGCATGTGTTTGTACGAAAAGCAACTCAGCAGCCACTGCCATCAAGTTCATGTGTCCCACACCAAAGCCTTTCCCTTCCTCCCAGGGCACTGACACCCCTTCCACGGCTGGCGCCTTCCTCCCACTGCCACCCAACCCCATGTCCTCATATATGTCCACACTCATATATGTCCACACACATGTTCACACTTACACTCACAGTCATATGTTCACACTTATGTTCCCACTCGCTCACTCATATATGCTCATGTGCTGACAGTCATACCCTCATCCCCCACTCACACACTCACACTCATCACATGCCCACACACACACATGCTCACACACATTCTCACACACACTCACACTCCTACTCATCAGGAACCACTCAGGACGCAGAAATGGCCCTTGTCCACCAGGAGAGTGGACAAGGAGTGTCTCAAACCATGGCCCCATGATGTCCAGTGTCACCCCACCTGCTGTGTGACAAAGTCTCTCCTCCTAAGTCAAACCCCGATCTACAGAAGCAAGGTCTGCATGATCATGGCCCCAGATTCTGCCTTTTCACAAGTCACAATCGCAACAAACCTGAGGGTCAGGGATCTTTCTAGAGAAAAGACGGAGAGGGGCGATGGGGTGCAAGTACAAATGGTTCCCAGGCAGGAGTGAGGGGGAAATTGGAGTCCACACCTCTGCCCACGGACCCCTGCCCTGGGCACAGCGGAGGGGCGTCTGGCTGAACGAGGCGGAGTGGGGATGGGCTGCCAGGCAGAGAGGCGCAGAGGTTGAGTTTCTCCTCTTCTCTGGAGTGAGAGCAACAAGAATAAGGCCACGAGAGAGCAGGTGTCACCGCACGCTCTTCAGTACCCTGGAAGCTTCTGAGGGAACTTTCATTCTCGAGTGCTCATCTATCCCTCGCTGGGTAATAAACTGTCCCAGAACTTAATGGCTAAAACAACAACCATTTCATAAGCTCTTACAATTCCGTAGATGGATCAGCTGGATGGTCGCTACTGGTCTCATCTGAGGTCTCTCAGTGTGATGGTGGTGGGCACTGGAGCATTCAAAGTGTCTTCACTCATGTGTCCAGCACCAGAGCAGCAGGACTGGAAGGCTGGCCTCCCTCTCCCCACGTGGCCTCCCCACGTGGCCTCCCCACGTGGCCTCCCCACGTGGCCTCTCCACGTGGCTGCTTGGGCTTCTTGACAAGAATCAGTGTTCCAAGAAAGAAGAAGTCTTTCTCCCCCACCCCAGGTTTTCACACAATTTGAACATTCTTGAATGAACTTTATTTAACAAAGTTAACTATTTTTGTAGCATCAACTAGCATTTCTTTAGTTCATCACCAAGTCTTTGACACCATCAGATCACAAGTAAAAGAGCAGTATGTTGTGACAACATCCAGATTTTCTGTTCTATGAGAGTGGCTGAACTTTTCGTGGGGTCAACCATGGAAGGGGCACCATCCACACAAATGCCAAATAGCCCCTCGAAGACGGGCCATTTGTATTTTGAAAATAAAACACTAATTATTTTAAATTTCTAGACAAAAATACTAGAAAACATGTCAGTGACCTCGGATCTAGCAAAGAATTCTCAAGTAGGACACAAAAAATGTGAACCGTAAAAGGAAAAAAATCAACAAGTTTGACTTCATCAAAATTTAAAACTTTTGCTCTTTAAAAGACAGCTATGAAAATCAAAATGCAAGCCCAGCTGGACAGAAAATATTTGCAAAAATAGAGCTGACAAAGGGCTTGTATCCGCAATATAAAGAGTGCTTGCAACCCAATAAGGAGATGACCTAATCAAAAAATGAACAAAATATTTGAACAAATACTTTGCCAAAGGAGTGATACAAATGGCAAATAGGCACATGAAAAGATGCTAGACCTCAATGGTCATTAAGGAAACACAAATTAAAACCACAATGAAATGCCACTAGGATGGTTAAAATTAAAAAGACTGATCATCTCAAGTCCTGGCGAAGACGCAAAATAACTGGAACTCTCATCGTCTGCAGATGGTACATATAATAAAGCACAACCACGTTGTAAAAGTGGTTTCTTACAAAATTAAACATATACCTATAATATGACCAAGCCATTTCACTTCTAAGCATTTACCCCAAACAAATGAAAGCATATATCCACACAAATATTTGCACGTGAATGTTCAGCCAAGAACCAGAAACAAATCAAATGTCTATCAACAGGTGAATGGATAAACTGTGGTAGATCCATATCATGGAATGAGCACAACCCAGCAATAAAACAAGGACATATAGGTACACACAGCAGGATGATTCTGTTGTAGCTCAAAATAATTATGCCGAGTGAAAGAAGCCAGACACAAAAGAATAGATATTGTTTAACTGCATTATATTAAATTCTGGAAAATGCAAACTAATCTATGATAACAGGAAGATCAATGTTCTCACCTGGGCCTGGGACTGGGGAGCAGAGTGAAATGGATCACACAGCACATGAGGAAGCTTTGGGGGTGATGGGTGCATTCATTAGCTTGATGGTAGTGATGGTTTCACAGGTATACAAATATATCAAAACTCATCACATTATGCCATTGACTGTATGTCAATTATCTTACCTAATAATAGACAAACATGTAAATTGACTGTACCTCCACTACGCCACCAGCCAATCAGGAGTGATATGCAAATTAACCCAACAAAGATGGCGGTTAATTTGCATGCACAGGCGCTGAGTGACGGGGGCGGGATGCTTGCATCATTGCCATGGCGATGATGCAGGCATTCTGCCCCACCCCCGGTCTCTCAGGGCCTCTGGGCAGCATGGGAAGGCGGGGCTGGAGTGGAAAAAGGTGGCTCCGGGGCCTGAACGGAAAGGGGCTGGGCCGGAGTGGAAAGGCAGTGCCAGCAGCCAGGGAAAGGAAAGCCCATTCTAGCATGAATCTTTGTGCATCAGGCTTCTAGTATCTCAATAAAGCTGTAATGAAAACTAAAGTAAATAATGAAAAAAAATACATATTGGCCTTTACTTGTTTGGGGGCAACTCTTTGCAACAGAGAAAGATTTTTGAATCTCACCATTTACAAATCCTACAAATGCTATACCATGACAAGTATTGGTAAAATCTGTTGACATCTCAACCTGTGTAAAGAAGCTATTGTTTTTCAATTTACAAGTTAGATCTCTTTAGCATCATGAGACATGTCATCAATATGATGACTTGTATTGATTCTTTGAGAGTGGAACCTCTCTGGTTTCTCACATTGCATCCTGTCCTGGCATGTTACTCACTGAACCTTTACTGGTGTGATCAGGTTTTCACCCACCATGTGACCTTTCTTTTTTGGTGCAATAAGCTCTCTTGCTGGATAATTTGCTTCCTATGACTGATGTGACTTTTTCTCCAAAGCTTTACACTGTTCAAGACTCTGATACCCATTTCAAAAGACCAGTTCTTTCCTTTCTGAATGGCCATGGCCTGTTGTCAAGTGTCCTCTCGGTGGGCTGGGCCATTGCTGTACTTTTGTTTGTCACACAGACACAGGGGGCCAGGACCTCATGGCTCCCCAGCCTGTGAAAACCCGTTGATGAGTGCCTCTCCCCGTAAAGAACAGCATCTCTGTGTCCCTTATCTGACTGGTGCAGGAAGGGTCTCATAAGACTAGCTCCTCCCTGACTTCCAGTTCCAGGTCTCACCTGTGATCCTCCACCCCTCACCTTACCAAGGCTGTCCTTGGGCCTGGACCTAGAATACTCTTTCACGTCATCATACCTTACCTTTGAAACGTGCCACCTTACTCTCAAAAGAATAAAACACAAATGTTAATCTACACTAATAAAAAAGTAAGATGCAAATTGACCATACCTTCATGACGCCCACCAGCCAATCAGGGGTGAGAATGCAAATTAACCCAACAAAGATGGTGGGTTAATTTGCATACACAGGTGCTGAGCGGCCGGGGACGGGACATTCCACACCACCCCAGCTGCTCCGGGCCTCTGGGCAGCATGGGAAGGCAGAAAGGCAGCTCCGGGCCAGAGTGAAGGCAGTGCCGGCAGCCAGGGGAAGGAAGGCCCACTCTTGCACAAATCTTCATGCATCAGGTCTCTAGTACAATATAAAGGCAAAGGGCATAACAAATATACAAGAAAGTTGAACAAATGCAAAAAGTTCACAATGCAATTCTCTTCTAACATACACAGGCTGTTTTGCAGTATTTACCATGGCTGAGGCACAGTGGGTAAAAATTACTTTTTATTAGTCTTAAATTTTCTCTCTGATATTACACCTATAGGGAGTGTTTGCCCCCATAAGTCAGTCAGCAGTGAGTAAGGGAGGTTGGGGAGGTCACTGGGATGGAGAAGCTGATGTTGCCAGCCTGCTGTCCCCCTCCGTGCGATCCAGAGCTCACCGGTGTTCAGCAGCATCCCTGTCTCGAGTCAATGGGTTCAAGTGAGAATGATTCAGTGGATGAAGGCAACTCAACTGTACACTGCACAGGGGCTGTGATGGTGAGTTTCATGTCAACTTGGTTAGGCTGTAGAACCCAGTTATTCAACCAAATACTAATCTAGGTGTTGCTGTGAAGGTGTTCTGTAGGTGTGATTAGAGTCTATAAGTTTACTTTAAGGAGGGAAGATTTTCCTGAAACATCTGGATACCCTGGATGAGCCTACTGAATCGGTAGAAAGGCTTTCAGAGCAGAATTGAGGCTTTACCCAGGAAAAAAGAATTCACGGCCGGCCCCACAGATTTCAGACATGCCTAGGCAGTCCCACAATTGTGTAAGCAGATTTCTTGTAATAAATCTCTTGTCTCCACTCATTCTGTTTCTCTGGTGGAAACAGGGGGCTGAAGGACCTTTAACCAAATTGCTTCATCAGTCTCTTATTGCAAATGCTAGCATAGTACAGACATAATATTCTAAACATCACGTGTGTGTTGGTGGTGGGTTTTTGTTTTGTTTTAATCAATCACAAATTCTCACACAACGGGGTTCTCTAGGACTCTCATGTAGAAATTCTGGTTCGGTCTTAGATTGGAAGCTCTCACCTGGACCTCCTTTTCCACACAGACCCAAAACTCTTTCTGACATTGCACATCTTCTCGTTCTGGGTTCTTTATCTGAGCCACGCTTTTCTGCCATTGTCTGAGATTCCAAAAGCCATTTCAGGTGACCAGCTCTTTCCTTATCAAATGTCCCTGGCTTGTCATCCAGGGTCTTCTCGGTGCGCTGGGCCACTGCTGTACTTTCCAGTTGTTAATCAAGATTGTCTTTTTTTAAAAAATATATATTTTATTGATTTTTTTTACAGAGAGGAAGGGAGAGGGATAGAGAGTTAGAAACATCAATGAGAGAGAAACATCAATCAGCTGCCTCCTGCACACCTCCCACTGGGGATGTGCCCGCAACCAAGGCTCATGCCCCTGACTGGAATCGAACCTGGGACCTTTGAGTCTGCAGGCCGACGCTCTATCCACTGGGCCAAACCGGTCAGGGCAAGATTGTCTTGAATAAGCAACATCCCCTCCCCAGCTCTACTTGATTCAGGGGCCCTCCTACCCCTTTGCCCAGTTGCTTCAACCCTTCTAGGAGAATTACCAGAAGCTATCCATGGACCCAAGTAGAAAGTAATGATCTCTTTTCTCCATGTAGAAAATGAAGGGAATGATACTTTTCTTTAAAAAATATTTTTTTTATTGATTTCAGAGAGGAAAGGAGAGGGAGAGAGAGAAACATCAATAATGAGAGAGAATCATTGATCGGCTGCCTCCTGAATGCCCCCTACTGGGGATTGAGCCCACACCTGGGCATGTACCTTGACTGGAAATCAAACTGTGACCTCCTGGTTCATAGGTCGACACACTCAACCACTATATTAGTTTCACGCAGGCTGGGCGGGAATGGTAATTTTTCTACCACCTCACAGGACTGTCACAAGAATCAAATGTGATAAAGGATTACTTTGAAAACTTATAGTCATAAAGATGAAAGGATCATCATCATCTTTGTAATTATCTTAATTATTATTCTCACTCCACTAAACCCACCAATTATTCTCTTCCTGCCCACATGCCTTTCTAAAAGAATTTGCCTTCATCCACAGACCAAGATGGTGCTAAGCCACTCCATTTGTACCAGGTGGTGTGAAGACAGATGACTGAAAAATCTGGACTCCTTCAACAATTGGCTAGAGTTCTGCACTCTGTATCCTTGAAGAAACTACTTTATATCAGTCATGGTTCTTAGATTGTAAAACCCAAGCATACCGACTTAAGAAAAATAACATATTGATCCATTAACTGAAAGTCCGCAATCGACTCTCACCACTAATGATTACATAGTACTACAAGTCACAGCCAGAGCTATAAAGAAGGGAACAGTGTAAACATTGGAAGGGAAGAGATAAAACGCTCATCATTTACCTAGAAAAACCAACAGGAGCAACAAACAAATTATTAGGACTTATAAGCAATGTTGCCAGATACAAGATTAGCCCATAAAAAATCAACAGCATTTCTCTACACCAGCAATAAATCAATAGAAAAAAATAACTTTCAGACACATATTTTTTTTCACATTTTAATGTCTCTGAAATTGGGATGCATCTTACATTGATGGCATCTTGGATTTGAGTAAATACAGCATCAAAAATAAGTCACCATTCTCAGTTCCACAGATATTTTAAAGTATTTTGTCAATAATAAATAGTACACAAAGACCTCTATGGAGAAAACTTTAAAAGCCTAATGAAAGGTACAAAAGATGACCTGAATAAGTGAAGTGGATTTCTATGCTCTTGATGAGATGATTTAATATTATAAAGTTGTCAGTTCTCCTCCAAATTAACCTATAAATTCAATGCAATTCCAGTAAAAATTTCATATAGGTATTTTTAGAAGAACTCAGTAAAATTGTATAAATGTTAAAGACCTCAATATTAAAGATAAAACTATGATTTAAAAAAAATAAAGAATAGAGAGAAACCAAGATGGCGGCATAGGTAAACACCTAAACTGCTGTCTCTCACAACAATTTCAAAACTACAACTAAAAGACTAAACGTCTATCATCCAGAACCACGGGAAAGCTTGCTGAGTGGAAGTTCTACAACTAGAAGGAAAGAGAAAAGAGCATTGAGACGTGCACAAGCGCTGAAAAGCTGAGGTACAGAGGTGCACGAATCAGGCTGGCTGTGGGTGTCTGGGTGCGCTGCTTCTTTCAACCCTAAGGGAGACAAGTTCCCAATTACTCCGAACTGGGGAGATGCTGGGGACCCAAACTCCTACGGGGAGAAGCTGGACTGTCTGCCATTGAGTCGGAAAGTGAGGGTGACTTTCTTGCAGAGGTGCACCCAGCAATCATTGTTTACTGCGCTGGGGCACGAGACGTGGGGACTTGGAAATGCTGAGACACAGAGATGGCTGACTGGCAGCCATCGCTGTTTGCCACGCCCTAGCCTAGTGACTCCCTGAGACCCAACCCTGCACAATCTACAAACCCACCCAAGCTCCAGGCAGCGGCTTTTGCATATAAATGGCCTGCCTTATCATAGCTTAACCAAACAAACTGCAGCTCTGGTCAGACAGCTCCAAAACCTCCAAACCCCAAGCAAGGAGGAGAAAACTGTAGTTCTCACTGTACCTCCTGCTGGGTGGCCTCAGACAGTAGCTGACCGGCACCTCATTGGAGATCCAAAAGCTAGTGTATCTAGTGGTCAGTGTGAGACGACACCAGATTTCAACTACTCACATCCATAAGTGACACATTCAAGAGGCAGACTCAGTGAGCACCAAAGCCCCACTGAAGCAAGTCCTGCCCCTAACGTGTCTCCAGCGCAGCAGTTCTTCAATTATAGACACAGTGGGTCCTCACAGCCAATTGGCCTGGAGGTCAATTCCTCCCAGTGACACCAACAACAATCAAGACTTAACTACAACAAGGCTGTACACACAGTCCACAAAGGGGTGCACCAAGAGTGTCTACCTCAGGTAACTGGGAGGTCGACCCACTGGCCTATATAGGACACCTAGCAAACAAAGCCACCCTACCAACTCAAGGAAGCAACGAAAATGCGGAGACAAAGAAACAGATCACAAATGAAAGAAATGGAGGAAAACAAACGACTGGATATAGAGATCAAAACCACGGTTATAAGGTTTTTCAAGAATATCCTAGAAAAGGCCGATACATTCAACAAGACCCTCGAGGATATGAAAAAGGACCAACTAGAAATTAAACATATACTGACTGAAATAAAAAATATACAGAGACCCAACAGCAGACTAGAGGAACGCAAGAATCAAGTCAAAGATTTGAAATACAAAGAAGCAAAAAACACAACCAGGAAAGCAAAAAGAAAAAAGAATCCAAAAAGTTGAAGATAGTGTAAGAAGCCTCTGGGACAACTTCAAGCGTACCAACATCAGAATTATTGGGGTGCCAGAAGAAGAGAGAGAGCAAGATACTGAAAACCTATTTGAAGAAATAATGACTGAAAACTTCCCCTACCTGGTGAAAGAAATAGACTTACAGGAAGCGCACAGAACCCCAAACAAAAGGAATCCAAAGAGGACCACACCAAGACACACCATAATTAAAATGCCAAGGGCAAAAGACAAAGAGAGAATATTAAAAGCAGCAAGAGAAAAACAGTTAGTTACCTGCAAGGGAGCACCCATACGATTGTCAGCTGATTTCTCAACAGAAACTATGCAGGCCAGACGGGAGTGGCAAGAAATATTCAAAGTGATGAATGGCAAGAACCTACAACCAAGATTACTCTACCCAGCAAAGCTATCATTCAGAATTGAAGGTCAGATAAAGATCTTCACAGACAAGAAAAAGCTAAAGGAGTTCATCACCACCAAACCAGCATTATATGAAATGCTGAAAGGTATTCTTTAAGAAGAGGAAGAAGAAGAAAAAAGTAAAGATAAAAATTATGAACAACAAATACATGTCTATCAACAAGTGAATCTAAAAATCAAGTGAATTAAAAATCTGAGGAACAGAATAAACTGGTGAATATAATAGAATCAGGGGCATAGAATGGGAGTGGACTGATAATTCTCAGGGGGAAAGGGGAGTGGGGGGTACGGGAAGAGACTGGACAAAAATCCTACACCTATGGATGAGGACATGGGAGGGAGGTAAGGGCAGAGGGTGGGGTGTGAATCGGGTAGAGGGGAGCTATGGGGGGGAAAAGGAGAAACAATTGTAATAATCTGAACAATAAAGATTTCTTAAATTTAAAAAAAATAAAGAATATCATTATGACATGAGCTGGTGTTTCTCCACCTTTTTCTTCTATTATCGCCTCTTAAGGAGCTTTCTTAGACATTTTTTTCCTAATTATGACCCCACTCCATGCTCACAACAGGGAAATTTTAATACCACAGTTGTACTAATTTTCTGTTTAGATATTGTATGTATATCTGTACTTTAATTACAAAGAGTATTACTTTTTTCACTCCCCTGAAAAACAATGTTCACTCTTGGGGGCAATCACCTTCCACCTCCCACCCTACCCATGAGAATGTTACACGCATAGACGTGAGTAATTTTTAAAAAAATTTAAAAGCTCAAGCCCTCAGACAAAGATTGATACATTTGACGACTATATTGGTTTCCTATCACGGCCATAACAAGTTACCACAAATTTATCGACTTCACCCGCCACTCATTTATTGTTACCTCCCAGCTCTGTGTCCCAAGTCCAGTGAGCTCAGCTGGTATGTGGCCCAGGTTCCCACCAGGCTGGCCTGGACCCTTACCTGGAGGTCCTGGGGAAGAATCCACCTCCAGACTCATTCAGGTTATTGACAAAGTTCAGGGCCACGCAGTGGTGGGGCTGAGCTCCCATTTTCTTGCTGGCCAGCGGCCCAGGGGTCCTTCTCAGCTCCTGGAGGCCACACCCATTCCTTGGATCTGAGACTCCTTCCTCTGCCTTCCAAGCCAGCAACACACAGTCAAGTCCTTCTGAAGAAGCGAAACCCTCTGACCTCCCATCGCCTTCATTTTTCCTCCTGCATCTCTCCAATGTCAGCCAAAGAAATGCCTCTGCCCTTACGGGCTCAAGTGACCAGACTGGGCCCAACCAGATGGCCCAGGACAATCCTGCTATGCTCTTAATGCTTGTGTCCTCCCAAAATTCATATGTTGAAAATCACACACACACCCCACCCCAGATGATGGTATTGGGAGGGGAGGTCTTTTGGAAATGACTAGATGATGAGAGCAGATCCTTCGTGAAGGGGATTAGCTCCCTTACAAAGAGGCTCTATTGCCCTTCTGTCTTGTGAGGTTACAGCTAGAAGGTGCCCTATAAACCAGAAAGTGGGTCTTATCAGACATCAGCTCTGCCCCCACCTTGATCTTTGACTTCCGGGCCTAGCACTGTGAGTAATAAATTTATGTTTTCTTATAAACAGAAATTTATAAGCCACCTAGTCTCTGCTATTTTGTTATAGCAGCCAGAATAGACTAATACTATCCTTAATGTTAATTAGATATGCAGAGTCCTCTCACTACAATACCTCTATTAGTATTAGTGTTTCATTAGATAATTAGGAGACAGGGATTCTGGGGAGACACCTTTAGAGTTCTGCCTACCATGATTACATTAAAATTAAGGATTTCTGGTCCACAGAGGACACTGTGGACAAAGTTAATGGACAGATGAAAGAAAGGGGGAAATATTTTCAATATCTGAAACCACCAAGAGGTTGATATTTATAATATATAAGGAACCCTTACAAATGAACAAATAGAAATGGGCAGTTTATAGAAGTGGTAACCCACGTTACTGATAGGTATATAAAGAGATACTCAAAATTATTAGTAATCAGAGAAACACCAATTCTAAAAGCATGAGATGTTACCTTATTTTTATTTGATTGGCAAAAATTAGGAAACTGGAAAATGCTAAGTGCTGGGGGTTGGGGGAGAAATCACTGCTGCTGGGAGTGTAGACTGAGTCGCCCATTACCGAGAGAAATCGGGCATTACGTAGTCAAATTAAGTGCCCCCCGGGACCCAGAAATCCCACTGCTAGTGTTAGGACCCAAGGAAATTCTTACATAGATCCACAGGGCACATACGCAGCATGTTCATCACAGTGTGTTTGTGGCAGGGGGACGGATATATAAACGATAGTGAATATATACCAGGGAGAAGCATGCAATAATGAGAATCAATTAGTAAAATGGTACCCATAGCATCATGCGTGGACCTTAAAAACATGGCACCCAGTGAAAAAAGTAGAAGAAAGAATGAGACACAACAAAATCATCTGTGTCGATTAAAACTACAACAAAGGATACGAACACAAAGTTACATGATAAACACACAAGGATGACTGACTACAGGGAGAGAGGGGAGAAGGCCAACAGTTATTGGAACTAAAGAAATAAGTTGGATATTTTACATAAAGTGCTATGATCTGAGGCTTATGATGGCCAATATTTTTAAAAGCTGGTCGGCAGGGATGGCTTCAGGCACAGCGTCATCCAGGCGTCAGGCAATGTCACCAGGATCCATTGCTCTGCTCCGCAGCACCGGAGTTTGGCTCCACCCTCAGACTGTCTTGGACAGAAGTGAAATTTGATTAAGTACAGTTTTCGAGGCAAATATGAGCTCTGTTTGATGGAATGCTCTTACGGTTGAAAAGATAAATTTCTTAGTGGCCTTTCCTGCCTTCGTAATTTTAGCCCCATGAACCCATCTGAACGGGGTTCACTAAAGTCTCTGACATGTCATCTTGAGCAGCTGCGGTCACACTTCTCAAGACCCACAGCCTACATGCTAATCAGCAGATAAGAACATCTGTACGTGGTTATGGACACGGTTGCGTTTGGATTAAGTGCTTGAGATAAGCGTGCTTGTTTTCCTGACAAGTGGAGAGAGAGGAAAGAATAAAAGTTCATTACAGAAGGACTCCAGCCTGGCCAGAATGAAAGCTTTAATTAAGGCTTTGCTCCAATGGTGTGGTTTTTATTAGTGGTGCTGTCAGGGGAAGGCACTTCGCAGCTCGCTTCAAGTCTCCATGTGAATGAGCTGGTTAGGGTCACACTCTGGGCTCCCCCTCAGACCCCCAAAGTGACTCATCATCCTGGCGAGCGGGGGCAGGACCAGGGCATCCCAGCTCTGCCCCTCCCTTGTCTTTCACTCTGTAGCCTGACATCACTGCCCTAGACAGTTGTGTTAGTTTCCCGGGGCAGCCGTCCCAAATGACCACTGAGTCGGGGTTTAAAACAAGAGAAATTCCTTCTCTCAGAGTTCAGGAGGCCAGAAGTCTGAAATCGGGGTGCTCACTGGGTTGGTTCCTTCTGGAGAGGAGGGAGAGTCTGTTGCCTGCCTGTTGCTTAGCTACTGGGGCTTCTGGAAACCCCGGCATTCCTTGGCTTATAGCTGCATCGCTCCATGTCTGCCTCCCTCTTCAGAGCCTTCTCGTGTGTCTGCATCCTCTTCTCTTCCTATCTGGACACTAGTCATTGCATTTGGGGCCACCCTAACCCAGTAGGGCCTCATCTTAACCAGTTACCTCTGCAAAAGACCCCATTGCTAAACCAGGTCACACTATTCAGCCCAATATGATGGTCCAGCCTGCATTCATTCTCCCGGTCCCAGGCAGGTGAATCGGCCTCATGCAGAGTGAGAGAGGGCACGTATAGGCTAGTAAGTCATTTGGTGGGACCTGTGCCATGCATCCAATGTCACCTCATCAATAATGAAGGTCAGAAGGGAGTTATGACGAACCCCTGCCTTCTGCAGGCAACGAACACCTGGTGCTTCAGTGGGAAGACGTGGCCAAGAGCAGTGGTTTGCTTTGAGGCCCCTTTGAGACCCGGAGGTCCTCAGGGTTCCTCCCCAGCCACCCCTCTGAGAGCAAGCATCTTTCTCCAGCTTCCTTGGGTGGCTCTTTCCGTTGAATTATGCAGCTACCAAGCCCGGCCTGTGAGCAGAATGCCTAAGCGAAACCCGCACCCTGCAATTGAGAGGCGTATCCAAGGAGACTGACAGGTAAAAGTGAACGTGATAAATCAAGATCTTGGTGTTGCATTCTTAATGCCTTTCTCCTCTGAAAGGGCCTCTGTGCTCTCCCTCAGCAGACTTGCTAGGGATGTAATCCAACCTTGGGCTGTCCCTGAATGAGAATGTCACTCTGTGTGATTCCAGAACTAGGTGGGACACGATCCTCCAATGCCCAGAAACCCAACTCCAGCTCCCACCCCCCTCAGGATTTGGCCTGGAAGTGGGGGTGGGGATGGATTAGGTGGCAGAGTGAGCTCCAGAATCTTCCTTTCCAAGTAGCTTCATCTCACAGGGGCTGGGTCAAGGCCTCTGGCCAGTTCAGCCAAGTGAAGGGGCCGTCCTTGAATTTTTCACATTTCCATTGGTTGCTACAAGGTGCAGGTGCAGCGGGGGCATAGTCATCCTTCATGGCTGTGTGAAGAAGCTTCATCAGCATTTGTGGTATCCTGTTACAGCAGCCGCAGGCAACTAATACACACAGGGCTGTTATCATCCGCATTTTACAGATGAGACAGCCAACGACTGCAGAGGTTGAATAGCTTACCCAGAGTGGTCGGCCCAGAAATGGCAGAGTCAGGATTCAGCATCCCTGCTCTTGGCTATTACGGTCCTTGCCACAAGAAGCTTTGCAATCTGTATACATCTATATATATAAAAGCCTAAGCGACCATTATGACCAAATGACCAAATGACAGGTTGACCAGTCGCTATGACACACACTGACCACCAGGGGCAGATGCTCAATGCAGGAGCTTCCCCATGGTGGTCAGTGTGCTCCCACAGCCAAACTCCTATGGTCCCCATCCCCCCACCCCCAGCCAGCTAACCTCCCGCGGTCCTTCCACCCACCCCCCCCGCCGGCCTGCCAGCCCTGATCACCCCAATAGGGACTAGGTGAGATAGCCCTGATCAACCCCAATTACCAGCCAGGCCGAGGGACCCCACCCGTGCACGAATTCGTGCACAGCGCCTCTAGTAAAGAATAAAACAATGCAAGGCAACAAGGCAGTAAGAGCCTGTCTGAGGTCAGTGCAGTCAAAAATAAAAGAGGAGTTGTCAGGAGGTCAGGAAAGTTTCACATAGAAGGTAACTTAGGGCTCTTTCTGTGGCAACAGACAAAAACCCCACAGACTGGTAAAAGCAAAAGAAGAACTATAATGGCTCGTGTGTGTGAATTGGAGAAGACGAGTCGCAGTTGGAATCAGGCACTCAGACAATGTTGGCAGCAACCTGTCTTTCTTCACTTCTTGGCCTGCTTTCCTCTCAGGCAAGCAACCTTCCCCCCCGAGAGGGCAACACTCACATCCTCCCAGCACCCCCTGAAGAAATCGACTCTTTTCCGACGGTTACCAAAAATCTCCTAGGATTGAGGCTCATCCAACCAGATTGAGTCCTGTGCCCATCCCTGAAATAATCGCTGTGAGCAGGAGGCGGAGGGGGCTGATCGATCAGCCAGGGTCACCTGAACGCTGGGTGTCTCCACTCACTGCACGTGTTCCAGGGTTCAGGGAGAGGTGCTTCTCCAAAGGAAAATGAAGGTTCAGCCACCAGAAGAAAGAGGAATGGACATCAGGCAGGCAGCATCAGGTGTCCACTAGTCTACTTGACCCGCCTCATAGAGTCAAATTTAACACGTGAGGGTCATACATGTGACATTTATTCATTACGTGTGATGGATTTTGCCTACCCCTCCACACCCCCATTCCTCACTAACAGAACCCTGAACTTGAGTTTTGCTCTGATATGAGGTGCAGAGCCCTTGAGTGCAGGGAGTAAGGACTCCTCCCCAGGCTCCAGGGGATATATCACGAGTGGTTCTGGTGACCCACTGTGATTTTCCAGATACTGCTGCTAGAGGGGGCCACGAGCCCACGTTCTGGCCAATGAGATACGAAAAGAGGTCTGTTCAGGGGCTTCCGGGAAATGTTTTGCTTCCTGATAAAAGTTGAAAGAGTTTCCTTCACTATCCCTTCCCGTTTCTTGTCTTGGACATGGCTGTATAAGGAGGAGATGCTTGGAGCTGCAGCAGCCATGTTGCAACCATGAGGCAAGCAGCCGAAGACCAAAGGGAACATGATGAGGAGGACAGAGGGGGAGGTAGAAAGTCATCAGTGAGCCCCTGCACCAACCTCGAACTGCCTACTGCAGAAATCTTGCTGTGAGAGATAATTAAGTGTCTTTATTGCCCCAGCCATTGTTAGGTATTCTCTACCTTGCAGCCAGACGCATCTTGACACTTTATTATAAAAATGAAAGATTATAACACCTCCCCTAGACTTTTTAGAAGCTCTCGCCGAAACCATTAACTCAGATGGTGCCTCTGCCAGAATTTCAGGAACTGGCCATTAATATACCTTCCAAAGTCAGGAAGGGCATTCACAGGTAGTGTTGCCAATCGATAAAGCTGTTTTGACAGCAAAGTGTGCTATGTTATTAGCTGCATTAAGCAGGTAAGCCCATTTCTGTTCCCTCTGAAGTACACAAAGGAGCAGGGTATAATTTAGTCCTTTCTGGGTATGAAAGTGAAAACCAGAAGGGACATTTTTCAAGCTTTCAAGAAGGTGTGCTTTTTTTGAATCATGAAAAGCAAAAAGATTTTTTTTTTAGATGACAAAGCCCTGAAACTCCAACAATATACTAGCAGGACACTCTTGAAGCAATTGTAGAAATATCTTTTGCTAAATGAAAGTGAACCAGATCCTACTCAGGAAAGACTCGTATGCAGCAAAATGACTTATCCATGACCCACCTATCTGGCAATCTGTGGAAATCCACAAACCTAATAGGAGATGGAGGGCAGTATTTTGTTTGTTTGTGGCTTAATTCATCAGATATAATCAGGTGTTTGTAAACTGTAACAGTGATGACAATCATTACTTATTGAGTGCATACAATCACGCTGGCTAGCACATTCACCCATCAGCTTGTTTAATATTCAGACCCTCCCCAGGAAGTAGGCACTAATAATATCCACATTTTGCAGACAAGGAAGCAAGCCCAAGAATATTAAATAAATTGATAAAGGTCACACAGCTCCGATGGGTAGCTGTGTGACCTTTATCAATTTATTTAATATTGGTTAAGTATTTAGGACTTTTGTGAGACAGTTGTTAAACTTCGGTAGCTTGACATTAGTATGGTGGGAATATTAACACCACAGAAACTGGCAAATGCTACAAGTCAGGGCTCCCCTCCCAATTAACCAGCACACCGTTGAACAGCTAATAACTGTGTAATACAAATATTCACATTTGACCCAAACTAATGCAGGGGTCTATTGATGAGAAATGGTAGACCAGGTATGTTGTGGATGGGTAGAAAAATGGGTGGGATTAGTGAACACTGCAGAAATAATCTAAGCCCCCAGAGAGATCCAGGCAATGCAGTCTCCGCATGTAACAAGAGGATTTTAAGGATATGAGAATCATCTCTGTAAGTCTCAAAGTATAAATTCCTCAACGCTTAATCAGTGGCACACCCCCCCAGCTCAGACATCTGAGTTATGTAAATATCACAGATTTGAGGGCTGGGTAGTGTATAATACATTTGCAAGAATATAACTATTTTAAAGACATCTGCAGAAGGCTTCACATTTGAGTCATTGAAAAGATTCCCCCTGACCCAGAACAAGAATTGAATCCAGAGTCCACTTGCCAGCCCGCTGCCCTCCCCTGCTGCCCCACGTAAACCCGCCTCTCTCCTGGGTCAGGAACTGATCAGTACCAGGCCCTACCAATACCCAGGGCTGACCCCAGAGCAAAAGGAGGAGGTGTCTGACTTTGCTCACCACATCAGGGCTCTGAGCAAGGGGACCCTGGGCTGTGGATGAGTCCACTGGGAGCATTGCCACACGGCTGCCGTCCATTGGCACGGAAAACCCCAAGGAGACCAGCGCTTCCGCCAGCTACTGACAACTGCCGATGACCGTAAGAACCCCTGTACTGGGGGTGTCACCCTATTCCATGAGATGCTCTATGAGAAGACAGATGATGGGCATCCCTTCCCCCAAGTTATCAGATCCAAGGGTGGTGTTGTGGGCATCAAGGTAGACAAAGATATGGTACCCCTGGCAGAGATTACTACCCAAAGGCTGGATGGGCTGTCTGAGTGCTGTGCCAGCACCAGAAGGATGGACCTGACTTTGCCGAGTGGCGCTATGTGCTGAAGATTGGTGAACACACCCCCTCAACCCTCGCCGTCATGGAAAATGCTGACGTTCTGGCTCGTTATGCCGGAATCTGCCAGCAGAATGGCATTGTGCCCACCATGGAGCCTGGGATCCTCCCCTCAACCTGCCTCTGTGAAGCACTGGTGGTGGCATAAGTGATTATAGGCGACAGTTTAACTGTCCTGGTTGCAAACTGACCTAAGCCAATACGGTCAGGCGCCACCTCTTGGGCTCTTTTTGATAGATGTAAGACTTTTCCAGAATGTTTGAGGTGGGCTACTTCTCTGCAGCCTCACCACTGGTTATACTGAAAGCGAGCCTCACACCAAACTCACCACACCTCCCCTATTCGCATTGATTAACAAGCATAATTATAAACTCAGTGACTTTCCAGCTTTCTGACTTTTTAGCTGATTTGCTCACCTGTTACAAGTTACATTTTCTTAAGGACGAGACAACCAAATTTCAGAGGCAGGAGTCTGTCCTCCCTGTGTTTGCTGTTAGGCAATCGGCTGGCCTCCCCGCCCAGGGCTGCACACAGGCACCTCCCTGAGCATACAGGACAAGCCTTGATGGGTGCTTACGCTCCATCCATGCGGCATGGGGAGGGTCTCGGAGCACTTCAGCCAATCCACTCAACTTGAACAGCACGAAGGAGAGCCCATTTCTACACAAATGTCACCGGTGAAAACTCATTTGTGCTATTCTCTGTGCTAATCAGTAAGACACCTGGTGAGCAGAGAGGAGCCCTTCTGACCTACTGTTACCTTATTGCCCTGGAGCATGGCCTCCAACGGGCTAAGAGGGCCACTAACACACATATACACTGAGTGACCAGATTATGATGGTCTCTGAACACATAATAATCTGGCCACTCAGTGTATATCCTATACAATAAAAGGTAACATGCAAATTGTCCCCTCAACCAGGAGTTCGACCAGCAGGCAGGCTGGCCAACTGCCCATGTCCCCTCCCCCTGGCCAGGCTGGCCGGACCCCACCCATGCACGAATTCATGCACCGGGCCTCTAATATATATATATATATTTATACACACACACACACACACACACACACACACACACACACATATACACATATGTACACTGAGTGGCCAGATTATTATGCATTCAGAGATCATAATAATCTGGTCACTCAGTGTATATCAAACCACCTAGAACACTTCGAAGTATTAACAGACATTGTGACACTAATGTGTGTGTGTTTTTACAGACTGCCCCCCCACTCAGGGAATCCATGCATGGAATTCAGGGGTGCCATGATTTCCACAGGGGGGAAATTTCATCTTTTCTTTTCATTGGCCTCAGTATTTGCAAACCCTGCAACTTTGCCATCAACAAAGTCAGATAGTCTCCTATCTCATTATGCCTGACATATACATTAATGCTCATTGCTTCCTCTGAGTGATTAGCCCCTCCGGTCTCTCATTAACTGCAGTACTGTCTCCCAATCCTTTCTACTGGTATATCGCTGACGTGTGGAGGAGCCTTTTGACCCAGAGCCCAGGCCTTCAGTACGTTATTTTCCTTCTCAGCTCTGTACTCAAGATTTGCGGCACCATATCTAAGATCCTGGCCAGAAAGCAACACCTGATATTCTAGTGCCTTAAAATCCTTCTGCCAAGATCTTACCATCTGTTGCAAGTTGGGTTCCCTGGGAAGCAGACTCAGAGATGGAGGCTGGGGTGCAGGGAGTTTAGTGGGAAGCGCACTCACCCGGGAGCCAAACCTGCCCTGCAGGGCCAGTGAAGGAAGCAGGACTGGTGAGGGGGAGGGGAGGGTGCAGGGGCAAGGGACAGTCACAAGAAAATCTCCACCCATCCCATGGGGAGCTCTGCAGCAAGGCTGGGGCTGCAGACTTTGCGCCCACACACCTATCCAGTCACTGGATGTAGCTGATCCCAGGGAAGGAGGCACGTCCTTGGGCGAGGCAGGGCTCTGCAGGGACTCAGTGGTCAGCCATCAGCTACCAACACACCCGTCAACTGGGGGAATAAACACGTCCATCCTGGAGCGGTTCCAGCGACACCCCCACTACACCGCATCCTGTGAGTCACTCGCCTACCTGTGCTACCTCGCAAGTCATGACACTTCCAGGGATGCTCTGCACCCGTGCTGCAGGCCTGAGAAAGGTGATGCATCCCCTGCCACTGTCCTCAGTATCACAGGCCGAGCCCTTCCTTAAGCTTCGGGTTATGTAACTCCATCAGTTCCCAAACTGGAATCAGGAACCAGTTCCTCTATTTGCACTCACCTTTCCCCAGAGAACCTGGCCCTCCCTTTAACCCGTTCTGATCAGAGCACCACCCTCATAGGGTCTGGGCCCCTGGTCCTTCACCCTCACTCCATCACCAGTCCCTCTTTTTTTAAATATATTTTTATTGATTTCAGAAAGGAAAGGAGATGAAGAGAGAGAGAGAGAGAGAGAGAGAGAGAACATCAATGATAAGAGAGAATCATTGATTGGTTGGCTGCCTCCTGCACGCCCCACACTGGGGATTGAGCCTGCAACCGGGGCATGTGCCCTGACCGGGAATCAAACCATGACCTCTTGGTTCATAGGCTGACGCTCAACCACTGAGCCACGCTGGCTGGGCTCAATCACCAGTCTTGTTTCTCACCAGCCTTCCACTCCTAGCCCTCCCCAGCTTCCAGCCCGTCCCCTTGTCCCCCTGCCACCACCACACCCCCTTACGCACCAATTGCCTCTAGAGCCTCTGGCAGCTCCTGGTCCCCATTCTCAACCCACTTTCTCCCTCTCCCCCTCCCCACCAGCCAGATGACTACTCCTCAAGCTGACCTGTGATCAGATCTGAGCAATGCACCCATCACCGGGAGGCCTCCCCAGAACGCTCCCAACCTTCCTCGCCAACCACCTCCTCTACACACTCTACTCAGGCTCCAGCTAAAGTGAGTGACTCATTTTAGTCCCCACTTTTGCTCACCATCCTCCCTTTGCTAGCACTGTTTGTCCTGCTTCCTGTCTCACTCTATCTCCCACCCACTCATTCATTCAATCCACTGGGGGAACATTTGCTAAGCACGTGCTTGACACCATTGAGGAGAGTGACGAGCGAGCTGAACGGGTCTGCCTTCCAGGGCTTTCCCTTCTCCTGGGAAAGGCAGACAGTAAGCCAATCAATCAACATGATAATTGCAGATTCTGGTCAAACGGGTTGATGCAACACGGCTGAGCTTCCTGGCCACGTGCCCAGAACAGATTACAAATGTGCGAGATACGGAGCCCCTCGAGGTTGTGCTCATCCATTCAGTCCAGTATTGTCTTCTGCCTCCGCCACGATGTGAAGAAAGCCTGGAAGTGCCGTGTGAAACGGGCGGGGGTGCCGGTGGCCTGTCTGACGTGTGGTATCTGAGTGGAGCCTGGAGGGAGGCACCCCGCGTGGAGGGCAGGAAGGAGCAATCCCAGGCCAGTGGGTTGCAGGCCGTGAGGCAGCCAGAGGGTGGGTCCAGGACACAAAGGGCAGAGGGTCAGGTGGAGGCCAGGCTGGAGGGAGTGGTCAAGGTCCAGGCCCTCCCCACTCAAAGTTCCTGAAAGTTCAGCCAGTGCCCAGCTCACCCGGGAACACATTAGAAATGCAGAATCTTGGCCCCACCCCAGATCTACTGAATCATAAGTTGCATTTTAATAAGATCCCCAGGCGATTCATATGTACATTCTTTAACGCTGTGGTTCTGGACCAGATCACGCAGGTCCTCTTAGACCCTGGAAAGGGATTTGAAATCCCTTTCCCCGCCCCCTCCTTCCAGGTCAAGGGTACATGCTTCTTCTTCTGGGAAGCTTGTCCAGATCCCCATAAGCTGACAGGAATCCCCACAGGGAGTTAGAATTCACATCCTTATAGATGACTAAAGTGTGCGTGGCCCCAGTCACTGAGTCACAGGCTCCTTGAGGTCAGAGAACATGTCTTAGTTATCTTTGTCTTCTCCAGATCCTCTTGCAACATCTCGCCTGTGGTGGATAAATGAGCAAAAAAATCTCAGACAAAACCCCCAAACAGTATAGTCATGTCAGGTGGAATGGTGCCGTATCAGCAAGGACTCTGAACTAACTCCTTTAGGGGAAAGTGACAACATCTAACTCTACTGGCTGAGGCAACAAATGATGCATTTATTATCTTCCACAGCTGGAAAGTATAGCAGAGTAGCTTCAGGCATGGCTGCATTCGGGTGTGTAAACAATGTAATCAGGAGTCTGTTTCTGTCCACTCGTCCACTTTGCTTTCCTTATACTGGCTTCATTTTTAGGATCAAGTCCAAATATTGACAAAAATGACCTCCAGCTGCCCTCGACCTAGAGCCTACCAGCCTAGCAACCTAGAGAAAAGAAAACCCTCTTTCTTGATATTTATAGCTTTGGCCCAGGCCCATCCTGAGCCAAATAGACTGGGGCGGGGGGGGGGGGTGGGGGGGGGGAGGAAGGTCCCTAAAAGAAAGTCAAGGTGCTATTATGAGGGGGTGGGGGGGAAGGAGACGGATGTTGAGCAGAAGGGGAAGCCATTCACTACAACCATCATGAGACAGGCCTACTGTGCTATCATTACAAATCAGGATGTTCACGAATATTTATTAACCGAGGGGAAAATTCATGGAGTCTTGCAAAATGAAAAATAAAAAAAGTAGGCTGGAAACATTACTGTGAAACTATACCTTTCAGGGGTATGAATATACTGGTATTCTTTATAGAAAGATTCCACCTGCTTAGAATTAAAGTAGTAAGAAATATCCGTCCCAGTAGACCCTGGTAGAATTGAAAGTTTTTTCTTTTTTATATTTTTGCAGTTTTCACATTGCTATACTGAATATGTACTACATTTGCTATCATGAAGAAACGTATTTTTAAGTAAACATATGTGTGATGGTTAACTTAATGTGTCAACGTGGCTGGGCCACACTGCCCAGATATGTGGTCAAACACTATTCTGGATCTTTCCGTGAAGGTGTTGTTGGATGCAGTTAACGTTTAAATCAGTGAACTCTGAGTAAAGCAGATTCCCTTCATACGAGGGAGGGCCTCATCCAACCAGTTAAAGGTCTTACTAGAATAAAGACTGATCTCCCCAAAGCAAGAGGGGCTTCGGCCAGCGGAGAGCCTTTGCACTCAAACTGCAACTCTTCCCTGTGTCTCCAGCCTGCTGGTCTACCCTGTAGACATGAGCCAATTCCTTTGAATAAAATATCTCTCTAGATATGTGTGTGTGTGTGTGTGTGTGTGTGTGTGTGTGTACACATCCTCTTGGTTCTGTTTCTCTGGAGAAACCTGACTTGTGCAGTATGGTTCCTGCCTTCTATTGTTAACTCCCCATCAAAGAAACCAGCAGTCCTGGGTCAGAAAGCCTGGTTTGGAGTCCCAGGCTGCCTCTGACCAGCAGGCTGATCTCAGGTAAATCCATTCACCTCTCTGATCCTGCTGTCCTCGTCTCTAACACAGAGGTGACCATTCCAGCCTCAATCTCAGAGCCAATTGTACGCCTGCCGTGACTGCCCTTTGTATTACTTTCTCAACACTGAGCCGCCAGGTCCCGATTTCTGAAGATTAAGTCCTGCCATAAATGTCTTCACCTTAGAAGTCGGTGTGAAAATAAAATACAACAACAAAGTCTCTCAAGTGGGGAGACTTGTCCAGTCACTAATGAACAGATAGAAAGAAGCATCTGTGTTCACACTTAAACACCTGCAATGTCAATGTTTTCCATTCTCATCACTAGCTCAGAGCAGACTGATCTGTGTTTAAACCCAACGAGACTTTGCTCCCACAAGAAAGGAACCCTCACTCCTTGGCTGGACTTGGTACCTCTCTGTGCACTGAACATCTAGTATGGCACGAAGGGGGACACCCCCCTCAAACCCCCACTCTCTGATCGCTGACCGGGTTCTCAGAGCACTGGAGACCTATGGCCCTCTCTCTGATTCCTGCTGCTCACTGGAGATGCCCAGAGAGGAAGGCCCGCCTTTGTCCCAGATGCGTGTCTCGTTGAAGATACCAGCAGAGTTTCCCAAAGTCCCCAGAGCTGCCCTCGGCCTGCCCAAGTTCTTACAGCTTCGGCGATGCTCAGGGAGACGCCCCCCGCCCCCCCCCCCCCAAGGGCCTGTTAGAACAGGAAAGTAACTGAGAATCATTCTGCCTAACTCAGAAGTTCTCTCACCTGTCAGACCCAGCAGCCCCTTCATAAAGATTTGAATGCTTGCTTCACTGTGCTCCAATGAAATTCATAGATCATTTTATTTCCCTACACACACCATGTTGAAAATATCAATAGAACATCCTATCCATAATATGAAGGAGGAATACAAGAAAAGTAACCTAGAATAAAAATTAAAGTCATTTAGGATAAAATAATAGCCATGCATTCAATTATTCAATAAATGTTTGTGAGCGCCTCTTCCCAGGCAACTCTGTAGGTGCCGAGCGGTGGACAAAAGTGGCGGGAAGAGGGATAGGAAATGTTGAGGGTGTGGGTTAGGAGCTCAGGCAAGACCTCAATGGAAGTCCTAATGACCTAATCAGACACTTGCATCTTCCTGTATTAATTAATTTAATATTTACTGAATGTTGACAATGGGGCAGGCACTGTTCTGGGAGACAGAGAATGAGCTGTGCACTAGCCTGCCCCCGTGGAGTGCCATTCTAGGTTCGGGCATACATTTGAAGGTAAGAGGAATAAGGATGTCAGGAGCCAATCAATATGAGGAACGTGAAGGAGTGGAGGTATAGAAGGCATGAGAATAAAAGCGAGGCTCACACTTCCCACAGAAAGCTGTGGTGCTTGGACAGGAGGCAAAGCCATGGGTCTCCCCAATCTCAGCCCTTGCCTAAAGGTAGGGCGCAAATACTTTCCTGGAGACAACCAGACATACATCCGTGTCCTACAGGGCATCCCCAGCTTACCAGATCTCTGGACCTTCAGAAACAGACTCAATGCCACCCGCAGGCATCCTCCCAACTCTCACCTCATCGACGTTGAGCTTATTTTCCCTTCTCTCTAGAATGTTCTTTTCCCAGGCATCCTCATGGACTCACTCCTTCCCTTTATTAAAATGTGTGCTCATGACACCCCTCTGAAAGGCCGTCCTGTCCACTGTACCCCAAGCGCTCCCCCTCACCTGTCACAGCCCTTCCTCTTACTCTGCTTTTTCATTCATCACTCCTTGATGTGATGTTACGTATTTATTAGTTTGCTTGTTCGTTTATTGTCTGTTCCTCCTACTCCATTAGGGAAGGGGTTTTGTCTATTGGTTCACCGCTGTGACTTCCGCAGCTAGGACAGTGCCTGGCACAGAGTAGGTCCTCAATCACTGTGTTTAATATATAATGTATAACCAGTGATGTGCTGAGCCAGCTCACACCAGCTTTGGAAGTTAATTGCCCATATCCCATCCCAACCGTGTAATCCATGATATCATATTGCTCTCTCTCATGATGGCAGTATTTACACCATAGCAATTGGCCAATGCTGTATATCAAGATTTTTTCTGCCTGGAAAGCTGGTTGTTAAACATTAACGAGCACTTCACTAAACATAAATGGACATGTGCTATTGGATATGTCTCCTTTGTTAAGAGAGGGGTTCCCATATACCTCTGAGGAAAACTAACTCGTTTCATTTCAGGAATCCAGAAACAAACTGTTCCAACCCCAGGCTATTTTTCTATCACAAGCCTGACAGCTGGATGGTAAGCCCAAATACTTTCTGTTTATTCCCTGCACGCTAACTTACTGATATTAATGTGCAAATGATTCTTAATGACACTAGAGCCATCTCATCTTAGGAGTAACATTTTCTTTTGCCCTAGTAACTTAAAAATGGCAATTGCTAATCATCAAAACAGGAAAGTAGATAAATAGTCGTGATAATTACGTACATTCTTCTCTTCAGAGAAACAGCAATACTGTATGTATTCATTTTCGATAAATATAGAAAATAAGTGATTATTGCTAGAGTTCTTCCTTAGGAACCTCTATTCCCAATCTCACTTCTGTCAACACCATTCATTGTTTCACATACTCCTTGTTGAAAGGGCAAGCCAGACCCCTCCTTGCCGGCTGACGGGCACCCTTCGGATGGGTCAGTTGGCTGTCTCAGTGCTGACTGTGAAAAACAAGTTTGAAAGATTATCTTTTCCAGCATGGAAAAAGCCAAAGGAGCAAGAGACAGCCAGCGTGTCCCTGTGCCAGTGGCGGCGGCGGGGTCGGAGATCTAATTAAAAGTGTGCAGCGGGTGCGTTCTGGGGGCTTGACGTGGGGCCACTGAGCCCACAAGCGCTTCTTTCATGTCTAACCTTGACTGAACCAGGCTTCTCAGAAAGCCCGGCCCTGATGGAAAATAAATTCCGCGAACTCGAATGGAGCCATTAACGTCTCCCTTCTCAGGCCCTGAAACATTTATTTGCTTTAAAATACACACTCTCGTCTGAGTTTTATTAGGAGGCAGAGCCAGCTTTTACCTCGGAGGGAGATTTATCTCTGCCACACTCTCCCCTCTGCTGCACGCTGTCCTCCTCCCCCAGGCAGAGCTGAGCTGCCGGGAGAAGGGACAGGGAACAAGGGATGGGGAGTCCCATGGGCTCCACTCCTCATCAGCTTCTGGGAAGAACCTTGGCACCGCCTTGGGGTGCTAACTCGTGACCAACCCCAAATTTGGACCATGTAGGAGTCTATGGGAATGATTAAAATAGGTGCATTCACAATAAATATTTCTTGAGCACCCACTATATGCCAGGAACTGTGTTGGGTTCTGGGACCCAGCACTGAGTCAGACATAGGTCTTGTCTGCAAGGGGCTCATTGTCCAGTGGATTCAAATCTGTAATCCTAGAAAGGACGTCTCGCCGCCCAGGTCGTCTACACCCAACCCCATCCACTGGTTTCCCATTAGGTGCCGGGCACCAAGCCACACTGACAGCGCCACGAGGAATACGGTAGCTCCCCATCCTTGAGCTCAGAGTTAGCAGGGATGATAAGCATGTCAACAGGGCCAGCCCTACGGCACAGTGGGCTCAAGCCTGTGATGCAGGTCTGCCCATCACAAGGTAAGAGCTACCATTTACCACATTGACTATGTGCCAGGCCTCGGAGAGGTCCTTCCCATACATTATGTCATTTTACCCCACAACCACCTCATGAAGTGAGCCGACGTGTGTGTGCCACTGTTACCATCTCTGCCATTCCCACCTAACACTCGCTCTGTGACTTACCTGATATTTTTCTTAAACCAACTCACATGATTAAACCAACCCTTATTTTAAGTAATAATACATCTAAAATCATAAGACTGATGAGCTACTTTTATGTATATGTGTATTTTTTCTCATACCTAGCAATCAAATGTATAACATCGAAATTTTAAATCATCTTGCGTATCAGCCGCTGGGATACACTGGGGTGTGAGTCTGAGTAAGGAATGTTAGCTGCTATAGAAACAGCAGTCAGGCTTGGTTTTCTGCTCATGTCAGTTCAATGTAGGTGGCAGGAGGGCCTGGGGTTCTCCACAAAGTCTCTCAGGAATCCAGGCTCCTTCCATCTCACGGTTCCCTCATCCCCTGGGGCCTCAGGGACTCCCCTGGATTCTCTGCACCCAGCTGACAGGTGAGGAAAGAGAGAGTATCACATCCCCTTGGTCAGGACTCATCCATGGGATCCTTACCTAACAGCAGGGGATTCTGGGACATGTGGTTGGCCCGTGGGCCCTAGAGAAGTGGAAACCAGGTTTAAAGGATATCTAACATCGCCTCTGCCACACTAAGGTAAGGATTCCTACTTTGGAAATATTAATGCAAGCAGTTCCATTTTACAAGTGAGGAAATAGAGGCTTAAAAACATTAAGTGCCCTGCCCCAGGTTACACAGGTGTTAGAAGATAAAGCTTGGGCTCAAACCCAAATCAAAGGCTGTGTTGCAACCACCACCTCTCAGTTGCCCAAGGACTCCCACTCCTCACCTCCACTCAGCTTGCTCCTCACGGCCAGGTCTGACGTGAGACCTTTCCCAGATGTCCTCACCTGGGTGTCCCGCAGGCACCTCAACTAAACATGCCTGAGCCCACGTCATCCTTTCTCTCACATCCCAGCCCAGTCACCTTCTCCTTCTGAATTCTCTGTTTTGGTAAATGAGTTCTCTGACTAAGCCAGAAAACCAGATCTTATCTAGAATTTTCCTGTCTCAGAATGCTTTTAGCTGCGAGGAACAGAAAACCCACCTCAAAATGGCTTAAACCATCAGAAAATGTTCTATCTCATAGAAAAACAGGTCCCCAGTGTGATCGTTCCAGGAGCGGTTAATGTGTCGGCTCAAGCTCAGCATCCAGGGACCAGGTTCCTCTGTCTTTCCACGTGGCCACCCTCAGCCTGTTGGCTAGATCACTTCACCTGGTTCCAAGGAACACAAGAAGACAGCAATGTCCAGGAGCAGGAAAGGAAGGTTTCCCCTCAACATTCTCCTTAAAGAGCCCTTCACAGAGGTGCCCCAGAGGAGAGCTCCTTGATGTCTCACTGACCCTGACTGTGCCACGTGCCCATCCTACACCAGCAGGGCAAAAGAAGTGGAGCCATCAGAATGGCTCAGATGAACAACTCTTTGCCTTCCGGGGTCGTGTGAAGTCCGGCCTCTCTTGTCACACTGGCCACCTGATACCAGGTACTCTTTCCCAAGAAGATGAGAAAGTAAGTAAGCAACACAGAGTGTCAACCCACTCCCTTTTCCTTACTCCAATGTCCAATCAGTCACCTCCTTTGCTTGCCTCCTTCATTCTCTGGGCTCCATTCTTTGCTGTGGTCTCCACGAGGCTATCAGAATTCAGCGCCTCAGTAAGCTGGGCAAACTTCTACTAACAGCCGGTGAAATTGTCAACACAACTACATCCTTCTCAAATGCTAAAAATTAAACATTCTTTCCCTTCAGTGGCCTGTACTGTCAATTTGCTCCAGCAAATCTCTTCCTTAGAGGCAACATAATGAATTTTATCCCAGTTTTGTGCAAACTGTAAAAGAATAAGTAAATTCTACAAGTGAGACGTCAGAATTAATGGGTTGGTATGTGTTTGAGGTTCTCGGTTTCTAGAAATAACTGTGACTGAAATGATCATAGAATCTTATTTCTGAGCATGCACTCATTAACATTCAAAATATGGTCCATGGGAGAGCATTTAGATCATATTTATTGGTAGGTCACTACCATCTGAAAAATCCATGAGAAACATTATCACAGAAACAGAAATATGAATGTATCGTACGTATGAAAAACCAAATTTGCTATTTTCCCATTTAAAAAAAACCTTCAATTTACACTCATGATATGAGAAACGGTCACTTTATACTTTCAGTTGCCCTGACAAAAAAACCTTGTGTGTTAGTTATGTATGGCTGTATAACCGATTATCCCCAAACTTAGCTTAAAACACTCATGTTACTAGCTCCCGGTTTCTAAGGGTAAGGAAGCTGGACATGATTCGCTGGGCCTTCAGCTCTAAGGTCCCTGACAGGTGGCAATCACAGTGTCAGCAGAGGCTGTGATCTCATCTCAAAGCTCAACTGGGGAAAGACCCCTCTGAGCGGGATTCAGTTCTTTGAGGGTTGTTGGACCGAGGGCTGCCCTCAGATCCCTGCCATTGGGAACCTCTCCAACACAGCAGCTTGCTCCAATGAAGTGTGCAAGCCAGCAGGGAAGCAGAGAGAACCCACTAACAAGAGGAAGCCACAATCTTCCATAACCTAATCATGGAAATGACATCCCATCAACTTTGCCATCTTCTACTCATTAGAAACAAGTGACTGGGTCCAGCCCAGACTCAAGAGGAAGGGAATGACACAAAGACATAAGTACCAGGAGGTAGGGTCATCAGGAGTCAGGTCATCATCTGCCTGTCACCCCTTGGAGTCATCCCCAATTTCTCTCCTTTCACACCCTACACCCAATCCATCAGGCAACTCAACAGGCTGTACCCTCAACAACAGACTCAGCATCCCACCGTTGTTTGTTCAAATGTCACCTGTTCAGTGATATTTGGTCAACCTACTTAACATCATGATCAACCCAATAACACACACATATTCTCATCCCTTCTTCCTTATTTGTCTTTATAGATCACATCAGATATTCTAGATATTTTTTTTATCATTTTTTAAATTCTCTCTCTCCTTAGCAGGTAAACTCCATTAGGGCAGGGATTTTAGCTGTTTTGTTGGCTGCTGCTGCACTCTCCATGCCCAGAGCAGTTCAACAATACTGTTGAATGAATGAATATCTTTTTTCAAAATCCTAATACAATGGGAAAAACTTTATACAAAAATGTGCAAATGTTCCAACCTCTATGTACACAGAGGTGTGGACTCTATTGGTTTTGCAAAGTGTTCTTGTCTCACTGGACGCCCAGACTGAGCCCCTCAGGGCCCTACCTCCCCAACACCAAACCAGAGGGGACCAAACAGAGGGAAAGACTATTTCAGACTCAAGACTCCAGGGTGGTCTCTAATTTTGCCTTGCAAACCACACTACCTGGGCCTCCTGGGCTAAAACTACCGAGGACATTCTGCCAAGGGAGCCCTCAGCTGCGAAGACCCTGCCCGCCAATGGGCAGGCCATGGTCATGGGTGGACACCAATGGAAGGCAGCCCAGGACAGAAGGAACCGGGAGTGTTTTCCTACTTCATGACCAATGGCCATGAGGCTCAAGGGACTCTTTGTAAAGCGGAGCTTCTCAAACTTTTCCACATCAGTGTCCCTTGGGACAGACAAAAATGAACCCAGGGCGCTTGGGGGGTCTAGGTCAGCTTCGTTTTCCTAAACGTCCTGTTGCCGAGAGAGCACGAAGCTTGGGGCAGACAGCGGCTTTAAGGGTCTCTAATACCACTCTTCTCTTTTGTTGTTGCCTTTGCCTTAGAAAAACAGTTTTCAAAGGAAATGTTCCATGAACAAAGATAACGGATTCTTTGGTTCCTGTTTTATCACCAAAGCTGTACATTTTGTCACCTGCCGATGAACTGAGCCCCCAAATTTGTCTCCATGATCAACTCCAGTCACTCATATCCCAAATGTCACTGTTACCATATCAATCTCATCGTGTGTGAAAAAAGCAATAAAATCTGTGCTAATTCAGACGTTTTAAAAGCTGCTAAATGAAGTAAACTTGGGGGATAGGCTTTACCATTAGGTCAAACACTGAATCCACATTTGTACCCTTGGCCCTAGTGCCTACATAATCCTTTGCAAAGAATATAAATTCAGTCCCTGAAAGCTGGGACTGCCTCTTCCCCTGACAAAGGCAGCAAAAATCTGCAGATCAGTCATCACGGAAGTCACTCCCTATTTCAATGTAGAAACAAGTTTTGTGTCTACTCTTTTGAAGTCTCCATCCAATGCAATGAGAAACCACAAGAAACTTTCTGATGTGTGGTGTTCCTGATGAATGAGGGCGTGCCTGCTGGGCGCTTCAGGACAAGAAATAACCATGATGTAAGCTCCCTCCATGGCCCTTTGCCTGCACAGAATTGGCCTTATCTTTGCAATAGGTTTGCACATTTTCTTCCCAATCCATACCATGCTAGTTGAAATACAAATCTGGTGGGAAATCCTTCACCGGTTATTATCCAACGCATTGCAAGCTTACACACTTCTCAGTCAGACCCTCAATACAGCGACGAGCCTGGGCCCCAGAGCAGACGGCTTGCATGGGAATCCCACCCAGCCCTACCAACCTCCTCATCTCCCAAGTGCCTCGGTTTCCTCCTTGGTTGGCTGGGACTGACAGTAACGAGGATCTGCATGAGTTCGTGTGCATGAAGTGTTGACAGCTGGTGTAGGAAACGACCTGTGTGTGAGCTGCTGCTGCATTTCGTTGTATCTAAAATGCCGTCAACTGTAAGAAGCACCACTGCTTTATGTCCCACCAGGAAAGGAAAAAATACTCCCAATTGAACTATTCAATGCTCTCTTATCTCTTACAATTTTTATTGTAGACTTATCGAAAGTACTCATTTAGTGACTTATGGGATATATCACCTATCTCCCTTGGGCACACCTAGAAAGAAAAATAGAAGTGAAAAAAATTGGTTAAGTTATTCTCAAAACTTCTTGAGAGTTCACATTTTCTTAATGATTTTCAACTGAATCCTGAATGTTGTCAGTGTTAATCTTTTTCAACACAAAGTCACCCTCCAGGCAACTGATGGCATTGATAAAGCATTTCTTTCCAGGGCCTGGACTTTGGTGCTGAGGGGAGGTGTCAAGCAATGGCAGCCATGTCATGACCTCATGTCAATGACAATGAGACCTTTAATCATGGACACATCCCAATTTCACGGCTGCTAAGGTGTGTGCATGTGGGGGTAGGTGATCTTAGAATCAATGAAATATGTTAATATCATTGCATTCTCAATATCAGTAGAACAGATGAGGATTCCTGAGCTGGTTGAATCATCTGAGTCCATCTTGGATGGACCTGATTATAAAGAATTATTAACCTCGGTTGGGATCTCTACCCAGTCATTCGAACGAATCTTTTGAGACATCCAGTTGTCCTTCCACAAGGACATGGTTTCAGTGCAGCTGTTCAATTTTAATCCAGATCAGGTGTGAAGGTCACCATCAAGGAGTTCTGAAAGGAAGGTCAGATCATGTTTCATTCTTGTGTGTGGTTATGCATTTGAAGAAGAAAGAAGCAAACACCATGTTGATTGTCTTCAGACGGTCTCTTCCCTTCACCCCCTCAGGGCTTTGCCCATGACTCCAGGGCACATGCCTCAGTGTAGGGCAGTGGTCGGCAAACTCATTAGTCAACAGAGCCAAATATCAACAGTACAACGATTGAAATTTCTTTTGAGAGCCAAATTTTTTAAACTTAAACTTCTTCTAATGCCCCTTCTTCAAAATAGACTCGCCCAGGCCGTGGTATTTTGTGGAAGAGCCACACTCAAGGGGCCAAAGAGCCGCATGTGGCTTGCGAGCCGCAGTTTGCCGACCACGGGTGTAGGGGAACAGTGGTCCTCACTCACTCCGGCTGCAGGACAAGCACCTGGAGAGGTGGGTAAAAATGCAGAGATGAACATCTGCCTAGAGCAGACCCTGGAAGGGAGGCCCAAGAATCTACGTCTTAAAGAACTGGCCTCCCCATGCTTCCTGCCCAACCAAAGCTTGAGGGTCACAGCTCCAGAAAAAAAGATGGTACAAAAAATGGGTAAAAGATGGGAACGAGGGACACGGGGAGAGGGGAGTGTAAAGAAAGGTTATTGCTACAGAACACATTCTCCAAAGTGGATCCTGTATAAAGATAGTCTGCTGACCTTACAGTGCTGTTAAAATGGGGTAAAAGATGTGGAGAAGGCCGTGGAGAGGGTTGGGTTTATGATGCCTTCTCCTTCCATCAAAAGCACAATCCCCACTGTGTGAAACAACTGGGAAGTGTATTGGCCCACCCAGGAGGAAGTCAGAAGTGCCCGCCAGCAGCTCGCTGAGACCATGAGGGTCCTTGTCCCCTTCTGTCTTTCTACTCTCCACACACAGCAACTGTCTGAAGGCTGGAACCCTCAAGATTGAGGGCAGCTGCCAGGAAATCGGGGTCCCGTGCTCACCAGGCAGACCCTGGAAAATGGCAACCAACTGGTCCACCCATCAGAAATCACTGCAGGAGAGCACCACGGCAACGCTAAGGAAACGGCAGCTATAAAGGCTCCACCCTTATGTTGTCATAGTTGTAGAATCTTATTTGAAAACTAGAGGCCCAGTGCACGAATTCGTGCACAGGTGGGGGTCCCTCAGCCTGGCTGGTGATCAGGCCAATTGGGGCCTTCTCGCCCAGTCCTGATCAACCAGGGCCGATCAGGGCTGGCTGGCTGGGGGGAGGGACCACGGGAGGTTGGCCAGCCGAGGGAAGTTGGCTGTGGGAGCGCACTGACCACCAGGGGGCAGCTCCTGCATTGAGCGTCTGCCCCCTGGTGGTCAGTGCACATCACAGCGACCAGTCATTCAGTTGCTTGGGTTTATCCTATATAATAAAAGCCTAATATGCAAATTGACTGACCAGCAGAACAAGTGGTTACTATGACTCACACTGACCACCAGGGGGCAGACGCTCAATGCAGGAGCTGCCCCCAGCCCACAGGCCCCAAGCCAGCCAAGGTGGGTGCCAATGGGGGGCCCCACCCCCGATCGCCCTGCCAGTCGCCTCCCTCTGCAGGAGGTGACCGGCAGCTGCGGCAACAGGGGGCAGGGCTGATGAGCAGGCGGTGCCAGGCTGGCCAAGGCGGGTGCCAGCAGGGGCCCTGATCGCCCTGCTGGTCACTCCACAGATCGGCTCTGATCGCTGGCCAGGCCTAGGGACCCTATCCGTGTATGAATTTCATGCATTGGGCCTCTAGTATATACTAGTATAAAGATAAATAATCCACATATCTAAAAATCTTTCTGAAGTGGAACAAAAATGAATATACAAAGATGTTAATGCTGGGTTAGCTGTAGAAAATTTAAACCATCTTACTAGTAAAAGTAACAACATAGATAAATAACAGAGTTATAAATCCATCTACGAAATGTTATGCAGCTCTTTAAAAAGGCATTTTCTAAAAAGGATTATTAATACTGTAAAGTGGGGAAAATGGCACAAAATCGCATACGCGACACCAAGTTTGTAAATCAAATTTAGGTAGACCCTCAGAAAATAAAATCAGATTATACACACACAATAATAACAACAACAAACAAGAAGAAATCCCTGCAAGAATTCTTTAGAAAACATAAAATATAGTGTCCACCGCAGAATAGTTTAAAGGGTATTTTTAGCTACTCATAACCCCAAGCAGTCTTACAAAGTAATTATTTCCATTCGTTAATAAGGGCCTTCTAATTTCAATCCTTATAAACCCACGTAATGTTTACAGGGTTATAATCACAGAACATGTATATATAGTTTCGTGCATACTTTTTTCTCAGTACTATTCAACAGACTTTTCCTCCAGTTTTACCGTCGCCACAGCACTGCATTGCTTCTTCCTGCTACACCACCGCCCACTTAACCAAACTCGCAATTTCTTCCCGCCGCTCATAGTTACCGGCAATGCTGGGATAAAAATCTTTTGCATGTGGCGTATGTACACACCCACTGCTTACACTGATTTTCATTTTCATTCCTGTCCCGTGGAAGAGAGAACTATCCCCGGAGCCTCCACACACTGGGCCTCAGCTCACTGGGTCCCATGATGGAGGTCAGAAGCTTCAGGTGGTGAAATTATCCTGGATGATGCAGGCGTCCTCAAACTACGGCCCGCGGGCCACATGTGGCCCGCCGAGGACATTTATCCGGCCAGCCGGGTGCCGCTGCCTGTCCTGCTTAGCAGCCGACTCGTCCCGGGCCCGCAGAGTGCATAGGAATTTGTTCATAGTTTTTTTTTTTTTTTTTTTTTTTTTTTTTTTTATTTTTATTTTTTTTTTAAATATATTTTATTGATATTTTACAGAGAGGAAGGGAGAGGGATAGAGAGCTAGAAACATCGATGAGAGAGAAACATCGATCAGCTGCCTCCTGCACACCTCCCACTGGGGATGTGCCCACAACCAAGGTACATGCCCTTGACCGGAATCGAACCCGGGACCCTTCAGTCCACAGGCCGACGCTCTATCCACTGAGCCAAACCCTATAGTCCGGCCCTCCAACGGTCTGAGGGACAGTGAACTGGCCCCCTGTTTAAAAAAGTTTGAGGACCCCTGGAAGGATCCTTAAAAGAGGGAGGCAGGAGAATCAGAGTTAGCCCGGCTGGCATGGCTCAGTGGTTGAGCATCGACCTATGAACCAGGAGGTTCGATTCCCAGTCAGGGCACATGCCCAAGTTGCAGGTTCAATCCCCAGTGTGGAGTGTGCAGGAGGCAGCCGATCAATGATTCTCTCTCATCATTGATGTTTCTATCTCTCTCTCCCCACCTCTCCCTTCCTCTCTGAAATCAATAAAAATATATATATTTTTAAAAACAGGGCTGGAGTTAGTAGGAAAAGATGTGATGGTGGAAGCAAGAGGCTGGAGTGATTCAAGAAAGGGACCCCAAGTCAAGGAACGTGGTGGCCTCTGGAAGCCCAGTAAGTCAAGGACATGGGTCCTCCCTGAAGTCTCCAGGAAGAATGCATGCCCTAGCTCAGTGGTCGGCAAACTGCGGCTCGCGAGCCACATGCGGCTCACGAGCCGCGGTTTGCGTCTCTGTTGACTAATGAGTTTGCCGACCACTGGGCTAGGGGCTTAATCACAAGGAACAACAACAGCCTGTAACTACTGGAATCGAGAGTCTAGGTCAGTGGTTGGCAAACTCATTAGACAACAGAGCGGCAAACCGTGGCTCACGAGCCGCAGTTTGCTGACCACTGCCCTAGCTGGTTTGGCTCAGTGGATGGAGCATCGGCCTGCGGACCAAAGGGTCCCGGGTTCGATTCCGGTCAAGGGCACATGCCCAGAGTTGCGGGCTCGATCCCCAGTGGGGGGCATGCAGGAGGCAGCCAATCGATGATTCTCTCTCATCATTGATGTTTCTCTCTCTCTCTCCCTCTCTGAAATCAATAAAAATATTTTTTAAAAAAGGAGAATGCAACTGGATTACAGACTCTGGCCTCTAGAACTATGAGAGAATAATTCACACTGTCCTAAGCCACTGCGTTTGTAGCATCTGTTCTAGCAGCAGTGGGAAGCGAATACATCTGGTCCTAGGGTAGGGATGGAAAAGGCACAAGGATTAATCATGGGAGTGATGATAAAAGTACCTGCTCATGCCCATCGAGGGCTTACACTGTGCTACACACCTACCTGATTCAAGCTTCACGGCACTGGGAGGTGAGGGTCATTGTTACCCCACGTGACAAAGAACCTGAGGCTCTCAAAGCTCAGGTAACTTCCCCAGGGTGGCACAGCCCCGGCGTGGTTGAGTCAGGAATTGGACTTAGTCCAGAACCCAGCAAATATGCTGCACGAGACCTGCCCAGGGCACATGGCAAGGCTGACCTCAGGCCTCCCAACATACTCCAGAGCCAGGCGTGGACGGGGACCAGGGCAGATGGGTTCAGGATTCTGCTCCAGGCCTGGCTGGGTGTCACTGCTTCCTAACCAGACAGAGGCTCCAGGGGGCATGTTTGTCTCAGTGGGGACCTTCTGCTCTTTGGTCCTCGGACGCCTCCGGGAGCCTCCAGCCAGCCTCTCAAGCCTTAGCACCTTTGTCTGCAGGGAGGCCTGAGAATGCGTTGCAAACTCCACCAGCGCAGAGCTCCTGTGGTCCTTGCAGGCTAGACTCTATAGTGTTCACCTCACGGAAAGGACAAAATGCCCCACAGACCTGTCTCCCTGAGCTGAGCTTCTTGGATCCACATTGGCCATTGCAAGCAACTGTGCGTTCTGAGCGCCACCTAGTGGTACCTGGGGCCCCTGGAGATTGTTCTCAAACCTGGTATGGCTTCCTCTGAGGTCTCTCTAGGTAAGCTTAGGTGACTTAGGTCTCCAGCCCTTTGGGTTCCAGGACACTTTAGAGAAGCCCACGGAGAGCTGGTTCCCTGAGACTCTGTGAGTTTACACTGGGACTGTCCCATCCTGGGCTCTGCCTGAGGGTCCAAGACACAGAATAAAGCTTTGTGTCATTTATCATCTCTGACCTGAAGGAGGGTGGGTAACGCATGGAGGGAAATCAGCATCTCATTTCAATGTGAGAAGAACGAACACAGGAAAGTGAGCTTTAAAAATGCTATTGAGAACACACATTATTTGACAACTTAGATAAAAGAGACCGATTCCTCGAAAAATGCAAACAGCCACCACTCACTCCATATGCACTAGATAATTTGAATATGCTTACAACTATTAAGGAAATTGAATTTGTAATTTAAAAACTGCAAAAAAAAAAAAAAAAAAAAAAAAAAAAAAAGACATCTTCAGACCCAGATGGTTTCACTGGAGAATTCTACCAAACACTTAAAGAGAAAGTAACACTGTCTCTCTCTATATTCTCTATCAGGAAATACAGAGGAGGGAACATTTGCCAATTCACTCTATAAAGCTAGTATTACCCTGATATTAAAACCAGACAAAGACAGTACCAAAAAAAAAACCTACAGATTAATATCTTCATAAATATAGACACAAAAATCCTTAATAAAATATTAGCAAGTAGGATTCAGAATATATAGAAAGAATTGTACACCATGAACAAGTGAGGCTTATCCTTAGCATGCAAGGCTGATTCAATTATTTAAAAATCATTGGGAAGAGATCAACCAAAGAACCTGCATGTATATATGCATAATCCATGAACACAGATAATAGGATGGTGAAGGCCTGGGATGGGGGGGGGGAGGGCGGGAAGGGGCAGGCTAGAAGGGATCAATGGGGAGAAAAAAGGGACTTTCAACAATAAAGATTTTTTTTAATAAAATAAAAATGTTAGAAAAAATTAAAAATACATATTTGAAAATCAATCTGTGGAATCCATCATATTAACAGACTAAAGTAGAAAACATCATATGTTCAAATAAACTGATGTTGAAAAGGTATTTGACAAAATTCAATGCCCTTTCACAATAAAAAAAACTTTTAGAAAAATGGGAATGAAGGAATACTTAATAAATCATATCTACCTGAGAAAACCCTACAGCTAACATCCTTGATGGTGAAGGACTGAGCACTGTCCCCTTAATATTGGAACAAGGTGAAGATGTCTACTCTTAGGCCGCATGGTGCTGCAAGTTCTAGCCAGTGAAATAAGGCAAGAAAAGGAAATAAAAGGCAGACAGACCAGAAAGAAAGATGTATTTGCAGATGACATGATGGTCCATGTAAAAAATTGCCAAGGAATCTACAAAAAATATATATATCCTCAAGCTATATAAATAAGTGGGTTTAGCAAAGATACAAGATAGATATACAAAAATCAGTTGTATTTCTATATAATACTTATGAACACCTGGCCATCAAAATTTGAAAACAATACCACTTACAGTTGTTCATAAAAAATATGAAATACTTAGGTGTAAATATAATAAAACGTGTATAGGATTTGTATGCTGAAAACCACACATATGTATGAAGGAAATCCAAGATCGAAATACATGAAGAAACATAGCATGTTCATGGATTGGCTGACACAATACAGTAAAAGATGTCAATTCTCCCCAAACTGATATATGGGTTTTACCTAATCCCTTTCAAACCCTCAGCAAGATTTTTGTAGAAATAGACAAGATTGTTTTAAACTTTATATGGGAAGGCAAAGGAACTGGAATAGCTAAAACAATTTTGAAAGAGGAGAATGAAGTGGGAAGGCAAGGGGTCAGACAATGAATCATTCATTGGAGTGAGTTGTTACATCACAAAAAGACAGCGAGGAACCTTAAATGCGTATCACTAAGGGAATGCAGAGGAACCTTAAATGCGTATCACTAAGGGAATGCGGCCCCTGTGAAATGGCTACACTGTGTGATCCCAATTATATGACATCTACAGAAGGCAAAACTGTGGGGGCAGTGAAAAAGATCAGTGGTTGTCAGGGGGGTGAGCAGAGCACAGGGCATTTTAGGGCAGTGAGAAGCCGAAATTCTGAAAAACAAAATGACTCTACTGTGGACCCTGCCCCCGCCCCCAGGACTCTCCTCTCCCCACCGCCCCCTTGACTTGAGAGACAGCAAAGGAAAGGATAACACACCGGCTTAAAGAGGCAGGAGCCTAAGTCATCTTTGCCATCCTATCCTTTCTTTAGGAACCCCCTTGCCCTGGCTCCTCTGCGGCATTGGCATTGGCATTGACATTGGCACGCAGTCTGGGTCAGAGGCATTGAGTGAGCTTGTTGTCTTTGTGATGGAGCTGAACACAGAATTGGGCATAAGGAGATCATCCATCCAGACCAGTTGCCAGTCTTCCCCTCACCCTGCCCCCCCAGAGTGAATCATCCCTCCTATGTGTCCCCACCAGGACATGCCGCCATTAACACCTTATCAAGCTTATTTCTTTATCTGTTACCCTTCCCAGGACTGTGACAGGGACCCTGTTCATTTGTCATTCATCTGCTGAGCCCCCATCCATGCGATAGCAGGTACAATGAGAAACGTGGAAGACATGGATGAGTAAGGTATACCACAGCTACTGGGGAGAGGACACTTAGGAGCGTCGTGTTGCTAATTTCTACATCCTTGACATTCAGTGCACTGCCTGAAAGATAGAAGACATATTTGTTGAAGGAAAAGATGAAAATCCCTAGATGACCCACCTCAAGTTGCAGAAAGTGCAGCCACTGCAATGGGTCTAGCGCTCTGGCTGGGGGTGAAGGGGGGTCGGGGGTGGGGGGAGCACGCCTGCCTCACTTCGCTTGCTCTGGATGGGCAGTGCTGAGGACAGGAAGCACCCTAATCACATCAGCAGGGAAAGCATCCTTTATCATTGCAGGTCCATGGCCAGCCGGCCAGCTCCAGGCTAAGAGCCCAGTGCTGTCCTTTGGGTGAAAAAGCTGGAGAACTGTTCTTTCCAGAGCAGAAATGATTGGCAGTGAGATATATATATTATTGATTTCAGGGAGGGAGAGAGAGAAACATCAATGATGAGAGGGAATCGTTGACTGGCTGCCTCCTATTGGGGATCGAGCCCACAACCTGGGACCCTGCCGTCCGCGGACCAAGGCTCTATTCACTAAGCCAAACCGGCTAGGACTGATTAACAGTGTTCTTTCTTGCGCTAGCCGGTTTGGCTCAGTGGGTAGAGCGTTGGCCTGCAGACTGTAGAGTCCTGGGTTCAATTCTGGTCAAGGGCACATGCCCAGGAGGCAGCCAATCAATGATTCCCTCTCATCATTGATGTTTCTCTCTCTCCCTCTCCCTTCCTCTCTGAAATCAGTAAAAAATAATAAATAAAAATAAATAAATAAATAAATGAAAACAGTGTTCTTTCTTGTCGTTTTTCTCCTTTTAACAAATACAGGGCCAGATAGCATGTGGTCTCTCCTCCACTTAACAGCACTTAATGAATATTTTTCCATATTAGAAGACTTACAAGCCAAGCACCAATGTTAATGGCTCATAGGGTTCCATTGTTTGAATGTATCAGCCTTTTTATCAAAGCTATTTCCTGAGTTTAGGGTATTTACCCTATCTCCAGGTTTTGACATGCTGAATCCTTAGAAGAAACTCTTAGAAGAGGAACTGCTGAGTCAAACGGCTTGTACCTGTCAACCTTTGACCTTTGTTACCCAACTGCCTCCAGAGTTCCTACAGGACCTGGCCGAGCAGGGGGCCGGGGAGCAAGAGTGGGCAATGTCCCACAGATCTCAGCGCTCAGCTCAGTCCCTTGGGACCACGTGCCTTTCGGAATTCAGGATTTCCCGGGTTGGAGCGATGCTCTGCAGTGTACATTCCGCACACCGTGGTATGCCTCCAGCAGATTCCGGGGCGGACCCACAGTCCAACTCATCATTAAAGTGTCCTCAGTAAACGTATGAACATTCCCAGTGAGTTGGATAAATCGAGACCACAAGGAGCCTCACGGCAGCTCCACACGGGTTTTGCTGCTGTATGAGTTTTGGAGCTAGAAGTGTGTGTGTTCGTTGTTTAGGATTTGTGCAGTTTGGGTTTATGGAGAAGTGAGCACGGTATACAGTCAGCTCTGCTGCTTCGGAAGGGAAACTGGCTTCGCAGGGCGGAAGGAGGTAATAAGGATAAGGATTAAGTCATCAGCTTGGGAGCAAAATCCATCTGTGTTTGGATCCTGGCTTCACCAACTACAAGCTGGGCACCCCCAGGCCAGCAGCTTGCCCTTGCTGGGCCTCATTGCTGACGCGTACACACAGCCCACAGCTGCAGAGATGAAAAAGGATGAAGCAATAAAAAGAAAAAGGATGAAGCATATAAAACATGCAGCATATACCGAACTAGAAGAATGGATGAGGGCTGTTATTACACTCGCTCTGTACATGGCCGAGCTGGGAAGTGGAAGTAAAGGGAAGCTCTTGCTTGTTCCCGGTAATGCCAGGTGGGGCAGGAAAACACCAAGACCCTTCTAGCCTGTCAGCCCCCCAAGCCGACCCTCAGAATTCTGCTCTAACTCACCTAAGGGGAAGCCCAGACATTGGGGCAGAATGAAGGGCCCGATGGGAGACACAGTGGACTTGCTCTCAGGGGCCCACCTGGCTTCGCCTGCCGCAGTGGCGCTGGGCTCCGTCTCGCTGGTGCCCGTCTCGCTGGCACCCCGCTGTGTGGGGATGAGCCCACCCAGCTCCACCTGGACCTCCACAGAGACCCATTTCCATGTCCCGGAGTATGGTTGTTTGCAAACAAAGACCTGGATAGTTCGAAGCTATAGTTCCAGGAGCAAGTCAACCCAACAGCTGGGCAGGACACGGGCAGGTCCCACAAAGAGTCCAATGTCCCGTTAGGACACGGGCGGTCCAGCGGCAAAGGTTTGCTTTCGGCGAGGGCTGGGTCCTCTGTCAGACCACAGGATGGTGTGGGTGGGAGGGGGGCGGAGGCCTGGGCTCCGCAAGCAGCAGGGACGCGTACAGGAGAGGAGGGACCAGGCGGCCTTCCACATGTTCCAACCACAGACCTGGCTGTTTGCTAAAATTAGGGAGAAAAAAAAAGGAGGGAAGGAACAGACTTGGAAATAAAAGCCCGGGAAGCCCTCTGTTGGCCACGTCTGACCAGCACAGATGGTGGCACCTCGGCCCCGGAGGCTCCCTGCACTGAGAACCTGAGGCCACTGTGTTTGCCTGGAATAACCTGTTGCCCTGCACCAGGAAGTGGGGAGACGGAAATTTCCAGAAGGCCCCTCCCTATCCAATGCGGCCTTCACAGCTCACCAAGCAGACCCTGGAAAACAGTGAACTGGCTCATCGGTTTAGAAAGCGTCTTTAAGAGTTTAAAAATATTTTCCAAGCCGGTGTAAAACATGATCAGAAGTGTTTAATTGCTCATAAGCCCACTAATTTTACACAATAATAACTTCCTTTCTAAATGTGCCTTAGAATCTTAATCTAGATTTACACATTTATATTGTTTTAATCATGGAATTATTAAATTTAATCTATATCCTTTTCCTGTATTTTCCATAATGTTTTATACTCCTCCTGTTAACTCTAATACTAACATCCACTACATTGTATTCAATACCACAGACTGTTTAACCAGACTATAAAAAACTACTTCTTCTCTATTATAAACTAGAGGCCCGGTGCATGAAATTTGTGTACAGAGGGGGGGTTCCCTCAACTCGGCCTGCACCCTCTCCAATTGGGGACCCCTTGCCGGATGTCCAACTGCCATTCAGACATCCCTCTCACAATCTGGGACCACTGGCTCCTAACTGCTCACCTGCCTGCCTGCCTGATCACCCCTAACTGCCTTCCCCTGCTGGCCTGGTTGTCCCCAACTGCCCTCCCCTGCCGGCATGATCTCGCCCCCAACGGCCCTCCCCTGCAGGCCTGATGTCGCCCCCAACTGCCCTCCTCTGCTGGCCAATTTGGCTCTGATTGGTCGGTTCCTATACCAGTCAGTGTCAAAAGCTCCGCCTCCTAGGCAGCCATTGGCTCCCCATAGCACCCACATTTGGTTCTGATTGGTCAGTGTCTATGCCAGTCAGCATCAGAACCTCCACCTTCTAGACAGCCATTGGTTCTTCACAGCACCCTTATTTGGTTCTGATTGGTCGGTTCCTATGACAGTCAGCATCAAAAGCTCTGCCTCCTAGACAGCCATTGGCTCCCCACAGCACCCAGATTTGGTTCTGATTGGTCGGTTTCTATGCCAGTCAGCATCTCCAGGCCTATCTCTGGGTCTGATCAAAGAGACAGGGCTTAACAGCAGCCCTGGAGGAGGCTGGGAGAGAAAGAAAAGCCTTGCTGCTGGCGAAGATCAGAAAGAAAGAGGGAGAGAAGGAGAGAGGTAAGTACACTGATCAACAGCTTCCACTGAGGCTGCAGATCAGACCCTGACTCACTTTCTGGGTCTCAGCCACCTGGGCAGTCAGTGCTGGGTGGCCAGGCTGCAGCTGGGCAACCCAGCGCTGACTTCCAGATGGTCAGTGTTTGGTCGTGAGTGGTCGTTACAATCCTGGGCTTTTATTATTAAGATAATGCTGCAACAAATATCTTTGTGCATATGGGAGCTTCAAATACCAGCTACTTAAATTCATTTTCGGTTATTTAATCAACCTATATTTATTGGGCACCTATTCTGTGAGGCTCTGGGAATAAGTGAACAAAACAGACATAGACTCCTCCCCAAAGGCTAAACGTTCTGTATTTTAATAAGTTCCTGATCTTCCTGAGTGGGTCTCAAATACAAAAATAATCCTCTGGATTAGAAATGGTAGCATTTGCAGCCAAGAAAGCCTAGTTTGGGGCCTGCTATTTCACCTCCAGGCCCACGCTCATGGAGGCTGTCCAGTCTCTCCGCTTACAGCCCTGCCCCACCCAACACCAGCTCCTGACACCCCCACCTCTCAAAGCCCAGCCCCCCAGGGTTCCAGGACCTTGTCAGCCGCCCCGGTCACTGCTCACACGCACTCACAGGCTGAGAGAGGACCCCAAGGGGTCGGCACCCCCCTACACACAGCTGGGACCCCTTCCACCCTGCACCCCATCAGTGTTTGCCATTTAGTGAAATGATGGATTATGGGGCAGACAGTCAAGAGGCAAATCCCTCACCCACAGCCGCAGGCTGCTTCTGACTGAGTTACTGTTGCCGCATGAACTTCTTGAACGCCATGCGTGCCAGGCATGCGCCATCCTTCTTCCATCAGTGTCCTTTGGCACCTTCTGAGCGGCCCTCGGGCCAGGAGCCTTTACCATCTCTCCTTCACACACAAGGACAGAGGACTACTCCAGGGCCACACTAGTGCGGACCAGCAACGGGGTTCAAACTGAAGTGCGTCTGATGGCAAAGTCTGAATTCCTATGCTGTTTATACGGCACCTGGTCAACCCCCTTCCCTCTGCCTCCCCCCCCCCCCCCCCCCCCCCCCCCCCCGTCTCTGGGCCTTCCTTCTAGAAAATACACGCATTGCTTTCAAAATCTCTGCTCGGCACAAGACATTCGCAGGCACAGCTGGGAAAAGCCAGCGTCTCCCGTGGCCAGATCCGCTGCTTGCTTGCCGGGGGCTCACGTCCGATAATCGCTGACTCCCGCGGATCCCTGTCTACATGCCAGCTCCGTTGCCAGCTCCTTACTGACCTCAGTTAACTTGTTTAGTCGTCATCACCCTGGGAGGAAAGTATTGATGCGATCACCCCCATTTCATACCTGAGGAAACTGAGGCACAGAGAGGTTCAACAACAAGCCAGAGTCACACAGCACGAGCTGGGATTTGGCTGAGCTGGGATTTGAACCGCCCTTCTCTAGTTCCTTTATGACTGGGGAACAAAGCAGCCAATCCACTCAGAATACAGACGGCTGTGGTGGCTGGTAGCAGTGGTCCCCCCTCCGTCTTTGGCATGAACACCTTTAGATTTTTGCACAGAACAGTCCCTGGGAAATGTCCATTATTTCTTAAAAGGGGGATGTGGGCGCTGAGGGGCGGGGTAGATTGTGGAAGTCTTGCTTTATGTCTCAGCCAGTAGACTTGTCTGTGCCTAATTCTTATACACATGCACGTCACTCTTCTTTATTGACCACCCACCTCCCCGCCGGGTTCTGAAAACGTCTCTGCATACAATATTCCATTTCCATAATGTGGCCTTTTCCTACGCGTGGCGACTTCGCCTCCCCACAAATATTGACACTTTTCTCCCTGTTGGTGAATTAACACTGCGCCTGTGTACGCCCTGCCGTGTACCTGGAGGTTTCTCACTGATTTTATTTACGGAGAGAACGGACTGGCCCCTGCTGCACCGAGGATAAAGAATGGCCAGACGAGGAGGGGTCACGAGAGGTGAGGTTTAAAAGCTAGTGCTTCGACTGCTTCATGATTTAACTCAAACCCAAACCTTCTAACAAGTAAACAGGGGTCAAGGCAGCCTGCGTTGATGGTCCGCTTGGCTTTCCCTGTGGCAGCCTGGCATTCTGGATGGTGACTATAACTCATCCGGCACATCTCGGAGCTCTTTGAGCCCTACAACTGTGGGGGAGTGGGGAGCCTGCAGGAGGAGGGCGGACAGGAAACAAAGATCAGTTTTTCTTCCGTTTCCCTCCACTGCCTAGTTTGCCTCTATTTTAGATGCTGAGATACAGACTGCACATTGGCTGATCCACTCAATAGACTGGAAAAGCTAAAAGGAACTCACTTTCCCAGCCTCCCTTGCAGCTAGGGAGGAAGGGAGCCTGGGGGAGGGTACAGACCTCACCAGGAAGGCTCCAAGCCATCGAGGAAAGCCGTCCAGGGAATCTATCGTTGGGACCCGGGACCCGCGTCCCACAGAACGTCAGAAGCTTTGGAGGCCCATTTCTGTTGTTTTATCCACATAACGGAAGTTCTGTTTTAGGGATGAGGAACGTCCGGCCCACAGGCCGCATGAGGCCCACGAAATCATTTGGTCTGGCAACTGCACGTGGGACTTGAAATTCAATAAATCTAGGAGCTTTATTCATAGAAACACACGTTTATATTAAGTGAATGATGTTATAAATATCCAAATGGCCCTTGGCAGAAGAGAGGTCCCCACTCCTGTTAGATCAGACCTGACATATTCTTGCTTCCAGAAAGAACATGTCACCCGAACACCGTTCTCCTTCTGCTGCATGAGGGGCCTGGGCACAGGTGTGTACACACGTGCCTGTGTGGCTGCCTGGGGGACCCCGTGTGTGTCTGAGGGAAGGAGCAGAGAAGTTGCAGAAACGGAGAGATGACTCCAAACTCAGACCCAGCACAGCGCTGGCCTGTCTACCAGCGCTTAATAGTCATGAATAAAACATTCATGCCTCTTATTTATGCACTAATGAATTTCATTATAAATACAATTAATGCTCTCATTCTCCTCAGATACAACACCTCATGAATCTAATGAGAGAGTCACATACTGCCATTATCTAAAACTAAATTCAGATTTCTTAAATATACGCAGACTCAAAGTCGGCCCTTCTAACTCAACGCTGTATAATTCTGATCGTTTTAGTAGCTGTGTTGAATCCGAAAGAGGTGGGACAAGGATACCATCGCACAGAGCCATTCTAAGATCACTGCCAAAAGGATAAAAAGAAAACATGCTGGGAGCTGCCTGCACTTGTCACAGGCGCTCTGTGAGGCCCAGGGTCATCACTTCCATAGCAACAGGCTGGGTTGTCCTGTGACTGGATTCTTGCTCATTCATTGGTTGGAGGGATTCTCAGACCATCAGGCCCAGGCGAGCTCAGGGAACCCACCTGGGCATCTTACATAGAGAGTTATTCACAAAAAACTCCAAGCCCCAGGTGCTCTGGCAAATAAGTGGGCCTCCCCACTAGCCGTGAGAAGACGGAGGGAGGCCATGCCATATGGTCTTCCATATTTGGTGCACATCTATGAAACTGGGTGTTTTTTTTAATAGGCTATTGTTTTAAGAGAGGTTTTAGGTTCACAGCAAAGTTAATCAGAAGGTACAGAGATTTCCTCTAACTCCTGACCCTACACACACACACACACACACACACACTCCCCTATTATCAACATCCCCCACCAGAGCGGCACATTTGTGAAGTCCATGAACCTGCACGGACACATCCTTATCACCCTAAGTCCAGAGTTTACAATGGGGATCACCCTTGGTGGTGCCCATTTGATGGGTTTGGACAAATGTATAGTGTGACGTAACCAACACCGTAGTATCATATAGAGTAGTTTCACTGCCCTAAAAATCTCGCGTCTGTATACTGATTTCCTTTCATTGAAATATAAACCATAAGCTTTTTCTCATATCATTATCTTCGGAAAAAAAATTAAATTGCTGTATTAGTTGGAACACTGCTCTGTTAGGTAACGCTGCTATATCCGAGCCCCCAGAGTGCAGTACCTTCCAAGAGTAGGCCGATAGGACACACGCGTCTTTCTCTCTCACCCAGCAGGTGGAGGCGGGCAGGTGCTCCGGGCTGGTCATCCGGGGGCCCTGGCTCCTTCCACCTCGTTGCTCTCCCTTGACTTTATTTGCTGAAGACACCAGATTGTCCACATTGTGCCTGAGCCACCACCCCGAGGTTTTTCTGGGAAAAGGGGCCACATGCCCCACTTTCTGACCCATCTGGGAGCCAAATGAGGTCCTGCGTGAGAGAGCCCTGGATGGCGTGCAGCAGAGCAGCCATATTTCAGAAGCTTGGGGGAGAGCAGGATTTACGATGCTGATGACAAGCTTTTAAAATTGTGCCTGTGGTGGCCGGAGCCCCCACCCCAGTCTCTCAGAGCTACCTGACCCCACACCTGCCAGCAGCCCTGATCAGCTGCTGACGTTCTTCCCTTCCTTTGCTTAATGGTCCTGGACGTGGACCCCAGCAGAAAGCCACTAGAATCATAAAAATACATTTATAACAAAGCAGTCTTCAAACTGTGAGCCACGCAGGAGGCAAGGCAATTGCATTCCTAATCATTTCCCATCTCCTCACTTCACCATGAGAAATTCATTTCACCAACTACCGGGCTCAAATTTACTACAGTAAGAAGGAGGCCGGGGAAGGGAGGTGCCTACAATGGACCAGTCACCACCCACCTCCAGAATGGGGAACTCATCCCACAAAATCCCCAGGGCTGTTCCACACTAGGGCTGGGGGTGCAGGGAGGAAGGCGCCAGCCCCTGATAACATCCATCAGTGTCGCCTTCCAGGGTTCCCTAATGGAAAGATCCTCTACAGGGCCATTTTTAATTCTGTAATTACTCTCTCAGAGGAGGCTCACGTGGGGTTCCAGGTGGGCGATGGGGGGCAGAGCGTGGAGAGTGTTTCCCACCCTGGCTCTGTGCTTGTCCCCTGCTAGAGACAAGCCTGTTCTTCTGGGTCACCCCCCTGCTGGCCCAGTGCTCTCCCTAGGGTCACCCTCACTTCCTTGAGCATCAAACGGGCTCTGAGCCACACTCCAAGTCAGACAGGCTCGGAGTCACTTGGTCCTTCCCAGACCAACAGACGCCCCTGGCTGCTGCCTGGGCGGGAGGGGGCCGGGCTGAAGTCTAAAGAGGCAGGTCACCATCCTGGGCTTGAATCCCAATGCTGCCCCTTTCTTTTGTTTTGTTTTTTTAATCCTCGCCAGAGGATGTTCCTCCATTGTTTTCAGAGAGAGTGGAAGGGAGAGAGGCAGATAGAGAGACACATTGATTGGCTGCCTCCTGCACGCCCCCCACTGGGGATGGAGCCGGCAACCCAGACACGTGCCCAGCCACAATCGAACTCAGGACTCTTCAGTCCGCAGATGACACGCTGCACCCACTGAGCCAAACTAGCGAGGGCCCAGCACTGCACCTTTACTTCTTTGCACCTCCCATGCTGAGATTTGAGCTCCTCCTCCTCCTGCTGCTAATAGTAGCGCCCACTCACCCAGCACCCGCTTGGTGTCAGCCACTATTCTGAGTACTTGCACATCTGTATTAGCGAAGGCGGTCCTCCCGGCAACTCTGGAGGTGAGCACTATGATGATCCCCACTTTCTGGGGAAGAAAAGCGAGGCTTGGAGAGGCCTTGCTTGCCACCAGGGGTGCAGGACAGCTGGCATTAGTGTGGTGCCCCCTTTTTCTTTAACTTCCTTTTATTTCCACTTGCTTCCTCCTCTGCCCTCCACAGTGGGCCGTTCTGCTGTGCTGGCTGGTGCTGCTTGTAGAGGTTCTTGTAAGAGGTGTGTCACTTTAATACACAAAAGCAGCTGTAGGGCTCATTCTCTTCCTTCACTTGCATCCACCCATGGCATGGTACCTCCCAGTACGCTGCTGTGTGTCCTGCATCCACCCCAGCCTGCTCGTCCACCCTGCAGTGAGAGACAGAGGATTGGGTCCAACTTCCAAGAAGATGATCAACGGACATCTTTAAGCACTTTCCCTTGGGGACATGTGTGAGAATTTCTCCGGGGCTGATGTCAGGAGCAGGACTGCTGGGTCCTGGGGTCCAAGGTGCCTGATCTGTCTACACACAGAGCAACAAGCAGTCTATTCTCCCATCAGCAGAGCCCGAGGTCCCGTCATTACGCATTATTCAGCTTCCTGATGTCTGCAGATCTGGTGAGTATAACACGCTCTCTCATTATCCTAATTGACCTCTTAATTAGCCAGGAGCTTGTGTATATCTCCCTCGTTGGATTATGGGGTTTCCTCTTCCAGGAATAACCGATTCAATGTCCTTTGCCCATGTTCTTTTGGGGCTCCTGTCTTCTTGTTGATTGGGCAGAATTCCTTGTTGTCCCCTGGGCCTAAGTCCCTTGTCAGTTTTAGACACTGAAATTAGCTTCTCCTGATCTTCTTTTTTTTTTATATATATATTTTATTACTTTTTTTCAGAGAGAAAGGGAGAGGGATAGAGAGTTAGAAACATTGATGAGAGAGAAACATCGATCAGCTGCCTCCTGCACACTCCCCACTGGGGATGTGCCCGCAACCAAGGTACATGCCCTTGACCAGAATCGAACCCGGGACCCTTGAGTCTGCAGGCCAACGCTCTATCCACTGAGCCAAATCGGTTAGGGCTCTCCTGATCTTCTTATTAATCCTATTAACTCTGTCCTGGTGGTCTTTGGGGTCAGAACTTGTGATGCAGTTGGCCCGCGCGATGTCTTTGCTTTATGGTTCATGCTTTTAGGCCATGGCTTAAGAAGTCTTTCTCCACCTTTAGGTCACAGAGATATTTTTCTACATTTACCATAAAGACTTTATGGCTGCACCATATACTAGTACATGTAGGTCCTTCATCTGTTCCAAGTCTACCTTTGTTATTTGGCACTAGTTTTATAGTTGAACATACAGTGATTGAACTGTTTCTCCTTTCCCCCTTATAAAAAAATATTTTTATTAATTTCAGAGAGGGAGAGGGAGAGAAACTTCAACGATGAGAATCATTGATTAGCTATCATCAACAAATCAACAAACAAGTGCTGGCGAGGATGTGGAGAAAAAGGAACCCTCGTGCACTGCTGGTGGGAATGCAGACTGGTGCAGCCACTGTGGAGAACAGTATGGAGTTTCCTCAAAAAAAATAAAAATGGAACTCCCATGTGACCCAGTGATCCCACTTCTAGGAATATATCCCAAGAAACTAGAAACACCAATCAGAAAGGATATATGCACCCCTATGTTCATAGCAGCACAATTCACCATAGCTAAGATTTGGAAACAGCCTAAGTGCCCATCAGCAGATGAGTGGATTAAAAAACTGTGGTACATCTACACAATGGAATACTACGCTGCTATAAAAAGAAGGAATTCTTACCATTTGCAATAGCATGGATGGACATGGAGAGCATTATGCTAAGCGAAATAAGTCAGAGAAAGATAAATATCACATGACCTCACTCATTTGTGGAATATAATGAACAACATAAACTGATGAACAAAAACAGATCCAGAGACAGAGAAGCATCAAGCAGACCATCAAACTTCAGAGGGAAGGTAGAGGAGGGTGGGGGTAAGGGGGAGAGATCAACCAAAGGACTTGTATGCATGCATGTAAGCCTAATCAATGGATAGACACCAGGGGGGTGAGGGCATGAGTGTGGGGAGGGGGAGGAGTAATGGGGGTGATATGGACGCTCAACCACTGAACCATGCTGGCCAGGCTGTCCCTCCCTTTTGATTTGCAAGCCCTGTAACTTATAAGTCTGTGGCCTTATTCACAGCAAGGAGGGAGGCCCCAGGAAAAAATAAAATGAACTGGCCAGCACATTGATCTCAGACCTCCAGCCTCCAGGGTAATATCCATCTCAGCTCTTCCAGGACAACTGCCCCTTTTTCTTGCTGACTCAGCGGTCGCCAACCTTCTGGACCTCACAGACCACCAGTGGTCCACGGACCACCAATTGGCGACCGCTGCTCTGAGTTGCAATTGCTTGTGACTTCATCTCTCTTTACTCTGACCAAATTGTGTAAGAAGTCAATTTGACCGCATGCTTACTTTCTGCATAGTAAGGCCACGTTCTAAGCACTTCATGTGTTTCAACTTGCGTAACCCTCACAGCCACCCTAGGAAGGATCAATGAATATCCCCATTTTACAGATGTGGAACTGAGGCAGAGCGAGGTTAAGCATGGAAAACTTGGCCAAGAGGTGGCAAAGCTGATTCAAACTGGTGTTCTCTCTGTCTGCAATGCAATAGGATGCTAATCTCCCAACCCAGCCGCCCATGAGTTATGCAGGACCACCAGTAGGGGAGGTGATGGTGCAAGTTTGATCCAGTATGTGCACGCCTCTCTTCACCCCAGTCCCAGCCTGCAGTCCGGGACCTTCCCAGCTCCCCACGGCCCCAGAATGCCGTCCAAAAGCATTGGCCTGCTGCGTGGGGCCTTCCACAGGCTGCTTACAATTCACCTGTCCATCTTCCTCTTATTTTCTGTTTCCGTGTCGTCTGGTTGCCTGCCTGCAATGTCCTTTCCCTGCCCATTCTTCATGAAAGGAAGAATCTGTGAGAGGTTCTCTGGCTCTGCTGTTGTCCTGTGGGGCAGCTTCTGGTTTCTGGCAGGGATTTCCTCATTTCTCCCTGCACTCGTGCCTGGGGGACTTGACACACCCTCTCTGGGCTGACCCACATTTAACTCTCCATCCTGACCTTCTTTCTGCAGCTCCAGACTCATGTCCACTGCCTCCTCGCCATCTCTACTCTGAGGTCCGACAGGCATCTCACACTTGGGACCCAAACCTTGAGCTTCTGATGCTCCCCTCCAACCTGCCCCTCCTCCCATCATTTCCCATCTCAGTGAAACGACACCTCCTGCCTCCATCCTCCCAGTTGTCGAAGCCCCAAAAGTTGACGTCGTTCCTGACTTCTCTCTCTCCCACCCACATCCAATCCAACACTGAATCCCACTAGGACTTGCCTCTCGCATCTACTACCACCATCTTGAACCAAGACAGCTTTTCCCCTGGATGACTGCGGTCACCTCCATCCTCCATCCTGCCCGAAGCCTCAGGCTGCCTCAACCCTGACCCACACCCCTCCTCTGCCCAGAGATCTCCAATGGTTCCCAACATGCTCTAGGCACTCACCACCACTTCACATTCTGTGTAACTGACTTGGTATTTCTGCACATTTCCCTCAACTGTACTGTAAATGCCTTGAGGACAAGGATTATTGTTTTGTTCACTGCTGACCTCAACTGACACCCCCGCCCCCCGAACCATGCACAGCTTCAGGGCAAGGTCTGTCTGTTTTAATCATATGTATATATACATACACACATACAGTTAAAGATTTATTATAAGGAATTGGCTCATGCAATTGTGAAGAGTGAGAAGTCCCACGACCTGCTGCCAGCTGCAAGCTGGAGACGCAGGAAGCCAGTGGGAAAGCCAGTGGGTAGTTCAGTCCGAGTCCAGGCGTCTGAGAGCAAGGAACCCGGAGGGCGGGAGAAGATGGGTGTCCCAGCTCAAGCAATCGGGTAGGAAGAGCTGAATTCTTTCTTCCTCTGGTAAGAGCCTCAGTGGACAGATGATGCGACCCACACTGGGGAGGGCAAACTGCTCTCGAGTCCACGGCTTCGAGTGCTCACTTCATTCAGGCACACATGACCCTCCCAGACAAACCAGAAATAAGGTTCAGCCAAATAGCTGGGCCCCCATGATCCGGTCAAGCTGACACATAAATTAACCAGTGTTGATTCACTTTGTCCACCGTGCCTAGGATGTAAGAATTCCATACTTTCCTCTCGTCTCTTCACTCAGTAGCAGACAGAGGCAGCCATGGATGTACCAAGTGTCAGGACCCAGAGTGACCTGGAGTAGGATGGGGTGGTTTCGTGACCCTGATGGCAAGACTGACAGGTCAAATCAGGACAAGCTAAAAACTGGAATGTGAAAAGTCGACGCCATAAAATGTAAACGTCAGCATACCGCCCAGTCCTGAGAGCCCATCACTGCTGCTTCCTCAGCAGCTGGTTCTCACGATCGCCGATAAGAAGGCTCATGCAAAGAACCCCAAGACCACCATAAGTAAGAAGGCACACAGGGTGGGTTATCAATACTTTTAATGGTTCACATTGGTGTTTGGGGTTTTTTTGTGTTTTTTTTCCCGAAGAATTATAACAAAAATACATAGAACTTAATGTTTCAATACATTGGGCAAGTACAGAATCTAAACAAGACAAGTCCATAAAGTACAACCCTTCTTGTGGGGGCAGAACCTTCCATTCCACTGAGCAGGGAGAACCACATGATTCGGCACAATCCTCTCACTGCCTCCTGTTCGAATTTCAGAGACTGGCAGACTTGGAGACAAAATGTATTAAAAAAATAAATAAAACTAGATGTCAACTGCCTCCATTTCCCTTTCTGTTTTTCCGTTTCTCATTTTCGTCATAACCGGGTGGGATGAGGGTGCGAGGCGGGCCCTGTGGGAAGGGTTAGTGCTGTGATGGAATGCCAGGCACACGCACGGGTTCCCTGAGGTGATGAGAAATGTACTTTGAATCAACTACTCGGTGTTGCAGCCGACAGACACCAGCAGAGGGGAGGGAGTGCAACAGGAGCTGCAGGACTGCTGGTGGGAGGCCTGATGGCCACGGCACACATTAAATCCAACTGACGTAGTGAGAAGAGGCCTGGGTATGATCCTCAGGCAGCACATTCACACAGGCGTCTTGGTAACACACGTTGGAATGCTAACGAAGCACAGACACTTCTGCCAAAACCCCACCAGGTACAGTCACTCACTCAACAGAAGTATCAAAACCATTTGGTTTTTAAACAAAAATCCTTCACATCCACCTGTGTTCAAAAATAATAATAACTTATGATACGATGAGCTTCCTTAAAAAAGCAATTACCACAAAAGAGTTAAATGGTAGTGTGGAAAGACCCATTTTCTGATAAATGTAGTTCTTAGCAAGGAACAGATACATAACATACATGAAAAATAAAGCCGTGACATTTGGTGCCTTTAGCTTAAAGCTAAAGCTACCCCCTCAAAAAAAAGGTTTTAAACAAGTATTAAGCATTTCAGCTCACTTAGACCCACATGCAACGGACTCAGTAGAGACATGTATGGTTTTTCCCATTTAAGGAGCACATCTGCCTCCATGATGAGTAATGATGGCGATCGCACTGGACCACTCAGGTCCGTGCGGTGGAATATCGCCCAGATGGGCTGGCCAAGTAGCTATTTCCTCTCCTAAGCAGAAAGAAAAATAGTAACTAGTGATGGAACACATGGGGCAGATTTGGCCAGAGTCAACCACACGTTTACTTGCTTGAACATGTAACTTGTTAGGGGAGACGCTGAACGGGTCAGTCGAGTAGAACAGAACATTTGAGTCCCAGGGCAGTTCTGGATCATGGGACGGGCCTCTCAGCCTCCAAGTGAGCCAAACCATGCCTCCCAAGCAACCAGGCACCCATGAGCATACTCAAGCCAAGACTTGCTTTGGACAAAAATCAAGCACTAAGATTTTTTTTTCATCTCTAGTATCATTAACACCCTGGAGAAAACAGAAAACAATAATCAATCATAGAAGCTTGTCAAAGAGGATAAGAAACCCACAGGGAGTCATGCTAAAACTGCTCCGCCAGTAGTTCCATCACGGCCCACCGCAGGGGCTTCAGGCCAGTGACTTCATGGACGCACCCTACGATGCACTGCCGAAGGTCAGTTTCGAGTCCGTCATGGTGACCCCAGTGTGATGCTGCCTGCCTTCCACTCACCACCTCCTGCCCGTAAGATCCAAGGGTGCCTCGGGTGACATAGGTCCAGGACACATAGGTGTCGAAGCCAAAGAAGCTTCCTGACAACTTCACCTTGGACTTGGGCAAGGAAACACCTCAGTGGTTTGGAGTCTTGGCAGCAGCATCCACACTGGGGCTTAACCTCAGCAGCCAGCCTGCAGGATGCTCGCCCCGGAGCGCTTGGTCACCGACAGACTCGTGAATACCTGTGGGAGGAGAAAGCATGAGATTCTCAGACACACGAGCAGATGAGTTAACAGGAGTAGTTCAGATCACATCACATGTATGAAGGAGTTAGGTGACGACTTAAAATGAAAGAAACAGAGAAGTGATATGACCAAGGATATCCTCAACTTCTCCAGAGAATAAAGGCGGGGAACATTTTAAAACAAAGGCGAAAGAGAAAAATACTTAAGTTTTAATGACTAACTTTATTAGCACAAGGCTGATTAAAACAAGTTACCCAAGTTGCCTGTCTATTCTCTAAGAAAATGCACATGAAATATCTGGAACCCGTAGAAATGTGCCAGGTGTATCGTTACAAACACCCGTGTGCCCACCCAGCTCAGGGAGCTTTAGGAATGTGGCTAGAGTCCCACGTGTGCCCCTCCCTGGTCACCTCCTCCCTGCTTCTCCCCCAATCACTGCCGACCCTTCCTACGAATTTCTTCCTGTCTTCTTTTGTAAGTTTTTAAAACTTTACATGAAAATGGCGAGATGATGTATATCTGCTTCTGCTACCTGCTTTCTGGGCTAAACATGTTTCTGTAACTCACACATATGGACGGACACACTGCTCTAATTCTTCCATTTTTCACTGGAGAGTATTCAATTACTACAGTATGCTACACATGCTGTACACTACGTATCCAAATCATTCAAGCGGTGCATCTATTACGATTACATATCCAGGCTCCTTTGGGTGACCATCCCAGCTATTGCCAACATGCCATTTGCAACATGCTCTGTGGCATGCAGGATCTCCTCACACCCAGAGCTGGAAGTACAATTGCTGGGTTGCAGGTGAGATGCAGCTCTGACTTGACTGGATTTCCAAGGTGTCCGCCAACTGACACTCTTACTTGCAGTGACCCATGAGTTCTCATGTCACATCCTTGCAAACATGTGGCGCTGGTGGATTTAGAGCTAATTAACATCTTTAGGCAGCTTTAACTGGCTACTTCACAAGATGGCCTATATGTAAAACAATGCTTCTCCAACTTTAGTGAACACAGCCTGTTTAGACTGATTGAAAGACACAGAAATTATACAGATTTTCATTTGGCAGAGCTAGGGGAGGGCTCAGGAATCTCATTTTTAGCAGGAGTCCTAAGTGATTGGTTGTAACGCAGGTTGTCACATATGAGAATTTCTGTGGAACACCAGTGTCTTTGAAATAAGTTATCCCCCATAATTTATTTTATGCTGAATTTTGCAGCATTTTCATTAGCACTCTTCAATTCAATGCTGAGGAGACTATAAGTATGACTCTTTGGAAAAGCAATAAAGTTCCCTTTTTTTAAAAATGTGTGACTGTGGAAGACGGCAGAAAGACAATATTCAGTAATGAAAATAGCTGTTAGAATGACATCATGGGCAACCGAAAATACCAACAAACACACTCTCTTTTCAATTTTTACAATGAAAGAACAATAAAGAGCCAGGGGATGCATTCAAAGAAATTTCAGGCTTATGAATTTGCCAGCTTAAGTTTTCTTTATCAGGAATTAATTTAGAAATAGAACCTACAGATTTGGAAAGAAAACAAAACCCATCAAACATGCAAGCAGATAAGAAAGAGCTCTTATCTATTTTTTCTTATACTGATAACACACTCACGTTAAAAAGATGGGGAAGCCGATATACTGCCACTGTTGATTAGTAGACATGGAAAAACTGATGGGGTTGATTTTTACAAAGATTTCATTTGCATATAACTGCTTTAGAAGCTTCATAAAATTTACAAAAATGAGCACGGAGGCTGCCCTTTCGTGTTTTTCTGTGCAACACAAAGAACACTAACAAAGGGTCAAACACTGCTTCAGGCTTCACCTCACACTTACATCTGGCCCCAACACCTCCCAGCCTCACAAGAACCCCTCACTCTAGTCTAGACTATGATTATGTTGACTATTAAAACAAGACGTTTGATGTTGGGCACTGAAGTTCATTTAGAGACATTTCATAGGGGCCTTTCTAATGTTCTTTCCTCTTGAGCTATTATATTTCCCCCACATTTATACTTGACAAGTTGAAATTATGACTCCAAATGATGTACAACCAGTTTCCCATTCAAATATTGCTGCTCAGATGTCCAGAATAAATTATCACCATGCTATCTTCACACTGAATAATGCTAATGCATCACTGATGCTCCCGGGCTAAGATTCCCTTTCATATTGACACCAACGGGCTTCTGGTTAAAACAATAGCAATTCCTGCCCTAGTCGGTTTGGCTCAGTGGATAGAACATCAGCCTGCGGGACTGAAGGGTCCCAGGTTCGATTCCAGTCAAGGGCACATGCCTGGGTTATGGGCTCAATCCCCAGTAGGGGGCGTGCAGGAGGCAGCCAATCAATTATTCTCTCATCATTGATGTTTCTCTCTCTTTCTTCCTCTTCCTCTCTGAAATCAATAAAAATTTATTTAAAAAACAACAACAACAACACAAAAAAGAGCAATTCCAGAAGGAAACCCTTTAGAAGTGATTTTGCTCCAAAGAGCGAAGTCTCAACTGAGGAATTTGTCCACTTTTCTAAGTAATTACTCTTCAAAAGCAAAGGTTGCTCCATTGCCTGGGTTATTTTGTCAAAACAGAGTAACAGACATCATTTGATGATTCATTCTGCCAACCGCCCACAGCTGGCCTGGGAGCTGGGACTAGTTCTGAGCACTTCAAAGCAGTGCTCAGGGGCAGGGTTTAGATTATTATTCCTAAGCCATCCAATGGACGGACACTTGTGAAATGCAATAAAATGTACTAAGAAAATGAATTTTTAAAAGGCATATTACTTTTAATTATTAAACCCAATACTGTCAAATTACTCTCCAAGTTTCTAAACCTTTCTTCATTTCCATCCTTAACTCACTAAGGACAGTAACAAACGTTCTGTGGCCAGCACGTTGAGCAGCACCCCTCTACAGTCTATAGCCTGACATGAAAAGCCAGTGAGGGGTCCAGTAGCAAGTCCATGTCAGATCCCAGGATTTAGCACAGAGAAGGGTCCCTAAAATCCCCTCCCAATCAAATTTCACTTTCCCTCAATCAAGTAACTTAAAAAAGATTTCAATAGTCAGGGGTTAGAAGCCTTTGGTTGTTCAAAATCTAATTTCTAAGCAAATAGTTCATAACCAGGGATTTAAAAAAAAATCCAGAGGAGCTTTTTCAAAATACATATCCCTCCCACACCCACTCCCTTCCCCTTAAAAATACTGTAGTGATGACCATTTAGTCAAGGCACATCTATAATGAAATACCCTGGGGAAACCCAGCTATCAGATGTATCAAATCACTGAATAGCTATCATATGCCAGGAGCTGTCTGAGACACTTCCACTTTCCACATAGCATTGCTCACCAACCCTATGAGTTTGATATTATCTCTAATTTATTTAACGTGGAAACTAAGCTTCTGAAAAGCCAGGTGACATGCCAGGTTCACCGAGAAGAATTCGCTGAGTGAGATCACAACCCAGGTCTGTGTGTCTTCATTATGCTCATGTTGCCACCGATATCATTTCCATTTTTTAAATTCTATGTTAAATATTGTAAGAAGGTCTGTGGAAATGGTCTATCATCTGTACTGCACGGTGCCTCGGGAGCCAGGTGGCGTGGATTGGAATCCCAGTTCTGCCACCTCCAAGCTGGTAACTGTGGGCAAGTTACTCAACCTCTCTGTTTTTATCTGTCAAGTGGAGATACTACTGCACCGACCTCCTGGGCTTCTTCCAAGGGCTAAGTCGATACATATAGAGCGGGAGTGCTGGACACACACAGGAACCCTCACCAGCGTCAGTGCTATCATCAGAGTCCTCCCCTCGAACCTGCTCTTTCTATCACTCCCTACTTCAGACTCAAATGTGAATCATTCTCAGTTCTTCCCTGTTCACAGTTCCAACCAGCTGGCCAGTACTATCAACTCGCCCTTCTATTCCAATGGATCAGTGTCTCAATTTCCACTGCCACCATCCTAGTTCAGGCTGCCACTCCTGCCTCTAGACATGTCTCCTCCAGCCCATTTTCCAGTGTAGCAAGAGTGATTTCTCTCAACAACCTATCTGATCATGTTATTCCCATTTTAAGCTCCTCTCAGCTGAATCCCAGTGCCTCAGGATGAAGTAAAAATGCCCGGCACCTTGGTTTACAAGGCCATGACCTTCCACTTACTTCTCCAGTATGTGTGTATGTATGTATATCCTATATAATAAAAGGCAAATCAATGATCGCTATGACACGCACTGACCACCAGGGGGCAGACGCTCAATGCAGGAGCTGGCCCCTGGTGGTCAGTGCACTCAGCCAGAAGCCAGGCTCATGCCTGGCAAGCCCAGCAGTGGTGGCGGGAGCCTCCCGCCTCCATGGCAGTGCTAAGGATGTCCCACCGTGCCTAAGCCGTCAGTTGGACATCTCCTGAGGGCTCCCAGACTGTGAGAGGGCGCAGGCTGGGCTGAGGGACAACCCGCCCTTCCCCACCCCCCACTGTGTGCACGAATTTCGTGCACCGGGCCTCTAGTGTATGTATAAGTGTGCATATACATATATATGATTTTTTAAACCTATAAGCTCTTCAAGCTACAGCAGTACTGAGGGTTTTTCAGTTCCCTGAGTGAGCCATGCTTGCTCCCACAAAGGCCTTTTATTTGGCGCTCCTTCTGACTGTCTTAACGCAACACATTCTTCTAGTTTTAGGCAAGACTCCCTCCTCAACCACCCTGCCCGTACCCCTACTCCAAACACCACATGATACTATTACCGTGTCCTAGGGCTTGACACACTGAACTGTGATTGGCACTTCACTCACCTGCCTCCCTGCTCTTAACTGCGTCTTACATCCCTGCTGTATCCTCAAGGGCCCAGCACAGTGCTGTGCACAGAGATGCACAACAAATGTGCTCACAGAGTGACACTGCACCCAATTTTTACCTCCTAAATCAGCCAATAGCCGGGGGAAAAGGGTGGGGGGTGGGAGGAAGCCCTATCAAAACAGTGAAATTAGCTTCTGAGCTTCAACGTCACAAGAGAACCAAGAGATAGATGGAGATGCACAGCAGTAAATGCTTAGAAAGGGCTCTCAAATGTGCCGGGTGTGCCAAGGAAAACAGGCCTCTGGCTGGCCTCCCTGTAGGCGGGGCGTCAGGAAGATGCCCTGCCTCTTCACTGCACCTCTCTGCCCAGCTGGCAGCCACCCTGCCAGATGCTGCCGGGCTCACCACTGCTGAGACAAAGCACAACTCTATCAAGGGGGCGCCGCAGGAGCCAAGCCCTCAGCCGTCTTCCTTCTAACCAGCCCAGTGAGAGCTGAATTCAGATTAAAATACTAGACACACAGATGTAAATCGGGAAGTTATCTTTTCACCCAAATTGGATATGATTGTGGTAGTTTTTAAGCCTCTTGGACTGGCATCAAGATTTTTAAATATATTCATTGTTATGAGTTGAATTAAGCCCCCCAGAGGATATGTTCAAGTCTGAGGCCCCAGCTCCTGTAAATGTGACCTTATTTGGAAATGGGGTCTTTGCAGATGGAATCAAGTTAAGATGAGGTCACGGTGGATCAGAGTGGGCTCTAACCCAATGACTGATGCCCTTATGGTAAAAAGGAAATCTGGACACAGACATAGGAGATGAGGCCGTGTGAAGACAGAGGCGGAAACTGGAGTGATGCACCTCTAAGTAAAGGGACACTAAGGACTGCCAGCAACCATGGGAAGAGCAGAGGATTCTCCCCTCGAGCGTGTGGAGGGAGCATGGCCCTGCGGACACGGTGATGTCAGACTTGCAGCCTCCAGAGCTCTGAGAGAACATTTGTTTAAGCCGCCCCGTTGGTGCTGCTTGGTTCAGGCAGCCCTAGGAAGTAACATACTCGCTAAAGTTATGTGTTTGGGGGAAAAGTTAATTGGCTCCTCCCCTAGGCAGACAGTGACGGTCTTACTCATTACACTGAATAAAATATATTATCACAGCACATTGCTTAAGAGCATTAATCTAGACTAGTTTCAATTTTTACATTATATTTTTGAAGCTTAGGTTTAGTTCGTAAGACAGTAGTTTTCTATGAAGAATGCCCTAATCACGGAACATGTTAAAGTTTCATGCTACTATCCCAGCCAGGGGCATACTAAGTTAGAGGAGGACACTATCCCTAACACGGCAAACCAAAGAACGAAAACATTTCCCCAGGCCTTGAAGCTGACATTTCATACTCAGTAAAGAGTTCAGTTGTACAAGGGCAATGAAGAACAGAGACACCAGTTAGCAGGCTGCTGAACGAAATCTGGCAGGAGTGTGTGTGTGTGCGCACGTGTGCATGTGCGTGTGTGCATGTGTGCACAAGCACAAGGTACACCGTGGAAACCACTGACTGGTGGCCAGACAACAGTTGTAATTTCAATTCCATACTTAAGCTGGTCTGAGATACCTCTTCCCAATCTTCACCAACTTCTCCAACATAGACACATTTTGGGTTTACAATTTGTAGTTAATAGTAAGCATCACAACATTCAACTCCACAATAATCATTGACAAACATGAAGAAAACTAACACCCAGAGGCCCCAAATGGTCAATTTCCAATTCTATTATCATGTGCCTGATCTTTAAAAAGCATCATTTTCAAATCTCATTCTCTAATATCCAAAGCTAAAGAGGCACCCATTATCATTTATCCTCGAGGTGCACCCGAGATAACAAGTATTTAAGCTGTTTCTGGGTATGAATGGCATTATTAACTGACTGCCATAAAAATAATTTAGAAGACATGACAAATATGGCTTTTACCAACTAATAGCATGGCCGAACTATCCAGTTCACACCAGGAATAAGAACCGTTTGAAAGAGGAAAATGTGGGTTCTAGAGACAAAGCCTCTTTTTGAGGTATTCTCACTCATTCACGAGCCACAAGGAGGTATAGAAGCAGCTCGATACAGCAGGAAGATCTCTAGCTCCAGACTGCGAGATGTGCCATTTGTAAGCCAGAGTGCGTGTGCATTTTAGGCAGAGCCATGTGAGTGCAGGTGACCCACCTCTGCGCAGACGGGGTGGATCCCAATGGTGCTGTCCAGCTGCTGCTTGGTCAGTCCACACTTGAGCGCGGCTGCAAAGCCTTGTGTAACTTCTCCAGCGTTTGGACCCAGTATGTGGAAGCCCACAACACGTTCCTAAAATATAAAATAAAGTAATACAATTATGCTGGTTTCTCACACCACCCCCTTAGCAGCCTGAAGTATTTTCCCAGTCCATTCTAAAAACCCCATTCAGGAGTGGCCATAGACTTATATTAATGCTTGCTGCTAAAAGCTGTTTAGGCTGAAGATAACTCCAACATGGGCCCATACAGAGTGTGGGGTCACATCAAGCAAGAAGGAAGAGAAGAGCACTAGCGACAAATGATGACGAGAGAAACACTGAAAGAAGAACTGCCTGCAACTCCAAAAGCTCAAAATGTTCTGGAAAATGTTTTCGATGGGCAACTGTGTCCTCATCTCCTCTATGGGCTGTCTCAAAGCCCCAGATAACCTATCTGGGATAGCTGAAACATTTCAGAGCACTCATTCAAGTTAAAAATCTTTTTAAATTAGGTTTTGGGGATAGATAGCATTTTTGAAAACAATAGAAAAATGTTTGGCAACTCTGAAATAACTGTGTAGGAATTATTTTGGATAGATCCTTTTTCCCAAACTCAGAAGAAACTCTGCCAAGAGGAGAGAAATCTGATTCATTCCATTGTTCAGACTTTGAGAGCCAACTCTGACTGAAATAGGCTGTCTAGTGACTCTAGTCCAATCTCCTCATAACCGCCGAGGCAACTCGGGCTGTGGGGTGCACAGCCTAAGGCTCAATCACTCTATGGAAAGCAATCAAGAAGTCATTCTGTTGCCAAAGTACTGTAATATATTCCATGTTGGACTTACATCATTCATCCTGACAATCAGGGGTTCAGCATACGGATAAACAAAGCACAAAATATACTAGGTCTTAAAATACTAGAAATAATGTAATAACATGGATAGATCTCAAAAACTGAGATTAAAAACAAGTTGCAGGCTCTAATTAGCTAAGGATACCACTAAATCAAACCACAATGTATAATGTTTACAGATACATCGGAGGTGGCAAACATAAAAAAATGAACAGGTGAGACACTCCAACTTCAAGACTGCTGCCTGTGGGGTAGGGAAGAAATGAGGGGTACAGGATCAAGTAGGACTACAAAAGACTACATAGGCATGGGATAATGGTTAATAGCACGGAATCGACCTTGCCTGGGACTGAATTCCAGCCCTTCCATTAGCTAGTACATGCCCTGGCACAATTACTTAACTTCTATCTAATATATGCTCACACAAATAACCTTTTCATAAAACTTGTCTGAAAAGAAAAAACTGTACCTAAAATTGTTCTTGATGTCAACTGTGTAGAGCTTGTTATGGTTATCCTAGTATATTCACTTATTAAATGTATCTATGATGATGTCTTTTTGCACAGGATCCATGTTTTTCTAGAACCCTGGGTTCTGCAAAAAGCAACCTGCTACTGTGCTACTGTCAAGAGCAGTAACTTCTAAACAGGATAGATAGCTTAATTATATTCAATCCCACCTAAGAAAATTATGAGTTTATTAGGCTTTTAACATATGGTTTCTTTAGCATCGTTTGTATTTTTTCTTAAAGTAAGATCCCAGCTAAGTTAAAAATAACAGTTCTCATAAGATATATTTCACAATACTTACAGAGTATGTGCACAACATATACGTGTCCTGGGTTACAATATAAAATGGGGGAGCAGTCATAAAAGTTTGAAAACCAATGATTTACTCACTCGCTGTGTAAGTATGGAGACAAACTGTGAGGTCAAAGAATTTACCCATAGGCCTTCATTATCAACTGATACATGCAGCAGCAAGCAATGAAACCTTAAATCAGAACCCAGTTAAGAGGGCTTCCCATTAACGCTTTCTCATTGGGGATAGCTGCTTAGGATATAAACTTGCAGTACTCCTGTTCTTTTCTTTTTGCCATTTTTAGGTCATTGATGACTTAATTGGCTTCCTTTCATACACACAAACACAGAGTTCTCAAGCTGTCCCTAGGCTCCTTCACTCAGCAAGTTTAGCTGCCTGCCTCCTATGTGCAGGGCGCTGTGCCAGTGAAGCTGGGGCGAGAGCACTGTGTCACCATGGTCCTTGCTCTCAGAGGTCTATGCAGCTGGGGAGACCGACAGGTAAAACAGGAAAGGAGTGTAGTGTGTAACATGTGATCAAAATAGAGCTACATATTAAAAACAAAATGAAATTAGTTGAAAGGATTAAATGAGAATTGCACTTACACTGTCTTTCATGTTACAGACTATTTTTGCGTAGCATTTGTTGCTATCTCTTGATGGAACCGTCCATTCCAATGGCCAAAAGTAACTATGGTAAACCTAAGAAGATACAAGCACAATTAGACTCATCATCTTAAGAAGCATGTTTGTCAAACACTAGCTCTGGTAAAAGACAATGGAGGCTCTTTAGTATTTAGACTTTCACTAAAGAATTCATACAGACACAGACTCAGAGAACAAACTGATGGTTTCCAGAGGGGAGGAGGGTAAGGGGACTGGGTAAAAACAGTGAAGGGATTGAGAAATACAGATTGGTAGTTACAAAATAGTCACAGAGATGTCAAAGTTCAGCATAGAAAATACAGTCAATACTATTCTAATAACTATGCATGGTGCCAGGTGGGTACTAGACTGATTGGGGAGGATCACTTTGTAAATTATATCACTATCTAACCACTATGCTGTACATCTGAAACTAATATAAAATAAGATTGAATGTCAACTGCAATTGAAAAATCAAAGTTAAGAAAACACATACAAAACACCCCCAATAAAATTCATAAATAAATAGGAATCCGGTCAGAAAGTAAATGACTTTAAAAGTCCTGTTGTCAGATCCTTTTGCTATATGCTCATCCCTTAATTACAACTCAGGCTCAAGAGTAAACGTTAAGTCATAATAACAGCAAAGAGTCAGCAAATGAGAGAAAGAAGCCGTGTCATTACATGCTGTCTTGCATTAACATATGGATTAAAAAAAACCAAAAAACTTCTATTTTGTTACCTGAGAGGAAGGACAAGTCAAGCGCCAGCAACCATTATAGCAATTATCTAGTTTTCTTGCTTAATGCTTCCAAAGACATTCCCTCCATTGACATTATTCACCAAGAGTACCGAAGGGAAGCAGAGAAGGCGGGAGGGAAGGTGGGCAAATGGAAGGACTCAGACATGCTTACTGATGTTTCATAAACTTAAGTCCTGGGTGACTAAAGGGCTTTATTTTCTCCTCTAACTGCTAGCCTCAATTCGAAATATATATGGTTAACTACCTTTTAAAAACATACTGATCTTGTAGACATTATAATAAGTGTTCTTTTATATTATAAAAATGATGTAAATTTTTTTAAAAATATGGGTTACCAAATTGAATGTATATCATCATAGTATGATAACAATTATATAGGAAAAAGATGATTAAAGAAATTATACCCAATTGCTACTACTGTTACCAAAAAGAAAGAGTAATTGTTTCCTATTTCCTTTACATGTTCCAAAATTTCAACTCAAATGCATTATTCACATAATAAAAAAAGCAAATTCTAATAAAAAAAAATCCAAAGATGGTCTATCAAGAAATATGGAATGTATATTAAAAACCTTAAGCCCTAACTGGTTTGGCTCAGTGGATAGAGCGTCGACCTGCGGATTGAAGGGTCCCAGGTTCGATTCCGGTCAAGGGCATGTATGTACCTTGGTTGCGGTCACATCCCTAGTAAGGGGTGTGCAGGAGGCAGCTGATCGATGTTTCTCTCATCAATGTTTCTAACTCTCTATCCCTCTCCCTTCCTCTCTGTAAAAAAAAATCAATAAAATATATTTAAGAAATACCTTTTAAAAATAAAATAAAATTATTAAGTCACTCTCTTTAAAAAAAAAAAAAAAAGAACCTTAAAATTTAAATACCTCTTGATAGGAATCTATTCTCAGAAAATCAGAGAAACAGTGAATAATGAAAAGGTTCATCATTCTATTAATAGTGAAAAACTGTAAACATGTTTTCACTATAAAGAATGGCACAACAAATTACTGTATAGCATCCCTAAAAAGAAACATTACACAAGTCATTTTAAAAATGATGTTTTTAGGGGGAAATGCTCCTGGCCTAATATTATTGTAAAGTAGGCCAGAAACTGCATATAACTTAATCGCACTTTTAAAAAAATTAGGATATATGTACCTACACAAAAATTATACATGCATTCAATATATAAAAACACACATAAATACTTAGAGACTAGAATATGCCAAAATATTAACAGCAGTTACCACTTCATAAATTAAAATTTCCTTTTTTATGTTTTCGAGCTTCCTATAACAAGGATATACTATGTTTACAATCAGAAAAAAGTTAATAATATTACTCATAGACCAAGATATTACATGCTACTACTAATGCACATAATAAAGAAAAAGACTGATAAGAGATTTAAAATAGATTCACATCCTGAAACTTACTCTGGTCTTTTAGAAGGTTTTACTAAAAACTTTTCCTCAAATTACTTAAAAAGCAGCAGTCACTTTGTGTAGCATTATTTGTGTATATGAAAATAGCGCATTTCATGTGCATTTTCCTTGACTATATAATAAAAGGTGAGTGGTAAAGTTAGTATAAATTAGAGGATAACAGCAGAGGGACAAAACCTAAAAGAACAGCAGAAATAAAGTTAATTTTTAATTTTTTTCTTTGTATTTTCCTATTTCCAACAATATTGTTTTAATAATAAAAAGAAACCAGTAAAAGTGGTTTTAATAAGTAGAAGTATTATTGGATCAACTGATGAAACTGAAAAATATAAGGTAGATCACATAAAAGTATCTATCTATATATATAAAAGCCTAAGCTACTGTTACGATGGAACAACCTGTCCCTATGACGTGCACTGACCACCAAGGGGCAGACGCTAAACGGAGGAGCTGCCCCCAGCCCGCAGGCCCCAATTGCCTGATTGGGGCCGGGCCCCCAGGCTGGGACGGGGAACCAGGGGTGTTTGGCATCGGACATGGCCCCTTTCCCAGGGGTGCCGAGGGCCGGCTCCCTCTTTGGGGCCAGCGGCCAACCTCCTGGGTCCCGCCCCCAACCGGCAGGCCCCGATGGCCCGATCAGGGCCTGCTGACCAACCTCCCAGTCCCTCCTTACGGCTGGGCCCCAGGGTGGGATGGGGAGCCGGGGGTGGGTGGCAGCGGATGTGGGAGGCAGGAAGGCGGGGAACCTGATCGGCCCTGATTGATGGCTGGACCTAGGGACCACACCATGCATGAATTCATGCACCAAGCCTCTAGTTGTATCAATATTAAGTTTCCTAAATGTGATAACTACCCTGTGATTTTATAAGAAAATGCTCTTATTCATAGGAAATATATACTGAAGTGTTTAGGAGAAAAAAGGCATTCAACTTACTCGCAAGTAGTTCAGGAAAGAAAATACACACAGATACACAAATAGAGAAAGAGAGACTATGCAACATAAAAAAACAAATGGGCAAAATATTAATAATACGTGGATCTGGATAATTGTACAAAAGTTCTTTGTACAATTTTCCTACTTTTCTGTATGCTTGAAATTATTTTTAATTTTGAAAAGAAAGCAGTAGAGTAGAACTTACCTCAATATTTTCTTCCCCAAATTTTTCCACAGCTTTTTCTTCAGAAAGACCACAAGCACCATATTCCAAAGGAGTAAATACAGTTGTTGGAACATTTTCATAGTCACACTATTTCAAAATGGAGAAGAGTTACAAGAGAAATTATAACTCAAAAAAAGGGTACGCTTCAAAAAGGTTAAAAATTAGGGGAGAAAAGCAGACTAATAAATTTCTACCAAAAATATGGGAAGTCACAACAATCCCAGGTATAAACCTACCACATGAAAACCATAAACCACTGTGATGAGGTTTTGGCAGAGGTTTAATGTCTGGCAAGACTAGCCATGAGTAAGTGATTCATGGATGTTAACAACAAGGACATACTTTCTCTACCTTTAATAAAGCAGCCAAAAACAATACAAGTGTACCCAAAGATGATGGTCTCATTATCAGTGACAGAAACTAACAGACTTCTATGGGAAGTTAATTAGGTAATACATATTAAGAGTCATAAAAAATATTTTATACCTTTTGGACCAATAAACCCATTCTTAGACATCTATAATAGCATATAGAAACAGCTGTGTGCATTAACTGAGCAATGCTGTAGCTCTCTTCAATAGTGGCAATATTGGAGCAGCTTTAAAGTGCAAATAAGGAAGTGGTTCTATAGTACATACACTCCATGTAACATTATGCAGCAATTAAAGTGAAATGAAAACTACAGAAACAAAAAAAGTTAAGGATTCTATTTCCAAAGCATATTTTATGTTAATAGGCATAGATGACAAATTCTGAAATCAAAGAAGTTGTAAAATGCTGTGTTAAGCAAATAAGTTTCTCAATTACCAAATTTCTCAGTCTTTAATATGCTGATGTGAATTGTGAAAACTGTTATATAAATGCAAAATGTTTGTAAATGCTATTTGATGAAAACCTACCCAGTTACATTTACCCACAGAGGTGAGCCATTCTGCATTTAAAATATGAGAAACTGAATTTTCACTCCCTAAAACAGTAGGGTGAAATCTTTAAAATGTGCCTCCCTATGCAAACAACAGAATCCTTTTTCTCTAAGAATAACATAAATCTTCAGGATTCTGATTCAAAAGTAAAGGCAGATCTCCACTGACAGCCACAATAGTGTACCTGGGACCAGATCTACCTCCCTGCTTTACACAACTAGAAAACCAGACAAATATGCAGCAACACTTTTTAAACATCTGGCAACAGCTGCAGGGCAGAGCGCTGAAGCCGGTACAGCTGGGCAAGAACTCCTGGGATCTGGGCTGAGTACTGATCTGTAAACGCCTCAGAGGAAAGAACCACTGGAAAGCAGTAGGCCCCAAAATGACCAGAGCTCCAACAGGACTGGAAATAGTTCCTGTTCCCATAGCCAAAGCAGAAAGAATTCATCATGTGAGAGGAACGGGGTCAACTGATGCCCAAAGGCATCAATTGAATGGTGAAACTAAGCCCTAGGTGAAAGGTTGCTGTAGCCGGACCCTAAAAAAGCTTAAAAGCAAGTTACAGAAGGGATAAAACTAACCCTATGTAACTTAACGAACTGTCAGAACAAAGCCTAACACTGTATAGAAGAACTCAACAAAACCCAGCACTGAACAATGTAAAATGTACAGTATCTGCATCCACCCAACAGTATCTGGACATGCAAAGGAGCAGGAACATGTGAACCAATACCACGAGAAAAATCAACCAATAGAAACAAACACTGAAAAAAAATGATGGAATTAGCAGAGGACATTAAAAGAGCTATTATAAATATGTTCTGTCTATTCAACCAGGTAAAGGAAAACATCAACCTGCTGAGGAGAAAAACGGAAAATTTATTTTAATAAATAAAACTTGTAGAGATGAAAAAGACTATTTGAAGTGCAAACCACACAGATTGGGATTAATAGCCCAAGCGAGTGCAGAAGAAAAAAATCAGTGAAGATGAAGACATGGCAATAGGTTTTCTAAGAAAATGGACCACTGAGATGGGGTTGGGTGGGGAGGAAATGGACACAGGAGCAGAGCATCAGAGACCATGAGATAATATCGAGTGAACCAACATTTATAAATTGGAGTCTAAGGGAAAACAAAAAAGGGGGAAACAGAAAAAAATAATTGAAGCCCTGGCCAGTTGCTCAGTGGTTAAGAGCATCCGTCTGTGGACTGAAGAGTCTGGGGTTCGATTCCAAGTCAAGGCATATACCTTGGTTGCAGGTTCCCCATCCCCAGTCACCATGTGCAGGAGGCAACCAATGGATCGATGTGTCTCTCTCACTTCAATGTTTCTCTCTCTCCCCCCTCCTCCCTCCCTTTTACCCTCTGTAGAAATCAATGGAAAAAAATATCCTCTGGTGAGGATTAAAAAAAATAATAAAAAGATAATTGAATGGCTAAAAATTTTCCAAATTTGGTGAAAACTATAAACAGATAAATCCAAGAACCTTGGACAAATCACAAGAGGAAGAGTTATAAAGAAAAGCATGGCAAGGCATGCAATATTCAAACTGCTAAAAAAAGAATGACAGAAAGAAAATCTTAAGAGGAACAAATATAGAAATGATAGTGCATTTCTCTTTAGAATCTCTGCACCCACAAGACAATGGTAAAAATCATTAAAATATTTAAAGAACACTGTAAATCTAGAACTCTATATTCAGTAAAAATATCTTCCAGAAAATAAAGGCAAAATAAACCATTTTTTTAGCCTTGGGAGCCCTCTTCTCCCCACCCCATTCCAAGTTTGTTTCTTACTTGGGTGTTCTCTCTTAGTCCTAGTGTTTCCTTCCTCACTTCCTTCCCTCCCTCCCGCCCTCTCTTACTTTTCTTAACATTTGAAATAGAATTCTCATACCATAAAGTTCACTTTTCAAAGTTTACAATTCAGTGGTTTTCAGTATAGTCACAAGTATGCAACTAGTACCACAATCTAATCCAGAAGATTTCATCACCAGAAAAAGAAATTTTATACCCATTAGCAGTCACTCTCCATTACCCCCCGCCCCGCCCCCAAGCAAAATCACCATGAGCAGACATGCACTCAATAACTGGTCCCATGAAACATACCTAAGAGTTTCCATTTCCTACATTGATTTTTAAAAACCACATTAAGTTATTAATAGAACACATTCAACATTCTAAGCACAGAAGACATATTTTTAGAAAGGACAGGGAAATAAAGCCTGAACACTGGTTTAAGCAGCTCTGCACACTGGCATTATTCCCTAGATCCCCAAATCCTTTTACATACCCTAGATAGGTACCACAACAAGATTTCTTACCTTGATAATAAAAAAAATGATATAAAATACAACTATTATGTGTATATGGAACATAATAGTGCTAAAATTTGATTTATCAAGCTCATTTTATTCTTAGTGTAATTCCAAGAGTGACAGTTTTCTTAATAAAATCACAAAGGTACAGCATTCTTAACAATGTCATTTGGAATTCAGTAATAAAGCACATCTAGGATGCCATCATCAAAGTAACTAAATTATTCAAGACCTGGGAAACTTCCCAGCTATCCCTAAATAGAGAACTGGGCATATTATTAAAAACAGTATTTCAGTGGGTCACTCACCTTGACCGTGGAGCCAGCGTAGAGCCTCTGAGCCAGCAACCTTCCCGCCTGGATTGCTACAGGGGTGAGCTCTGGCTTCCCCTCCAGAATATCGCCAATGGCATAAATGTAAGGCACGTTGGTCTGCTCTTCATCCGTGACAGGTATTTTTCCATTCCTGCAAATTGATCCCATTAAAAATCATCATTAATTACCATTATTAGTTAAGAAGAACAAAATCCCCTTTATCCCAAAGAAGCCCAAAATTATGACTCCAGCTGAGGACAATGTTCTAATGTATTACCACACAAAACAACTTTATTTATTTCAGAGGAAATAAAAGCTTAGAGACCATTCTCACTGCTATTCTGAAAAGTAAAGGAATAAGACAACTTGATAGAAACCCTGGAATGGAAAAACTGGAACATAGCGGTTAAGAATAAGAATTATAAACTGTAATAACCAGGTCTGTTAGTTATTACCTCTATGATCTTGGGAGAGCTATTTACTATCTCTAAGCCTCATTCCCCCACCTATAAATGGGAATAATGATGGGAATAATAGTAGGAAGAAAAAGAACACCATCTCTATCTTCCATAAGGGATTGTGAGGATTGAATGCGAATGTGAATAAAGCCTTCAGCACAATAGTCCATGGCTCACAGTAAGTACAGAATAACTATTAACATTATATGAAATATAAGCCTTAGACCTAATTGGAAACAGGCTAGCAGGTTATGAAAAAAAGGAAGAAAAAACAGTCTTCACAGTAAGATTAGCTATCTTTTCTCCTGAATAGATGTGATTCCTGCAAGGATTAAGAGCTTGCCATTACTCCAAGGGAGCTTCTGTTCACAGCATGCTTTTATACTTGGATGTAAGAAAGGCAATATTGGGAAATACCCCATGCTGCTCCCATAAGCAGATACCAGTCTCAATTATCTGGTGCAGGAGTACAGTCCAAAGGACTTTAACTTTTTTTTTTTTTTAAGCCTTGTCAAAACAAAGCCACCAAAAATTTTGGTTGCCTCCCCCCAAAAAAATTGGGGGAGAGATGGAAGGACTTTAACTTTTAAAACCCTTGCAGAAACAAGTTTTCATACCTGCCGCTGTCACAAGAAATGTAGTGACCACCCTAGTCCTAGTGACCTTAAAACCTGGTAGCTTTAAACATGATTCAAATCTACATATTGAGTGAAGCTAAAGCATATTCCTACAGTTAACCGGGGGCTGGATCTTTTTCTGCACACATATGCATTAAGGAAACAAAAAGCAAGCCAATATAGCTCTCAATTAGATTTTGAAAAGAAAGAAGAAACAGAAAATACTATGAGTGGAGCTGGAAGACTTCTTCTGAACTTAAAAAAGGGAACTCTCCAACTATGATAAAAATTAACTTTAAAAATCCAAAACTCCAGCATTAATCAGTATTATAAGTACTGAAATAGTATTCAATAAGATATAATAAAGATTTTTTTCTTACTTTTCATTTATCTTTACACCCACGGCTTCTAAGCCAATTTTTCTTGTGCAAGCATCTCTTCCTATTGCCAGCAATACCTGGAAAAAAAAATTGACATATATGTAGTGACTATAACAAAAAGCTTTGCATGAGTTATTTAATTATTATTTTTTCTGATTATTAAGCCAACCTGATTTATCCAGACCTGGGAAGAAATTTCATTAAGAAAATAATGCAAGAGTTAAAACAAATTACAATGAAGTATGGACCTGGATCCATTCCTTACCGTATTGTACTCTCCTTCAATGATTTTGTCACTATTGGTGGACTTAGCTACCACCTTGAGTCGGCCTGGTGTCCCTGCTTCAATTTGTTCAACCTATAAAAGTGATAAGGTTTTACTCAACGATAAAGACATGTATCAAGTGGATAATTACTTTCTCCCTTTCTGTCTGGTTAACCCAAAGTTGACACAAAATCTGGTTTGAAAGGTCTTTCATGTCCTATCTCCCTCACCCTAGCATCATTAGGATAATGTGATTCTCTTATTAATCCCTTTTCTCGCTGCTTAATGTTTGCTAGAGGGGTTTTCTTTCAAACAGTTCTTATGCAGAATTCAGAGAGAAAAGTGAAAGGAAAGCCAGAGAAAGCAGTCAACAATCCCTAAAATCAAACCAATGACTGACTGAATTGTAAGTCACCCAGAACCACTAATCCCCTGGAGAGCCACTACTGCTCATATTCAGAGGTTCTTCTTCTGACTACAGATGCTCAACTCTATACAAAGAATACACAGGAGAGGAGGTCAATCATGATACAGATAACATCTAGAAAGCCCTAAAAACCATAGTGGGCAAGGAGGTGTGTCTGTTTGTCACCACCATGGGTTGTCTCCAGTTAAGGATGTAGTGGGGAATGAGCAGTCCTGGTTCCTGTGCTATAATGAGACAGAACATACTAGCCTACTACACATAGATGTCAATGGCAACTTGGTGACAATGACTAAGAAAACCTACTACCTGGAGACTTCTGCAAGTATGTAGTGAACCTTTGTTGTCTCTGAATGACAGCCAAATCATGGGTTTCTGTAAAATATTTACTGGGAGAAATCCATAAAAGTAACCTGCAATGTCTACCCTTCCTTTAAAATACAACCGCTCCGTGTGGGAAAACTATCAAGGTTGATTTTATCTTCAACATCTAATAGACAGTCAGGATTTCCTTCTTGAACTCCCTTGCTTTCTTATACAGTTAAGAAATGTCTTTCCCATTTAATTTAAGGTATAATGTTCTAATCTTTGGAGAAAAGTTGAACTGGTCCACGGCTTAGATTTGCTTAAAAAATGATAAGGGCCTCACCCCACCTCTAATTCCTTCCTGCCTTACTCACTTTTCTGTTCCAGTCAGGCTTTTCCTGTATCTAGAACAATTTCTGCATTTAGAACAATTTTATTCCCAACAGCATTTTTGCTCATACTTTGTTATTTGCCTAAAATGCCCTCTATCCCTCCTCTCTGCAGAGACTTCTTCCACTCAGTCGCTTTATAATGTAGCAAGCGTTCACACTAGCCTCTGGGGAATCGGACACCTGGTAACCTCAGCAAGATGTTATGTATACAGACACCTGGTTTATTTCACCAGGGATAGTCCACCAGGGCCTCAAAGGGTCCCACAACTCCCCAGATGTTAAAGTGTTATAAAAAAAAGATGTTGCTTTCCTTATCAGTATGGCATTACTGGTAGCCGCTGTTTTCTAATCATATACCTCCACTCCCTAAAAAGCAGCTACAGCAGTAAGTACTGATAACCTTCAGGACATTTGTTACTTAATCCTCACTACAATATTATGAGATAAATTCATCTTAGACTTACTCTGAGCCAGAACTGTCTATCTAACTGTAAGCTAATGCGATCTTCACAAGAACTGAGATAGGTGCTATTATCATCTATCATCCCAATTTCATAGAAAAAAACTAAAGCTCTGAGAGGTTAAATAATTCCCCCAAAGTCATATGGCAAGAAATGGGCAGAACGGTATCAAATCCACGCCATTCTGACCTCAATCTCCATGTGCTATCAACACTATGAGACTCATGGTCACACAATGAAACTATGTTAATCCACTAAGCAATTTTTAAAAAAACAGATAAAATCCCTTAACTTTAACAAAACAGTTCCATCCTCACCTGCACTAAAGGAAACTATTAATCTGAGATACAAAGTGTTTGATTCTGTCACTCTTACATATCAAGCATCTGTGGTAATGTTTACAAGTCCCAATATAACTTGTCATATTGTTCGGCCTTTTCAAGAGAAGATGAAATGAGCAAAATAGGTAATTGTATGCAGGGAAGCCAGAATAATACAGCACAACTATTGACTACACTGTACATCTAGGAGAAATGTCTTATGGGAAATTTTTTAAAATAAGCCAATCTTGAATTCTTATTTAAATCACTGGTATGTATGAAGGAACAAAATATAACAAACCAAAGATAATAAAGGAATGCATAAAGGGAAGTGTTAAACAGAAGAGAACCAAAGGTAAGAAAGCAGAGAAGGAAATGAAGAAATTATTATTCTGCAAATAAGAACAAAGCTATTTAGGTGATAGGTAGGTACAAGTTTACATACCACTACCACACAATTGAGGAATTACAGTGTCCCTAATGGTTTATAATTCTGAGAGGATGCTTCTATCACCCATAGAAATCTATTTCCTAACTTTTAATACGTGTACAGAACCAACAAACTTGCAGGCAACTCCACTTACCTTTATTGGTACAAACTGTTTTATAAACTTGACACCATGCTCTTCCATGTGTTCACCAATTTTGTTGGCCATGTCCTGGTCAAATCCTCTAAGGAGAATGGATCGTACCATAACAGTGACATCCAAACCAATGCCAGCAAGAAACCCAGCACATTCCAAAGCGACATAGGATGCTCCGACCACCAGGGTCTTCCCCGGGCAATAAGGTAAGGAGAAAAGATCATCACTGAAAAGAGATTTGAAAAAAAAAGGGGGCAGAAATAGAAAAATGTTCATGGGAATAATGACCAAATCAAAGCAAATATTTTTACTTTCTTATGAGAAAGACACCTTTAAGATATAAACATTTAGCCCTGACTGGTCTGGCTCAGTGGATAGAGCGTTGGTCTGCAGACTGAAGGGTCCCAGGTTCAGTTCTAGTCAAGGGCATGTACTTTGGTTTCGGGCACATCCCCAATGCGGAGGTGTGCAAGAGGCAGCTGATTGATGTTTCTCTCTCATCGATGTTTCCAACTCTCTATCCCTCTCCCTTCCTCTCTGTATAAAATCAATTAAAAAATGTAAACATTTAATTAGCTACATACATAATATGAGAAGTTTTTATAAGGTCTTAGACTCTCCCTGTGTTGCCACCCAGTGGCTTGGGGAGTACCTCAAGCTACCCTGGGGCCAAGCACAGCAAACTATGTAACTTCTGACCACAGTCCAACTCACAGTCAAACAAACCGATTCTGAATTGCCTGGAACGATTCTTCACACTGTGTTTAATATCCTACATTTGAAAATCTAAACCCTCGTCCCACCACTCCGCTCTCTCTGAGGTGCAAAGTCTGGTACTTCTTATCTGGAATACCAATTATCAAGAGTGGGGAAAAACTCAACATACAGTTTTTGTATATAAAAGTCAATTATAAAAAGTAAAATCTGACAGAATCTTCTTGCTGAATGAAGAATATAGAATATATGAGTGAAATCACATAAGCATTAGAAAATGAATTTTTTAAATTTTGAGAAGGGAGCCTATTCAAAACAACAAAGACAACAGTTGCCATCTGAGCTGCACCTATATGAAGCACAGAGGAAATAAATCATACCTCCCCGCCACACACAAAAAAAAAGGCCTGAAAAAAGAGTAACCTATTACACAATCAGATACTCTGGAAAGGCCTGAAAAAAAAGTAATCTATAACACAATCAGATACTCTGGGAAAAAAGCATCCAAGAGGACATATTTATCAACAATCTATCTTAATGTCTTCATAATTTAAAACATCTGAAAAACAATGTCACCAGTATTATCCCTTGATGGACAAAAATAAATCACTTAGCAAAACCTTCTTGCTTGACTCACTTATTTCGGAAGTCCATCTACACTGACACTGCAAACATTTGAACAACAGTGAACAGGGACCAGGCTTTGATAAACCAAATGGTCTGCCATCCTCTCATTCTTTCAGTGTCACATTGCAAGTGTTAAAGGGTAGGGTAACAGATGATCCTATAAATATACATATGTATCATTTCACAAAATGTTTGTGACTGTCCATCTGGTTTTATAAAATACATTCATAAAATATATTCACACATATAAATTTCAATATAAGCATACATCTATATGTTAGTGATGTAAACTCTGGGTGGTAAGATGACCAATGTTTATAGTTTTTAATTTTTAAAATATTCTCATATATAAAATAATTTTTCTTTTCTCTTTTTCCCAACCCCTTGCCCCTTTGGGCAAAAATATGGTAAAAAAAAACAAAACAAAAAACTGCTAAGTTTCAGGAAATAGACAAAATGGGTTTTAAGACAAAAGCAAAAGCGTAAATCCACAATGGGTTTTTCTTTTCTCCCTGTGATTTTTACTTACCTGCTGATGCAGTATTCTTTGTCACCAGGGATGCCCAAGTAACGTGGCCTTTCACCGGTAGCAATGAGAAATCTCTCTGCTGAATAAATTTTTTCTTTGCCTTTGTTATTCGTTGTCTACAAAGGAACCAAAATGTCAGCTTTTAATAGTTGTCATGACGTAGAATTGTAACTTCATAGTTAACAAAGGCCATTCACCACATTGTCCAATTTGACCCTCATAAATTTGGTAATACATAAGAGGTATTAAGGCTCTGAGTAATTAAGGGACTTGGCTCAAGGTCACAATGCCAATAAACAGCAGAGCCACGACTCAAATCCAGATGGTGTGGCCCTGAATCTAGTTCTCTTACTCTCTACAACACCACAAAAGAAAGCCCCACAAGGAGAGGTGATGGCAAAATCACCACATTGGACACTCTGGGTCACAGTGGCTATTACTTTCATTAGGATAGTCCCCTTCTCCTTTCCTCCCTTACCTCCAACCAGAGCTTAACACAAACCCAAAGAAGCTACTCAGGCTGTCACACCATTACCTTAATCCTGTGAGGACCCACAAACTGCCCATAAGCATTCTCATAGGTGACTTTCTTCTCCCGCAGAGCCACGCGGTAGCCCCAGTTCAGAGAGCCAATGTGATTCTGCACAGCTTCTGTCATTTTTCCCCAGTCATGTCCAACTGCACAAGGAAATAAGACAAAACATTTAGCCTTTCACCTGCCTGGCGAAGATCGTTTCTCAGAAACTATTCACATGGAATACAAAGAGCAGAGTTTTTAGTTGAAAAGGGCAAATCCTTCATTTCAAGCCATGAACAACCTTTTAATCTTCAAATATTCTTTCCTTTTTAGAAAACGACCATAATACTAAATAATGCAAGGCTTCCTGGCAATTCTTAAGACTAAAATAACTATTCTCAACTTTTTTCTTCTTTATCTAGAAATGAATGGGAATCTTTTTAAAAAAATATATATTTTTATTGATTTTAGAGAAGAAGGGAGAGGGAGGGAGAGGGAGAGAGAGAGAAAGAGAGAGAGAGAGAAAGAGAGAGAGAGAGAGAGAGAGAGAGAGAAACATCAATGATGAGAGAGAATCATTGGTAGGCTGCCTCTTGCAGGCCCTCTACTAGGACCAAGCCCACAAATCCAGGTACGTGCCCTGACTGAACCAAGACCTTCTGATTCACCGGTCCATGCTCAACCACTGAGCAACACTGGCCAGGCTACTTCTCTTTTTTTAAACAAAAAAAAAAACCACAAACAAACTAGAATATTTAAGCAAACCCCAGACATCATTTTATTGGTGGTGACTTTGGCTTAGTTATAGTGACTCAGGGATGCCCAAGGGCCAGCAATGCTAAATATCCTTCACTACAGTTCCTTACAGCTAGTTGCTGTCGGGCCCAATGTGCCAGTGCTATTTACACCCCCGTGAAGAAACAATGGACTAGATTAAAGGGAAGATTCACTTCTGAAATTTGACAGTTGTAGAACGACTAAGTGAAGCATACTCTGCTAATCCTATAGGAGATACTATATTCTAAAAGAAGACATAGTTGAGATTAAATAACAGCACCAACAAATTCAGTTATTTCAATGACAGAAATCCAAATTCAATTATTAGACCTGATCCAATCTCAGTCTGCCTTCCTCTGCTGCCGTCAGATCCCCCAATTCCCAAACTCATCAAAACCCCTTTTCTACCAGAGTTCCTTCATCCTCTGATAAGGGGATAGCCAACCATCATCCATCGCCAATCTCTATAGTGTGATTTTGATCAGGCAGAAGGATTTTAAGAGTTCCATCCACCAGTTTGGGATTCAGCATCAAGGCACTCTAGCTGCTCCTATGTCCTGACCTTGCATTCCAGTCTGGGAACTGAGTTTCTGGCCTTGGAAAACCCAAATTCTTACTTTACATGCTAGTGGTGGTCACTGGATCCTTGTTGGACTATTGGTCCTAAAGTTCCTTGAACCCCCGTTCTCCAGGGCTGCCCTGTCTTCTGATAATGCCTAAATCCACCACCTTCAATGAGTAAAAATGTCTAAATTGTATAATAAGAAACAAATAAATGCACTGCATTCCCAAATATTACTTGCATACTCCACATCCCCACACTCCCCCATCTGCTGGCACGGCCCCAGCATTTCTCCTAGGCCTCCCAATTCCACTGGCCTGGTCTATCAGCTGTAACCCAATGAAGGACGAATGGCCTGCCCCAGGCCACACACTAACCCAGTGGCAAACGCACACACAGTGTATGTGAAAAGACAGGTGTGTGGTGGGAGAACTGCAAGCCCCCGACTGCAAACCAATGAGCTTGCTTTCTTTGTATTGACAATGGGATTCTAAAGCTTTCCAAATATTTAATATTTTAAAGACACACTTAATTCTTAAGCATAGGAGAATTCAAATAGAGAAATCTTAAAAAATATAAAGCCTATAAATCTTCCAGAAAGGACCAATTCCTCCAATTTGCATAACTGAGCTCAGTAATATTTCTTAAGGCCTTGGACGCTTCCTGTACATTCTCCATTTGGAGCTTCAGGGAAACGGCAGATCACAGGCTGCGTCCCGTACGTGTCACTCCCCTGTCACTGGGCAGAGTCAGCTGTGCTGCCTGGCCCAAGGTCCCTGTCCTCCGTCACCACACTGGGAGCTATCTGCCGTGTCAGAGAAGTCTCTTCCCAGAAAACTGAGCACTGTTCTTTGTCCAAGGACACGCGATTAGATGTGTTTCTATTAGAAAAATGCAAAATAAGCCTTCTCGCTTTATCTGTTGGGAACATGAATCAGCAGTCTCTAGGGGATTCTCATCTGAAATTACACCTCCAAATTTCCTTCTTCCTCTAAGATCTAATGACAAAAACATTTGTCTAAATCCACTAATTCTTCACCACAATCATTTTAAACACAAAAAGGAGGGGAGTAATTATTGCTCCCTCAGTAGTGGATCCTGACAGGCCACTCCTACAAAGCCCGCCCGCCTCTGGTTCTCACAGCGAGGCCACTGCCTGCTTCAGAAGGCCCAAGGCTTAATGAGGAAAGCTGAAGATAACAATAAGCAAACCACCAGGCTTCGATTTGGGAAGAGTGAAGGGATTTAACTACAAAGACGGAGATTGCTTTTGTGGCTGACAAATACAAGCAGTGTTAAGGTATAAAAATAGAAAACTATACATTTCTACTTTAAAATATGGAAAGGGGGAAAAACACAAAAGAGGTAAACTTAAATTGGTTGGATAATTTGTAAGGATAGACAAATAAGACACCCCTTGAATTAAGTTTTAAAACCCCCATGAAATTCAGGGAGCTTTTGCTGTTCAGATGTGGGCTATGCTCGTAGTGGCTCTTATTACCCCTGTTGCAGTGCATTTATTAGTTCCTTATTATATCATTTAGAAATAAATTCAACATAAAAAAATAGCCAGTAAAAAAAAAAATAGCCAGTGCTTATTATTATAACAGAACAGTGACAGAGACATTCTTTTGCTGGAAAGAAGATTTATCAAATTTACCAAGTTATATTTCCTCATCCACCTGATTACTGAATCTATTAAAATAATATTCAGTTGGCCCTATTAATAAAATTTACATTCAGCAGAGGCCGATGCTTACCTTTTTAAGATCTCAAAGACCCAGGAAGCAGCCTTCTAAGGGTCTGAGGAAAGAGTTATGACCCCAGGAAAACTTTTAAAGTAACTGATTTTCTAAGATTCCAGACTTGGAAAAAAAGTTGATTTTAAATGAGAAAGAAAAGCATTAATAAAGGAAGCATGACTAGTTTGAGTGGAAGCAAAATTTTTCAAAGGATGTATGCAGCTCTTTTCAAAAAAATAATCAACTATTAATTAAAATGCAAAAAAAAAAAAAAAAAAAAAAAGCCACAAAATAATTTACCCTAGCTACTGGATGAAAGATTGCCTTCCAATGTCTCATAACCCATAGGTCTCAAAGCTAAAATCAGATAGGGGCTGGAGTTTCACTCTCCAAGGACATAGTGTCCTAGGTCATTAATTAGCCATGAAGCTGTGCCAGGCCTCATATTATTCTCCTATCAGATAAAGTCAACAAATTCCTCTTCAACTTTTCTAGGGTACTCTAAATACCTTTTTTTTAAAATATGCTTTTACTGATTTTTAGAGACGAAGTGAGAGGCATAAAGAGATAGAAACATCTATGAGAGAGAAACATCATCAATTGGCTGCCTTCTGCATTGCCCCCTACTGGGAATCAAGCCCGCAACCCGGGCATGTGCCCTGACCAGGAATCAATCCAGCGACCTGTTAGTTTATGGTTCAATGCTCAACCACTAAGCCACACCAACCGGGCTCCAAATACTTATAATCTGACAAAGACTAACCATCCTCTACTCAACAAACAAGCCATCCCTCCACGCCCAAAATATCAGCTCATGAAACAGACTTCTTTGAACTGAGAAAAATGTAACAGCTTCAAAAGCAAGTAAATGTAATTTGTACTCCTCTATGAAATGCTCTATAAGGATTTCTTCGAAAGAATTCTGGTCTTTTAGTAAAGAAAGAAACTCCAAGTGCAATAGCTGTTCTTACCATAATAGCTATGTCGCCACCTGACATAGGATTCGGCAGTGATTTTATCCATTAAAAATGTAAACAATAAAAACAACTTCCAGGTTATTGCTAGTCTCATAAAAATGGCGTACTGCAAGAGCACAGCTCAAACCCCCAAAGCACAAAGGGAGCAACAGCTTTCCCCCCCATACCTGTCTCCTCAACATTCCATCCATAGTTCCGAGAGTCTCGCACGGCTTGTCCTAACAAAGCTGCTTGGTGCATCAGCTTCTTCGGTATGCATCCCACATTCACACATGTTCCTCCGAGACCTGCAACAGCATTGAGAAATCAGTTCACAACCTGCTTTGCAATCCTTCAAAGGAAAAGATCCACAATTATTACTAGTCTATGAACCACGATTTATTTGCTTAATGTAGCCAATACTGTTTATACAAGTTTATTCCTAAATCTTGTGACATTTCTAAGTTCAGATAGCCTTATATACCAAACACAGACACATCAGAAAACACAAAAATGAGCAAATGTCCACATACTTTAAAGATTCAAAATGAATTGCCTGCTAATAAAGATGCCAGAAATTGAAATTTTACTTTGTGTACAACCCACACTTGCCATTGAATCTATGCGCGGAACTACCTGATAAAGGGGTTGTGAAACTGAGCATAATTGAACTGTAGTGGTCTGGAACTACATATAAAATTTGGTGTATACGAGCATTTTATAAACTGTATTTTTATTACTATTTTATTAAGGAACCCACCTCTATGACTATCACGAAGCCCAGGCTGGGTTAACAGTGACATGTTCTGGAGGTAACTATACCCCACTCTGACTTTCTAGTTACAACCACTATCTTCTCTCTCTACCTCAAATGAAAACCCAGACTCCTGAGGCCTCAATCCTTGCCCTGCTATTCCTGAAAGATGCCAAAACCGACTATGTGAGAGGCTTTTCAAAGGAGAAGACGACTTAGTCCTCCCAGAAGACAAATCCTCTGCTTTACTTTATGAGGCAGATAGCAACTCCAAACCACGGTCAGGTTGGGACCTGCGCAGGCCTCAATATATGAGCATGTTTTAAAGAAGATGGTGTGGTCTTTAGCTTTTGCTGATTCTCACAAAAAATTCGTTAAGCCCTAGCTGGTTTGGCTCAGTGGATAGAGCATCGGCCTGAGGACTGAAGGGTCCCAGGTTCGATTCCAGCCAAGAACACATGCCGGGTTGCAGGCTCAACCCCCAGTAAGGGGCATGCAGGAGGCAGCCGATCAATGATTCTCTCTCATCATTGATGTTTCTATCTACCTCTCCCTCTCCTTTCCTCTCTGAAATCAATAAAAATATATTTTAAAAAAAGAATTCATTAAAAAAAATAAAAAATAAAAAAAAATATATATATATATATATATATATTAGCATGCTTGAGTTTAAAACATGGTGATAGCTATTTGGTACATCAGCTATCTCCATGGGAGTGAAATGTAGGTACGTGGTGAGGTGAACAAAATGGTATGATTTAGCTTTAAATCATCAAAAAAGCTGTGGATAAGGTTTTGTATGGTCTTAACTTCCAAGGAACCTAAATTTTCAACATTTAACTGGAACCCATTTTAACATAGCATAAGTAAAAGGTACATGTTTTGGGGTTTGTTTTTTTAATTGATTTGAGAGAGAGGAAGGGAGAGAGAAAAACATTGATGTGAGAGAAAAATATGGATTAGTTGCTTCCCACACACCCCGACCGGGGACTGAACCCACAATCTGAGTACGTGCCCTGACCAGGAATCGAACACTCCACCTTATGGTGTACAGGATGGATGACGCTCCAATCAACTGAGCCACACCAGCCAGGGCTGGGTGTTTGTTTAATTTTTAATTTTATAATTGGGTTTTAGGAGCCATTTAAACCAATACCAAGGAAAAACCTGCTCCTACAAATATTCACTTGTAAAATATTTTATAAACTTACCCCATCTAGTTCCAAGAGGAGTTGGAGTGACAAAATCCAGGACCATCACCTTCTTATTATATTTGGCTGCCTCCTAGAAAATAAAATTATTAAAATGAGTTGGAAAAATTAACAGGATAGACTGGAAATGGGATGTTAAAAAATCCATGCTATTTTTATTAGGCTACAATGCCTAAAGCATAACCAGTTATTAATACCTGGGAATTTCATACTAGTATACTAAAATTAGTGCTACTTTAAGAAAAAAATTAAGCAATACTTAGATAATCCTAAAGGTGGCTTTAAGAACACACAAATTACAGTTATAAAATGGTCCATCAGCTGGAAATCTTAGCATCCTCTTACATAATTCCACTCAAACAGTAACAAATTAAGGGATAATCTGAAAAACATATGACCATTTCAAAGCAAGTGCTAAGTAGCCAGTAAAACAGATTTACTGATAGTCTACAACCCTTAATCCATCTTATCTTACCTAATAAAAGAGAAACATGCAAATTAACCATTACTCCGCTACACCCACAGCCAATCAGAGTATGCAAATTAACCCAACAAAGATGGAGGTTAATTTGCATATGCAGGCGCAGAGCGGTGTGAAGCCTGCTATGAGGGGAAGGAGGGCGGCGGAAGGAGCTACTGGAGTGGTACTCCAGACAGAAGCGAGGACTTGCCAGCTCCGGGCGGCCGGGGAGTGGGGACGTGCCTGCTCCCGGGCAGCCAGGGAGCGGGGACTTGCCGGCTCCCAGGTGGCCCGGGAGTGGGAACATGCTGGCTCCCAGGCGGCTGGGGAGTGGGGACTTGCCGGCTCCCGGGCGGCTGGGAGTGAAGCCAGGGGCCTCTTCTTGCACGAATATCATGCAATGGGCCTCTAGTCCTATCTAATAAAAGAGTAATATGCAAATTAACCATCACTCTGCTACACCCACAAGACACTCCCACAAGCCAATAAGGAGCGAGTATGCAAGTTAACCCAAACCAAGATGGCTGTGGCCACGGAGCGAGCAGAAGGCTTGGGTTTCCCCCACAATGGAGGAAGCCAAGCTTTCCGCACACACTGGAGGGCCCAGGCCTCCACTCAAGGCTACAAAGTTTCAATTATAGAAGATAAATAAATCCCAACAAAAATGGCAGCAGCCACGGAACTGGAGAGAGCAGGAGGCTTGAGTTGCCCCTGGCGATGGAGGAAGCCAAGCTTTCCACAGCCCTGGCCTGGCTTGGCCTCCACTTAAGGCTACAAAGTTTCAATTATAGAAGATAAATAAATCCCAACAAAAATGGCGGCAGCCACAGAGCAAGCAGGAGGCTTGGCTCCGCTCTAGGCTACAAAGTTTCAATTATAGAAGATAAATAAATTCCACATACCAGGGCCTCTGCTTGGGTCGCCGGGGGAGCGTGGCCAGCTGGCAAAACATCACAGGCCCTTCGCCCAGGCGGCCCCATGCCCCAAGGGAACCCCCACCCTGATCCAGGACACTCTTCAGGGCAAACTAGCTGGCCCCCACCCATGCACCAGACCTCTATCCTATCTAATAAAAGAGTAATATGCAAATTGACTATCACTCCAACACACAAGATGGCTGCCCCCATGTGGACACAAGATGGCCACCACAAGATGACCAGCAGGGGAGGGCAGTTGGGGGAGACCCAGGCCTGCAGGGGAGATCAGTTGGGGGGGACCCAGGCCTGCAGGGGAGAGCAGTTGGGGGGGACCAGGCCTGCAGGGGAAGGCAGTTAGGGGCAAACAGGCTAGCAGGGGAGCAGTTAGGCATCAATCAGGCTGGCAGGGGAGTGGTTAGGGGGTGATCAGGCTGGCAGGCAGAAGCGGTTGGGGCAATCAGGAAAGCAGGCAGGCGAGCAGTTGGGAGCCAGCAGTCCTGGATTGTGAGAGGAATGTCCGACTGCCCGTTTAGGCCCGATCCTGGTAGGGGTTCCAGATTGAAGAGGGTGCAGGTTGGGCTGAGGGACACACACCCCCCTGCACAAATTTCGTGCACTGGGCCTCTAGTATCCTATAATCTTTTTTAAAGTACTTTTAAGTTTTACTTGTTTCTAAGCAGAATATTGGAGAAGTTTTTCTTTTAAAATTGTCAGATTTACTTATGTGAGGAGCCAATAAAAAAGTTGATGGTATCTATAAGATTTCCAAATCTATTTTAGGGGAGTGATGACAGTCAAAAATTCATTTTGAAGAGCATCCTTTATCTTTCTCACAGAATAAGCTTTGTGTATTGGCAACTAGACCTCCAAGGGTTATTTGAAAGTAGAGTCTATGTGTCCTCCAAAACCACCATCACTTCAGTAAAATACATATGCATAGTACTATGCCTTAGTTATTTATAGCAAAACACTGTTTAATACCAGGTATTGGCCTAATCCAGTGGTCGGCAAACTGTGGCTTGCGAGTCACATGCGGCTCGAGAGCCGCGGTTTGCCGCTCTGTTGACTAATGAGTTTGCTGACCACTGACCTAGACTCTTGATTCCAATAATTACAGGCTGTTGTTGTTCCTTGTGATTAAGCCCCTATCCCAGTGGTCGGCAAACTCATTAGTCAACAGAGCGGCAAACTGCGGCGGCTCGTGAGCCACATGTGGCTCGTGAGCCGTAGTTTGCCGACCACTGGCCTATTCAGATATTGGGCAGTTTCCTTTGAATCTACTTTTACTGATTCACCACAAGCTACAAGGAGTATAAGCACCTCATCTTTTAAAAGAACCTCTTCAGCAAGAATGATAGTTCCAAGGGACCCTTCACACATGGTGAATGAAACTCAATTCAGGGCTAGAAGCCTCACACCAACCTCTCTTATTTGTAATCCTCTACCCACCACCCCCAGGCCAGCGTTAGTGGTTATACTCTTAGCTCACAGTATACACAAGAGGCAAATCATTTTTACTGAGTTTAAGAACTCTAACCACTCTCCATCTTTCAATTGTGGAGGAGGAGTTGTGAATAGGAACATCAAAGTGAAAAAAAATAATATTTATTAAGAATAAGAAATATATTTAATTTCAAATCATTTCCATACAACACCCTTATTATCTTTGAAAAAAATCAACCAAACTTAAACTGAATAAAAATGCATCCCAACAATACTAGGTCCAGTACTTTCATGTAAAGAACATATAGTTCAGCCCGGTCACGTGGCTCAGTGGTTGAGCATCGACCTATGAACCAGGAAGTCACAATTCAATTCCTGGTCAGCCCACATGCCAGTATTTCGGGCTTGATCCCCAGTGGGGGGGCGTGCAGGAGGCAGCCAATCAATGATTCTCGCTCATCATTGCTATTTCTTTCTCTTTATCTTTCTTTCTCTCTCTCCCCCTCTACCTTCCTCATTCTGAAATCAATACAAATATCTTTTTTTAAATAAAGAACATCTAGTTCAAGCTGGAAAAATGACTTATAAAGTGGTCCCCTTGACATGTCCTACCCAAGTTAATGTGCAAAATTTCACAAAAGTGGCTCAAACAAATTCCACAGAGAATCCGGAGAACTGTTGTAACCCCGTAACACACAAAAAGATTTGCCTTAGCAGCTGCCAGTCCTCCTGAGCCCCCTCCAATGATGATGAGATCATAGTCGTAGGACCCGGGAAGATCCTCAGAGCCATTCATTTTTAGTAGCTTTTGAAGTCTGCCCTCTTGATAAGCCTAAAGAACAAAAACAATGAAAGGGAAAATAATTTAACTTACAAGCAGCAATGTCTGAAGAGTTTTGTGAAAGACCTTCCTTTAAAAAAAAAGCAAAAGGAATTTTTCAAAGAAAAAATGTTGAGTTATATTACAGCACACAAATGAAACATTCAATCTTCTCACATCACAGATAGCTACTCGAAGTGTCACATAAGTAAGGTGCTGATGGCCCAACAAAATCAATTTAGGCCTAAATTAAATTTGATCCGTCCTTTTATCCTAGAATTTATTTTTTAATATTGAAGAAGCATCTCAGGATTGTTTTTTTTTTAAATATATTTTTATTGATTTCAGAGAGGGGAAGGGAGAGACAGAAACATCAACGATGAGAATCATTGATTAGCTGCCTCCTGCACGCCCCCCACTGGGGATCCAGCCCACAACCTGGGCATGTGCAATTGACTGGAATCGAACCTGGGACCCTTCAGTCTTCAGGCCGATGCTCTATCCACTAAGCCAAACCGGCTAGGGCATATCCTAGAATTTTTAAACTAGGTTTTAAATTAGGCTTTTAAACATTTGTACTGTATGTTTTTAATAGAATCATCAATACAATTTGTCAATCATCATTATTTTCAAGTCAAAGGTAGAATAATGTGTGGGCTAGGGTCTCAGATAAAGATAGGGGCCTGGTAACTAGCCATTGAAACAGATTAGCCAAATACTTAAGACTTTTCTATATTGTTTAGGTAAGGCATAAAATCTAGAAATTCAGAACTAAATCATCAATTGACATAAATGGAAAAGTCCCTACTTCTGCAGGGCATTTTAAATAAAAAAGGAGGGGGGAGGAAATAAAAATACACAACTCTATAAAGCTCATTTCTTTAATCTACCTATACACGAAGCCTCCTGTATTGTATTCAGTATTTAGATTCCATATACTTGGCACATAACAGGCTTTATAATGTAACTGTTCGACTTTTAATTTAAAAAAATATTTCATTCCCCTGGTTTTTATACACATTATTTACCATTGCACATTAGCTTTGAATACAGTTTCGGTGATATACTTCATATTACCTTTCATTAAAATAAAAATCTGTGCTAATATGGGATAATAACTGGAAAAGTTAATAAGCATAAAAATGTTTTTAAAAAATCAAGTTTTAACCTTAATACAAAAAAAGCCCCCAAACTTACCAGCCTAGACTTTACATTTTTCTCCTGCCTACCTCAGATGTTGGGGGTGAAAGGCTGAGCTTGGGGTCAGTAGAACAGGATGCTTGGGATGTGGAAGGGGGTGCAATAGAGGAACATGGTGGTGGTGGTGGTGGTGGAGGAAGAGGAGGAGGAGGAGGAGGAGGCGCGGCACTGTGGCTGCCCCTTGGCAGCATAGCAGGTACACATGATGGCCCAGGGATGCAAGGCAGAACACCTGGAAACCAGCAACAGTGGGGACAAGTCTGCGTCACCCTGACGGTCTGTACAAAAGGTCTAACATGAGAGGCTGGTAAACACAGCCAGTATTCATGAACTGGCATTATGGCAGCGGCTCCTCCTTCAACACAAGGCACTGTGGGGGGAAAAACAATTTGGTAACAACAGCCATTCAGATCAAAGGATCAATATAATCTTCAAATAACAAGCATCACTCTAGTTGGTATCAAAGAGCATAAAGCTAGAAAAAAATTTTAAAGAAAGAACATAAAGCTGACTTGCTGGTCTGAAAGAATTAATAAATGCACTTAGATGTTCTTCTGGAAAATAACCATTTTTCATCTCAGCCCCATTTTATCTGCATCTACTCGACACAAATGATGCCAGAACACAATCACGGGCTGTCTAAAAGAAAACCAGCATTCTTGCAACCACCTCCCCCAACATAGCTACTAGAGCAAGAGAAAAAAATAAAGCTTTATCATGCCACACACTCCCTCCAACAATGTTTATAATCTGTTCTGTGCTGAAATTTTGTATCAGACCTGGGTTCTTATGGTCCAGGTTAAAGTCAAATTATATCAGCCAGTGCACAGACTTCACAAAGCAAGCTCTGAGAGAGCCTGGACATTTCTAACTGTGTAAAATCAGAAAGACAGGCAACTGAAGCATTCAGCTGACCCCAGAACTAAACATGATGTCTTCAAATTTTAATCTAAATTAAAAGTGACACTGCTGTCATTCAGCTCCAGGTAAGTGGTTTCCCCTCTGAAATATAAATGGAGTAGAAGACAGCTCCGCCAGGCAATGTAAGAAAGGAGCATACGGATGGGGTAAGCAGACTAGAGAAAAATGCTCCCCGCTTTCACCTTCAATTACAACTACTAGAAATAGTGGCTGCTAATCACAGTAGCTGATACAGAAGAGTTCTCCAACTTTTTAGTCTCAGAATCCCTTTACAATTTAAAATTTTTAGAACCCCAAAGAGCTTTGATTAATGGGGTTTATTTATAATATTTATCATATTAAAACTAAGAAAAGATTTAAAATATTGTAAGTTATTAAATATCTTAAACGTTAAACATAACTTATTTAAAACATTTTTAATTGGCAACAGTGGCATTGTTTAATATCTTGATAATTTTCTTTAATGTCTGTCTTAATAAAAGGCAGCCCATATCTTTTCTGTGTTCACTCTATTGTAATATCACCTGTCATGCATGTAGCCTCTGGAAAACTCTATGGTAGACTTGCAAGAAAATTAAGAGTGAAAAGGACAAACAGCATCTTAGTATTACAAAGATATTTTTGACCTCAGGGACTTCCTGAAAGAGCCTCAGAGGCCCCTAGAGGAATCCAGACCTCACTGAGAACCATGCTATCCTATATAATAAAAGCCTAATATGCAAATTGTCCCCTCGGGAGTTCGACTGGGAGTTCAACTGCTCGCTCTGACGTGCGCTGACCACCAGGGGGGCGTCGGTGATGTGGCCTGGCAGCGGGTGGCAGTGGAAGCGCTGCCAACCCCAATGGGCCCTGACGAGAGCAGGACCATGGTGGGATGGTGGAGCAGGTGAGTGGGCGGTGCCAGGCCAAGGCAGGTGCAGGTGGAGGCCTGATCGGCCCACTGATCACCCCACAGACAGCAGACCCGCAGCAGCGGGGGGCAAGGCCACCGCCCTGCTCCCAGGTGCTGAGGGAGCCAGGTGGGGGACCCGGCCCCAATCTATCAGCCCACAGGTGGGATGGTGGAGCAGGTAAGGGGACAGCACCAGGCCAAGGCGGGGTGCCAGGCGGGGCTGGGGGCACAAACTGGGGCTCGATCCCCGCAGGCCACCCCGAGAGACCCCACCGGTGCACGAATTCGAGCACTGGGCCTCTAGTAGGATGTAAGTGTAAATATGCAACACCCCACCTGCAGGTGTTTGCCAGGCTTACATATATATTAGCTATTCTTCCCTCTCTTCCACCTGCCTCTCAGTAATGTCTTTCCCCCATCCCAGTAAAACACTGCTCCAGATTCCCCTTTAAAAGGCCAAAAGCAATTCAAGTGTGCAAAAACAATGCCAAAAGCAATTCAAGTGTGCAAAAATAATACTGAAAGCAATTCAAGTGTGTAGAAACAATGTTTTAGCCCAGAGAAACCTATTTTGGACTTCCAAACTCCAAAACTATAAAAGATAATTGGTTTTAAAACACTAAATGGTAATCTGTTATAGAAGCAATTGGAAACTAATACACCCAGTAAAATATAAATTCCATGAGAGTTGAGTCATATTCTGTCCACCACTTTTTCCCTAGTGCCTAGAGCAGTGCCTGGCACAGCGGGCACTCAAGTAGTTGCTACGTAAATCAACAAAGCCCCAATTCCAATCACTTGGTAATTGATTTCCTAGAACAAAGGAAGTCATGTCTAAACTTAAGTGAATAAACCATGACAGAGATGGTCACCATGAAAGGAGATGGCAGCATGGATTTTCTAACCCTGATCTAGAGAATGAGGCACCAATATGAGTGCTCACGATTAGCGACATGGTGCTGCAGAAGATGGAGTGGGGTCGGTGTATATGTGCGTGTGCACGCATGCACACTGTGGTACGTGTATTCCCATTTAATTCTCACAATAGTCTTCCAAGAAGATGTCTTTCCAATTTCAGAAATGATAATATAAAAGCACTAGAGATTAAGAGCCTTGCCCATGAACTAAGAATGGAACTCAAGTCTGTATGATTACAAATCTCTTGCTTTTCTCACTATACCATACCCAGTTGCTCATATTTTAAAGTACCTGTCACATACATTTTCTAATTTTATCCTTACTGTAAACTTGAGATAGGTATTATTTTCACTTTGTAGTAAAAAAACAAAAAAAAACAAAAAACAAAAAAAACCTAAGGTTTACAGGTTCAATAATTTGCCCAAAGTCTCTCTAGAATGTTAGAGGGTGAGGATCTAATCCCAGGTTCTTTGATCAGAAAGTGGTTGTTATATAACAAAGGTCTAGTAAAAAAATTTTTTTGCCATAATATTCTCCTTAAGTTCAGTTGATTTTATTGAAATCTGAAATTTAAGCCACTCTAGCTATATTAGTGGGAAACCCACAAGATTTGCAGTTTGGTGGATACCTAATCTCTATAATTAAATTACCTATTTGGTCAATTCACCTTTTTCTTCAAGGTAAGCAAGCAGTCATTTTAATTTCAAAGTGATAAGGCAACCCAAGTATCATGACAACCAGTAAAAACAAAACAAGTGGTTAATTTGATTTATATTTTAACAGCTATTAACTGTAGAGAAGACCCCAAACCTTCACATCTCTGTTACTGCTTTTAGTTATTACTAAGTCTCAAATACTCCTAATAAAGACACTAGGCATTTAACAGAGCAATCTGGTGGCAAGTAAAGAACTGAGGCAAGATTTTTTTTGCTGTCATTTTAAGAGTATCTTTTCCTCAAACAGCCAATCTCTGGAAACTAAGGAACTCAATTGGTAGAAACAGGCTAAAGTGAGGATCAGTGAGATGCTCTCCTGACTGCTAAATAAAAGGGTGGTAGACGACCAGGAAGGGTCAGCATTCCTTCGAAGTTTTGTGTGAGAACTAATCTGTCTACATTATGAACTTGGGGGGGGAGATCAAGGATCATGACATGCAGAACCTCCACTACAAACTGACTAGGAAATCTAACGGTTCATTTGTTAAGAAAATAATTGGCCAAGTTTCATAAGAAATTTCTATTTCTGCTTAAAAAAAAAACCAAAAAAACACCTTCATTATTATTAAAAAAGAACCTTACTCACACATATAAAAACCTCTCCTCTCAATCTTGATGTCATTCATTTAGTCTTTGGATTTCCCCTCTCCATACCACACTAAACTTAATAGAAAAATTTATCATTATTGCTATGCAAAATACGTATCCACCTGCCAAATAATGTTTAATAACAAAATCCACCAGTACCAAAGATTAAATTCCGATAGGGTTCAAGAAAAGAAGCTTATAGGCACGCTCACTGCACCTTCGAAACTATTTTCTTACAAACCCAAATTTTCAGGAATAACCTCCAAATAAGGCATTGATTTATATTTTAAAAAGAAAAAAGCGCATTTATGGCTTTATGAATAAATTAATCAATTATTTCAGTTGAAACGGGCAGTTCCAGGAATTGAAAGCCCTATTAAGAAACACACAAAATGAATTGAGAACAGATATTCAAGGCTGTTACATAATGGCACATCACTGATTTCTGAAGGACACACAGTGTACCAGCAGAAATTACAAAGAGAAACTAGGAGCCAAAGAAGAAATTAACCAAGCACATAAAGACTAGAACTAGATGTTGATTTTGTTTAAAATAATCTAACAAAAATATCTTCTACCTCTGAGAATACTAACAGAAAAGGTAATTCATTTTTGCCCAGTTTAACATTCAACTGGAATAGTTTTCAAAAAGATCTTATGGCTCTCTAATGCCATAAACCTCTCACAATTCCCTATATTTGGCCTCCATGTCCAGTATACCGTTCCTATCTGTGACCAATTCCTACTCACATTTCAGCACTTAGTTGATACCTCATCTACTACAGTAGATACTGTATTTCTTTTGATCTAATCATGGGAGAATTATTTAGAATGTGGGTACCCAAGAATTAATCTTACTGAGTCTTCCTAGCAATGAAGCAAGGCACCTGTTTTTTTGTTTGTTTTTTTTTAGTGTTAACATTACACATTCATTGCCCTATAGTCAGTCTTCCTTTAATTTAGCTTTTTACCCACTTTTCCCCCAACCTGATTAGGAGTCCCATATGGGATTCTCTTGGTTCCCTGTAACAGAGGAATACAATATCACAGAGCATAACTGATAATTTTTTGCAAATTATAAAATACCTTTTAATTTATGAAATTTGGAACTGAATTTTATTAATAAAGTCTTAAAGGACATTCAAAAAAATTTCCATGAACATGCCAGTGATTGTTTTTAAATAACAGAAGATCATGACAACTTTATAAACTACCAAGAAAAATACACTGCACAGTAAGACAAATTCTGATGTTCTTGAAAATATTTCTCTTTACAAGATACAATATGGGCTTCTATTTACGTTTTACACTCTATTTTGAGATGATACTTTAGAAAAGCCACAAAATGCACCCTATACTAAGAACAAAAATATTTAGTAAGAGCTTGTAATCATAGCCTCTGAAATTTCAAAAGTCGCCACAATATTTTTCCAGTCCTGTAAACTCAAAGATATAACTCCTTGTTTCCTGCCATGGGAACTGGGATCATTTTCCTCACCCACTTGGTTAACATTAATTGGCTCTAATATTGGCAGCCTGTCTTGATCAAGCCTTATTCTTGCAAAACCATCCCTTATAATGAAAGAAACGTAGAATATATTCTCCACAGTGCGAGAAAAAGAATTTGGATCAATCACAAACTCAAAATAGGACACAGGAGTGTCAGGATACTTTCGAAAATACGTTTGCAACAACCCCAAGATTCTTTCTACTTCCTTTTCTGTCCCTTCTTGATTGCTGCTCAGGTCCAGCCTCCTCAGCTTCGTAGGCATATCCACATTTTCTTCCACCCTGTGAGCTTTTTTATGGTGTCCAGGTCGCCGCTTTGGTGCAGAAGACTCTGACTTGAATGAACCAAAAATAAAGTGGAATGTTTCAGCTTGCGATATCCAGGATGTTGCTTCCTTATGTACTGTCTCCCAGAAGGAAAGAACTATGTTATCATCACAACCATTCAACGCATCATGTTCATCGTCTTCCATCCAGTTTAGACCCACAAAAATAAACAAGAAATCACAAAATGCTACTTGATTAAAAAAGCTCATATCAGAGTTTAGCTGCTTTGCTTTTTCTTTACCCAAATCAGAAGCCAAAACAAGAAACTGGGCATCGAGAGCTGCTTCCCGTGTTCGGCTCACTCCATCAAACAGGACGTTGGCTTCCTCCAGAGCCTCGGTTAAAGAGTCGCTCGCCGTGTTCACGATGTCTTCCCGGTTCTGCTGGACGTTATAGATGAGCTGCCGATACTGCCTGCGGATGTTCCGGCATTTCTCCTCGTCAGCCACCAGCAGTAGGAGATTTGGATCTATGTGGGCTGCCGCACAGCTGAGGTCGTCAGAGCAGTCCTCGGAGCAGCTGTCAGAGAAGCCGTCAGCCCCCAACGCCACTTCCAGCTTCAGGGGGTCCACCTCCCCTGCCTGCGTCAGAGAGAACGCACTACTGGGGATGGCACGCACCACCGGCTCCTCTCTTCTCTCTTCGTCTCCCCTCAGGGAGTCTTTTTCATCAGACATGTCGGTGACAGTTGAGCTCAGGTAGCGCTCGGCTAGCGGCCTTCGCAATGCTTCGCACAGACAACGGCGGCAATTGAAGGCTGGCGTCAGTCAGAGCTGAGACCTCCGCCTATGCGCAGTGGTGGCTGGCGTTGCAGGAGGCCCCGCCCCGAGCTCGCCCCGCCTCGCGACAGCCCGCCCCGCGGAGCCAGGCGCCAGGGCCCTGCAAAAAGCCCACCTCGCAGAAGGCGGCGCACAGAACCGCGCCGGCGCACAGAACGAACACACGCAACAATGGGTCCCAACCGCACACTGAAAGACCACCCGTTTAGGCGATAGGTATTGTTTTAGCGTTTACTGACAGTGTCATCTAGCTTTCAAAGAAACACCTGGATGATCTTTGACAAAACTGTGGGGAAACTCAAGGTCCTGCGCTTTAGATTGCTGTCACATATTGCAGTTAGGTCGACCTCGGTTTTTCATGATTACTACGGTTATTCTTTTATTTTTTGAGAACTAAATCTGGCTGGATTATAAACTGCCCGTGCCCGTAAGGCCAAGGAGCAAGACTGCAAAGCCCTATTACAAGTAGGCCTAACTCCAAGGGCACATTTGCAAGATGGCTGTTTGTAACTCAATTATTATACAAATGTAAATTGCGTCAATTACCGTGGTGGGCCCTCGTAAGCCCTCCAAAGCCCAACCCCCTCCAACCTACCTCGTGATGGGTGCGGGGGCGGGGAGTAGTCACCTGTGTTCGAATTTCAGTGCTAGAGCAAGCTCGAAGATGGGGAGAGGGGTATTACTCAAGTGATCTTCAGTCCTCCACAACCCAAGGGTGGAAGAATAAAGTGGGTACAGTCTCTGCAAGAGCTGTTTATTTGAGAGCTTGCCAAAGGGTAAAGGCCACAGACTGAATGGATAGTAAATCTGAACCCTAAAAGGTGAGCAAAGCTAGGAAGATTTTAAACGCAATCTGTTATAAAGATATGCAAGTAATGCTGTAAATTGGGTGACTAATCTAAATTGGAAAATTCACACACTAGTTCACCGGAAATTCTGGTAGTTGGAGAAAGGGCCCAGCTCAGCAGTCACATGAGCAGCAAATTATACATAACATTGCAAAGAAATAATTTTGTTTTTAAAGATAACATGCACTCAGCCCACAAGATAAAAAAGTGTTTAATCACTGCAACAGGTGCTCCTTTTAAAGGAGAGAGAATACACCACACTTCATCTATCAGCTCTGGTTTCAAGGCACCAGGAAGTAAATTAGCCCTACCTTCCATCCTTTGCACCTAGGCTGGTTCATTTGTCTTTTTCTTTCTTTTTTTTTTTTTTTTTTCTTTTTCATTGAAAAGTTAACTTTATGGTTTGGGAAGTGGGAGCTTTTAACACGATTGGGAAGTGGAAGATTGTATGACTATTTGTTCAGAATCCCAAATTGGGATACATGTTTTAATGGTTCATTTTTCTTTGACATTAGCAGAAAGTTTCTTGCAAATCCATGAACAGCAAAACTTACTAAGTTATTCCAAAATATTTATATTACTACTATTCACCATTATTTTTTAGTAAGGGTAATTGAGGAAGAAGCATGCATTTTTCAAAAACACCATGTATTACGATTACTTGTGCATATATATTGTTCTGACCTATTAGACTGTTAGCCTCTCTAAAGCAAGAATGTGTTAAGTCTTCCAAGCAAAGCTGTTTTCACATGGATGCATGAGTATGCAGATTTTAATGTATAAATGGATATAGATGAAAAAGTTTCTTCCACGACGTATTGCAAGTTACTTAGCAGCAAGAGATTGAATTTCAAATAGGAAATGAAATTGATGCTTTTTAAAAAGTCAGGCTTATCCCTTCTCTGAAATAAAGCAAGAGCAAGAGAAAAACAAAGGTGGGACCCACGATCAACAAAGGGCCCTATTTTGCCCCCAAGTTGGCCAATTACAAACTAATATTTAAAACTGTTTTAAATCTTAGATGAAAACACATAGCTAATTCCAAGTCCCAAACCCAAAAATATTTGCTCTTACAGTTAACCATAGTCTTGGGAGCTCCTGATATTCACTTGCAAGTCAATAAAAGTAACTTATAAAGAAGTGCTAAAGATAAGCCAACCTTCCCACTCTAAGGTGCCTATTTTCTCTGGACTTGGAGAAAATAGCTGACACCAATTTCTTCATACAGAGCCTTTCATCTAAGAATTTCAAAATGCTTTAGAAAAGTAAATCATTTCTCCTAACCTACTTATAAAGTATTACTAATACATTTTACAGGGATTTCTCAGGAGATAACAGCCCACACAATTTGCTTGAAGCAACAGAACACAATAAGACAAGCATCATATTATTAAGTTGTGATTTCCAGTACTGAATTCACTCTATGCTAGATCCCTGTCCCTAAGAAACCTTAGTAATACATAACTTAAATCAGCCTCAGAAAGAAGACATACTTGCATTATATCCTGCCTTCTTAAACCTGCCTTTGGAGCACAAGGTTCAGATGAAGCTTCAAAGTAAAAATTTGTCTAATGACTTTCCCTAATAATTTATAGAATGGGAATTTCTACACTTGAGAATCCTTAAATCACTAAACAGTGACTTTCTAACCTAAGATCAAATTACTGGTAATCCTATATAATAAAAGCCTAATATGCAAATTGCCCCCCTCGGGCAGTAGTTCCACCGCGAGTTCGACTGCTTGCTATGGCATGGGCCAACCACCAAGGGGTGGTGCAGAACATGGCAGGTGTCGGCGATGCGGCATTGGCAGCAGGCGGCAGTGGAGGCGCTGCCAGCCCCAATGGGCCCTGACGAGAGCAGGACCGCGGCAGGATGGTGGAGCAGGTGAGCAGGCGGCACCAGGCCAAGGCAGGTGTGAGCGGAGGCCCGATCGCCCCGCAGACAGTGACCAGCAGTGGTGGTAGGGGGGCAGGGCCACCACCTGGCTCCCAGGCCCTGAAGGAGCCAGGCGGAGGCCTAGCCCCGATCGATCACCCTGCAGGCGGGATGGTGGAGGTGAGGAGGTGGTGCCAGGCCAAGGCTGGGTGCCCGGTGGGGCTGTGAGGCTGGGGGCGTGAGCTGGGGCCCGATCTCTGCAGGCCACCCGAGGGACCCCACACATGCATGAATTCGTGCACCAGGCCTCTAGTAATTATATAAATGACAGCAATACACAATTGCAGTTATACTGGTAAACTTCTTTATGACTTGTAAAAGAAAGCAAAAATTCATTAGTATTAGTTCAGGCAACCAATGACATAACTTGGCCTCCAAGGTAATTTAGCTCCTCTTCTCCCCTTTTTCTTCTTTCAGGAGTGGCTGCTGAGGGCTCAATATGGCCCTCCATTTTCTTTCTTCAGTTTTCCTTCCTGCGTTCTTTTTCAGTCCCTTTGCTAATAGTTCAGATTCATTCTTTCCAAGCATTCTTGAGCTCTGTCCCACAACCCCCAGCACTCAACACAAACATGATGGGATGTATGTCACAGATCACAGGTCTCTTTCTGGCCAAATAGAAAAAGAACTCACACAGTGCCCACTACCCTTTCCAGTGGGATTTTATTTCAGGATTAATCTATAACAAATAGATGTTTAAGAGTCTGAGTCCTGCACTCCAACAGATAAGACTTATTCTGCCTCTAGCTACCTCCCTAATAATTTTGTTTCTTCTCTCACTGCAGCTTTTCTCTCCTCATCCTGCCAGGGTATCTATTTAATAGTGAAGAGACGTGGTAAAAGTCTTACTTGATTTGTCAGAGTAGCAGGATGCTAGGATACTAGGTATAGTTTCTTTTTCTTTTTAATTTCCTTTAAGGTTGTTTCTGAGTGTATATTTTTGCGTTGTTTGGTTCTTTAGTACTAAAGGTAAACTGTGCTATGATCAAGGCAGTTACGTGCTTTTCAAATGGGTTTCTGAAAAGACCATGAACAGTGGAAGAAGGCAACCCTGGGTTCCAATCTTGACCTATTAGCTATTACTGTTATCTTGGGCAGGTTGCTTAACACATTAAGCGCCCTGTAGTCACAGGTGACTGACACTATAGTTTCCGTCCAGAAGACAAAACAGTCTGGGCGCTTAACGTGTTAACCTCTCGGTCTCCAGTTTCCTCGTTTGTAAAATGGGAATACTACTTCTTACATCATGAAATTACTATAGGTATTAAGTGAGAATTATGTGATAGATTTGACAGTATTTTCAACTGTTGAGTAAGTACGTAATAAATCTTAAAACAAATGTTTAATAAACATTAGATACCAAATAGAAAAAAATATATACAAACCAGTAGCTTCACTCCTTGATGTTGATTTAGGAAAAGAAAAATGTTTTAAAGGTTAAATCTGTAAGGAGGAATACAAAAATATATCCCATTATAACAAACACCAGTGAAAAGGAATTTGACATGTAATAAAATTTTAAAACGTAAGGCTTCAACTAATATAAGTGTGTATAGTACTTTAAAGGTAATCCTATCTACTAAATACTCTGAAGCAGGTCCACAAAAAGTCTGAGACGATATGCAAAATTATTTGTGTATTTTTCCCATGAATGGCTCCTTGGATTTCAGCACATTCCTTTAAAAACACAGTATCCGAAAGAGGTGTTGAATAATTATTCTATATTCAAATAATACTGCTTTATTGTTAATGAAATAAAAGAGAAAATGACAGCTGAGTCCCACAAAATAATTTGGAGCCATTCCCTGAAATATTCCACAGTATATAAAACCTCCACCTTAGTCTGTGGTAAAAGTCATACACTTAACTAACACTTAGGAAAACCCAGTGGCAACTGAATTGCCACTCAAGATCTAATGTAAACAAGGGTGTGACAGAGGAGAACATAGCCTTTCAGGTTGTAAGAGCAATTATCAGCTCTCTTGGGACACCTCAGTAGTCAGCAATGACCAGGAGCATGGTTTTCATAGACCAGGGTAGCGACGCACTGGGTATGTGGCTTTCAGAGGAAGCGACCAAGAAGGAACTCTGCCCTGGAGGCCTGGGTTCAAATCAAAACTAGTGCTTTGTTAGTTTCCACTTATTTTCTTCAGAGTTTGAGTTTCCTCCTCTGCCGAAGGGAGTGGTTGTGACTCTAAGTAAAAAGTCATAGCCCTAACTGGTTTGGCTCAGTGGATAGAGCGTTGACCTGTGGACTGAAGGGTCCCAGGTTTGATTCCGGTCAAGCATGTACCTTGGTTGCGGGCACATACCCAGTAGGAGGTGTGCAGGAGGCAGCTGATGGATGTTTCTCTCTCATCGATGTTTCTGACTCTCTACCCCTCTCCCTTCCTCTCCGTAAAAAATCAATAAAATATATTTTTTTTAAAAAAGTCATATACAAACATTTGTTGACAAATGTATTTTAAAGTACACACTCTGCCCTACAAACTTGTGTTAGAGATAACAGAGTACCTAGCTAAACCATGCAAACACAGGTGCTCAATTAGCGAAATAGGCATAATGTGAATTTCTTCTCAACTGACCTAGACACACCTGCATAGGCGGCTGAGCAGTGCTGACTGGTGGACAACACTGCTGTCATCCAGCATTTAAAATTCTGAACTGCGTTCTATGCTCCGAAGACCATCTCCTGAACATCTTAGGGCTTGGTCTCTACAAAGACAGCCCACCTTCACAAAATCAGACACCTTGTAGCTAAACACCTCACTTAAGCGAGTCTCCCCTTAAGTGATGAAGTGAGCCCTAACATCATCCATTCATTCAACAAATATTAACTGAATGCACATTAGATATTAAAACACAGAGAAAATACAAAAATAAATCATTTTCATCCTAAAGGAAACTACAATTTAGTAGGCACAGAGGAATGCAGTTCCACTCGGCAAGCATCTAACGAATGAATTCCAATTTGCCAGGCTATGCTAGGAATACTAAGATTTGCATGGGCTCAGCCTTGAATCATGAGCACACCATCACACGAGGGAGATCAGGCATGTATCCCAATAGCAATAACACAGAGCCAAGTGCCAGAAGTGTGAGTACACCCAAGTGAACTACATAGATAGGCTTGGGTTCCATTCCTGGCTCTGCCACTTAACTAGCTGTGTAATCTGGACATGCTCCTTAAATTCTCAGGGCCTCCATTTTCTCATCTGTAAAACTGGATGATAAACCATCTCCTTCGTAAGACTAATGGAAGTGGGTTTGAGCAGGAAGTCAGGAATTGAACCAAAGACCAGGACAAAAAAAGGGACATTTGGGGACTATGGCTGTAACACTATTCCCAGGAGCTTTCTGTAGGTGAGGGAGCAGAGCAGAAAATAACCAGAAAAATAGGTGGGACCCAGAGCTCTCTGACGACACCGAATACCAAACTAAGAAGTGTGCATGTTATCACCGGTACAGACCTGGAGGCAGCAAAGAAGCAATCAGAAAGATGACTCTGAACACAGATGGACTGGACAGAGAGGGAGATGATCAGAAGTGGAAGGCAAGTTATTAGAGACTGATGAAATGCTTTGGGCAAGAGGAAGTAAGTGCCTGAAATAGCCTGGGCAAAGTTCAGATAGACTGCAGGCACATACATAGGAAGCAGTCAGGCCCTGGTAAGTGAACAGACAGGAAAGGCCAGAGGAAATCTGAACCCTGGACCACCAGAATAGTGACATGTATTGAAAAAAGAACAGCTACACAGCAAAAAAGGATTTGTGTTCACTAGGTTAAAGTGGGAGGAGGACTCAATGGGTCTCAACATGGATTCACAACTAGTAAAAATGTTACTATATAATCAGCACCAGATAAATTCATTTGCAGTCCTAATGATCTATCCTCCTTTAAAATCTTGTTAGTCCTTACCTTTTTCCTTATTCTTAAATCAGAGCCTGTTCACTTCTCTCATCTTCAAAGTGGTCCTTCAATTCTCCCCAGGCCTCAACCCTTAACTAGACCAAAAGCAGGTACCCGGCTCATCTCCCTGGATGGAATTATCTCAGAGGAAAGAATAAAAAGAAATGTTTTCTGCCAGTTTTGGTAGAATATTAGGAGAGAAAGGTAATGGTTGGAGAGTTACTAAATTACCACTCATCTCCTGGTGTCTATTCACTTAAGAGTCTGATTTCTGGTAATTGTGGAAATTAGGCTTAAAAGAAGCTTTTGTTTCAGTGTCTTACCCGCCTTCAAGGCTGGAACACGGGGCTACCGAGCCTGACCACTACACAATCACATCTGAGCTCCTCTCACAACTGTCTCATAATTCACTTGGATTGTTAACCATGCACTGATTTGTGTTTGTCACCTTTCTATTATTGCTTTGAAGAAATTAAGTCCCATGTTGCCGCAGTTTAAGTCTTATCTCCCAAAACTACTACTTCAAACTACTGAGGACTACTAAAGTCTAACTATGTCCAGCACTTAGTATTTCAATAAGCACTTTTTCATTCACTTTGCTGTTCTTCTCAATACCAACAAAAGGCATTTATACAAGTGGTTTCAATGCTCTGGAATCCTAGAGACACTGATTTACACACAAGGTTCCCTATAAAGAATACTTGCATTATGCCATTAAGAACTCAAATGTTCATGAAAGCCAGAGGTCTTGGAGCAATAGGAACTCTATTTATAGTTCTCAGAATTTAGTAGCTCCCTAGTTCTAATTTTACACATGGACATACAAGTCCTAGCCACAGATAGCATATTTCCCTATTTTTCTATTCACATATAAATTGTTACTCACCTGTTGAGTTACCATTAGCTATCTTCTATTATATTTTGGGTATTAAAGAATAGTTATTTTTTTCCTCACTTCTAATTATTTAGCAACCAATCCTGACTAAACTACCTTAAACATTAAAATTCCAAACTCGGTATTAATAATAAGAATTACCTGAGGGGGGCTTGTTTAAAAAAATAATAATAAAAGCAGATCCTAGCCCAGGGGTGGGCAAACTTTTTGACTCGAGGGCCACAATGGGTTCTTAAACTGGACCGGAGGGCCGGAACAAAAGCATGGATGGAGTGTTTGTGTGAACTAATATAAATTCAAAGTAAAGGAGCGGAGGGGAGAGCAAGAGAACCCTCCACTCTTTCGGCTCCGCGGGCCGGATAGAACAGCCGAACGGGCTGGATCCGGCCCGAGGGCCGTAGTTTGCCCACAGCTGTCCTAGCCCCTTCCAGAGGGTTTATTTAGCAAGACCTCAGGTAAAGCCAGGGGTGCATGTTTAATAAGCACTCCAGAGAATTCTGTGTAGGTGTTCCGAAGACTAGTTTTTGAACTGCTTCTTTAAAACCTCCTTCCTGTAGGTAGTCATCTGAGCTTATCAGTTCCTTGAAATAGGAATCTCACTCCCTTGTCTTCTACAGTACAATGAAAGCAAGGTGAGTTCTGCTGTTGCCACTGTTACTTACTGAGGAGGAAAGGAGGCAAAGGAAAAAACTATTAAGAGAAGGGAGAAGACATTTGTAAAAACTCCCTCTCCATTATTTATGTTGCCATCAGAGTATGAAACCTTAACCTTTTTTTAAGGTGTGGACTTTAGGATTTTAACACTAATCTTACAATCACCCAATTCTCCACTAAATAAATGCCTTTCTTTACTCAAACCCAATGTTCCTTAAAGGTTTTCAAAACCCACCAGTTAGCCCCAAATGTGGGCAACAATCGGCTGGAAATTCACAAACGTTTCAAACCAGTGGTCCTTATCTTGTGTCTCTTCCTCCATTCCTTAGTACTCATTAAAAACCCAAAATAAACCAAATGATACAGAGCTGAGTGGTAAGTTTACTTAAAAGAGATGTGCTAAGTGATTTAATTGTGAGTTGGTAGTGTGCTTTTCATTCATGTTGTTGCACTTCCCTAAATGTCTGAAATTACCTATGATCACATGGAATTGAAAACATCAGATTATATCAATAAAATGGGTCCAAAGCATATAAAAACAGTGATTCTTTTTCCTCCCATGGATGTTAAAACCAGGATCATCTGTAGAATTTATATAAAGCTCAAACGCCTATATAACTTTTTAAGTGCAATTTTATGAAACAGGTGGAACAAAGAGAACAATCAGACAGGAATATTAAGAGACCTTTGTCTCATTTTCCCTGCAAACTAAAGGTCTGAGTAACACAATATAGTTTAAATGAAGCCAAAAGCCTTTTTATCTCTTTATTGTCCATTAATTTGCTATTTGTCTTTGAAGTCCATCTCCATTTCCTATACCCATTTTTCAAAAACGTAAATAAAAATTTTAGAAAAATAATAAAAATGTAAATTAATTGCTAATATCCTTCCTAAAGGCACACATATCTAAATAGATTTTACATTTAACTGTGCCACAGGTTTACTTTCTCAGAAGGCAATGTGTTCAAATGTGAGTTCCGTTTTTTCAAAAATTACATAGATATAAACAGACAAGGACAAAAAGATAATTAGCAGAAATGTGTCAAGGTGATGGGATTATAGGCTTTCTAACCTGGTAACCAACCCGATGTAGATCTTCCATGTTACATATGCCCTAAACCAGCCTCCAAGCATTTTGCCAGTGCCTTTGGGCATGACCTATCCCTCCCTCAAGGGACCTAGGGCAGGAGTGCCACCACGCTTGCCACCAGCCAAAGGAAAGACTTCTCTTTTCCTTCCACACAATTGCTAACTCTGGGCTAGAAAAGAGACATCTGAAGAAAACTAAAAGCACTCAACGAGCTTCCTGGTTGCTCTCCCCTGCGCCGGGGTTTCTGGGTTTCCCTCCCAGAGAATTAAACAGGCTAGGAACCAAAAACGCTAAGCATTTCCTGGTCCCCTTTTCCCAGCAGTTCCCTAAACAAGTTTACACTTCTCCTAGAAGGTCCTAAGTTATTTAGGTTTACTGGGAAAGAAGAAGGGACAATAGGAGGAAAGGGACACTTCAAAAATGCATTTTTAAAGATGAGAAGAGTTACATATTCCCTTCGCCAGTTCGCTTTACCAACGTTTCATCAACTTCGAGTAACACGTGGGCTAGCCCCGGTGTGTCTATCATTTCCCAAGGACCGGCTCCTTTTGGAGCTCGGTGCACATCCGCCCTGGCTTTGAAAGGCGGAGCGCGACCACGCCGGGCCCACTCCCAGCTCAGCGGGCGAAAGGAACGTTAGCGTCTCCTACCTACCTTCAGGGTCGGGCCATGGCCGCCTAGCTTTCTCCGTTTCACAAACACAACGGGAACGTCGGTCTCCGAGGTCAGCTCGGCCAGCGCTCCCTCGAGGCGCGGCCCGTCCTCTGTGGCACAGAAGCAGAGAGGGGCGCGGGTCAGGCCGGCGCTCAGGGCCGCGGCGGGAAGTGCGCGCCGGGGGCGGGGCTTCCGCGTACCCAAGTGCGCGCCCCCAGGCGACCCGCACAGCGCCTCCCGCGGAACAGCGCCACCTGCCGCAGCCCTGACGGCGACCTCGGCCCGCGCCCGGGCTGGGATCTCGGATCCCGGACCCGGGACCACCCAAGCTGGAAATGGCCTCGAGGCCAGCTACGAATTTCCGGTCAGACTCAACTAAGTCTCGCTAAACATACTCGTGCTACCTTCCCAGTGCATCCGGAATCCAGGAAAGCCTCCAAAAGGAAGCTTGAGGCATTGAGAGGTTTATAAAACACCTCCCCACTTAATCTTCCTTTAAACTCTGCATCTATACAAGACGTCAAACTCCAACTTCCAACGTTTCTTTGAAATTTGAATCCATAGGGCAGAATTACGAACACTCTTTCCACTTAGGGTGGTTTATTTACCCTAAGCAATACAGCAACACCCTCCATGGCATATGGTACCTAATGGTCCAATTTTAACTCAGAGAATGAGTCAGTGATAGAATTAAAGACTCCAGTTACACTGATATCAGGCCCATTCGTGAGACAAAAACCACACCAACACTTAAAAGTATAGTTGTTTGATAATAACAATAATAGCTAACACACTTCTGTAGTAGCTTTGCATATATGAACACAATCTTCACCGCCTTTTTGAAGCAAGGCCTATCAGGTCCATGTCACAGATAGGGACACTGAGGCACAGAAAAGCTAACCTGCCCAAGGTCACACAGCTGGTCAACAGCAGATCTAGGATCCACACTGAGGCAGTGTGGTGTGTGCTTTTATACAGTACCCTGTATCGCCTGAAAAAAGTCAGATTACAGCACTGGCTCCACTCTCAGCTGTCCCCGATTAATTGCCTAGGGGAGTCATATGATTCTGGGCCTTAAACATGTAAATACATATAGTTTGCCAACCTCTCCGGATTTCCGGGGATTCAATGGTGTGAAAATCCTGGGAAAGCGTCGTTAAATTATTGCACTCTCTTAATGCTGTTGAGGATCTATCAAGCTCGTGCACTAAGAAATGATACAAAACCCATTTTCTCAGATATTATGCAAGCAAACTGTCTCCACAAAGAAGAGCGAGAGGAAGGAAACCACCAGGGGGCCGGTGTCACCTACCACAGGCTAAGCTTCCACTAACCGGGACTAAACGAAGAACGCCGAGCAGCTCACTTGCCCGAGAAAAGCCTCACCCTCACTCAGACACGCCTGCAACATCCCCCCTCCCTGCGTTCCCGAGGCACCCAGCAGGCGGTGTTCGGGTCCCCGGCGTGCTCACAGCCGCTCGCTCGGAGCGGGTCGGCTGTCAGTTAACCCAAGGCTTACATGCACACGCGCTCCAGGGCCTCGGGCCCTCTTCGGGTGTCCCACACCGTCCGCTGCGATGCAATGCGGGACTGCAGCGAACAGTGGGACTGGCTGCTGGGTCCCAGTGGCTACAGGAAGCCACGCCCTTCTCTGAGCTGAGCGGGTGGGCCGAGAGCCAGAGTCAGAATGACAAAGCAAAAATCCACTGCTCGTGCAGCCCTGGCGACCTACGCCCGTGGCTCAGCTAACTAGGATCCCCTAAGTGGGTGACGCCACATCCTCTTCCTGCTGATAGCGCCCCCAACCCAAGAAAAGAACAAAAACAATTTAAGGAATGTGTGGAACCAGAACCCAAAATAAGAGTGGGTTTTAAATGAACAAAACTGGACTATGCCCTAAGGCGGTGACTCCAGAACTTTGCTGCCCAGTGTTATCGCGGGAGGATCTTATAAAAAACGCTGGCACCTGGTTTCCACCCCCAGATATTGGGATGGAATGGGTATGGGGTGCCACCTGGGCATGAGTGTTGTTGTTTTTTAATTCCTGGGTATTCTATAGAGTGAACAGCAAAGTGAGGGACCCACTGCCTTCAGGTAATGGATTAGTCAGCCTGGCAATTCCCTAAAGGAAGTTACTAGTCTACCCTGACTAATCCTGAAACGAAGTGACAAATTCCACCAACATACAACTTCCCCTTACAGTTCTTCCTTCTTGTTCCTCTCAGGTTTAGGTTTGTCACGGATATTTTAAGAAAACTGAAGAGTCTACAACTCCAGCCATGCCAAGCCACCTGTAGCCGTCCAAGTAGCCATGCTCTCTCATACGTCCTTGCTCTGTCATATTCTTACACTGGTAGCCAGCTAGGTGTATTTGCTGAATAAATAAATAAATGAATGTCTTCCCACCTCTTTGTCTGGATACTGCCAGACTGAAGCAGACTTAGGTGAAAGGGTTGCTGGTTTCTTAAGGCTGTGAGAAACCACATTTATGACCTGGCAAACACAATCCACATTTTTGAGCGCCTTCCAATCCTTTCAGCTTCTGAACGTGTGTGCTTGCGCGCAGACACACACACACACACACACACACACACACACACACACGCATGTGTGCACTAACCTGACACTTTCCCTACCTAATAACCACTACTAGTTTTCCTGAGAGCGTGCCTCACCTGATTCTGGGGTCCTTAGAACAGACGATGGTCAGGATACAATGTTTTAAGGAGCAAAGAATGAAAATTGTGTCAGAAAGAAAGCTGGGACTAAGGGAGAAAACAACCTCCATACTAACCATTTTATAGGCCTTAGCTCATTTAATCTACACAATAACAGCCATGAACCAAGGTCATACACTCCTCCTTCTTAAAAATATATAGACACTATACCTTATTCAAAAGTCTAAGGAGAGGGACTTTAAAATCATTTAACTTGAAATAAAGTACTAAAAGCAAGTGATAAGGACTGATTTCTAAGAACCCTGTATGACAGATAGGTCAGTGTTACCATAGTTAATATTTTCTAACAGCATACCAGAAAAGGCCAGAAAGGCATCTTAAGTTCACACTATTCTTAAATGAGCAAATTATAGTACAAATAGCTAGAATACTGCAGGTAATTTGTTTTGTTTTGTTTTTTTTTAAGTAAAAAGATCACCATTTTTAAAAACCTTCACTTTTTTAAGCCCTTTTTGCTACAGTTAGGGACCAGATGCCTTACCCTTGTCACAAAACAGAGAATTCCTTAGTTCTATTTAGTTGCTGGTTAATGGAAGAAGTGCCTCACCTCACATTTTCCATGATGCAGCATTTGTTCTAGTTATACATTTTACGTTATTCCCTTTGCCTGACTTCTCTTCCCTCCCTAAGGGCCTACTCTTTCAAAGCTCATCTGAAATGTCACTTCCTCTGGGAGGGCTTCCCTGATTCTAACCCAGTGTTTATCGATCCTCCCCTTTTCCGTGTCCCCAAATAACTAAAAATAATTACAAGTCATCTAAATCCAAGAGAGCTTTGGGAAGGCAAACCCTTGTTTGATTTATCTTGTCACCCCAGAACCTGCTATATATAGTAAGTACTCAAAAAATCCTTGAAAAGGCCCTCTATGTTCTTGAGCTAACATCTAAGCACTCTAAAACAGATCTATGCAGGTGTTTGATTAAGGTCCTATTGCATCGAACTACTGTTCCTCCTACAAATAAGCCTCTCTCGCCCCAGTGAGCTGGAACACCTTTCTGACACCCAAATCTTCTCTGCTCAAATCTTCAGTAGCTCTCCAGGACCCTCAAGATAAAGTCCAACCTCCTCAATTGTACTGACTTGGCCAGGCTCACCCTTGTAAAACCTAGATGTCCACATATTCTGCACCCAAAACATTGCTGGAAAAGACACAGAAATTAAAAGTGATTTCACTTTAAAGTCAAGACCACAAACCTCAATGTGCCCCAAAGCTGCCCAGCAAGGCTTTGCATCTCTGATATATTTGTTTTCCCTGTTTCCAAAGTTACTATTGCATTCTTATTCCTCTTCTGTCAAACCTCTAATACACCTACAGCTTCCCATTGGCTCATAACCTGCTTTCTACTTTAAGAAAATCAAATCAACTAGACAGAACTCCCTCCTACTTCCCTCTCAACCTCCACTTGTGTTTGGATTCCCTTTCCTTGTCTTCTCAATCTTCAGTAACTTCACTCATGGCATCATCAATTTCTTGTTCTCTACCTGATCATTCCCATCACCATACAAACACACTGTAGTTTTCACATTAAAAAAAAAAAGCCTTCCATCATCCCATGTGCTCCAACCCTAATAGTTACCACCCCGTTTCTTTGCTCCCCTTCACAGAAAAAAAAACGAGGGAGGAGAATTCTTTGTAGGATAGGGAGGTGTCGGAAAGCATGTCTCTTTGGCATGAGGTTTATTTTAGGTTGATTATTTTTAAGAAACAAAAGGCCCAGAAAGAGCTCTTTACCTCCCCCTTAACTGCCTAAAAGAATTTAGATCAGTGGTTCCCAACATGGGGCACATGCCCCACAGGGGGGCAATTTGATTTTTAAGGGGGGCAATTTGAGAATGAGTTATTAACAGTGAATGTTTTGCATTTCTTATGATTCTAGGGGCCTCAGATACAGTATATATATTGTGGACATATTTGTGCATTTCAGTTCTCTATTATGTTTTGAAACTTTATTTGCTATTTTTTCATATCCCTTTATATTATTTTTAACAATTTCTTAGTGATTTCTTCCTCAGTACTTCAACTGTCCTTTCGTTCTTTTATTTTTCTCTTTCATGGATGCCACGTTCTTTGGAAGCTTGTTTAGACTAAATTAATGGCCTTTTAGGCTTCCTCCACGTGAATGGGAGTTCACTTTTTGAATAATAAGAATTATATGTCACAAGGGGGCATCAGGATTTTAGAGGTGCTTAGGTGGGGCATGGCCAAAAAAAAGGTTGGGAACCACTGATTTAGATAGCCTGTTCCAGGAAGAGGAGCTATCACCAGGGATAACTTAAATAATATGAGGTGTGGTGAGCTGGGGGAACTTAGCAAAGCCTGCTTATTCAGAGTACTCCTTCTAATTGGCTTTGTATGGCATAGCAAACGTTTACCAAACATTTGTTTTGACATCTCCATGTGAAGTCCCAGATGCCTATTCCTTCTTTTTAGCTCTGGATGGCATATAAACCATTGTCAATTGCCTGACTGTCTTTGAGCCTCCGATGAAATTAAACTGATTTTCTCCAATTAACTTGTCTCATCTCAATTTAATTCTTAAACCATCTAGAAGAGGAGAAAATTTTCCTCTCTGACAGAAGCCAAGAAAGATCTAAGAATATGATCACTGTCAGCCTCCAGTTCTAGAATAGCACAGCTCAATAGAAGTTTCTGTGATGATAGAAATGTTCTATATCAATACTATCCAACCCAAAAGCCCCCGAGCACTTAAAATATGGCTAGTGCAAGTACAGACCTGAAGTTTTTGTTACTTGTTTAATTAATTTAGATGTAAATAGCCACATGTGGGCAGGGACCAGGATTATTTATGCTCACCATGTTCCCAGAATTTAATACAGGGCCTACATATATAGTAATTGCTTAATAAATATCTGTCAAAAGATTCAATCTGTAAAATGGTATATTATTAGTTAATTTGTCCGTCTCATCTTTTTCCAAAGAGAAAAGGGAAAAAAGACTTTATATGGTGCCCTAGCTGGTTTTGCTCAGTGGATAGAGCATCAACTTGTGGACTGAAGGGTCCTCGGATCGATTCTAGTCAGAGGCACATGCCCAGGTTGTGAGCTCGAGCCCCAGTGGGGCCTTGCAGGAGGCAGCCAATCAATGATTCTCTCTTATCATTGATGTTTCTATCTCTCTCTCCTGCTCCCTCTCTGAAATCAATAAAAATATATCTAAAAAAAAAAAAAAAAAAAAAAAAGACTTTATATCGTGTGGGAGCACAGCTGCTTCTCGAACCTGCACACACTCCTGACCCTGCTCGTTGCACCAATTGTTGGGGAGGAAGTTTCTTCTTGACCCTGCTCCACTATGCTAACTGTTGGGTCCGAGTCCCTCTGCCAGGGACTGGACCTCCTTGGACGCTGGGTCTTTAAGAATTTGCTCTATCCCAGAGAGTAGGTGGGATAAAAAATGAGAACATGCTGGGTGGTCTGAGTAAAATAACAATTGTAATATGCCTATGAGCATGGCTGGAACATAGTAAGTGCTCAAATGTAATGGCCCATCAACTTCACAGAGGGCAAATAATAGTATGGGAAGACTGGGGAAGGCCTTAAAAAAGCAAGTGATATCTATAAGGGAACCATACCTTGAGGAATAATGGGAGTAGAAGTAACTCCTAAGAATTTTTCACTGCTTATGTGCCAGGCATAAATCTGGGTCTCTGTATGACTCATTTAATCCTCACAACAATCCAACGAGTGAGATACTATTATTTTTCCCATTTTTACGGCTGAAAACAAACCCACTGAGGGATAGTGAGGATAATTATCTTGCCCATGATCACTGAGCTAATAATTGACAGAGCTGAGACTGCCACTCAGCCCTTGGCTCTTACCACAATGCTGTTCCATCACTTGAACAGATTTTCTTCTAGGGAACAGCAGTAGGAGAGATACTGTGTGTTATTGCATGTTATACGGAAGCATAAGGGAAGATGAAACTATAAATATGTTAGATTCAGCTTGGGGTTCACAAGGCAGCTAGGGCCTTAGCTCTTTTCCCTACATTCTCAAAATCATCCATGTACTACACCCATATTACAAAATTACAAACTGAAATTCCAGGAAATGAAGACTCTTGCCAAAGGTCACAAAGCAGGTGTGTTAGATTTGCCATATAAATCCAGGTGTGTCTATCCCTAAATCCCCTGTTTGTCTTACAATTCAAAAGTGTATGTAGTGAGGTACAGACTAAAAAGAAGTAAAAGCAACATGATTTAAGGACAAAAAGAAGCATTAACTTTCTGACAATGACCAGGGCAGACTTCATGCATGAAACATCCACCCTGAAAACTGCTTGGGGGACCATGATTTCTGTGAAGCCTCCGAGCAAACATAGGACTAGTCACTCTCCTATTTCTTACAACAACCTGCAGTAATGCTGTCTGTGTACACGCCTGCCAACCTTAGTACTGCCACTTATTGAGCACCTGTGTGCCAGGAGCTTCACATGTTCTCATGAATCATCTCAATAAGCCTTTGGGATATGTATTACCATCTCCATTTGCAGATGAGTAAACTCAAGGTCTGACAGCTCTCCCGGGATTTACACCCTCATTCTCTTTCTCCACCACACTATTTTTCACTTGAGGGGCTGATGTTTGAATCTCTAGTACCTGGCACAGTGCCTTTCCCATAGTAGGCACACACTCAAGATTTCGATTATAGAGGAAAGAAAACATTTTTAATGTAGAAAACCTCTGGCCAGCAGAACTTCAGGCGGTACAGTCTCTATTGCAGTAAACTTTCAGATATCTCATCTTACAAAACGAGATCAGCCACCCTCACCACCAATCAAGAAGATGTGTATTCATTAATAGTGGTAAACAGATGAGAGAAGTTACACAGCTTATTATTATTAACCGCTAAATTCTTAAACCCTATTTGAGTTGATATTGAGAGGAACATCCCGTCTAATTTCTCTTATTGATTCCCACAACTTCAAACCTCACCTATAGAGTAAACCTCCCCACTCATCCAGACCTATGTACCCACTAGCCTATAGAGCCACACTGGACAATCACAATGTGTCCAAAACCAAGTTCATGATCTTCCTAGTCTAAATCCTGTGTCCTAAATGATGATTCTACCATCATCTTTCTTCATGCCAGAAATCAATGCCCCATGCTTGACTTCTTCCTCTACTTCATCCTGCACGGGATTATGATCCTCATTCCCTGCATTAAAACTTCCCTTAGCCCTGGTCTGTTTTCTCAGTGGTTAGAGCACTGGCCCTAGGACCGAAGGGTTATGGATTGGATTCCCAGTCAAGGACATGCACCTCAGTTGCAGGTTTGATCCTCCTGCCCCAGTCGGGGGCACGTGCAGGAGGCAACCAATCTCTCTCTCTCTCTCTCTCTCTCTCTCCCTCCCTTCCTCCCTCCCTCTCTTCCACTTTCTCTAATGGAAAAAATATCTTTAGGTGAGGATTAAAAAAAAAAACTTCCCCCTAAAGAAGAACCACATCTTATTCACCTGTGTTTCCTCAGAACCTATTGCACTGGCAAGACAGATGCACAAATATTTGAGTGATTATTCATTTTTATGTATTTCTTTCCAGTCCTTTCCTTTGCTTTTTAAAGCAAGATGTGACTCCTCTACAAAAACTATTTTATGCTTTGTTTTTTTACATAATTTTCCTTTTTATTTTTTGAAATATTGTTTTTATTTTTATTTGATAAGCTCTTTGTTTTTTTAATTAAACTTTATTATAGAAAATTTCCCATGCTATTAAAAATTCTATGTGAATCATTTTTAATGGCAGCTAATAGTACATGAGTTAGTAGCTACTACTGAGCACTGACTATGTACCAGGAACAGTACCAGGCACTTTACTAGTACATTGGGAAGAGGACATTAATTAAACACTATGTTAGATGCATTGCAAACATTCTCTTATTTAATCCTAACAACTCAAACAGAGAAGTAACACTATCTTACCTGGTATGCATTTGAACCCAGGTCTGCATGGTACAAAACCATATTTTCTACTTTTATAAAATGTGTGAGCTATTTTCTTTTTGTTGTTGTTGTTGTTGTTAATCCTCACCGAAGGATATTTTTTCCATTAATTTTTAGAGAAAATGGGAGCGAGATATATATATATATATATATATAGAGAGAGAGAGAGAGAGAGAGAGAGAGAGAGAGAGAGAGAGAGAGAGAGAGAAGAAAGAGAGAGAGAGAGGGAAACATTGATGTGAGAGACACTCATCGGCTGCCTCCTGCAGGTGCCCCAATGGGACCGGGTATCAAACCTGCAACCCAGGTACATGCCCTTGACCAGGTATTGAACCCAGATCCTTAGGTCCTTGGGCCAAAACTCTAACCGCTTAGCAACACAGACCAAGGCTGTAAGTTGTTTTCTTAAATGGATAATCAACTTCTTTACCCTCCTTGCATTCATTCCAAACAGACATTGACTAAACAGTTGTATATATGTATGGATCCTTAGGTGAATGCTACATAACCACTGGTCTCCATCCTCTTGACTCATTTACATAAGAGCAAAGCACACACTAGGGGTCCAATCAGTGCAGGGCTTATTTCCATAAGTAGCACTAGTACAGGTATAAAAAGCAGCCTCGTGGGGGTGTGTCTGTTTCTGTGTATAGAACTTGGAGGAGAGCACCATAACCAACAAGATCATAAGTACAGGTTAGATCAGAGAACAAGTCAGCATTAGGAGCCTGGCCTTTGGAGCCAGATGCCCTAGTTTCCAGTTCCAGCTCTGTCAGTTACTGGTTGTACAACGTTGAGCAAGTTATCTAACCTCTTTATGCCTCATTTCCTCATCTGTGAACATAATCTCACAGAACGTGATTAAGTTAGTTAGCACTTGAAGTGCTTAGAGCAGTGGTTCACAGCAATTGCCATATCAGGGCTTCCTGCCATTATTATTATTCCATGAGGAACATGAACAGACAATTCAGATAATGAATTACAATAAATAAGATACAATTCAGATAATGTAATATAACATATAGAAAAAATTTGCCTCATTAATAATCAAAGACATACAAATTAAAATACAGACTCTTTTACCTCTCAAATTGACAAACAATAATTTTTGAAAACCGATTATTATGTAACATTTCATTGAGCTTGTAGGGTTATCAATTAGTACACATCACTTAAAAGGCTCTAGAACTTGAGAAGTGTTCATACTCTAACCCAGAAATTCATTCCAGTAATCTATTCTAAGGAAAAATTCTAAATATAGCAAAAACTTTATGACAAAGAAAAATACTTCTAACCTGCTATTCTATAATAGCAAAAAGACTATTTGTCCAACTATAGTGAAGTGGCCAAGTAAATATATGGAATATTTTATAATAACTGAGTAAATTATTGGAACTTTAAGCCCTAGCTGGTTGCTCAGTGGTTAGAGCATCGACCTGCAGACTGAATAGGCCTGGTTCAATTCTGGTCAAGGGCACATGTCCAGGTTGTAGGCTTGATCCCCAGTGTGGAGCGTGCAGGAGGCAGCCAATCAATTCTCTCTCATCATTGGTGTTTCTATTTCTCTCCCCCTCTCCCTTCCTCTCTGAAGTCAATAAAAATATTTTTTAAAAAGAACTTTAATAACATGCAAAATATTTATTAAATAAATCAGCATATTATTTATAGAATATTCTGATATTATTTAGAATATTAATAGTGGTTATCTATGAATGTAACTATGTGTGATTTTTAAATTTTATTGTATTGCAGTCTCCAAATTTTCTAAAATGAACATTTTTACAGACAAAACTAAAATGCTTAAAGAATATTTTAAGCCTTATCCTATATAATAAAAGAGTAATATGCAAATTGACCATCACTTCAACACACAAGATGGCCTCCCCCATGTGGTCAAAGATGGCTCCCCCATGTGGACACAAGATAGCCGCCACAAGATGGCCTACAGGGGAGGGCAGTTGTGGGTGATCAGACCAGCAGGGGAGGGCAGTTAGGAGTGAACAGGCCAGCAGAAGAGGGCAGCTGGGGGTGACCAGGTCGGCAGAAGAGGGCAGTTGGGAGGGACCAGGCCTGCAAGGGAGGACAGTTGGGAGGGACCCAGGCCTGCAGGGGAGGGCAGAGGGGGGGGACCCAGTCCTGCAAGGGAGGGCAGTTAGGAGGGACCAGGCCTGCAAGGGAGGGCAGTTGGGGGGGACCCAGGCCTGCAAGGGAGGGCAGTTGGGGGGAACCCAGGCCTGCAGGGGAGGGCAGTTAGGGGTGACCAGGCTGGCAGAGGAGTGGTTAGGGGGTGATCAGGCTGGCAGGCAGAAGCAGTTAGGGGCAATCAGGCAGGCAGGCAGGTGAGCGGTTGGGAGCCAGGAGTACCGGATTGTGAGAGGGATGTCCGACTGCTGGTTTAGGCCCCATCCCCTGAGGGGTCCCAGATTGGAGAGGGTGCAGGCTGGGTTGAGGGACAGCCCCCCTGCAGTGCATGAATTTCATGCACTGGGCCTCTAGTTCATAAAATAAATACAATGACCTCCCATGGATCCCTACTTCCTACAGGAAAAGACTCTCCTTGCCCACTTTTATCTCTCATCATCTCTTTGCCACCCACTCTTTACTAGATTCACTCTAAGTGAACAAGCCATGATGTTTTCTAATTTGTTTTTGTTTACAGCCATGAATTCCTTGCTTTTTTACACCAGGAAAACAACTATCTAATATCCTATCACAGCTACTCTGTGATCTGACAGCCTTTCTAGACACCTGATTACACAGATGCAAATAAGTGGAGTGCCCTTAAACTAAAGAATGAGACTGTGCCTTATTCTTCTTTTCTCTCCTGCCAGGGCTTGGTAAATAAATAGGTGTCCAAAACACATCTGTTGAATGAATAAGCATCAATATCAAAGCGGTGAAATCTGAGCCAGCCTGGGATACCTCTGCATGCAAGGGGCTTTTCTTTGTTTAAGGAAAGGGCACTGAGAACCAGACAGGCCTGGGCTTGCCACAGCCACACAGAGCAAGTTACTAAAATGTGGAGCATCTGCTTCTTTGCTTGTAAAACAGAATTAAATCCAGCAACTCACAAGGTTATTGTGAAGATTAAGAGACAGAAGTGTCAGGCTTTTAGAGCACCAGTCATATTGTAAGAGAGAGAGAGAGAATGAGAGAGAATGAGAGAGAGAGAGAGAGAGAGAGATGAAATACTGGCATAAAAACAGAAATTCAAATGTTAGATTTCCTCCCTCTTAAGTCATTAAAGCCATGCTATCTATAAGCAGCCAGGGAACAAAGATGATACACATCAGAATCCCCAAATTAGTGACATATGGCATCCAGATATACACTTTTGGCAAACTGTCACACAAGTCCTCTCAAACCTTACACTGTTTTCCATATTGACAGCTGAAGAATGGCAGCAGCTGCCAGCCAAAATTAAGATGATTACCCTAATGTTGTCTGTTACTCAGATCAAAGCCACTAGGCAGCTACCTGAGGCCAAGCTACACGGCTCCATCTATCAAAAGCCCTGTGAGTGGCAGCTCATCCACAGGGGTAGGCACGGTGCAGCTGGCATGGTGGCAGGTTATACCACCTCTGGTGACAACAGCCGCCGTCACATCCAGGAACACCTACCATAGTATCAATACCATGCACATCATACATAAGGCAGGTGGGGTGAGGCATGAAAGGTTCTGAGGAGGTAGTGGGAGGAAGCACAGGGAGGGACCAGGAATTACCAATGGGTTTACTAGCAAGCCAACTATCCCCCATATTAATACTTTTCTATAGTTTGTTTCCTCATCATAAGAAGGTGATATCACTACCCACCTCACGGATGTACTTTGAAGATTGAGGAGGAGAACATGCCCTTCAGGCGCAGACAGCATTTATGACTATTACCACTGCCCACACATACATGCCAATGCCTTGTCTTCCTGTACTAAGCTCCTCCCTTCAATACCAAACTCAATAGATCTGAGTTGATCTTTCTGGTTATTCTCAAGTAATAACTTTAATTTATATAGACTGGTCCAAAATACAGCCCAAAAGAAGGAAGAGGAAAATGTCAGGGTGGTGGGGAAGGATCCCTGGTAGCACAGCTTTCCATCTTGATTTTTTTTAAGAGGAGATACTATTGCAAATGCAGGAGTCACTGCAGAGTCACTCCATTAGCAATTCAGTTAGATGCTACACTGCCCTGGTTACCACAGGCCCCCAACTCCAAAGGAAAATAAAGGGGATTTCCTGGGGAAAAAAAAAAAAAAAAAAAAAAGCCTAACTCCGTAAGAGTAGGAAGCACACCTGCCTAGCTCCTGACTCTATTTCCAGTGCTTAGCATATAACAAGCACTCAGAAAACATGCTGGATGAATAAATGCACCCACCAGATTCTATACCAGATACCTCTACCAACTGACTGTCTGGCTCTTTGAGAATCTACTGTGATCTAGGCACTAGGGAGATTAGGTAGCCAAGGCCAGTGTGAAAATCAAATCGTGGAGCCAAGCAGAAACAGATGAGAAGCTGTCTATTCATGAAATCAGAACTTACAGACCACATCAGCAATTCCAGTTCCAAAATTAAAACCTTCTGGGAAATATGGACCAGATCATACATCTCTCCTGTGTGAGGCCCTACACATGTTCGACAGTGTTCCTCCTATACCGGGGCAAGAAAATTTTTCAGAATCCAAAGTGCTTGGATTGCCGAAACCGGTTTGGCTCAGTGGATAGAGCATCGGCCTGCAGACTGAAGGGTCCCGGGTTCGATTCCGGTCAAGGGCATGTACCTTGGTTGCGGGCACATCCCCAGTGGGAGGTGTGCAGGAGGCAGCTGATAGATGTTTCTAGCTCTCTATCCCTCTCCCTTCCTCTCTGTAAAGTATCAATAAAATATATTTAAAAAAAAAAAAAAAAAAAAAAAAGAACAAAGTGCTTGGATTAATAACACACTTCTTACTTGCCCTAGAACATGAGATATCAAACTTTTGGTAACAGTACCCCTTTACACTCTTAAATAATTATTGAGGGCCCCAAAGAACTTTCGTTGATATGGGTTATAGTTATTAATATTTATCATATTAGAAATTAAAACTGAAAAATTTAAGCATATTTATTCTCTTTAAATTAACAACATAATTTAATTTAAATAACTATATTTTCAAAAATATATAGTGAGAAGGTTGGCATTATTTTTACAAGTTTTTTAGTGTCTGGTTTAATAAAAGATAGCAAGATTCTCATATTTGCTTCTTCATTCAATTTATTGTTTTGGTACAAATATATGCCAAAAACCCTTAGTCACAAAGACAATGGTCGGAAAAAGGAGAAATATTTAATAGATTTTTCAGGTGATTGTGGATATTCTCCATTGATACGACACCAAAACTCAATCAGTAGTAGCTGACTAAAGGTTAGCTGTAACGTGGACTCTGAAACCATGTGGATGAGCTTTTTACACTCTATCACATTAAAATCCACTGGTGTGCCTTACACTTTGAATGGCTCTCTTACCTATGAGTGACTTTGTAAGCTCATACATTGGTCATTCAGAAAATATCCATTCACTACAAACACTGTCAGTGGTTTTCCTTGAAGAGATAGATTCACTTTATACATTTTGGGGGAAATGTCTGCCAAATACCCAAGTCTGATCAGTCCCTGCAAGCTGCCCATGTCCCAGACTGTAAGCGAGCCTGAGAAGGATGATAGCTTCTTATGTGCAGTGAAGCAACAAGTGAGGACACAGAGGACAATCAGCTCCTCACCTAGCCACAGACTCCCATCCTTCAACTACAGAGATGGTCTAATGTCAATCCTATCCCAACTCACATACTTCAGGTTTTCCTAGGCAGGACTTCAGCAAGGGCTGAGTGCGAGCTCCCAGCTGTGATCTATGGAACAAAGCCACTTCCACGGTAAAGAAAAGGAGCGTCCTGTCTGATTAGTGTTGTCACAATTAAACTTTCAAAAGTAGTTGACACTTGCCTTTACTGACCGCCCCCCCACCCCGCCCATCCACCTTTCAGCACCTTTGCCAACCACCTTGCCTAAGGACTCATGCTCTGGAAGTGCTTGGTACCTCCGTCCTTCCCATCCTCTTCTAATGTTACCTCCCTTACGTTTCTCATCCTTTATAGACATGTTCATTTGCTTAACCTTATTAGTTTAATCATCTTGTTGTGGCTTTTTTCTAATTCATACCAAGTTGCAAGCAAAAGGCCACTTCTTGGCCCAGGTGAAATTTTAATTACTGGGATTTTTCTTCCACATACTATGGAGTGTTTAGGGGTAAGAGCCTTCCACGATGGAAGAATAGAAAGGTCATGCTAGCCCAGTCAGTGTTGCTCAGTGGTTGAGTGTCCACCCATGCACCAGGAGTCACAGTTCGATATCCATTCAGGGCACATGCCTGGTTACGGGATCAATCTCCCACAGCGGGGTTTGCAGGAGGCAGCTGTTTAATGATTCTCATGTCATTGATGTTTCTATCACTCTCCCCCTCGCCCTTCATCTCTCTGAAATCAATACAAACATAATAAATAAATAAAAAATAAAAGTTATGCTAGAGAAGACAGACAACATGGCATTATGGAAAAAACACAGATTTTGGAATTAGACAGGCTTGTGTCCAAATTACAGACCCACAACTTATATGACTTCAGGGAAGTTATTTGACTTCTCTGGGACTCAGTTTCTCATCTGTAAAATATGGATAATATTTTCCTTGCAGAGTTCTTATGAGGATTGTGTATAAACCCAGCATAGTCCCTATGAAATAGTAGGCATTCAATTATTATCTGATTCTCTCTGTGTTCGGGAATCTGTCTTTAGAAGCATCAAATAAATAATAGTTTCCTGCCCCACAAGTACCACCTTCCTCCTGACCCTAAAAATGAGCTATCAATCCCAATTACCATGACTCTTTCTAGCTGAGTCTCTTCCCTATTGTTTTATTCCTATAGATTCTGAGCTGAGACTATAAATGCCCAGGACTCTGCTTCCCCAAGCTACCAGACATGAAGATCACCTATGCTTACTAATGTGGGGGCCTACTTTTCCTATAGAAACAACGATGCCGGGCACTTGATCAGATTGCTAATAATGTTTGACTGATGAGTCTTTGGAATTTTCTGACTCATGATCAAAACACATGAGCACCATGTTCTAGGAAGACACTCTGTGTTTTACTCCATCAACCTTTCTTTCCTTGGGATTTCCAGCCACGTGCAACTATTTCCTTTTGTGGATCTTTATCCCTACAGGTCTTTGTATGTCCTTGCCACAATTTCTGACTACATCTCAATTTATATTTAACTCAAATACTACTTGGTATTTGCAGGAAGGAGACAAATTTACAAAAATAACAAAGTTACCATAAAACCAGCAAATACTGTGCCTGTAAACTAGACTCAAAGTTAATAGGAAGAATGATTTCAACAACAGGAAACTCAGAGTTGAATCAAGGCTATAAACTAGGTAAAGACTAAAGTTAAATATGATTTGTCCTAGGGTAATGCCCCATCTAAATGGTAACAAGAAAGAAATAAAGTGGTATGAGTTCACTAAATAATAAAATCCTCAAGGAAGCAAAATAAAAGCCAGAAAGAATAAATTATATAAAGTGCACAGTCAGCAGATATAATTAACATATTAAACAGAATCTTACCTGCCTGATCAAGTTCGAGCAAAAAATAAGGAACACACATTGATTTAAATAACTTCTTTACCTGCAAGAAGTTGAAAAACAAGGGAGAATGTCATATTTTTAAAAAGTAAAAACCAACAAAAGAGTCTCTTATCCAGCTTTGTTACTTTCCTCCTCAGTCTTTTCCTCTGGAAACTTTCCAGTTTGTTTTTACATAACTCACAGGAATCTTCCTGCTGACAGTAATGCTGTTTAAAGGGGTATTTGAAGTCTCTTGATTATATTCTATTTTCCTTTTTTTTTTTTTTTTTTTTTTTTTTTTAGATTTTTATTGATTTCAGAGAGGAAGTGGGGGAAGATAGAGATAGAAACATCAATGATGAGAGAGAATCATTGATCGGCTGCCTCCTGCACGCCCCCTACTGGGGATCGAGCCTGCAACCTGAGCATGTGCCCTTGACTGGAATCGAACCTGGGACCCTCCAGTCCTCAGGCCGACGCTCTATCCACTGAGCCAAATCAGTTAGGGCTATATTCTATTTTCAGTAATTCACCTGTATGGCTTCATAAAATATGTTTTACATGTTAATTGACTCAGTCAGTCAACTCCACTATAAAAATGGGTTTAATATTAACCATGTTTAACAAGCCACTAGAATACTTAATGTTTCCAAAACATTATGTTGCAATCCTGAGGAAAAAAACATATCCTACAACAGTCAAATTAGCTTCCCCTGGCAGCATACACTTAAAAAAGTAGGAATCCTTCTGAAGAGTGATGGGGTAAGTTAAGAGGTACTTTAAGGATAGGGCAGGAAAGCTATAGCTGGGAGACCACCTGGATAAAAGTCAATTCATATTACAATGATCATTTTCTAAGACTACAAATAAGTTCATACACATATAAAATCATGGACTTATTAGATTTCTTAGCCACTTAGGTTTAGAAATAAACCATTTGCAGTTTGTTACAAAAACAACACCAAGTTTTCCCGATTTAGAGAGTAAGCCCTAAAAGCAGCGCCTAAAAGTAATTCTCAAAGTTTGATAATATGTGAGTATAGAAAATATACTCATTAGATTCCAGAGAAAACATGACCCCACTTCACAAAGCTATTTTGTAGGTTATTTGAACACTGATTGAACTTAAGCACGGTTCCACCGTCCAAGATTCACTATGTCTTGAATATCAAAAGTGCCAGCTTCTAGAGTGTTCTTATTGAGAAAACTAGAGGAAGAATACTATGCCTGTAAAATAGTCACTTTATTGAGAAGTAGAAGTGGATCTGCATATCAAACAATGGATAAGCTGCAACAAGATATCATCTGCTAATTCCAACTGCTTACCCTATTTCCCACAGAAATGTCTGTAAGCAACAAATACCATATTTTCCTGCAAGGGCAGGGAGGGTTTATCTTTGCAGTAAGATGCATTCAAAGCATACATGGTAATGTGTTAGGCAACAAGCAAGAAACTAACCTGATACAGAAGTTAATTTCTTTGTGGGCATTTCCCAACTTGAATTAATGCAAATTATATTACTGATCCCAGAGAGAAATACAAATTAATCAGAGCAATTATAAATTTAGTTGCTCTATTCTCATTTACTCACATCATGATTGTTAAATGAGATGATAAAATCAAAACAGAAGGAAATAACCTGGGAAAATTCTACTTAATGGTAATTTTTTAAAAAAATGAATGTGAATAACCAAGTATATAAGTTGTACTCCCACAAAAGAAAATCACCATTTTGACCAGGAGAGACCCCTAACCATCCTTCATGGCCAAAAATATTGAAAATAATTTATATCAATTGGCACAAATCTGAAAATAGCTTTTATATTATGTATTTGGAAAAGCTAAGGGGCTGGTATTTATTAAAGGTAAAACCAGATGTCTGTTCAGAAGACTTGGCATATCCAGAAATTTTCCAGGTAATGGCAGTAAATAAAATTATTAAAATAAGTATGCAAATACCTGGCACAGATTTTTAAGGACAAGTTGATCATTCCCAGAGCATATTTAATTACGTAAAACAGGAAACGAAAAAGGCCAGGCTTTGCCTTTTCAGAGACAAGGAGGAGAGCTAGGAAATGAAGTTAGTAGAATTCAGGGATAAGATAGGAGGGATAAGAGTCATTACAGGGAACGGGGGCCCTAACTGCCTATCGTTAGTAGCAATGCTGATCACACTAGCCCAACCCTTCATTGCGGAACTAGAGCAGCATCAAAATTGGAATTGTCCTATTCTTTCAAAGTGTTTTTAAAATATAAGTGAAGCGACCAAAACATGCATGGCACATAGTACGCACTCAAACAGTAGCTATTATTAATGTAAGTGTGTACTGAACACTCCCAAGTCCTTTCACATAGATCAGAAATCATTTAGGCCTCATAATAAAGCTGTGTGTTTAACAGGTAACAGATCAGATGGTATCATCATCCTTAGTTTGTTGTTGAGGAAACTGAGATTTGAAAATGAGAACTGAGCTCTTGTAACTGCACGTGTTCCTTCTGCCATCCACCAGGAGCACAAAGCTCTGAAGGGAGAGGCTAGCCTAGAAAAAGTAACCCCTCCGTAACAGGACTAATTGTACTTGGAATAGAGTCAGATATTTGTTGATTGCTGTCTAGCCAAGCTTCTCTACTGATGGGAGGAGGATCACCATCCAAGGTTTTAGGTCCTGATAGGAAAACAGGAAAAGCAAGTTCTTTTGTTTAACAAACATTTATATAGCATTTACTATGTGCCAGGCATGTTGTATGGCTTTTAGAAGTTTTAAAGAATTTAATTCTCACAACAAACTTATGAGATGGGTATATTATTATACACATTTTACAGGTGAAGAAACTGAGGCACAGCAGGTAAATAACTTTAATCAAGGTCACAGGGCTAATACGTCACAGAGCCAAGATTCAAACTCTTGAGTTCAGAGTCATAGCTCTTAACTATATTCAGTAACAGAAAAGATTGAACAACTACATAGTTTCAGAGCTAAAGGAAATCTCAGAAGTCAACTAATCCAAGCCTCCCACTTAAAGATTAAACAAACAAGGGAGAAGAGCCTCAAAAGTGGACAAGATCACCAGAGCTAATGATTAGCCCCCAGAGGCCAGGATTACACCTCAGATTTCTAACACCCAGCCCTCTTCTAAATTCTCTATCACTTATCTTCATCATTTAGAATTTAGCATGGGTTACCTCAAGTCCTTTTTCTTTTTAAGCCTCTGTTCTGCCTTCTTAGTTTGACTAAACCCCTAGCGATGGCAGTTGTCTCTCCTATCTCTATGCAACTCTACTCCTAATACGACGTTACGGAAGGAGGGATGAAGCCTCGGGTGCCAATGACACAAGCATGTTCGATGAGAAACTACATGAAAGGTTCTGCCTATATTAACTATTTCCACTGCTTGCCCACCTTCCCTTTTTTTTCTTTTTGAAAAAATAGAACACACACACACACACACACACACACACACACAGAGTCAAAAAAGCCTGTCTCTTCCTAAGGCTTTCAGAATAAAAAGGCTTCTGAATTAAACTTCCCAGAGAGCTGGAGAATAAGGAGCGAGACAAACAAGCTGAGAGAAAACTGAACTTACTAAATTACCCTACAGGTTAAGCTGGACAGATGGCCAGTTATGCTTACTTGAGAGTCCATTGTGTCTAGTCCTAGAACTCCCCTGGAGAATAATTTAAAGCTAAACTCTAGCAACCTTTAAACTCCCTCAACCCTCTTATAAAGCACCAAAACAGGTTTGTCTTTAAACTCTCACCTTCATGCTAAGGTGAAATCAGAGTCATCACTGAGCTTCTCTCCCTGATCGTCTAAGGTTAAGATCCAAGTAGGAAGCACAGTTTATTCTATGTGAAATCATTTTCCCCATAATAAACCAGAGCATGACAAGATATTTATCAAAATTTCAGAGTGCCCTAAGTAACAGCTCCTTAAGAAATATTCCCTATAGACATGCCTAAAAGAGTAGCAAATCTCTTGGTTTGGTAACTCTCCCACCCAAACTTTCCCTGACCCTGACCCTGACCCTGACCCTGACTGTCTGAAAACATCGAGTACTTTGCAAAGGCTCAGAAAATGATGACTCAAGCAATATTTTCTTCTCAAATCAACACTCCTCAAGTATTCTGAAGCAGGTTACACCTACACAGATCCTGCACTAAGGAGAAATCCAGCTGTTTACACCTGAGCTCAAAAGTCTGTCAGATTTCTATAATTTAACTACTTGTTACCACCGCTTACCTCAGTACAGCGTTTGCATGTGGACTTGCTGAAGATGACCACAGGGTGGCTGTCTATATAGGCCTGCAGCCAGGCTCTGGGCTCTGGGATGGCTGTGCTGGTGGATCCAGTGGCTGAGTTTTCTGACAAAGTTTGGCTAGAGAGAAAATCCTTTGCTAGAAGTAATGGAAGCAAAGATGGTAATTACCAGAAAGGAAAACAGGATGATGCATTTTCTAATATTAGGCTCACTCTAAAAGCCTTGCAATTTTAGCCCAAGGGCCAAAATAAGCAATGTGAGGAAGGACTCTAACATGGATTGTACATAGTTCTGTCATCTGACTAGAGACTTTGGGCAACTCATGCAATATTCTCAACTCACTTGGTCACACTCAAAATTCGTTCTCAGGGATCTGGACAAATGAAAGCAAGGGTCTGAACCATCCTTGGAAGCAGGAGAATTCATGGAGGGCCACATTTTACCCAGCCCTACTCCCCACTATGGTTTAAATGCAGAGGCCAGGATCAGATGTTATGTCCCTTTCTCACACAACCCTGCTTGCAGACATAGGCATACACAACCCAAGCCAAGGCACACTATTTTTCTTCCAACTTCTGGATAAGCAGACAAATCTGTGGGACCTTCAGGCCACAGACCCAAAAAGCTTCCAAAAAAATACTTTCTTCAGATTCTCAGCTTCCTTCCCGGGATTTTGCTATGGCCCAATTTGGCACCAGAACAAATGTGATCCAGCCTAGTTGCATGTCATCCGCACATGACAGCACCATCATCCTTGGCATCACCAGCAGCCGAAGCCACTGAGAGATTGCTACCTCTGGCTTGTAAATGCTTTTAACTAGCTATTGGATTCAGGACCCGCAAACCAAGCTCAATCCTACCCTTATGACTTGCTTCATAAGTGATTTCCTCTAATTTCTGCTCATCTAAGAGCTGCCCATTCTTATTCAGTCTCCTCATCATCTTCATAGTTAATATTCATGTTTACCCAGAATATTTTCAAAGTTCACCCATTCTATAGCATGTATCCAGTGCTTCGTTTATTTTTATTGCCAAACTAGAGGCCTGGTGCACAAAATTCATGCACAGGTAGGATCCCTAGGTCTGGCCAGTGAACAGGGCCTTCTGGTTGCTGGCTGGGGCCTCCCTTCCCCAGCTGCCAGCTGGAGCCTTCCTTCATTCCTCGCCGCCCCCTGGTGGTCAGTGCACATCATAGTGAGCGATTGAACTCCCACTCTCCCAGTGGAACTCCCAAGGGGACAATTTGCATATTAGTCTTTTATATATATAGTTAGATAATATTCTATTGTATAGTTTTACCACATTTTATTTATCTGTTCATCAGTTTATGGACATTTGGGTTATTTCTACTTTTTGGCTGTTGTGAAGAGAGTTGCTATGAACATTCATAAAGAGGTTTTGTTTGAACAACTGTTTTTACTTATTTTGAGTAAATACTGGGGAGTAGAATTGTGGGGTCAAGTTAATCTTTTAAGGAACCACCACTACTTTCCAAAGCAATGACACTATTTTACATTACCACAGCAATGTACAAGGGTCCCAATTTCTCCACATCCTTGCCAATACTTACTATCTGTCTTTTTTATTCTAGCCGTCATAGTGTATGTGCACCTACATATAAGCATATATTTTAAATGTTCACTGGTAATTCTAATGCACACTTCTAATTAAGAACTGTTAGACTAATCATTTTCTCTTTTGCTTTTTAAAAAATTTTATTAAATTTATTGGGGTGACCTTTGTTAATAAAATTATATAGGTTTGAAGAGTACAATTCTATAATAAATCACCTGTATATTACATTGTGTTTACCACCCAAAGTCAAGTTTCCTCCTGTCACCATATTTGACCCCTTTACCCTTTTCCACCCCAACCCACCCCCCTTTCCTCTGGTAACCATCATACTGTTGTTTGTGTCTATGAGTTATGGTTTGTTTTTCTTGCTCAGTTTTATATCCACATGAGTGAAATAATATAGTTCTTGACTTTTTCCGAGTTATTTTGTTTAGCATGATATTCTGAAGATTCATCCATGTTGCCACAAATGGCAGTATTTCATCTTTTCTTATGGCTAAATGATATTACATTGTGTGTGTGTGTGTGATTCTTTACCCAATCATCTATCGAAGGTACTTTGGTTGTTTCTATGTATTGGTCACCGTCAATGATGCTACAATGAACATAGGGTTGCATATATCTTTACAAATAAATGTTTTCAATTTTTTTTTGCTAAATACCCTGAAGAGGGGTTGCTGGGTAATATAGTAGCTCTATTCTTAATTTTTGGCAAAACCTCCATACTGTTTTGCTTATTGGCTGCACCAATTTACACTTCCACCAGCAGTGTATGAGTTTCTTTTTTGCCACAACCTCTCCAACACATGTTATACTTGTCTTGTTGATAACAGCCCTAGTAACAGGTATGAGGTGGTACCTTATTGTGGTTTTGATTTGCATTTCTCTAATAGCCAATGAAGTTGAGCATTTTGTTCATATATCTGTTGACCGTTTATTTGTCTGTTCAGGTCCTCTGCCCGTTTTTTAATTGGATTGTTGAGTTCTTTATAGGTTTTCAATATTACCCCCTTATCAGAGGTGTTGTTTGCAAATATCTCCTCCCATTGGGTTGGTTGCCTTTTTGTTTTATTGACAGTTTTTGTTGTTGTTGTTGTGCAGGAACTTTTTAATTTGATATAATCCCATTCATTTATTTTTGCTTTTACTTCCCTAGTCTTTGAATTTTAGAAGGCAGTGTGAAAATAAGGATTCTTAGTGGTAACATCTCATGAAAAGAGAATCACAGAATGTCAGCATGGGAAGGATATTTGGGGTCACTAGGCCAACCTATTCATTCTACTGGTGAGGAAACTGAGGTCCAGACAGGTAATTAATTGGTGTTGGAGTCAGGGCTGCCACACAAGCCTCCTGATTTCACAATGCCTTAGTGACTCCTTTGACTTTAGGGGATGACTAACTCTAAAAGCAGGTGACAATTCCTTATGTAACACCTATGCTGAGGGCCCCACCCACCTATTAAGCTCAGATATTTGCCAATACACAGAACGCAGTATTCAGGGCCATTACAAGAAAAGCATTATCTTCTGTGATTAAAAGAACTGCAGTCTGACTAGGAAGAGACTGCTCACCAAAATTAATAATAAACAAATAGATGGATAAATAAATAAGAAATTGCCCAACTAATCAAAATCATAATTCTGCCTCTAACATAAAAGGAAAATAAACTTTTGTTTAAAAGTTTATCATTTATTTTTAAATTTCCCCCTCAATTTTGAAATAAGATTTGAAGAAGCAAAGTAATATATTAATTAAATGTTGCAAGGACAGTACAGAAACAAGTGATCAGAAAAACCTAGATAAAAATTGTAATTATTTGTTCCTTCCCATTTGCCCCAACTATTCTGCCAAAGATCAATTCCTAATATTTGGATCCATAAAGTATATACTATCCACTGGGAAAAATTCAAACTACAGGGTAAAAATAAATATGCCCCATTGTTACATAGACATCAACATGAGATTAGATAGCTCAGAAATAGATAAATATAGAATAATTTATGATAAAAAGGTATCACAAAGCAATAAATAGAGAATGTATTTTTTTTAAATAGTATGGTAATAATGGCTTGATAATTTGGGAGAAAAAAAGGTTTTTTTTGCTTATCTCACTATATAACAAAGCATGTAAAATGGAACTTTTTCCATATCTCTAAAGGGGTGATAACTTCCTAAGCTTAAAAGTAAATACATCCTGGCTGGTGTGGCTCAGGCAGTTGATCAATGATTATGTCTCATCATTGATGTTTCTGTCCTTCTCTCTCTCTCCTTCCCTCTCTCTGTAATCAATAAAAACATTTAAAAAAAAATAAAAATAGCCCAGCTGGCATGGCTCAGTGATTGAGCATTGACCTATGAACCAGGAGGTCACAGTTCGAGTCCAGGTCAGGGCACATTCCCCGGGTTGCGGGCTCAATCCCCAGTTGGCACTTCCCTCTCCCTTCCTCTCTTAAATCAATAAAAAATATTTTTAAATAATAGCAATAAAATAAAAATAAGAGTAAACACAAAAGAAAGGAGCAACAAATTGTACTGCAAAGTAATAATAATTATTATTTTTTAAAGCAAAAGAGCAGCCTAGGGAAAGTATTTACATAAAAAAAAAAACCACAAGAACTCAAGCAAATTGGTTAGAAAACAGGACCACAAATGATAAAATAAAATAAACAAAGAACAGGAACAACCAAATCAGTAGAAAGAAAATGGCAAAGCTAGAATATAAAGGCCCATTTATTTTACTTTTATTTCATAATCAGAAATGCAGATTCAAGCAATGAAGTGTGGCTTCCTACCTATAAACGATGAAAACTCCCAGTGCTGATCACTGTGCACTGAGGTAAGTCCAAGGGGCGGGGCGGGGAGTGTAGTATAAACTATTACTTTTGGAAAACAACTTGTCAGTGTGGATCAAGAACCACTGAAATGGTCATACCTTTTAACCCGGAACTTTTACTTGTGGGAGTTTACCTTTTAAAAAATCTAAGGTAATGAAAACATTATATTAACAAAAAGGACCCCCTACCTCCTATTCTTCTCAAAAGAAAAGATTTCAGTACTTTTTACTTATAACTAGCATCCCCTAGCTAAAGGGGAAATTTCCAAATTCCTTTTCAATGCGAGTTCTACAGCTTTAGGATTAATCATGTTAAGTTCCTGTAAAACTCAATGGAACAAAACAGGCCACTGGCCGACCAACACTCTCCACTCCCTACACCGGAGCGTGTCCGTCACCTTTCTAGAGACAGAGACATGTTATATCTTATCTCAGTTGTCTTCATCCTTCCAAAGGCTACATTACAAACAGATTCTATCCCTGCTCTCCAGCCTACTTCACTCCTTTCTTCCTTTTTTTTTTTTAAATTGATTTTTAGAGAGAGAGAGAAAGGGAGAGGGAAAGAGAGAGAAACATCGATGTAAGAGCGAAATATCGATTGGCTGCCTCCTGTGAGCCCCCTACCTGGGATGAAGCCCACAACCCAGGCATGTGCCCTGACCGGGAATCAAACCAGCAATCTCTCAGTGCAGGAGTCAACGCCCAACCAACTGAGCCACGCTGTCCAGGGCTACTTCACTCCTTTCTATTCCCAATTCTCAGTCTCCTCTTTTATTAATTATTAACAACAGTTTCATTACATCATTGGTCAGAGTAAAAAATTGGAAGCAACGGATGTCCAACAGTAGAAGAAGAGCTAAATTATAGCAGCTCTCTTGTTTTTTAGTAATTTTAATGACTGCATACTATTCAAGATTCAGAACAACATGGAAATGGCTTGACATATGTTAATTGAAAAGAAACAGAATACCAAATCCTATGTACCACAGTTTTACAATTATGTGAAACTCTGTATATAGGAGTCCTAAAAAGGGATATGCAAAATGGTCATATAAGTTACAACAGCATGGTAGGACAATGCATGGCTTCTCCTTTCTTGTACTAATATTTCTCAAACTTTATTTTTCTTTAAAACATTAGAACTGGCCACAAATATATGATCCTCACTTAGGTCTTGGATCCAAAAAAATTAGGGGGACAACTGAATAGTTTAATATTGACTTACATTGGACAATGTCATTGTATCAACATTAAATCCAAGGAGAAACCAAGATGGCGGCATAGGTAAACACCTGAACTTGCTGCCTCGCACAACCACTTTAAAACTACAACTAAAAGACAAAACGGACATCATCCAGAACCACAGGAAGGCTGGCTTAGTGGAAATTCTACAACTAGAAGGGAAGAGAAAAGCACACTGAGACTCACAGGAGCTGCGGAAGTAAAGTGCAGAGGTACAGCGGCACACACGGAAAGGGCTGGCAACTGAGTACGCAGCTGTCTTTTTCAATCGGGAGGGAGACACAAGCTCCCGACTGCTCTGAACTCCAGTTCCAGGCAAGACTTCAGGGACCCAGACTCATACGGGGAGAAACTGGACTGTCTGGCATCGGGCAGAACTTGAGGGAGGCTTTCTCTCAGAGGTGCTTGCAGTGATTACCAAGGGACACTGAGACCCAGGGGCCTCTTAGGGCAGGGCTGATGGGAAGCCATTGCTGTTTGCTCTGCCCTGAGACCCCGCCCCACCCATGCTGTGCACAGAGCCTTTTGCATATGAATGGCCTAGTCCTTTGAAATCTAAAATTACCTAACAAACTGCAGCTGAGTCATAGAGACCCAGAACATCCAAAAGAAGGCCCAAGGCCCCACAGCAGCCTGCATTGCTTCACAGCTGGGCCTCATCTGGGCACCTCCAAAACCCAAACAAAAAAGAGGAATCTGCAGATCTCTCTGTAGCTCCTGCTGGGTGGCCTCAGGCAGAGGCTAAATTAGCACCTCACTGGTGATGCAAGAGCCAGTGTACCCAGTGGTCAGAGTGGGACCATCCAGATTACAACTCCTCAGATCCATAAGGGACACACTCAGGGGGCAGACTAAGCACCAAAGCCCCACTGAAGCAAGTCTTGCCTCATAAGGGTGTCTCCAGCACAGAAGTTCTCCCATCATAGACATAGTTGATCCTCACAGCCAACTGGCCTGGAGGTCAATTCCTCCCAGTGATACCAACAACAATCAAGGCTTAACTACAACAAGACTGTGCACACAGCCCACAAAGGGGTGCACCAAGAGTGTCCACCTCAGGTAACTGGGGAGTCTGAGCCACTGGGCCCTATAGGACACCTAGCACACAAAGCCACTCTATCAACACAGGGAAACAGCCAAAATGCAGAGACAAAGAAACAGGTCACAAATGAAAGAAATGGAGGATATAGAGTTCAAAACCACAGTTATAAGGTTTATCAAGAATTTTCTAGAAACTGCCGATAAATTTAGTGAGACCCTCGAGGATATGAAAAAGGACCAACTAGAAATTAAGCATACACTGACTGAAATAAAGAATAATATACAGAGATCCAACAGCAGACTAGAGGATCCCAAGAATCAAGTCAAAGATTTGAAATACAAAGAAACAAAAAATACCCAACCAGAAAAGCAAAAAGAATCCAAAAATATGAAGATAGTGTAAGGAGCTTCTGGGACAACTTCAAGCGTACCAATATCCAAATTATGGGGGTGCCAGAAGAAGAGAGAGCAAGATATTGAAAACCTATTTGAAGAAATTTCCCCACCTGATGAAAGAAATAGACTTACAAGTCCAGGAAGTGCAGAGAACCCCAAACAAAAGGAATCCAAAAAGGACCACACCAAGACACATAATTAAAATGCCAAGAGCCAAAGACAAAGAGAGAATATTAAAAGCAGCAAGAGAAAAACAGTTAGTTACCTACAAGGGAGCACCCATACGACTGTCAGCTGATTTCTCAACAGAAACTGTGCAGGCCAGACGGGAGTGGCAAGAAATATTCAAAGTGATGAATAGCAAGAACCTACAACCAAGATTACTCTACCCAGCAAAGCTATCATTCAGAAAATTGAAGGGCAGATAAAGAGCTTCACAGATAAGAAAAAGCTAAAGGAGTTCAACACCACCAAACCAGTATTATATGAAATGCTGAAAGGTATTCTGTAAGAAGAGGAAGAAGAAGAAAAAGGTAAAGATAAAAATTATGAACAACAAATATATATCTATCAACAAGTGAATCTAAAAATCAAGTGAATAAAAAATCTGATGAACAGAATAAACTGGTGAATATAATAGAATCAGGGGCATAGAAAGGGAGTGGACTGACAATCCTCGGGGGGAAAGGGGTGTGGGGGGTGCAGGAAGAGACTGGACAAAAATCCTACACCTATGGATGAGGACATGGGAGGGAGGTAAGGGCAGAGGGTGGGTGTGAATCAGGTGGAGGGGAGCTATGGGGGGGAAAAAGAGTAACAATTGTAATAATCTGAACAATAAAGATTTATTTAAAAAAAGAAAAAAAAGGGAAAATAAGCAAAAAAAATGAAAAATGTAATAGTGTGATGATGGAAATTAACAGGATGTCTCATTTAATAAAGCATTCTGGGTTGACAAAAAAAAACATTAAATCCATTGTGTTTCTCTAGAAGAATACTTTTTCTTGGGAGACACATGCTGAAATATTTATGGGTGGAAGTCATGGGTTCTGCAACTTATTTCAGTAAAAATGTATGTGTGATTAGTGGGAGAGATTGGGACAGTGAGAGGGAGAGAAGGAAAATAAAACAAATGCAGCAAAATCTGAATCTTGCAAGGGATTATGGGTATTCATAGTATTATTCTTTCCACTTTTCTGTTGACTGGGTTAAATGCTAGATTGCTAAGGAAGTAGCTTTTCAAAACTTTCCTATCAAGCCCATCCTAATATATAAAAAGCCAGGGGCCATCATGACCTAAACGACAGACAGACAACCGGACACCAGGCTAGGGTCCCAGCCGGCACGGCGGGAGTGAGTCCTGGATCCCGGCCAGCACAGCAGGAGTGAGTCCTTGGTCCTGACTGGCGTGGCAGTGACAGGGAGCTCTGGGCCCCGGGTTTGAAGGCCGGCCATGCCCCTGATCGTGGGAGACCCAGAGTTCCACTGCTACTTGGCCAGGGCCGAGCTCCCTTCTGCCGCCCCGCCCCAGCGGGAGGGAGCTCTAAGCCCCGGCTGGGGCACAGCAGCAACAGGGAGCTCTGGGCCCCGGGGAACTGGAGCCATGCTGTGATCTGGGAATCTTGGTCCCTACCCCCGGCCTGCAGGCTCCGGGGAACCAGAGCCATTCTGCGATGGGACTGGACCCTACCTGAGGGGTTCCGGATTGTGAGAGCGTGCAGGCTGGGCTGAGAGACCCCCCCCCCACCCCGCCACGAATGCACAAATTTTCATGCACCATACCTCTAGCAATAGTATATTGCTGTTCAGATTTGTAGGAAGAGTCTGGCTCATTCATCTTTATTTTATCACCATCAGTCATATTCCTGCATGGAGGCTGGTTTGCATTTGAAAAACTCAGGAAGTGTACGTCAGCCAAATCTGGATACCTCCATCTGTAGCTAATAAGGAACCTCTGGGACTGATTTCTTGATTTCCTTTGTTCAGGCAGAATCCCAAAGACTTCTCTGATGCAATATAAATATCTCTAAACTTAGTTTCCTAGACTAGTGGCCCTCAAAATGTAGTAGGCACACATTTGAAGGTCCCTGAGGTCAAAACTATTTTCAAGATGCTTTTTGCCTTTTTCACTGTTGGAGTCCTTAATAATGTTTAAAAGTAAAGGGATCCTGAGACCAGCAGTTTGAAAACCACCAACCTTGACATTTTGAAAGTTTGAAAGGAAGAATATGTGAAAAGTAGGGTTTCCACAGGAGCTAAAATTTTTACCTAGGATTTCCCTCCCACCCCAAAATTCTCTTAAAACTAAATGAAGTGAACACAAGTTGACTTCTCTTCCAAAGCCCCCAAAACTACCTGGAACAGAGCAGTCTTTCAGTCTAGGCCTCTCTTCAAACGAAAAAACAATGGTTTTGTTGTTGTTGTGAGTTCTAATTCCATGCCACTTAAAACAAAATGTAACAAAAAAGGAAGAAAGAAGATGATGATGTAGCTTGACTCCTGCTAAGGAATAGATTCACCAGTGTTCCCTCCTTTTTGATCCTTACACATCGTATGAGGCTATAAAGGCCTGTGTTTCTATACTGTGGTCATGAGAACTAACACACACACAAAAAAAAAAAACAGCAGAAGACCATATGAGAGCTGACTGATCAGACTTTTGAGAGGAACAGGCCAAGGCTCTCAAAGGATGAGAGAAGCAACTTGTGAACTTCAAAGCAGGGAAACAAGGGAAAGCAAAATGGCAAAGCTAAACACACACTGAAACTGCCACTTGCTGGAACTTGAGTCCTTGCCTTTAATAAGCAGCGTGATCACTTCACATGTGACGATAAAAATTTTACAACACTCCACTCTGCCTGCTCTCATCACTTTCCTGTTTGGAGGTTTGTCACGTGCATGTTCTTACCCTGTTGCCTGGGGTTAGAAGCATCTGGACTGGAAGGTGTCAGAAGCAATCAAGAATTTCTGCAGGTACCATAACTATTAATGACACTTTTTATTCAGCTCAAGTGCAAAGAGTTTTGCAAACACATTGCCATGTTAGATTTCTTTTTAAGAAATTAATATTTTTAATATTGTTTTATTCAATGCACAAAACACACAGAATATTGCTACACTGGAATCTAATAAGACTCTATCATATGTGAAGTTATTCCATAAAAAACCTAAGAGTGGGGAAGCTTAAATGGGGAAGCATGACATGATCTATAAAGTGCAGAAGACGAGGTAATTACATGTGCTTTTTAAAGTCTGCAGGGCATGAGACACGCTGGAAAATAAAACGTAAGTATTCATGGAAACACAAGGAAGACTAAAGACTCTTCAAAGGACATAATCATAACTCTCTGATGCTGAACATAATAAAAACATCTTGGCTTTTAGTACTATTTATTTACCAAATTGAAATAAAACACTAGAATGGGGTGGGGGTTTTTTGCCTTAAAAGGGGTTTTTAGTTCTTACAAAGAAATTGCCATATGAAGTACTTATTATATTCTAAGCAAACCTTTACAAAAAGGCCTACATCGTGGTTATAGCTTTTCTTCCATGTACAGGATTCAATGGCTATATAAACCTGAGAATACACATTTGAAAGGAAATATCTCTTCCCCCAAGGACTGGTTTACAGAATGATTTATGATAGGAGAAACCATGCCAGAGTTCAAGTGTACTGTCCCTGGAAGTTATTTGTGTGGGGATGGGGGTGGGTGGGTTAGCCTGCGTTTACTGGACACTCGGCCCTACAGTATTCTGTCATGGTTAGGATGTACCACAAGGACCTTGGAAGGATTACCGAAGGGCCAAATGGAAGAAGAAAAAATTCCAATTTCATTTTGCCTAGCTTTTAAATTTCATATTGATGCCATTACTAAGATACAAAAATCATTTTAAAGGCAATACTACAGAACTTTTTAAAAATAAAAAGTATAAAAACGTACAAAATGTTATATGAATGAATAAAATTTAAAGTTTTCCTTTCTTGAAAAATTAATGTTTATTGCATGTAACATTATTATATTTAAAATCGCTTTTCTTGAAATATTAATGTTTATTGCATGTAAAAAAATAAAGTTTTCCTTACTATATCACCTTTTTTTAAAAAAATATATTTTATTGATATTTTACAGAGAGGAAGGGAGAGGGATAGAGAGCTAGAAACATCGATGAGAGAAAAACATCGATCAGCTGCCTCCTGCACACCTCCCACTGGGGATGTGCCCGCAACAAAGGTACATGCCCTTGACCGGAATCGAACCCGGGACCCTTCAGTCCGCAGGCCGACGCTCTATCCACTGAGCCAAACCGGTTTCGGCTATATCACCTTTTTAAAGTGACTTGAGAAATGAGATTTTTCTTATCTATTAGAACTATATCCTTGGCTTAATAATGCCCTCTGGACTTCAATTTCTTCATCTGTGATATAAAATTTCTGCAAATATATTCTTATGGTATGTACATGAAAAAAATGTAGGTGCTTTTGATTGTGTAATATACCCACCATAAAACCTCAATTACAGTCATTAAAATATAAAAGGAATATGTGGGAAATGACTAAACTGATTTCTCTCACACACAGACACACTCTCTCACACACACACGCACGCGCACACACACACACACACACATCTAACTACTAAATAACGCTTAAGTGCTAACTAAAAAGCTCTCACCTACACTAGACTTTTAATTCTCACAATGTCACTAAGCTTGCTTTGAACAAATATACAGAAATTATTTTGCATTTTTTGGTATTCTTTGTTGCCTAATGAATGTTAAGAATAGCCAATAAGTGGAATAATCAGAGTAAACTAAAATGTTCAGCCAATACAATTAACACTGGGATTTTAAAGAAACTTTCTCAATCTTTCCAGTTCTCTCATAAAAGGTTTAGAAATCCTATATAATAAAAGGGTAATATGCAAATTGACCCTAATGGCGGCACAAACAGGAACAACCGGTCGCTATGACACGCACTGACCACCAAGGAGCAGGTGCTCAATGCAGGAGCTGCCCCCCGGTGGTCAGTGCACTCCCACAGGGGGAGCTCTGCTTAGCCACAAGCCGGGCTGACGGCTGCAAGCACAGCAGTGGTGACAGGAGTCTCTCCCGCCAGTGATGACAGGAGTCTCTCAGCAGCACTAAGGATGTCTGACTGTGGCTTAGGCCCGCTCCCCATGGGGAGCGGGCCTAAGTCGCAGTTGGACATCCCCCAAGGGCTCACAGGTTGCCAGAGGGATGTGTGACTGCCAGCTTAGGCCCAATCCCCCGGGGAACGGGCCTAAGCTGGCAGGTGGACATCCCCCGAGGGGTCCCGGACTGCGAGAGGGCACAGGCCAGGCTGAGGGACCCCCTCCCCCACTGAGTGCACAAATTTTCATGCACTGGGCCTCTAGCATAAGATGAAAGATAAGGTTACATTGTATTTGAACAGATTTCCTTTAACCCCAGTGTTTAAGAGAAAGCTAAAGAAAGCAAGGGTATATAGAAGCCCCTCTGATTCAGCAACAGTTTCACATAAACACACATATACACACAAAGAATACCAGGGGAAGGAAAACCTTAAGATACCCTACCAATCTACACAATCTTGTACAGAAAATACAAGGGGAGGAACTGCTCTCCCTCTCTTTTTTTTATTTTAGAGAAAGAGAGAAAGGGAAGAAGGAAAGGAGGGAAGAAAGGAATAAGGGAGGGAGGGAGATCAATTTGTTATTCCACCTATTTATGCATTCATTGGTTGATTCTTCTATGTGCCCTGACTGGGGATCAAACCTGCAACCTGGATGTGTCAGGACAATGCTCTAACCAACTGAGCTACCCAGTCAGGGCTAGAACATTCTCCAACTCATTTTATGAGGTCAGCATTACTCTGATACCCAAACTAGACAAAACAGTACAAGATAACTATAGGAAAATATTCCTCATAAACAAAGATGCACGTTTTCTCAACAAAATAATGACAAATTGAATCATCTATCTATATACATAAAAGTCTAATATGCAGTGTCCCCTCGGGAGTTCAACCGGAAGAATGGGAGTTCGATCGCTTGCTATGACGTGCGCTGACCACCAAGGGGTGGCACAGAACATGGTGGGTGACCAGCGGCGGCAGCAGGGCACAGAGGGAGCAAGGGAAAGAGGAGGTGGGGAGGCAGGGAACCTGATTGGCCCTGATCGCTGGCCAGGCCTAGGGACCCTACCTGTGCACGAATTTCATGCACAGGACCTCTAGTCCTATATAATAAAAGCATAATATGCAAATCAACTGAACGGCCAAATAGCAGAACAACCATCCGGACGACCATCCGGATGACCATCCGGGACCACACTATGATACCCACTGGCGCCAGGCCAGCCAAGGCAGGTGCAATGTGATTGGTCAGGGGCCCAGCCATAACCCCATGATTGCCCTGCAGAGGGAGGCCGAGGCCACCAGCCAGCAGGACGATCAAACCAGTGGGCTGCGGTGGGTGGGCGGGGCCTCCCTCTGCAAGGGAAGCCCAGGTTCCGGGTGCTGGCGGCCAGAGGGAAGCCCAGGTCCCAAGTGCCAGCAGCCGAAGGGAAGCCCAGGTCCCGGGTGCTAGCGGCCAGAGGGAAGCCCGGGTCCCAGGTGCCAGAGGGAAGCCAGTGCCGGCAGCCGGGAGAAGGAAGGCCTACTCTTTCACAAATATCGTGCATCAGGCCTCTAGTATATATATAAAAGCCTAAGCGACCATCTAACTGTTTGACCATCCAACCAGTAGCTATGATGATCACTGACCACTAGGGGGCAGACACTCAACGCAGGAGCTGCCGATCTGCAGTGACTTAGCAGCTGCGGTTCTCAGGTGACACACTGAAACCAGAGAGGAGGGAGCCCGATTCTGGGGTACATTACCCGAAAACTGCCCTCTCGCAATCCGGGACCCCTCGGGGGATGTCAGAGAGCCAGTTACGGCCCAATCCCCGCAGGGCAGGCTGAGGGACCCCACCAGTGCACGAATCCGTGCACCAGGCCTCTAGTTAATATATAAAAATAATAATATGCCATGAGCTAGTGGGGTTTATCCTGGGAATGCAAGACTTAGTTCAATATTCAAAAATCAATCAATGCAACCTACCATATTTAATAGTCTAAAAAGAAAAACCACATGATGCATTATATGCCAAGATACCCTACAAGAAATGGGCAAATTCCTAGAAAGATATGATTGCCCAAACTGGCTCAAGAATAAATGAAAATCTGAATAGACCTATAACAAATAAAAAGATTGAACAAGCAATCAAAAAACTTCCCACAAAGAAAAGCTCAGGCTCAGATGCCTTCATTAGTGAATTCTATCAAACATTTAATGTAGAATTTATACCAATTTTTCACAAACTCTTCCAAAAAATAGAAAAGGAGGGAGCAATAAAAGGAAATGACGTTCTGACACATGATACAGCATGGATAAACCTTGAAAACATGCTAAATGAAAGAAATCAGTAACAAAAAGACCACATATTGTATGATTCCATTCCTATGAACTGTCCAGAATAGGCAAATCTATAGAGACAGAAAGTAGATTAGTAGTTGTCAGGGTCTGGAGGAGAGAGGAGTGGTATTTACTGCTAATAGGTATGGGGTTTCTGTTGGGGGAAGTGAAAGTTTATAAAATTACATAGTGGTGATGGTTGTACTTTTTTTAAAAAAAATATTTTTTCATTGATTTCAAAGAGGAAGAGAGAGAGAGAGATAGAAACATCAATGATGAGAGAGAATCATTGATCGGCTGCCTCCTGCATGCCCCACACTGGGGATCGGGCCCACAACCCGGGCATGTGCCCTGACCAGGAATTGAACTGTGACTTCCAGGTGGGCTACTTTTATTTTTTAGATGGTGAATTCGATAGCATGTTAGTTATAGCTCAATTTTTTAAAAACCTGTACACAAATGTTTATAGTACTTCTATTTATTTATTTTTTTAAATATATATTTTATTGATTTTTTACAGAGAGGAAGGGAGAGGGAGAGAGAGCTAGAAACATCGATGAGAGAGAAACATCGATCAGCTGCCTCCTGCACACCCCCTACTAGGGATGTGCCCGCAACCAAGGTACATGCCCTTGACTGGAATCGAACCTGGGACCCTTCAAGTCCACAGGCCAGCGCTCTATCCACTGAGTCAAACTGGTCAGGGCGGTACTTCTATTTATAATAAGCAAAAATGGAAGCAACCCCAATATCCTTCAATGAGTAAAAGGTAAATAAATTATGGTACATTCATACAATTTAATAAATACATAAAATGGAATAAACTATAAATAACACTCAAAAAATTGGATGAATCTCAAAAGCAGTGTGCTGTACAAAAAAAAAAATTCAATTGGTTACAGATTGTGTTATTCCATTTATATGAAAAGATAAAACTATATTGATGGAGAACAGATAACTGGTTACCAGAAGTTAGGAGTGGTGACTGCAAAGAGATAGAATGAGGGAGTTTTTTGGAGTAATGGAACTGTATGTAAGTGTGCTAAAATTCATGAAACACCAAAAAAGTCAATTTTACCTGTAGTTAATTTAAAAAATAAAAATTGAAAAGATATCCCAAAAGATATACTCATTTCCTGTGTAGTTGTTATAAAATATAAACAACACTACACTAGAGAACTTATACATAGAAAAGGGACATGAATATAAGGATCAATCCTATCAGTGAACTGGTTCCAGAAATGCACTGGATTTACGCAAATTCCTCTACTCAAATCTTTCTCAAATGCAATGAAGACATTATTTTGGATCTTAATATATTTATTACTTTAAAGCAAGTTCTTTCTTGTTATCTAGAAGTTGCTAACTTGCCCATATAAAATGAAGTGAATGAGTTAAAAATCTTAGTAGTTATTCAGGTATGCATCCCAGAAGCCAAGACCGGAAAAAAGACGTCTTAGATAATCCATGTGAAATTACCTTGCATATTGTGGAATCCTATAAAGTGCTAGGTATTTTTATTGGGAATTATTATATTTCCTATGCATTTAGGAACTTGATGTTGAATTTTTCTGGGAGACAGATCCACAGGATTTTAGAGCTGGAAAGGACTTAATGTTAATCCATTCACTTTCCTTTGCAAATGAGGAAACCAAGGCCCAGAAGTGCTATGGAACTTGTTTAAGATCACACAGCTAGTTGATGACACTACAAAAACTAGAATTCTCTCCTCTTGACTCTAATCTCTTCCCACTCCCGTAAAGTTACTTGTGGAGCCATAATCTGAATAACTCGCCCTCAAATACAGTAGGAGCTCTTTGTAATGATGGTCCTCTATTGGGGATCAACCATAGAAGCTAAGTTGTTTTATATCAGGCTCTTCCAGTTCAAGGTTACCTTCCAGAGGTAATGGACATGAAATGCTAAAGGATTCTACTGTTTTGTAGGCAGGGTCAGTGAGCCCAATGCTAAGCTGGGCATTTTTAGCTACATTCCGGATTTCTATGATTTATTTCCAGTCTACTTGTCCCTAAATACAAGGTCATATACTGAATATGCTCCTTTTCCCATTGTTTCCAGGTACTGGCAATCTTCCGAAATCTTTTAATTCAACTGCTGTTATCATGGGAACACAATGCTTTACTTTCAAATCTCATGAGGGGATGGAGGGATACAGATTCTCATTAGTTTGGAAACGGTTAATCAATGTATTAAGTGAAGCAGTATGCATAATGGGTGAGAATCCTGGAGCCACTACTTACTAGTTATTTACCCCTTCCTTCCTGTGCCTCATTTTCCTCATTTGATTGTTGCATTGATTAAATAAGTTAATACATGTGGAGTACTCAGCACAGTGCCTGGATTATAATGAGCATTTGATAAATATTACTATTTTTCATAAAAAGTCTCAGAAGTTATACATCACTCTAGAAAACAACTCCAGAAGGGCATGTTCACTCATATCCCCAACACTTACAATGCCTAACACCTAGAAGATGTTATATAATAAAATGCTAATATGCAAATTGTTCCCTCCACCTGGAGTTCAACCAGGAGTTTGACCAGGGGACGGGGCTGGCCAGCCAACCGCCCACTGGCAGGTGGATTGGCCTCCCTCACCCTGATCAAGGGCAGGACCGGGCCGGCAGGACCCCACCTGTGCACGAATTCATGCACCAGGCCTCTAGTGGTTAATAAGTGTTGAATGAGTAAATGGCTTAATTTACAGTACTTTAGGAGTTATCTCCTCCTTCAAAAAACTGTATTATTGGGAACTACAACACTCCCTCTCCCACATGACAAGGGCAATTTTACCCACCTAAAATGTTCCATTGGTAGGAATCCAGAGAACCAGAGGCAAGATAATTAGATAAGAGAAGTTTCCAAGGGGAAAATGCGGTTCCTGGATTGATCAACAGTAAGAGAGAAAAATCAGACAGAAGGAAATAATTTGACTCACTTCCATTTACGGAGAGCCAACAGTGTGCCATCCAGTATCCCAAACAAAAATTCAACTCTGAGCAAGATATCCATGCTCTGGGAACTCAGTCTAAAAGAATATAGTACCCTATATGTCATAACAGAAATGGGAAGAAGAGCCACAGGTGTCCACAAAGGGCAACATTTATTCTACTTGGAGAATCACAAAACTGTCATTTGGACTGGCTTTTGATGGGTAAGGAGATCTTATCCAGCCAAAAGGAGAGGGGAGAGGATTCCAGGCCAAAGAGATGAGCACCTGACAAGGTCAGGGAACATGAAAAAAAAAATTGCATCAAATACAAGAAAGAAGGGCTTAGAAAGAGGCCTATACCTGTCAAAGGTCCTTTATTCTTAAAGCAAAGTTCACCATGAATTACAGCATTTATCTAATCTAGTATGAATGATTACTGATCTGAGTCTATGCAAAAAATAAATAAATCTCATTACAATTCCCTTTAAATCTACCCTCTCCCCCAACACATACACACTACTCTGCCCACACGCAGAGCCAGAGGTTGATTTAACTTTGTTTTGTTGTTGTTGTTTTAATAAATACAATTAACACTCCTTAGCAAGCCTGCTCCTCCAGTAAAATCAGCTACCAGACACACACTGGCTCATGCTTCCCTCTTCCCTCCTTGCCAGTCCCTACCTTCAGCTGTCTCTTAGTGACACCAGACATCTTTCACTGCTTGCTCCCTGTACTTGGCTGAAGGCCAAATCCCAGTTCAGCTTTCCTTCCATTCTGCTTACTCCTAGAAACCCCTCTTGCCCAGTCAGATCAGCCTGACCAGTCCTGAGGATGGCATTACCAGCTAGCTGATCAAATCACATCCAGAAAGATAAGATAGAACCTTTTGCAAATGGATACACAGAAACCCTGCTTCCTGCTCTCCCAACACAAGGATTACTTAGCCCAATATTATATTTCTGATAAACTTGATTTGGGAGTGGGGAGCTGCTTACTGAGTTGTAGTTCCTTCTACACCTCCTTCTTTCTTGATCACACTGCATACATTAAAAAAATAAAATAAAATCTTGCTCCAATAGGTAAAATTACTTCCACAAACCTAAAACAAATGTGATGCCAAGAGCACTGTGCCCTTTTCAAAATAAATCTCTGTGATAAAACACTCAACTATATTATTAACTGGATATAGAGGGCAGCAAGCCTTCAATATGTGCACAGTGGCTTTAAGCCTTTTGCAGGCTGCTGCACATACTTTAAAAAGTAGTTGAATTTGGGCAGTGCATTTTAGGAGACTAATCAGCTTAATACCATGAAAGAATTGAGCAATAATTCCAAGGTAACCATAACTCTGGTGTAATATCCACCATTTTAATAAAAGGTATCCAAAACTGAGAAATAAAGAAAGAGGAACCTTTCAATGCCATACTGGGGCATTGATTAACAAGCCCACTCCAGGATCACTTACTTCTCTAAGAGAATGTACCTGTGATTCATTTTGCTAACTGCTATTTTATTAGAGGTCAGACACTGAAGTTTCATATTAACTTGTACCTTTATATCCAGTAATATCAAAGGTTACCGTTTTATTGCCCTATAGGACATTAACCAGCTTTGTAAATATTAGCAAACTCAAATCTTTGACTGATTATGTAAGTCTTTATTCCTTGAATTCTCCTTTAAATCAGCTTTACCTCCTTATTGATTCCTTCATTTACTGATGAGTTTAATACATTTTATACAAGTTCATTTTATTTTTGTACCAAAGTCATTTTTCAATTTTTTTAAAACCGTACTTTGACAACAGGCTTACATTGTTCATTCAGTCATTTCATATCTCTGCATTGTGTTGCTAGCTAAGAAAAACTGTTTTCTGCCCTGGCTGGCCACTTCTTCTATACATTCAAAGGGCACCATCTTTTTTTTTCTTTCTTAATGTGTGCCAGTCTGACATCATGCTACACATTCACAGGCCTTCACTACCTGCAATTATACCTTGTTTGGCCCCAAACAATAATTTAAATGAATTATTGCTGATATTCACAAACTGAAAGACATCACAAAAATAATAAATATGGATGTCTAGTTTCTCTTGAAAAATTAGAAGGTTTGGCCTCACTAGACTCATCTTCCCACCAAACGGGAGGAGAACTAAGCAGAGGTTGCCCCGTTCAGAGCATTCTCTCCTCATTTCATCCCAGTCTTCACCTCTCCCTATTGTTTACCAGCTGCCTGCTTCCCTCATTTGTATTACCTGCCTGTCCCTATAGCTATTGGAGTTTTCAACCCCTCAACTATGGCCTCTTTTAAAAAAAAAAAAATACATTTTTATTGATTTCAGAGAGGAAAAGAGATAGAAACATCAATGATGAGAGAGAATCATTGATTGGCTGCCTCCTGCACGCCCCACACTGGGGATCGAGCCTACAACCTTGGCATGTGCCCTGACCGGGAATCAGACCATGACCTCCTGGTTCATAGGTTAATGCTCAACCACTGAGCCACGCCAGCTGGGCAGTTATGGCCTCTTAATTCTTCTCATAGCAAAGTGTTTCTCAGTCCATACCACTTCTCACCACTGGCTCAGCTCAATTTTTCATCTAACAGACACTGGCATTTGAAGTGTGAATGTGAGCATGTGTATACACATTTTAACAGATATAGGCACACACACTCAATTGTGGCAAAAAAGTAACTTTTACATATTGATCAAAAGTTGGCAACACACTTATATTGCATTCTCAACACACCTGAGAGCTGAAGGCTGAAAACCACGGCACTACCACTTAATCCTGCGATTTTCGACCGGTGTGCGGCAGCAGGCACACTGGTGTGCCACAAGAACTTCTAAATCACGCTATACCTGACTATTTAGTCAGGGGCACTGACCTCTTTTCCCTTAGATTGTTAAATGAAAAAATGACAACAGTCAACACAACAAGAGCCATCCAGTGTGAATGAATCAAAATTATACCTATTTTTTGTCAGATACGCCAAAAATATATTTTTTGGTGTGCCGCAGAACTTTAGTAATTAGTTTATGTGTGCCATGAGATGAAAAAGGTTGAAAATCACTGGCTTAATAGGTAACAAATAGTTTGTTTTTAAGATCAAATAGTGCTTTATACATGTAGACAAGTTTCTATCAGCAAAATAGAGCTCAGAGCTAGAAACCAGCATTTAAGGTACATTCATGAAATACTCAGTGATGTTGTATGAAGGCAAAAAAAAAAAAAAAAAAAAAAAAAAAAAGGCATACAGGTTAGTCCCTTCTTTCACAGACTTAATCCAACTGTAAATCCAAAACACACTTTTTAAAAAAGACTAATTAGGCCCTGGTCAGTGTGGCTCAGGTGGTTGGAGCATCATCTGGTACACCCAAAGGTTGCGGGTTCAATCCCCAGTTCGGGCTCATATAATCTTTCTCTCTCTCTCTCTCTCTCCCCCTCCCTCCCTCCCTTCCTAAGATCAATAAAAATATATACTTGGATTAAAAATTACTTTTTAAAAGACTAATGTAAAAAGTTTAAATACTCAATACACATTAATACTAAAGGCAACTTTTCTTGTGAATCACCTAGTAAATCTTGTAATATTAACTTCTGATTGCAAATTCCTAGCATGTCAGTCAGGATAATTTTTGGATAAACACCACAGCTTTCAATTTCTTTTTATTACACCTGACTCACCTTAACAGCTTCAATGATCTCCAGTGGCCACCTCCACCCAAGCCTCACCTCCACTGCTGAGGACAGGAGCCTCTGCCCAGGAAAAGGTGGTTTGACTCTGACCCAAACACTTAACTGCCGAGTCCTCAGACTTTGTTGCCACAGAATCACCTGAGGCATCAAAAGTGGCGATTCCTGGCCCAATACCCTAAAACTGATTTAGTAGGTCGGGAGTGGAGACCAGGAGAATGAGCTTTTAACTTACACATCCTCACCCCTTATTAATTCTCTTGCTGGTGATCTTAGGACACACTTTGAGAAACACTGTCTCCTCGCCTCACTGGAGAAGCTGATCATCATTAATAACATCAGTTTTTGGAAAATTCCTCACATATAAGAAACAGGGACCACATGTATACATTTACTGAGTCCAACTATCTGTAAGGCAGTGTGCCAAGGGCTGTGGGAGATACAAGAATCAACAAGACACATTCCTGATCCTCAAAAATTCCAGCAAGGAAAATTAATGTGTACAGTGAATTAAAATAGAATGGAATGTGTGTCATGGCAAAATACAAATTAAACTTTAAGCAACCAGAAGTTAACTCCTTCTGCCATTCTTCCTATCTTGTACCCATGATTATGATTACACATGACGCTACACCTTCCACGTCATTCCCCTCTACTCAACTGTATGTCCATGCCTTGTATGCTCCTGAATCTCCAGTGCCTAATCCTATATAATAAACGGCTAATATGCAAATAGCCCAAACTGCGGACCAGTGGCTATGACACGCACTGACCACCAAGGAACAGATGCTCAATGCAGGAGCTGCCCCCTGGTGGTCAGTGTGCTCCCACAGGGGGAGCGCCAATCAGCCAGAAGCCGGGGTCATTGGCTGGCGAGCACAGCGGCGGTGGCGGGAGCCTCTCCCACCTCTGTGGCAGCGCTAAGGATGTCCAACTGACATCCCCCAACGGCTCCTGTTCCGGGAGCCATAAAGGCAGAGTTCGGTCTCACTTCCTGGTCAGCCCTACTTCCTGATTGAGCAAGAACAAAGAAAGCCCGCGCACGCCAAAGAAGCCCGCACGCGCCAAGGGCCAGAAGAACCTCCCACATCAGAATAACCAATCAGCTAGGACAGATACCCAGTCCCCAACCAATCATCCCATGGCAACTCCTTATCCTACCCCTCCCCTCCTGAGTGCTTATATACCGCAACGCTCGAATAAAAAAACGAGGCTTGATCAGAACCCTGTCTTGCCTCCGTTCTTCGAGTTCCTTGTTTGTTTCATTCTCTTAGGAGGTTCCTGCGTGCCCTCGTTGTTGCCCCGCGGGCCGGGGCACTCCTGGACTGAGAGAGGGAGCAGGCCGGGCTGAGGGAACCCCTTCCCCCCCCCCAGTGCACGAATTTTGTGCACTGAGCCTCTAGTAAATAATAAATGCTTGGTTGAAGACTCATTCATTCAAGACCTTCATCATTACAACCTGAGCCAGATGGTGAAAAACCTCACATTAGATTCTGGCTGCTCATTTAAGAAATCAGTTTCTGTGTGTGTGTGTGTGTGTGTGTGTGTGTGTGTGTGTGTGTAAGAGATCAATCAAAGGACTTGTGTGTATGCATATTAGCATAACCAATGGACACAGACACTGGGGTGGTGGGGGCTTTTCCTGGGGGGGTGGGAGTGGCTGGGGAGGGGTCGATGGGGGGAAAAGGAGACATATGTAATACTTTAAACAATAAAAAAGAAAGAAAGAAATCAGTTTCTTGAAACCTAGCCACCTAATTTACATTGGTAGGGAACTGAGAGCTCAGTGGTCCAGCATTTCACTAAATTTGATGTGGGGATCACTGGTGGTACTCAAGGAAGATAGGATCTAGAATGTTTACAGGTGACGCATGGAAGAACATTTTAAATATCAATAGGATCCATATACTAGTATGTATGTGTAGAGAAAAATGTATAGAACAAAGCAATGTGTTAACAGATTAATGCGTAAAACAATGCTAAAATTTCAAAAAGTAAATACAGAACAGGTGAAACTTTTATAGCTATTAGAAATCATAGTAGTGGTGGCTCTTGGTATGGGGGAAGGGAGTAAGATGCATGAGGGGGCTTCTGGAATACTGGAAATGTTGTTTCTTTACCTGGGTGCTGGCTATATAGGGATGTTCAGTTTGTAAAATTTTAGTAAACTGTATTATAATTGCATTTTTCTGTGCATACTGTATACTTCCATTAAAAGTGCCAGTTGGGTCCTGGAAATTATCAAGAGGAACATTTTGTAAAATATATGATTAGCTAACCCTTAGGCTGTACAACTGAAACTAATAAAAAATAATATTGAATGTAAATTGTAATTTAAAATTTTTTAAAATTATTGTAAGTATTTTAAAAGGTGGATGTAAAAAAAAAAATCCTAGCCCTAACCGGTTTGGCTCAGTGGATAGAGCATCAGCCTGTGGACTCAAGGGTCCCAGGTTCAATTCCAGTCAAGGGCATGTACCTTGGTTGCGGGCACATCCCCAGTGGGGAGTGTGCAGGATGCAGCTAATCAATGTTTCTCTCTCATCAATGTTTCTAACTCTCTATCCCTCTCCCTTCTTCTCTGTAAAAAATCAATAAATTTTTAAAATATAAATAAAAAAATAAAAAATCCTATATAATAAAAGCCTAATATGCTAAGTGTCCGGTCATCGGCTATCCATTCAACCAATCAAAGTATAATATGCTAATGATATGCTAAGGCCGCTCAACAGCTTGCTATGATGTGCACTGACCACCAGGGGGCAGACACTCTGACCAGTAGGTTAGCTGGCTGCTGGGATCTGCCTGATTGGGACTGAGCGAGACGAGCCAGACATGCCCTGGAGCCCTCCCACGGTCTCTCCCCGGATGGCCAACCTCCCTCGTCCCTCCCCAGCCCCAATCGTGCACCGGTGGGGTCCCTCAGCCTGGCCTGCATTCTCTCGCAATCTGGGACCCCTCGGGGGATGTCAGAGAGCCGGTTTTGGCCCAATCCTGCAGGCCAGGCCAAGGAACCCCACTGGTGCATGAATTCGTGCACTGAGCCTCTAGTAGTAAATAAATAGTAGAACATGGATATTGGAAAAATCCTGAAGATAGTACATAAAAGGCAAATTTGGGACACACCAACTCCAACTCCGTTGGTAAAGAAGTGTTAAAAGACAAAATGCAACTGGGTAAATCTGAAGATCTAAATGGCTTTAATTAAGTGATTCATGAATCAGGCTGCATCCCATCTAGCAACTAGGTCACTCCAATGAGTTGTACAAAATGGAAGGTTTTATAGGCAGAAAGAGGGTGGGACTATGAAGTTAAAAGGATGCATTATTTCAGGGTCAGGATACCTTCCAGAGAATCTTATCAGGAAGGTTTTTATAGGAAGCAGGGTGGGGCAAGAGAGTTATTAGGGAAAGAGAAGAAAGAATTGTTTTTAGGCCTCTTGCTAAAGAGAGGGTTTGGGGGTTGGGGACAGGGCCCATGTGACAGATTACCTTACTGGTGCTTGCCTAGAAAATTCCAGACTGGTTAATTGTGTTTCTGAAAGATGTTGAAACTGCAATTATGTCATGTATTAAATCAGGTTTGGTATTGTGGTAGGCAGTTAGACAGACATGAGCAGAGAGCAAGGATGGTGGGCCAAGTACAGAAGGTCACCAGGATGGAAAACTCAGGGTGCCTAGCAACGGGCAAAACAGAGACCTCGCCCCCAGGATAACCTTTCTTCCCCTAGCATATCACTGGCCCTGAGGTTTAGACCTCCTGACTTCTCAAATCGCTGGTCATGAGGTTCATCAGACCCACCCCTGACCTTTCCTCCCCGGGCATGTTGCTAGTTATGCAGGTTAGACCTCCCTAGAGGGAGAATGAACAAAGGGGCCGGAGAACAGTCCTTAAGCAGTAAGCTCCCAGGACAATGAGTTTCTGACCTGCATCCAATTCGTCTAGGCCTCAGTTGTATTTCAGCTTCAGGCCCAGAAAAGTAGCAAAACCAGACAAGTGCTGCCATAGCTGATCTCAGGACCAGCTGCATTGACTAATGACTTCCTGCCCTGGCACCATCCACTCAGTGGAGACCAGGACCCTGAAAGGACACACCTGCAGAGCTGATGAGTCTTCTGTTGGGATCCCCCCCTCAGACCTCCAGATAAATACCCTCAAGCTGGAGGACCCTGTGCTTGCTGCCCCCAGGAGTGCTCTCTTTGCCTCTCTTTTTCCTAAGCTCCACGGGCCTTTCTTTCGCCTCTGTAACTTACTTCCTGAGCCCCTTTCTTCCACAGCTCACGTATTCTACCTCACTTTCTAAGTAAACTTTCTCTTATAGTTTGAGTCTTGACTCTGAATTCTTTCTTAGCGAGAACTCAAGCACCGAGGTTGCTGAACTAAGGTCCAGTCTGACTTCACCGGTCTGACCTGGTGCAGTTTCAGAACCAACAGTATCCTGGGCTTGCAGCACCAGTGACACCATTTTACTTTTGTTATATATATAAATTTATTTCAGAGAGGAAGGGAGAGGAAGAGAGAGACTGAAACATCAATGATGAGAGAGAATCATTGATCGGCTGCCTCCTGCACACCCCACACGGGGGACTGAGAGCCTGCAACCCAGGCATGTGCCCTGACTAGGAATCGAACCATGACCTCCTGGTTCATAGGTCGATGCTCAACCACTGAGCCACATGAGCCGGGCCAGTGATGCCATCTTAGGCCTGTGATTTTGTTTCTCAGAAAAAAACTTAGGGGATGGCCCCATCCAAACTTCTCTCCCATTCTCCCCTCCCCCCAGCTCAAGTCCTCAACTCCAGCAGGATGCAAACCCTCACTCTCTCCAGGAAGGTTTCATCAGCTGCTCCCCCTTCAGACATCCCTGCCAAATCCTAACTCTTTGCAGGGAGCTGCTCTCTCCGCTTGGCTGTTTCTACCATTCCTGTTAGCCCTTCACCATCTGCTGCCTGGTAATTGAATTACAAGCCTTTGGAAGAGATAGATCCCACAGCATTTAACAATTCCTCCATTGGACAAGTTATGTTTCTGGGTTTCACTTTCCGCACCTATAAAAACCAGGAGGAAGGGGGGTGAGGACAGTATAATGGTCATAATCTGAGCTTTGGAGTCAAACTGCCCCAGTTTGTATCCCAGCTCCACCACTTACTAGTTGTCAGACTTGGGACAAGTTTCATAACCTCGTTGTGCCCCAGTTTCTCCACCAGTAAAATGGGGGTTATGATAAACCCCTGACAGTGTTGTTGGTAAGGTGAAAGGTTATCCGTGCAAAGTGCTTAAAACAGTGCTTAGTAACTGTTACCCATTATTGCCATCATCTGCAAAGAGGAGCAAACGTAAACCCCTTTCTCATTTCAAAGATGAACGGAAAGGATACAGTGGGATGGTGGTGGGGGAAATGTGCCTACGATTCAAGGAGGGGGGGGGATTTGTCTGATAACATCAGGGCTCAGGAGGATGCGTGTGGGCAAGGGGGGTACACAGGCCCCACCCAGGACCTACCCCCCTTTGGCACTTAGCCTCCTTTGATTTGGGGTGCTGTCACTCTCAGCTCAGAGTCCTGGCTTTTTGAGAAGTGAAGGTGAACTCCCCGCACGGAGCCAGATGTGTGGTCCCTTCCTCTCTAACATTTCTTTGGAAACATGGTGTTTGCAACAAGGTTTGCCCAGCCTGAGGACCAACATGAAACTGAGCCCCGCGCGGGCTCCGTGGCCGAGTGTTCCGGATTGCCGGCTCCATCCCAGGAGGGGGCGTGCGGGAGGCCGCTGATGGATGATTCTCTCTCATTAACGTTTCTCTCTTTCTCTCTTTCTCTCTTTCTCTCTCTCTCTCTCTCTCTCTCTCTCTCTCTCTCTCTCTCTCTCTCTCTCTCGTCAATGAAAATATTTCAAAACAAAAACAAAACAAAAAACACAGAGCAGTGATTCCCTCTGGGTTTCTGAGCCTTTGTGTCCCGGCAGGCGGGCCCGCACACTCCTCCTTCCACCTCCTGCCTCTCTCAGAGCTACCAGGCCAGCCCCTCGGCCAGCGCCTGCCTCTGGCCCTTTGGGTAAACTGAGGTGGGTCACGTTTCTCCGTGGGCGGGGCATCCCCAGGGCAGGCTTGGCCCCTCTTCGGACCCTCCAGGTCGGCGCAGGTCGGCCCGCGACGAAGGCCACGTGCAGCAAGGCCGAGGGCTCCGGGACCACCACAGCGGGCGCCCGAGGTCCTCCCAGGCCCCACGGCCGAGCGCCCGCCTTCCCTTCGGTCGTACCTGACGAACCGCGGCCCGGGTCGCTCTCGCCTTGGGCCTCCTGCTCAGGCTGCGCGGCCGCCCCCACGTCTGTGCTCTCGGAGCAGCCCATGTAGCCCGACGCCCCGTGAGGACTCCTGGGCTGAGGGACTCCGAGCGGAGGCCGCGCGCCCCCTGCTGGCCGCGGGTGGTGGGCGTGGCGTGGCGGGCGGGCGGTGGGCGGGGCCGGCGAGGCCGGATGGTGGGCGGGGTGAAGGAAACGGTGGGCGGGGCTGGCGGGGCTGGCGGGGCGGGCGCTGGGACTCCCGGGTGACTACCCTCTTTTAAGCTTGTGGATTCTTTTTTTAAATATTAAAACGCGCCCACTAAACATAAAAAAGAAAATGCATTGTGGAAAGAAGAAAATCAAAAGCATCATCAAAAATCTTATCCTGAAAACTTTTACCATTTTTTCCAGTTTTCCCGCCTCCTTGAATAGTTTACACCCAGCTTTTCATTTAACACAGGTATCTCCCGCGTTTCGGGATTTCATGTTAAGCCACTTCGCTTTTACCCAAGACCTGCCTTAGTACATGTTTTCACTAACAAAGAAATGTGAAGAGCATTCTCACTCCTACGAAACAGTATGCTCGGCGTTCGTTTTACAGGGAGCATTAGAGAGGCAGTGCGCACCCGAGGATGGCCCCGCCAAGCTCCTTGCCTGGGACCACACAGCATCTCAGCCGCAAGCTGCCGCGGCTTTGAGCCATTTGTGAGCATCTTGCTTTACCTCCATTTATTGTGTGCCTTCTGCTTTTACTATTATGTTACTGTTCTTCTAGGTTTTGTGTGGTATTTGGTATGATTTTGTAGGTTATTTTCGGGGGAGGGGGGTGTCTAGGGCTGCTAAAAAAAATTCCTTATCGATTAATGGCAATTGCTTACAAAAGGTTTCATAGTTCGCTCTACTTTTGGATTGGGGGGGGGGTGCTCTACTAGCATTTTCCATCCAAATAATGGCCTGTCTTCCACCCTCACCTCAGGTTTTGCCAATGAATGAGACTTACACAGTCTTATTTTAAACAGAAGGCCCTAGCCAGTCTGATTCAGTGGATAGAGTGTCGGCCTGCGGACCAAAGGGTCCCAGGTTCCATTCCAGCCAAGAGCATATGCCTGGGTTGCAGGTTCAGTGCAGGAGGCAACCAATCGATGTGTTTCTCTCACATTGATGTTTCTCTCTGTCTTTCCCTCTCTCTTCCCCTCTTTCTAAAAGATCAATGGAAAAATATCCTGGGGTGAGGCTTAACAAAAATAAACAAAAAAAAAGAAGCCTGCTCACCCCATCCTCACCTCCACATCCACCTCTTACCTTGCACTTTGTTTTTATATAGCACAGACAACCTAGTGGGTTTGGCTCAGTGGATAGAGCCTTGGCCCTCAGGCTGAAGGGTCCCAGGTTCAAGTCTGATCAAAGACAAGTACCTCTCAGTGGCAGGCTCAATCCCCGGCCCACACGGCTCCCCTCCCTCCTTCCAGACCCCCTTGGTTGCAGTGAACATCGTTGTGTTTAGAGCTCTAAGGCTCTCCTTCCACATGGCCAAATGGCTTTTCCAGAATGGTGCTCCCCATCTGTACTCCCGGAGCGTGGTCATGAACCTGAGAGTGATTTTTTAAAAACCAAACGCATCAGGTGGGGTCACAGTTCCCCACCAATGCAGTGCTTTCTTTTCCCTTCGTTCAATGAAGTAACATATGTTAAGCATCCAGCCCAGATCCGGCCTGGTTCTAGGGTTACAGGGTGTCTAACACAAGTTTCCTGCTCTTGAGGAGCTCCATCCCAGCTGCGCGTGAGGGAACTTGTCTGGTCACCAGATGTGTGGTAGTGGTGCAGGCCCTTTGTTTTCATCTGGCTTTGTGGGCAAGCTTGTTTCCTGCTTTTCTTGGGAGCAAACCAGAGGCAAACGCTCTTGGAAAACACTGGGTGTTTATTTGCTTAAATACAGAAAACAAAAGCTGAACCAAAGCCTTTTAAAAACGGCCACTGCTCAAGGCCAAAGTGAATCTGAATACTAACCTTCATCCAGGTGTTTGCAGTCTCTTACAGCAACTAATAGAACTACGCCAGGGCCTTTTAAAAGCCAAGAAAAGCCCCCCTCCCCCCCTCTGTGAGCCAGGTCCACATTTTCTTTGTTCAGTTCAAATGATTGTTTCAGAGAATTTTTTAAGAACATGCTGTTCAACTTATGCTAAAATTACTATTTTGTCAGCAACATTCCAGTTGGGGTTGTCTTTTCTTTTTCTCTATTTAAAGCACACATTTAACTAAAATGATGGCTTTTCCATTTATTTATTTATTTTTTTATACCTGGGGGAAAGTAGCTGAGAGTCATGTGCTTACCTGAGTCATCCGCACATATACCAACCATTTTTGAGGCACTGAAGATGAGCCGGGCATCCTGCTGAGTATTTTATTCACATCATTCCATGTTATCTGCCCAAGAGCCCTGTGTGGTAGGGACTAGCATTATTATTATTCCCATTTTCCAGATGAAAATCCTGACCCTCGGTGGGTAAATTGCTCAGGATCACAGAGCCTGAGACTCCAATTATGGCACAAGGACCTAGTCCCCTCCACTTTCAGTCTTGTTCCCCTCACCTCCTGCCCCTGTGTGGCAGGTCTGTGACATCTCTGCCCCCTCATGACTCCCCAAAACTTGTCTCCATCCAGCACACACTTTTGACACTAGCTACAGGCCAACCAGTCAGTGTGATGGGACCTAGGACTTCAGAGGAGAATAAAACGAAACTTCCTGCATCGCTGAAATTTACAGGGATTTGGAAGAGAGGAGACAAATTTCTCAGCACACCATGGAAGGAGGCCCTTTAGTGATCTTCCTCTCTCCCTGCTCTCCCCAGAGCCAAGTGCACAGTGAAGCCAGGTCACCTTGGGGCCCTGAGATTAAGAAGCTGGCTCAGCTTCCTGCCACCACCTTTCTTTGGCTGACTTACCTCTACTCATCTTTCAGGGCTGGGCTCAACGATGGACCAAATGCTTCCCTCATTGTTGCCCTCGGTGGCACTGTCCATACCCCCTCAGCGCAGCTCCAGGAGGTCTCTTATAGGGGCCTTCCAGGGGCAGAGATGGTGTGGGAAAAGAACAGCTTCACCAGAAGCCTGAGAAAACGCTAACTCTTCCCATCAAAGACTGGAGGTGGCTGGGAGGCTGGGAGGAGCAGAGAAGGGAAGTCCCCCAAGCTACCCTTTGACACCAACAACGTTTTCCCCACTTATAAAGGCAGATCCGTGTGTGTTTAATTCACCTTTGTGTCCCTAGCACCTGGCTCAGTGCCTAAAAGAATGAACGTGAACAGCCTATCACATAATATCAATCGTCAATTATACATTGAAAAACATTCTAGTTGTTTGAGTTTTCTGGTTGTTTGAATTTGCCCTGGGAGTTAGATTTTCAAGCAATTTACCTAGCCCAGCCGGCGTGGCTCAGGAGTTGAGTGTCAACCTATGAATCAGGAGGTCACAGTTCGATTCCCAATCAGGGCACATGCCCAGGTTGTGGGCTCGATCCCAAGTGTGGCACGTGCAGGAGGCAGCTGATCAATGATTCTCTCTCATGATCGATGTTTCTATCTCTCTCTTCCTCTCTGACATATATATATATAGTGAATTAAAAATAATAATAAAAAATAAAGCGATTTCTCTATTATTAGAACTTTTTGCTTGAGTCACACATGAACTCCATGTTCCATTTTAAAGGAGATTATAACACTGCGTCACCTGTCTGTGCTTTAGTCATCCAACACAATGAACTAAGTATGTCAGGCAAGATAAAAATAAAATGCACGCTGGTTTTGCTGTGGATGGAAAGGTCGACATCAAAACTGCTTGTGGCAGGTGGTTGGGAGATGTACCTCCTGATGCCTCCAGTCAGAATGGCCTCCTGCCTCAAAAAGTTCCCACTGCCCTTGTCCTGGCCACTGTCATCCCAGGCAAGAAGAGCAGAAGACCAGGCTTTGTCATGAGACAGAACTGAATGTGAACCCTGCTCCGGCCATGAGCTGTCTGATTTTGAGCAAGTTGCTGAACTTCTCTGGGCCTCCACCTTCTCTATAAAACGAGACCTATTTTAATATCTACATGGCAGGATAGCTATGAAGAATAAATAAAAGTAAACACTCAACATAATTGGCACTAAGTACACACTCAGCTAATGGGTGGTTTCTGCCTCCCCTTGGGAGCTGTGACTCAAGGTCCCCTGGAAAAAAACTCCAAATACTCTTACGTTAGTAATAACACATGGGCATTATTATGCCCGTGTTGCAAATGAGGAGTCTGAGACTAATGGGGTTAAATAGGTTCCTCTAAAAAAGTGGCCAAACGAGAATTTGCTCCCAATTTTATCTGACTCCCACGTTGGTGACAGATGCTACACACTATTGCCTCTGAAGCAGCTTCATCTGGTTTGTCATTTTCTTGGGCTGGCTTTGTCTTCTGGTTCAAGAAATGTTTCCCCTGCCGTTTTAATCCTTATTTCCCCCCGTGACTCACGGTTGGCTGAACACATGGTTAGGACTTATTCTTGCTTCAAGAATAGTGTTTTTATTTTTAGAGTAAAATATGCACAACATAAAATTGTGTGTTTTTTTCCCCCCTAAAATACAAAAGAGTTTACACTGAAAAATAAGGCTCTCTCCCAAGCCCCAAATCTCCCTGCCTGGAAGTAACTACAGTTAGGTGTTTGTGGATCCTTCCAGAAAGAATCTTTGCATTGATAATGAGGACAGAGCTTTACGGTGGGAATTGAGTCCTTTTCCTGTATCGGGCAAATGAAAAATGAGTGTCAGTGATATTGCAAATCAGTCAACTTCAGGGGGGAAGGGCGTCAGATTAGCCTGAATAAATACTGAGGATTAAAGATAATCAAAAGCCAATCAGTTTGGGAACAGAACTTTCAAGTCTGAGCTTCTGGACCCATGTGTCCCATGGAAAGATGCTCTTGCAACTAGATTCTATATTTTAAAAAATATTGTGTGCTATCTAAAAATATTGTCCTGGCCATGGCCAGCTTGGCTCAGTGGATAGAGCGTCAGCCTGCGGACTGAAGGGTCCCGGGTTCGATTCCAGCCAAGGACACATGCCTGGGTTGTTGGCTCGATCCCCAGTAGGGGGTGTGCAGGAGGCAGCCAATCAATGATTCTCTCTCATCATTGATGTTTCTATCTCTCTCTCCTTCTCCCTTCCTCTCTGAAATCAATAAAGAAATATATTTTAAAAAAATATATTGTCCCGAGGAATCTTTACATACAGAGTAATAAAAGGAGAAATATGGAACCTAGGAGTTATCACAAATCAATGATGTTCTCACAAAGGAGACTTAATAAATCAAACATACCAAGGGGTTAGAGAATTTATTTATTTCTCAGATATTTATTGAGCACTTAGATGTTCCAGGCCTTCCTCATGCCAGGAGCTGGAAAAAAAGGAGTTAAGCAACTACACAGTTGTTATTTCTACTTCCCTCTTTATCTGTCTTTCTATCTATTCCATTATTACTTCATCGAGTCTCCCAGACCCCTACGAGGTCCAGTGAGATAAAGACATTCACCCAAGGTCAAGTAGCTAATCGTGGCCGAGTGAGGACCACAGCCTGCGTCTTCCGCCTGCACATCCAATGCACCTTCCCCGACACAGCTGCAGCTCTCAGAGCCCAAGACCTACGTAAAGTCCCTGATCAAGTCTTTAATTGCTGCAAAGGAACTGCTCCTAACATGCTGAGGCCCCACACCAGGGTTCAAAGCAGCATCATTTGCAATAGCTAAATGGTGGAGGCAAGCTAAGTGTGCATCGATGGATGAATGGATAAATAACTTGTGGCAGCTACACCCAATAGGTTGTAATTCAGCCTTAAAAAGGAAGGACATTCTGACACATGCTACAATATGGATAACCCTTGAAGACATGCTAAGTGAAAAAGACAGCCTGAAAAAGGACAAATAGTGTGATTCCCCTTATAGAGGAGCATCTAAAGTAGACAAATTCATAGGGACAGAGTAGAATGGTGGTTGCCAGCGGAGAGTTATTGTTCAGTGCGCACAGAATTTCAGCTGGGGAAGATGAGTTTTGTGCATGCAGATGGTGGTGGCGGTTGCACAACCATGTGAAGGTACTTAAGGCCTCTGAACTCTACACTAAAAATTTGTTAAAATGGCAAGTTTTATGTTATGTGCATTTTACCACAATTTTTTTTAATTAAAAAGAAAAAATGCTGAGACTCCTCTATGCTAGCCCAGACAGGACAAAGGGCGAGAGGGAAGGACAGACTCTACTGGAATGTGCCCATCATGACATTTGCTGGAACAAAAATGATGTGTGCCGTGGGCATCCAGACACATGTGACTTCCCAGCATCTCCTTCCTCTTCCTTCTGGAAACAGCACCCTTTTTTCGGGTGGAGGAACCCAGACCACCAAGTTCAAGGGAACCCAGACCAGGCCAGTCACATACCCCATCACTGAGGTCATGACATTTGAGTAAACAGAAGCTTAGAAAAAGTAAGTCATTTTACATCAGAATCTGTTCCGACATCGGTTCAAATGCCAGAGTGGTTTTCCAAATATGTCTGAAAATTCTTTCACACTGGTCCCTCCCAAAGGTGGAGCCCAGTATCCCCGCCCAGAGTTCGAGCTGAAGTCAGTGACTCACTTCCAACCAAGAGGACGTTGCCTAAGTGGGGACTGTGTGTCATCCAGGTCTGGATCCTAAGCGACATGTGGCTTCTCTCTCAAAAGCCTTGCCTTGCTCTAGCCAGCCGTGGGCAAACTACGGCCCGCGGGCTGGATCCGGCCCGTTCGGCTGTTCTATCCGGCCCGCGGAGCCAAAAGAGCGGAGGGTTCTCTTGCTCTCCCCTCCGCTCCTTTACTTTGAATTTATATTAGTTCACACAAACACTCCATCCATGCTTTTGTTCCGGCCCTCGGGTCCAGTTTAAGAACCCATTGTGGCCCTTGAGTCAAAAAGTTTGCCCACCCCTGCCAGTGGCCGTGTTAGGAGAACCCTCATGCACCCAGATGGAGAGGTCCATGCAGTGAGCAATGAAGGCTTCCTGCCAACAACCAGTGCAGAACGGAGGCCTCCCGCCAGCAGCCACCTGAGTGTTCCCTGGGAGGCAAAATCACGCCCCTTCCCGTTGAGAACCTACAGGGCCATGTGGCAAGGAACCCTAGATGCTCTCCGGAAGTCACATAGCAGGAAGGAATGAGGACCGCAGACCTAACACAGCAAGGACTTGAATTTGCCATCAATATGAATGAGTTGGGAAGCAGATTTTTCCCCACAGAGTCCCGGGGTGGGAACTCGGCCTGGCTGGTACCTGAATTTTGGTCTTGATGTGGGAGATAGTAAACGCGTGTTGTTATAGCTGCAGCGTTTGTAGGGGTTTGTTAGGCGGAAGCAGAGACCTCGAGTTCCATGAGACGTGTCTATATTGCTATAATAATTTCCTCCACTGCTTTTCCCCCTGAAGCCACTTGAAATAGGTTTCTGTTATTTGCAACTCAAAATGTCCTAAGTAAGACATGACCTCACAGGCCGATTGAATGGCACAATTGTATTGATCTGTATATTTCACTGTATATAAATTCCACCCCAATTTAAAATTAAACAAGAAACAACTACCTCACAGGGTTGCAACACACTGACGGTTGTGTGTTAGCCAGGAATCTTTTGGATACAAGCGACGGAAACTCAAACTGGGGTAAGCTAAAAAAGGAATGTATAGGCTCACACAAACATCTAGGGGCAGGTCTGTGCTGTAGTTCTCTATTGCTCGATTTCCTTTCTTTTTGAAGCTGAATGGCATTCCACTTTATGTAGATAGCATATTTTGTCCACCCATTTATTTGTCGATGGGCGTTGGGACACTTGCTTCCACCTCTTGGCTACTGTGAATATGCTGCTGTGAACATGGGTGTGCAAATACCTCTTCAAGTCTCTGCTTTCAGTTCTTTCGGATACGTACCAGAAGTGGGGATGCTCATCATATGGTAGCTCTATTTTTAATTATTTTTAAATATGTTTTTATTGAATTTTAGAGAGAGAGGAAGGGAGAGGGATAGAGAAATAAAAAACATCGATGAGAGAGGATCATCATCGATCAGCTGCCCCCTGCACATCCCGCACTGGAGATCGAGCCCGTAATCCGGGCAGGTGCCCTGACCAGGAATCGAACCGGTGACCTCCTGGTTCCTGGGTCGACGCTCAACTGCTGAGCCACACCGGCCAGGCTATTTTTAATTTTTTAAGGAACTTGCGTACTGTTTTCCATAGCAGTTGCACCATTTTACCTTCTCATCAACAATGCACAAGGATTTCTTCACGCCCTCACCAACACTTCTTATTTTTCACACTGTTTTTTGGTTGTTGTTGTTGTTGTTAATCCTCACCCTAGGATATTTTTTCATTGATTTTTAGGGAGAGTAGAAGAGAGAGGGAAAGACAGAGAGAAACATGGATGTGAGAGAAACACATCGATTGGTTGCCTCCTGCATGAGTCCTCACCAGGGCCCAGGGCCGGGGAGGAGCCTACAACCAAGGTTCATGCCCTTGACCGGAATCGAACCCGGGTCCCTTTGGTCCCCAGGTCGATGCTCTATCCCCCGAACCAAACCAGCTAGGACTGTTTTTTTCACACTGTTTTGTTTCTTTTCATTATTATTATTATTTTACCTCACTGGATGCAGTGTGGTGAATGCAGAGTGGTGAGTGGCTGGAGTGAGAGATGAACCTGCACAGCACTTGACCTGGCCAAGATGTGAAATGTTCTCACTAAAAGCGTTGCTTTGTAATCATGGGTCCAAGGCAAGTTTCGGGCAGTTTGTATCAGCTTGTCAACACTTGGTTGATACTTGTGAGATTGATGATTTGCGTCTTGTCTCAATGAGACCCCCTTGGGGGCTCTGCCTTTGGGTTAGTTCCATACCAAGAATATCCTATGTGACCAGCAGAAGCCCGGCTGGGTTGCACGTTGGGCACTGTGCTTCCAAGGTGTTCAGTCCCATGGTGGTGGTTCCTGATCTAAAAGCAGAGGTACGTCCGTTCAGCTCTGCAGAAAGGGGACAAGTGGTGCCCGCAGCTGGCCTCTCCAGACCCTTTGCTGTGAAGCAGACTCTGGCTCCTTCTATGCATGACCTTACTTTAATGCGCTTGCTATATTTTAGCCCTTTCTGCACCATTGTCATTTTGGATCCCCTTTGGTTTCTTTAGGAATCAAAGCCTATCTACCTGCCACCATCACCTCCAGGGGGAATGACTGGTTCTATGGTAGCCCAGTGTCTGGCACAAAAGATGCCTTTATTGTAAATATTTGTTGAATAGTCCAGGCTAGATAGAGCTGGTGAGGAGTGAAGAGTGAGGACGGGGTCCTACAATCCAGCTCCTTCTGCACTCTCCTGAGCACACAGACTGCTCATCAACAGCTGCTCAGTAAACACTTCGCAAATCTATACTAATAAAAGGGTAATATGCTAATTAGACTGAGAGACCTTCTGGACATCCTTCTGGACAAAGCCATGATGGCGGGGCCAAGGCAGAGGCGGTTAGGGGCAATCAGGCCAGGAAGGGAGGGCAGTTGGGGGTGATCAGGCCAGCGGGGGAGGCAGTTGGGGGCGATCAGGCTGGCAAGGGGGGGCAGTTGGGGGTGAGCAGGCTGGCAGGCAGAGTGGTTAGGGGTGATCAGGCAAGCAGGCAGGTAAGCAGTTAAGAGCCAGCCATCCAGGATTGCGAGAGGGATGTCCGACTGCCGGTTTAGGCCTGATCCCTGTGGGGTCCTAGATTGGAGAGGGTGCAGGCCAGGCTGAGGGACACACCCTCCCCCTCCCCCTCCCCCACCCTGTGCACGGATTTCGTGCATGGGGCCACTAGTGAGTAAATAAATGAAAGGAAAAATAAGTGTTCTATTTACTTGGACTTGCCACAGAGTGAAAGAAAGGAAGGTCAGTAAGCTGGCACCATCAAGCTTGTTCTTCCTCCAGGCCTCCCGGACACACCTTTCTAATGACAGTTTCTCATGGTCCCTTTTAGAGACGTTGTCCTGAAGTGAGAGAGCTCAACGGATTTTATTCTTGCAGACATTTCACCATGCTCCCTCGTCACCATCGCCCCAGGGGCTCTCTGGCCTTTTTTGAACTGCCAAGAATGGTTTAAAAGCAGATTTTTTTTTTTGATACTAGTTAGTTTTTGTCAATCCTGCCTCTTTTAAAGTTTCACTTTCCAAAAATAGCCCATAAATTTGCTTTCCTCTAAAAACCTCTAAAGAGAGGAATTCTCTACACTTATAAAAAAAAAAGTCTTTTGAAGTCCTGGATCTAGAGATATCTTAAAGTGCGAACATCATTTCTTTTTCTTTTTAAAAAAATAATATTTGCTTTTTAAAAAAATTTGATTTTAGAGAGGAAGGGAGAGGGAGAGAGCGATAGAAACATCAATGATGAGAGAGAATCATTGACCGGCTGCCTCCTGCACACCCCCTACTGGGGATCAAGCCTGCAACCCAGGCATGTGCCCTTGATTGGAATCGAACCCAGGACCCTTCAGTCCAGAGGCCGACACCCTATCCACTGGGCCAAACCAGCTAGGGCCATTTCTTAAACTTCTGTTTCTCTCCCTTAAACACCACTAGCACCTCAAATATGTGTGAGGTCTCTCTCAAGTTCCATATTATTTTTATTCAGTAGCCAAGAAACACCTTTTGTGCTTGAAATGGGCTTTAACAGAAGGGTCTATGAGTAAGTACTCATTAAAATTTTTCTGAGTATTAATAAAAATGAACTTAATGGCTCACTGAAACCATTGGAAGTAAAAAAAAAAAAAGTGGAATTGCCCTTGGCTTTAGTACTTAGAAAAAGAGCATCAGGTTTCTTAATCTGGCCCTCTTAAGGGGTTGTACAGATAGCATCTATAATAATAAAGGTAATAATAATGAAAAATGAACTAAGCCACCCCGCCAGTGTGCCTCAGGCTTTGAGCATCAACCCATGAACCAGGAGGTCAAGGTTCAATTCCCAGTCAAGGTACATGCCCAGGTTGTGGGCTCGATCCCCAGTAGGGGGAGGGCAGGAGCCAGCCAATCAATGATTCTCTCTCATCATTGATGTTTCTACCTCTCTCTTCCTCTCTCTAAAAATCAATAAAAACATATTTAAAGAAATAAAAAAGAACAAAGCAAAAAAAGCTTATCTTGGGCAAAGAAATGTAAATTTTGGTATTTACCCTTGGAAATGGGTTTGCCTGGTCTCTGGTAACTTTCTTACCACATTTGTAGTCAAGAACGAAGCTACTTTTGGAGAAACTGTTCCAAGGGGTTAGAGACCCATAGTTTTCTCACCCAAAGATTTTGCTTCTGTTGTATTTCCTGTGAGATCACAGCCTTACTTTTCATATCTAATCACACCTTTTTCTGGGTCAAGTTAAGATAATAACAAAGCATTTTTGTTTTTCAAATATGTTTTTGGGGACTCTTTCACATGTAACTGGCAAAACCCCCAAAATACCTAGAATAAATGAAAAGGTAATTTATTGGCTCACCTAAAGTAGTTGGCTTTAGGCACAGCTTGATCCAGGAGCTCAAACGTCATCAAGACACACTCCCTTTCCCTTAAATAGGCCTTCTCTAATGGAGAGCATAATGATGACTGAGAGCCCAGACTTTCATTTTACCAGCTTAGCATTCTCAGGCAGGAGAGCATCTTCCCAAACCTCTTTGGCAGAAAATGCTCAAGGAGGAATTTTGAATGGTCTCAGTTGGCTCATGTACCCGATTCTAAACCATTCATCATGTCCAAGGGCATGGAATTCTTTGGGAGGTGGATATGATCAAACCCACTCAAACTACACAGGGCAGGTTTTCCCATAGGGAAGAAGAATGCTGTTTCCAGAAGAGGGAAGGGATGTCAGGCTGACAAACACAACACATATTCCCCATAGAAAGCCTTTCAGAGGGACTTAGTGGGACAGAGAGGCAGCAGGAAGTAAGAAGCCCGGGATGGGGCACCAACTGTGGGACACACTTTTTTTTTTTTTTTTTTTAATTTTCAATTTCCTCCTTTCCTCTTCCCTTCATTCATCTCTTGCAATAAACCTTCTTGCTTGCTGGAAACAGCAGCAGCAGGAGCTGTGACTGTAGACTTTCAACACAACCTAGGAGGATTTTAATAGGGATATAAACAACAGGGGCTGGTCAGGCTTGCTGAGAAGGTAATTTCGAGTGAGGTCTGAGTGATGAGAAGGAGGGAGTTTGCCAGGTTAAGTAGGAGAGGTGAAGCCAGGTCCAGTAAAGGAGATAGCTGGCACCAGATTATGGTGTCCTGGCAGGGAAGGCACATTTCATTCAACACAGGAACGTTCTCTGTGGCTGGGGCAGAGGCTGTGTGCGAGGAAGGGGGCTGGTGATGAGAGAGCAGCAGAGGGGAACCTCAGGGCAGATTGCAAAATGCCTTGAACTTCATGCCAAAAGATTTGGACTTTAATCTGATCCCTAGGTGTTGGGGAACGAGGCAGGTCTTTAATCCTAGAATTAATTTTTCCAATATTTTTATGATGATATCTCTGACCGTTGAGGGGAAGGGGATTGGGCAAGGCTGCTGGCAAGGAGCCCAGTTAGGAGGCAAAGGTGGGAGTCCTAGCAACAAGGGACAAAGACCCCTAAGGCAGTCGTAGAAGGAAGGGTGGGATGCCCGCGGTAGAGTGCAGGTGGCACCCACGGGATTTGGTTCTGCCACTGTTCGGGGAAGAACTGATTAGCAGAAGATGTCTACAGAGACAAGAGTTTGAAGCAAGGAGCTACTGCCCTCCCATGGCAAATAATTAACACAGTGAATCATCCATTAAGAGACAGGAAAGTGCGCTGTATTCTCAGAACAGAAGATGCCTGGTGCTGGGAAACCACGTCAGGAGGTACTTGTTGCATAAGTGTAGCCTTTCATTTCACTTACTGCCCAGCAAATGTTTATTAGGCTCCTATTATGTGCCAAAACCTGTGCTACATGCGGGGTAGAGACTGGAAAGTGAAACTGGCATGATGCCTATCATCCTGGAGCTGTCTGTGTGCAAGGGGAGAACGATAAACAAATGTATGTTTAATTGACATTGACAGTGTTGAGTGGATGGAGGCAATCAATTCTGGGTGCGATGAAAAGAAAGGCACAGGGAGCTAAGAACCTCCCAAGGTGGGAGGTCAAGATGAGGCTGGGTTCCGAGTGGGACTGTTCACATCACCTCTCACCTGGGGAGGGCATGTTCTATCTAGACCAGCAGATGTTCAAATAACGCAAATTTTGTTATGGTGATAAACTTCACTTTGACTTCACAAATTACTCTTCCTCCCAAGTATCTTACAGGTGTTTTTTTAAAGCTCGTGTCTTTTTTTTTTTTTTTTTTTTTAATCCTCACCTGAGGATATTTTTCCGTTGATTTTTAGGGAGAGTAGAGGAGAGCGGGAAAGACAGAGACAAATATCGATGTGAGAGAAACACGCAGGGCCCAGGCTGGGGAGGAGCTTGCAACCGAGGAACGTGCCCTTGACCGGAATCGAACCCAGGACCCTTTGGTCCACAGGCTGACACTATATCCACGGAGCCAAACTGGCTAGGGCTTATTTTATTTTTTAATTAATTTATTTTTTTAAATAATTTTTTTAAATGTTTTTATTGATTTCAGAGAGAGGATGGGAGAGGGAGAAAGAGGTATAGAAACATCAATGATGAGAGAGAATCATTAATCGACTGCCTCCTGCACGCCCCCAACCTGGGCATGTGCCCTGACCAGGAATGGAATGTGACCACCTGGTTCATGGGTTGACACTCAACCACTGAGCCACACCAACTGGGTTCGTTCTTCCTTCCTTCCTTCCTTCCTTCCTTCCTCTCTTTCTTTCTCTCTTTCTCTTTCTTTCTCTTTCTATCTCTTTCTTCCTTCCTTCCTTCCTTCCTTCCTTCCTTCCTTCCTTCCTTCCTTCCTTCCTTCTCTTTCTTTCTTTCTTTCTTTCTTTCTTTCTTTCTTTCTTTCTTTCTTTCTTTCTTTCTTTCTTCTTTCTTTCTTTCTTTGTAGAGAAGCAAGCAAGAATGTATTGACCACAGCAAAAATATACTTAGGACAGCGAAACAAGGAAGGGCATAGAAGAAGCACCAGCAGAGCCTAGGCTGGGCTGTGTTGGCTCTCTGGGAAGTCAGAGAAAAGGGGGCCTTGGAGACAGGTTCAGGGGTTAACCTGGGACGAGCTACCACTGCCCATTGCTCCCCTGGTTGCAAGTCTCATGGGGTCCCTTAGAGGTTAGGGGATACATGCCTGTGGGGGAAGAAGGAGAAGGGAATGGCACCAGCATGCTTCCTGGAGGGAGAGTGCCTCTTCAATTTTTTGTTTTTATTTTAAATATATTTTTACTGATATCAGAGAGGAAGGGAGAAGGAGAGAGAGATAGAGACATCAATGATGAGAGAGAATCATTGATTGGCTGCCTGCTGCACACCCCCCTTCATACCTCCCCTCCTGGGGATTGAGCCCGTAACCCAGGCATGTGCCCTGACCTGAATCAAACCATGACCTCCTGGTTCATAGGTCAATGATAACCACTGAGCCACGCCCGTCAGGCATCTCTTTCAATTTTAAATGCACTCGGAGGAACAACACCAACTTTACTTAACCTCAAGGCTTTATGACTGTAACTAATTTGGTATTTTAAAATGTACGATATGAGTCTTCACATCTGCTGACTGATGTATACGATGTCCCAGGGTAGATAGTTACAACAAAGGCTCCACTCAATCAGTGTTTCCTAGGTCCGAACACTTGTGTGGACCCCTCCCACACTGGTGTTTGGTGTGGCCATGTGATTTTCCCTGACCTATGGGACACTGGAAGACATGATACAAGCAGAGAATTAAAAAGTGCTGGAACACTGGGTTTGCCTGCTCTTCCTCCGGAGAGTGACCTGTGAGGAAGCCTGAGCTAGCCTAGCCTATCCACACTAATCTACACTAATAAAAGAGTAACATGCTAATTGACCATACCTTCTCGATGCCCCAGCCAATCAGGAGTGAGTATTCAAATTAACCCAACAAAGATGGCGGGTTAATTTGCATACACAGGCACCCAGTGGCCAGGGGTGTCCTGCATCACCCCAACCGCTCTGGGCCTCTGGGCAGCATGGGAAGGCAGAAAGACAGCTCCGGGTCGGAGCGGAAAGGCGGCTCCAGCCAGAGCGAAGGCGGTGCCAGCAGCCAGGGGAAGGAAGGCCCATTCTTGCACGAATCTTTGTGCATCGGGCCTCTAGTTAGAGGATAAGGAACAGAGATGAGTATCCCAGCGGAGGCCTCCTAGCCAATCTGCAAACTGACTGTCACCACATGAGTGACCCTAGACAAAATCACAAGAAAATCCATCTAGCTGAGCTCAGCCCAAAGTACAATCCCAAGGAAATTTTGAACAAACTAAAGGATTGTTGTTTTAAACCCCTAAAATTTAGAGTATTTTTTTATGGAGCAAAAGATCACTGATATGGCACAATCTTCAAATAGCCTAATGATTTTTTGCTTTAAAACAAGGAAACTTAAAGGCAGCAAAGATAAATGACTCTTCTATGATCTTACCCTAGTGTGGAGGTAGATCTGAATTCTTACTTGCATCCTAGACTCTAAAGGCCACTTCATCTCTGCCACCTCCAGTATTTCTTAGAAATACCCAAACCTAAAGCCTCTAATTAATCACGGTCCCCCAACGTTGGAGTTCTCTTAGCATGCGTCTTAAAGTGATATTAAGATAATGGGCTTTGCTTCCATTTTAAATAGCTAAGGACCAAGATTACATATAAATGTATAAGTAGAACTCGACTGATCATTTTCAAAATAGCCACATAACTTCATAATCAAACCTCATAACCTTCTGGGAAGTATATTATTTTCTCTATCATTCCAAACAAAAACTAGCTCAGAGGCAATATAAGAACATTTTACAAAATTTGTTGAAAGGAAGTCAGTGTGGCTCTCTTTTTTTTATTCTTTGTGCTTATGGAAGAACTGTATTTTTCCAGTTCTCTGAAATATGAGAACAATAACTACACTTAAAGTAGTGTAATATAACACATATGTTTCTGAATCTTTACAGATAGAGAATAATTTGTTCTCCAGGACATAAGAGAAACTCACATCCCTTTAATGTTTTCTGTACCTTTTTTTTTTTGAGAATCACTTTCAACTTTTTTTTTTTTTAATAATGAAGACTTGAAGATGTTAAGTTACTTGCCCAAGGCTACATACAGATTATAAATCATAGAGATGGAATCAAAAACTTTTCTTTTTGATGCCAAATCCCATTAACCGGCCTAACTAAAAGAGTAACTATTGTACAAGTAACACATGTTCATAAAACCCAAACTATACAGAAATATACAGATTAAAAAGCTCCCCCTCCTCCTTGTAGCAGGCTACAATGTCAGGTTATTTACCTGCCTTTCATTCCCCACGTTTTACTTCCTTACAGAACCTGGATTTTATGCAGCACCCCCACCCCCCTCCATAGCCACATGTATCTGGGGAGGTGGCCACTAGCCTAGCCTGGAAGTGTGGTCCTGATTGGTCTAGCCTTACATCAATTACAGTGGTTTGGACAAGGACCTGTGACACGTGGAACACACAGGGGAAGTGAGCTGGTGCATTTGTACTTAAGAGGACAGAATGCTTGTGGATGGCATGAGAACGTCCCTCAGAGCTCAGCTGCAGGAAGCTCAGCTGACGGGTGGCTGTTGCAGTGTCTAAGCCTCTGAGGCCATCTTCCCAGGGGCTGCTGGGAGCAGCAATGGGGTGTGGCTAACACACTCAGGCAGACTTGTTTCTGACAGGTGGCTTTGGCCTTCTCTGCTAGGGAAATTAAGTTGGGATGTTTCTCCTAAAACTACTACCTCTATCCCCCTCGAGAGGAGCTGCCTGACCACAAAGCCCACTCACTGAGAAGGGCAAAGCAGAAAGATGGAAAGAACCCGGGTCCCCAAGGATGCCCTGAGCTGCTGGGTAAACCAACCCCAGGGTGCCCCTCCCCATGGGCTTGTTGTATCTATAATAATAAAAGCGTAATATGCTAATTAGACCGGACCTCCTTCCAGATGACCTTCTGGACAAAGCCGGGGCTGCGAGGGAAGCCAGGGTCCCGGGTGCCAGAGGGAAGCTGGTGCCGGCAGCCAGGGGAAGGAAGGCCTACTCCTGCATGAATTTCGTGCATCAGGCCTCTAGTAAGATAATAAATGTCCTACTGTGTGAGCCTCTGAGTGGGAATTTTCTTGACTTGCAATGGGAAGCATTGCCACTGATACAATTCCTCTCCCATCTCACTTCCCACGAGAAACTTCTGGTAACATATTACTGTGAACTCCGCTGGGCCCCACTTAATTCCGGGGGAATACACACCAAAGGCAGTGTGAGCAAATAAATCAGCCTTAGGAGCAAGAGAGGGCAGATGTTTGGTGGGAGTTGCCTGGGACTGCGTGTGCTTTGAAAAGGGGAAGTATTCCAGACTATTCTAGCCACTCGCACCTGCTCTTGCTCTTCCCTCTTCCCCTCCTTGTTCCTCTACTCGGCTCCCCGGCCTCCTTCTCTGGCTTCACGTGTGCCAGACTCTGGGGACCATGAGGGAGGCGGGAAGGGAGTTGGCTTAGCAGTAAGAATCATCCCGCAGTCCTAGCTGGTGTGGCTCAGTGGATGGGCATCCTCCCCCCTCCCCCGTGCACCCAAAGGTTGCAGGTAGTGGCTGGATCCCCAAGGAGGGGGCGTGCAGGAGGCAGCCCATCAATGTTTTGCTCTCACATTGATGTTCCTCTCTCCCTCTCCCTTCCTCTCTCTCTAAAATTCAATTAAAAATATTTTTTAAAAAATAAACCACAGCCCTAACCAGTTTGGCTCAGTGGATAGAGTGTCGGCCTGCGGACTGAAGGGTCCCAGGTTCAATTCCAGTCAAGGGCATGTACCTTGGTTGTGGGCACATCCCCAGTAGGAGGTGTGCAGGAGGCAGCTGATCGATGTTTCTCTCTCATCGATGTTTCTAACTCTCTATCCCTCTCCATTCCTCTCTGTAAAAAATCAATAAAATCAGTTTTTAAAAAAAAAAAACAAAAAAAATCACAAATCTCCCTCTCCTGCCAGGTGTGGAGCCCTGCCCTGTATTCCTACAGGCCCCACCCCCAAACCTCAGCCCCACCCACCTCCTGGCTCTAGGCACCACCCTCCTCGCCTCCATCCACTCTCCGCCCACTCTCTCCCTGCCTGGATCAGACCTCTGACCCGGTCTGCCTCCCTGTTCAAGGGGTTGTTTTGAGTCTGTAAACAAACAGAAAAAACAAAACAGAACAACCAGAAAGTGTTCCTTCTTCCTAAGGTGCCTATTGTTAGACCCAAACAACCAACGTGGGTCACCTAGCGAGATCCTCCACTTTACCTTCTGAGAGATGGAGTCCTTCTCAGATGCTTAGCCCACCTCCAAGGTAGGAAGTTGAAGACTGAGTTCTGCACTCTGCTCCTCCCTCGCAGGAACTGCCTCTGGCAAGAACCGCAGTTCCTCCCCATTCCAGGGTGCTTCCCACGTTCAGCCAGCTTTCAGCCTCTCTGTGGACCTCCAACTGGCCCGGCTTGGGGGTGGATTTGGTCTGGGTGGGAAGATAAAAGCGGCGTGGCTTTTTCTGAGCTGTTGTAGGCCAGCCTACCTATTATAGCAAACATTAAAATAGCACCCAACCACACAACACATTAAATACACTTTCTGGGTTTGGGCTGTAAATGTTATTTGAACAAGATGGGGAAAAGTGAGTCTACTATTCCAAAGTTTATATAAAAAAGAGGGAGATACAAATAGATGTGTGTTTACTTATTTGGCAGAGTGAGTAGAGTGGAAGAATAGACCATTAAAAAAAACAGGGGAAGAGAAGAAACTGAGTGGAAAGAACAGAAAGAAAAGCTAGACTTCTTTGACCATAACTTGTTTTGTAGGTTGAAGGAACCATGTAATTATGAAAAATAAAATAAATAACAAGCAATATCTAGTGGTAAAAGCAAAAGGACAAGAAGTTAACTGTGGATCCAATTGTCAGCAGAGTCACATTGTGGATAACAACATTCTTCGGGCACTATTGGAGGATACTGGAGAACCTACTCATTATTTTGAAAGTTAGGCAATAGTTTAACTAAAAAAAAGAGAAAATAAAGAGACCTGCCTGGAGTCAGCTCTGAATTTCTCCAATACCGGAGACAGGCGGGCTATAGGACCCTGGGATCCCTCGTGGTCCTCAGCCACCCTGTGTGTGTCTAATTTTTTCCACTGCAGGCTGTTCTTGGCGTTACTCTTACTATCGCTTCATCTGCCCTAGACATTTTGAGCCAGGAGGCAGGGGCAGAGTGTGATTTGCCCTGGGCCCCTCACCTGCCTGGGGAGAGCTATTAGCCTGGAACCCTCCCTAAAGATAACTCTGAACACAGATTAAGCATGCATTTCAAGCATGATTTAATGGGAGTTCTTAATGTACCAAGAAATAAAAAGATAAGCAAAGACTAACTCAAAGATCAAAAGGGCAGAAGAACGTTGAACTGCCAAATCAATTTTTTTCTCCAAAATATATGTTTGCAAATTTGTACTGGCAGCAAACTTGAAGGATTTGGGCTTTGTGGTCTCATGGGCAAGCCTATAGCCAACTGCAAAGGCGAAAGTCTGCTAGTACTGGTTCCATCCTTTAGGGAGTCAATCAAATGCCACTTGTTGAATTCTCTTTATTCGTCCCTGCACTGCCCCTCTGTGTGCTTGGAGGTCTTTAGAATGTAAGAGTTGGCCTGTTCAATGCTGAGGAAATTAGTCCAAGGCAAATAAGACTGAGAGCCAGAAACACAGCCTGATTTCACTGGGAAGGTAAACCAGAGAAGGATGGAGCCATACTGTCTTCAAGTTTGTGAAGATTGATGAGGGTGCTACAGAAATGAAGTTTTCTACAGTTGCTCTGATGCGAAGTAGTCCTGAATGCACCAGGCAAGGGTTTTCCGAGCATGCCAGAGATAACGGAAGATCCCCTAGACTTCCAAGAATGAATGGTCAAGGGAAGACAGGCAGCTAAACGGATAATTACAATACAACCTAATGGCTGTGTGATAGAATTAGCCTGCCAGGCCACACACCACTGCAGGCCATTATTCACATCCAAGTCTAGAGCAACCGGGAGCGGGTGGGGAGAAATCGCTTGGCCAGAGTCAAGCTATTTGTGGTGAAGAACCAGTTGTTTTTTGTGAATATTGTGATTTATAATAAAATATATATTTGGTCTTCCTAAAACTCTTAGAGCTTTCTAAGTAATAAGAGGATAGAGGTGTCTAGAATAGATATTCATAACAAACCCCTTTTAACCACACCTGAGTTTATGGCAATGAGGTAACTTCAGGAATCCCCTAAGGAAAGCCTCTGGTTGCCAGGGAACCAACCAGATGATTAGACGGTTGGAACTCTCAGTCTGGGGACTCCACACCCTCCAGAGAAAGGAGATGGGCTGGAGATTGAGTTTGTTAACGTAAGAAACATTCAAACCTGTAAAAGAATTTTTGTGAGTTTATTGGACCCAACTGTCAACAATTGCCCAGAAGCAGACACTCAATGCACTGAGACAATGCTCCGGAGAATGGCGGTTTTCCACCCATGTTTATAAATTACCATCGAAGGAGGAGTTGGAAGTGGGTTACAAGAAATCTGTTGGTGATAGATTAGGGAGGGTGGGAGAAAGCAAGGTGGGGAAACCTCTGGGACTGGATAAGAAAGTAAAATGACAGACATATGCTTCTTATATATAGATGGGTATAGGATAACTGTCAACAATTAACAGGATAACAATAACAATGAGGGAATTTGTGGTCTCCGCCCTGGTGTCCTGGCATATTGGTTGTGCCCTGAGGGGCCCAGAAAAAGGGAAGTTCTAAGTTACCCTGACATTCCAAAGGTATGTCATCATGGATGCAAAAGGACAATAGGCTCAGTTAAGATCAAAGGTGATCTTTGTCAGGCAAGATGCCGGCCTAGGACATGACTACCTACTATAAACTGCTTTTTAATTTTAAAAAGTTTTAATTTAACCATCCTTCGTGGTTACTTTAGGTCTCTGAGTTTGCAAGGCCGCCACGCAGGCCTTCCCTGAGTTAATTAGGTTAGCATGTGGCCCCTTTTCCTCCACAAGTTCAATCTCCAATGGCCAGTGATTTAATAAATCATGCCTATGTAATGAAGCCTCCATAAAAACCCCAAAGGAGGGGGTTCAGAGACCTGAACACTGGAGATTTGGGGTGAGTGGCACCCTTGGAGAGGTCATGGAAGCTCTGCACCCCTGCCCACATGCCTTGCCCTAGGTGTCTCTTCCATCTGGCTGTTCATCTGTTTCCTCTATAATATCCTTTATAATAAATGGGTAAATGTCAGTAAATGTTTCTCTGAGGTCTGTGAGAAATTCTAGCAAATTGATTGAACCCCAGGAGGGAGGAGGGAAACCTCTGATTTATAGCTTGTTGTCAGAAGTACAGGTGACAACCTGGACTTGGATTGTCTTTTTCTTTGTTTGTTTGTTAATCCTTACCCGAGGATATTTTTCCACTGATTTTCACAGAGAGTAGGAGGGAGAGGGAGAGACAGAGAGAGAGAGAAGCATCAATGTGAGAACACCATCAAGAAAATGAAAAGGCAACCCATAGAATGGGAGAAGACATTTGCAAACCATACTTTAATAAGGAACTGATACCTATAATATATAAAGAACTCTTACAACTCAATGATGATTAAAAAAACCAAAAACACCCAATTAAAAAATGGGCAAAGGGTCTGAATAGACATTTCTCCGAAGAAGATACACAGGTTGCCAAAGTTGTGAGCAGGGTTTAGGAAAACCAGTAGGAGACAGAGTTGTTTCCCAGAGTTCACAAGACCAGGAACCACGAGCACCCATAGGTCTGCAGGAGCAAGTGGAGGGAATAGTCTCAGAGCCAATGGAGAGTAGCCGAACGGAGAGGGATGCCCGGACAGGACTGAGGCCTTTGGTGGAGGGAGACCTCTGACTCACAGTTCCGCAGGGCAGGAACCAGGGTACACATACTTCCCACCTTTGATCTCCTGCTGGTACCACCCACTTTGGCCAAACTCAAGAGTAGAGCTTGTGTTGGAAAAAAGTGCTGGAAACAGCTGAGCAGAGGCGAATGTGTGATTTAGGGAGTAGGAGGCAGGGGTAAGATTTATGCTGTGGGTTATGGACATGGAGAATCAAAGGGAAAAGAAAGTTAAGGAGAGTAGCAGGGCAGGAGCAGGGAACCAGATGTACTGCCGATTTAGGTACGAGAAGGTTGCTCCCTGAGCACCAGGATGTCCACTGGTGGGCAGATCCTGGGCCAGTTCAGGCTGGAGCAGATGTGGCTGTGAAACATTGTGCTGGCTCCCGACTCTTAAAGGGACAGATAGTAAATATTACGTTTTGCATCACAATAACTGAACTTCATTTGTAGTGGGAAAGCAGCCATAGATGATATGTAAATGAACAGTGTGGCTGTGTTCCAATACAATTTTATTTATAAACACAGGCAGCAGGCCTGCAGGCCATAGTTGGCCAACTCCTAGCCTAGACTCTTAAGAATATTTTCATCATTTTGCCTTCAGATAGACTTTTAAAAAATATATGTTTCTATTGATTTCAGAGAGAGGAAGGGAGGCAGAGAGAGAGAGAACCATCAAGATGAGAGAGAATCATCGATCAGCTGCCTCCTGCACTCCCCCACACTGGGGATGGAGCCTGCAACCTGGACATGTGCCCTGACCGGAATTGAATCATGACCTCCTGGTTCATGGGTCAATGCTCAACCACTGAGCTACACTGGCCAGGCGAGAGAGACTTTTGATGTATCTATTGGAATGGGCCTTTCCCTAGTTCTGACAGATAAACAATCTGGACCTCTGACAGAGTGCCAGGAATGAATGAGTCAGGAGATTCTGCTTCAGTTCCTATAGATGTCTAAGAAAGAATGCATATGCAGCTGATGAACCATACCTAGTCTGGTGAAATGAAGATTATGCTTTGAAATCCTACAGACCTGAGTTGAAAACATGTCACATACTCACCGTTTGGTCTTGCTGAGCCCGTTTTCTCACCTGTAAAATGAAGATGGTACTCACCTCATAGATAACAATAGCTGCTATTATTACAAGGAGTAACAAAATATGTTCGTACCTCCAAATTTTCTCTCCCTTGTCCTTTTCTACTGTCTTCCTGAAGACTCTTGGTTCTTTTTTTTAAAATATATTTTATTGATTTTTTACAGAGAGGAAGGGAGAGGGATAGTCAGAAACATCGATCAGCTGCCTCCTGCACACTCCCCACTGGGGATGTGCCCACAACCAAGGTACATGCCCTTGACCAGAATCGAACCTGGGACCCTTGAGTCCGCAGGCGGACACTCTATCCACTGAGCCAAACCGGTTAGGGCGACTCTTGGTTCTTAAAGTTTGTTCCCAATCTACAGGCTTTTTCATTTGGGTTCTCTAAATGCTCCTCCGCCCGCCGAAACCGGTTTGGCTCAGTGGATAGAGCATCGGCCTGCGGACTGAAAGGTCCCGGGTTCGATTCCGGTCAAGGGCATGTACCTTGGTTGCGGGCACATCCCCAGTGGGAGGTGTGCAGGAGGCAGCTGATCGATGTTTCTCTCTCATCGATGTTTCTAGCTCTCTATCCCTCTCCCTTCTTCTCTGTGAAATATCAATAAAATATATTAAAAAAATAAATAAATAAATGCTCCTCCGCCCTGGCCGGGTAGCTCAGTGGATTAGAGCATGGTCCTGATATGCCAAAGTTGGGGGTTCTATCCCCGCTCTGGGGACATACACGAATCAACCAATGAATGCATAAGTAAGTGGAACAGCAAAAACTGATCTCTCTCTCTCTCCTTTCTCTCTCTCTGAAATAAATATATTTATTAAAAAAAATAAATGCTCCTCAGCCAAATCCAAAATAGATCCCAATTTATATATTGATCAGGATTCTTTGATTGCCAGCAATAAAACTGAATTCAAACTCATGTAAGAGGGGCAAAGACAGGTGGGGTGATTTATAGGATACTGGAGCAGTTCTGAGAATCGAAGGATAACAACTCAGCCTCAGAAAATCGGAACTAGGGAAATTCAGGATTTTCAGAGACTGACCTCCAACCTCTCTCTCTCTCTCTCTCTCTCCCCCTTCTTTCCTCCCTCCCCCTCACTCCCTCCATTTCTTTTTCTATGTGGACTAGTATTTGCCATACTTCAAGAAAGGTACCAACTGAGAACTCTTAGTCACATCGTGGCTTTACCATCTAAGAGGAACGTTCTTTGCTTCTTCTTCCCCTAGATCTTTCAAACTCCATGAAAGGGTCCTGTCTGTCCTGATGTGGGTGGTTACGTGCCCACTCAAGCTAAGTACTGTGGCTGTGGAGGTGAGGTCTTATGATCTGCTTAGCTTTCAACTACCCACATAATGTTTGGCCACGCAGGTGGCTGCAGCTGGGGTGAGGGTTGGGGGGCGGGGAGGGACAGGGAGGAGAGCAATGGCCCCCAAAGAAGGAGAGTGATGATCCCTGAAGAGCATGGAAAGGTATGCTGGGCAGCCAGGTGTACACTATATTCACAAATGATGCCCGCTCTATTAATCATGTCAACATACCATTTTTCCCATGTGAGTGCCATGATTACAGTGCTCAGATCCTTAGGGTGAGCTACAGGACGGGCACAGCCACCTGACTCGTGCCCTGTTGTCAGAGGAGGGGGCCATGAGTGGGATATCTGGAATCAATTCCATTTAAGGAATAACGTAGAGGGATTCCACCCAATAGTTTTCCAAGTGATCAGGCCAGACCTGTAAAAGTTTGATTCTAACACCGTAGGTCTTTATTTTAGGCAAAAAATTTAAAAAAGGAAGTCCAGTTCACCGTGTCTCCCTCTTTGGACTCTCTTTCTGTCTCGCACTCTGTGTACTTCCTTCCCCCTTTCTTTTTTTTCTTTTTTTTTTAATATATTTTATTGATTTTTTACAGAGAGGAAGGGAGAGGGAGAGAAAGTTAGAAACATCGATGAGAGAGAAACATCAATCAGCTGCCTCCTGCACACCCCCTACTGGGGATGTGCCCACAACCAAGGTACATGCCCTTCACCGGAATCGAACCTGGGACCCTTAAGTCCGCAGGCCGACACTCTATCCACTGAGCCAAACCGGTTAGGGCTCCTTCCCCCTTTCTTGGTTCTCTCTCAGATACTAGCCTGCCTCCCTCCTGATAAGCGTTGTGATGATTTCTTTTGCATTGCATACCACCTGGGGTGGTGGAGAGGGGGGTATGCAGGGTGGGGCAGAAATAGGTTTCCGGTAGTGAGTATGCAAAACAGAGTTTATTCTTGTATTATGATTTATTAATTATTGTATTATTTTCCAGAAGAACAACTGTAAGCCTACTTCTGCCCCACCCTGCACATATTAACTCAGATTAACTTCCTCTTCGTGGTTATTGTGTCTGGGGCTGTACTAGACACAGGACGTGTTAGTCAGGACTCAGCGTCAAGGTCAAGACCCGGCTAACACTAGCTTAGACCAGAGGGAGAACCAGAGACTAGAACTCGATGGAGACTCTCCTGTTTGTCCTCTCTGCTTCCCCCTTTGTGGGTTGGCTTTCTCCCCGGGGCTGGTGGCCTGGCAGCAACCACCACCCGGTAGGCTCCTCCGAGCTTCGACACCAGAGAGAGACTGACATTTGCTCTCCTCGGTGTCCAGTTTTCAATCCTGGGTGAGGGTTTTCACTTGGGATCGGGTGGAGGTTGAACCAGCGCATCGTGAGCCAGGGAGGGTCTCCAAAGAGAGTCAGTCACACACGCTTGTGTCTTTCCGCAATGCCAGGTTCATTAGGGGAGACCTCCCCAATAATACAATGGTCACACACGGGCTACACACAGAGGGCGGGGGGGAGCTTCTGTGATAGAAACCAGCAGAAGGAGCATCCGGTGTGAAGTCCTGGTCACTGGCTGTGTCTGCAGGTGGAGAGGAGGGTGTGGGTCAAGCCAGACGGCTGCAGTGGCTGGGTAGGAGTTTGTAACCTTTGAGCTAGAGCATCTCAAGAATTTCTTAGCAATTCTGCACATGAAACTGTGACTTTGATGACAGGTAAACAAAAGTGGGAGGAGCTTTTCCAGATGGGGAAAACCCTTTTTCAGAAGAGTAACTGCCAAGTGGGGAGGGGCACTTGGCAAGGCATCCTTCACTTTATATTTCACAAACTCGGCGACTGCTCAGAGTGAGGTCATACAGGCCTTTTAGAAAACCTTTACCACGCCGGGCTCAGAAAACTCAGTCAGTAAATTCAGTCTGTGCTTTATAACTTTGTGTCCTTCGGTTGCATTGGGCTGTCATCAGACTCAATCCGTGTCAACTCAAAGGCATGGTGGAGGGTCTCTGACGCTGAGGGAGGGGCATTTTAAGGGTCCTGGAGGCTGGCTGCAGCCGTGGGCAAACTACGGCCCGTGGGCCAGATCCGGCCCGTTCGGCTGTTCTATCCGGCCCGCGGAGCCGAAAGAGCGGAGGGTTCTCTTGCTCTCCCCTCCGCTCCTTTACTTTGAATTTATATTAGTTCACACAAACACTCCATTTATGCTTTTGTTCCGGCCCTCCGGTCCAGTTTAAGAACCCATTGTGGCCCTCGAGTCAAAAAGTTTGCCCACCCCTGGCTAGAGTGACGTCCACAGAGCTGGGGGGGGACTCCTCCTCCAGGCGTTTGTTGGGGGTGAGGGTGAGGGTGAGGGGCGGGACTGGAGGGAGTGGGGTGGGCGTGGCAGGGGGTGTCATGCATTCAATAATTTGATCATTCAGTAAACGTTCAGCTTGGAGCCAGGCACTGTTTAGGGTGCAGCGGTGAACAAGATAGACACGGCCAGGCTCTTGCAGAATCGACATTCCAGAAGAGGCTGTGCTTAGTGAACAAGTCGCATGTAATTCTGAGGCTTGGACTTGGAGGATGAGGGAAGGCTTCCCGCAGGGGGTGAAATCTAAGTTAAATTCTGAAGGATGTGTGCCAGGGAAATGGAAAGGGGTGAGGGGTCAGTGGCCCAAACTTCCCAGGTGGAATTGCCTGTTGTGCAAACCAAGAATATGCTCAGGGACCAGCCAAGCAGGGGTATCAGACAATGAGAGGAGGCCCTGGCCAGGGAGCTCAGTCGGTTAAGTGTCTTCCCTATATGCCAGGGTGGTGGGTTCATCCCCAGTGAGGGCACATACAAGAATCAACCAATGAATGCACAAGTAAGTGGAACAAAAATCTCTCTCTCTCTCTCCCTCTCTCTCTCGATCTCCCTCCCTCCCTTCCTTCCTCTCTCTCTAAAATCAATAAATAAAAATGTAAAAAGGGGTGGGGGGGGGGACTGGATGAAAGGAAGTGAAGAGATTAGCCAGAGAACATACACGCACAGCCCATGGACACAGATAACAGTATGGTGATGCCCAGAGGAGGGGAAGACTGGGTGGAGGTGGGCAAAGTGGGGGGCAATGAGGGACATCTGTAATACTGTCAACAACAGCAACAACAACAAGTTAAAAAAAGAGAGAGTGGCTGAACAAAAGAAAAGGAAAATGAGGTGAAATTTTTTTGGAAAATAATTTGTAATTGAAAAACATATCGAAGTGCCCATTTTGGAGAAAGAGAACTCTTCGGGACTTCCATCCATGTATTTTTCAGTGAAGCATCCTCTTTATTTGGAATTACATACGGGAGACATGGCATCATAATTTTTTCGGGCCTCAGAGCCACTAACAGCCCGCAGGAGCTGTCCTGGTCCCAGAGGTGGACAGAGGGCTGTGACCTCCCATTTCCTTTCCTCCAGAGCCTCCTTCAGCAACTCCTTCCCTCTTCACACCTCCCTTATAGGACCACTTCCTAAAGTCCCTATTAAAATTTACTGCCCTTTTATTTCTTCCCCAGGCACCTCTAATCCACAATGAGGATGGGTGTTAATGATCACATTGCATATAAATTACTCCCATAACTGGGTAAACCAGATAACCTTCCAACATGGCAGGATTCCACTGTAATAACAAAATATTAGTAGCTGTTACACTTCCTAAGTACTCACAGTCTTTCTTGTTTTAAGAAAAAATATATTTCTTTATTGATTTCAGAGAGGAAGGAAGAGGGAGAGAGAGATAGAAACATCAATGATGAGAGAGAATCATTGATTGGCTGCCTCCTGCACACCCCCTACTGGGGATCGAGCCCGCAACCCAGGCATGTGCCCTTGGCCAGAATCGAACCTGGAACCCTTCAGCCTGCAGGCCGACGCTCTATCCACTGAGCCAAATCGGCTGGGGCTCACAGTCTTTCTTAATTTTGATTTCTTTCTCAGTTGTCCCCTTCTCAATAATTACACCAATGACAGTAATAGCTAACACTTTGGTCCATTTTTCAATGTGCCAGGGACTCTTTTCAGCTCTTTATACTGACTCATGCTTCCCAACAACCCTGTGAGTTAGGTCATTATCTACAAAATGGATGAGGAAAGGCATCACTTCACAGATAAGGAGGTTGGGGTAGACAGAGATGATGTAGCCTTGTAGACCTGAGCTCACAAGGCTGGTAGTTAATAACACCAGGATTTTTTTTTTTAATATATTTTATTGATTTTTTTACAGAGAGGAAGGGAGAGGGAGAGAGAATTAGAAACATCGATGAGAGAGAAACATCGATCACACTGGGGATGTGCCCGCAACCAAGGTACATGCCCTTGACCGGAATCGAACCTGGGACCTTTCAGTCCGCAGGCCGACACTCTATCCACTGAGCCAAACCGTACAGTGTGTTTTTTATGTGTGTATGTACTCCACACATAAAGATATTAATAATGGGTGGTATTTTTTTTGGTAATAGTTTTATTGAGATATCATTTATATACCATACTATTCACCCATTTAAAGCATACAATTTCATGCTTTTTAGTATATTGGCAGATTTGTGCAATCACCACCACAATCAATTTTAGAACATTTTCATTGCCTCAAAAATAAACCCCATCCAGCCGAAACTGGTTTGGCTCAGTGGATAGAGCGTCGGCCTGCGGACTGAAGGGTCCCGGGTTCGGTTCCGGTCAAGGGCATGTGCCTTGGTTGCGGGCACATCCCCAGTGGGAGGTGTGCAGGAGGCAGCTGATCGATGTTTCTCTCTCATCGACGTTTCTGGCTTTCTATCCCTCTCCCTTCCTCTCTGCGAAATATCAATAAAATATATTTTTAAAAAATAAACCCCATCCCTACTCTCCCGACCCCTCCCCCAGCCCTAAGCAACTTTCTGTCTCTATGGATTTGTCTATTTTGGACATTTAAAATAACTGAAATCACATATGCTGTGGCCTTTTGTGTCTGGCTTCTTTCACTTAGGTGAAGTTTTCAAGGTTCATCCATGTTGTAGCATGTATCAGAACTTCATTCCTTTTTATGGCTGAATAATGTTCCATTGTGTGAATATACCACATTTGTTTAGTCATTCATCAGTTGCTGGACATTTGAGTTATTTCCACATTTGGGCTGTTATGAATAACTAGAAGCTCAATGCACGAAGAATCATGCTAGAATGGGCCTTCCTTTCCCTGGCTGCTGGCACTGACTTTCCGCTCCAGCCCTGCCTTCCCACGGGGGTGCGGGGGGAACATGCCTGCCCTGGGTCGTTTGGTGCCTGTGTATGCAAATTAACCGTCATCTTTGGTGGGCTAATTTGCATACTCACTCCTGATTGGCTGGTGGGCATAGCGGGGTTATGGTCAATTTACATGTTTGTCTATTATTAGGTAAGATACTGCTATGAACCTTCACATACGAGTTTTTGTGTGGACCTATGTTTAAATTTCTCTTGGGTTTATACCTACGAGCAGAATTGCTGGGTTATATGGTAACTCTGTGTTGAACTGTCTGAGGAACTGTCACTGTTTTCCACAGCAGCTGTACTATTTTACATTCCCACCAGCAGTGTATGAGGGTTCTGATTTCTCCACATCCTCAACAACACTTGTCATCATCTGTCATTTTTCAAAATTGATTTTAGAGAGAGAGGAAGAGAGAAACATCCATCTGTGCTCCACCTATCCATGCATTCATTGGCTGACTCTTGTTTGTGCCCCAATCAGGGATCAAACCTGAAACTCTGGCTCATTAGGATGATGCTCTAACCCAGTGGTCTGCAAACTCATTAGTCAACAGAGCCAAATATCAACAGTACAACGATTGACATTTCTTTTGAGAGCCAAATTTTTTAAACTTAAACTTCTTCTAACGTCACTTCCTCAAAATAGACTTGCCCAGGCCGTGGTATTTTGTGGAAGAGCCACACTCAAGGGGCCAAAGAGCCGCATGTGGCTTGCGAACCGCAGTTTTGCCGACCACAGCTCTATCCAACTGAGCCACCCAGCTGAGCGTCTGCCTCTTTTAGTATAGCCAAACTAACGGGTGTGAATTAGTATCTCACCGTGGTTTTCATTTGGATTTCCCTTGAGATTAATGATGTTGAGCATCTTTTCATGTGCATCTTGGCCCTCTAAATATCTGCTTGGAGCAGTGATTTTCAACCCTTTTCACTTCATGGCACACATAAACTAATTATTAAAATTCTGTGGCACGCCAAAAAATATATTTTTTGCTGATCTGACAAAAAACAAACAAACAACACAACTTATAATTTTGACTCATTCACACCGGACAGCTATTGCTGTGCTGCTATTGTCATTTCTTTTTATTTGACAATCTAAGGATAAAGAGGTCACTGCCCCTGACTAAATGGTCAGCTATTGCATGTTTTGAAAATTCTTGTGGCACACCAGTTGCCTTGTGGCCAGCACACTGCTGGTTTAGAGAAATGTCTATTCAGAAACTTCGAATGTGTGGGAATTTTATAGGAGACATTGGGCCCAGAATGAACCCACAGCGGGGCGAGACTAAGAGGGGGTCCTAGGTTTGAGACTTGGCTTCCCCACCTACAAGCTAGGTGTTTTCTGGGTTTCTTAAACTCTGGGCCTATTCTCAAGTTTTTAAAATGGGGATAATAACACCTACTTCATAAGGCCATAGTGTGGCTGACATGAGAAAACACCCGTGTAGCACTTGGCAGAGTACCTGATACACAGTAACCACGCAATAAATGGGAGCCATTTTCACAATTTTTAAAAGGTAGTAACATGATAAGAACTGTGTTTCAGGAAGATTAATGTGGCCTTGTTATATTACATAGATTAAAAAGAGATTGGGCCCTAGCTGGTTTGACTCAGTGGATAGAGCATGGGCCTGGGGACTGAAGGGTCCTGGGTTCGATTCTGCTCAAGGGCACATGCCCTGGTTGCAGGCTCAATCCCCATAGGGTGTGTGCAGGAGGCAGCCGATCAATGATTCTCTCTCATCATTGATGTTTCTATCTCTCTCTTTCCCTCTCCCTTCCTCTCTGAAATCAATAAAAGAGAGAGAGGGAGGGAGGAAGAGAGAGACAGAGAGAGACAGAGAGAGATTGGACCTGGCCAGTGTGCCCAGTGGTTGGAATGCCTGAAGGGTCAGGAGTTGACTCCTGGTCAAGGGCACACACCTGTTTTACGGTTCAATGTTCAATCGCTGACCTCAGTTGGGGCGGGTGTGAGAGGCAACTAATCAATGTATCCCTCTCACATGGTTGTTTCTCTCTCTCTCTCTGTCTCTCGCTCTCTCTCCCCCTCCCTTCCTTCCTTCCACTCTCTCTCCAAAACAAAACAAAACAAAAAAACAAAAAAATATCCTCGGGTGAAGATTAACAACAAAAAAAGAGAATATAGATAGGAGCACCAGTTCAGAGAAGAAACAACTATTGAAGCAAAAAGCAGACGAAATGAGAAAAAGATGCTTTCTGGCTTTCCCTCCTATTGAAGACAAGTTTTCCCTCCTGTCCTTTGCCTGAGCAGCCCTAGAAAGGAGAGTGATCTTGTTGCTTTTTCAAGTTTATCAAGGATATTTTAATCATTTGTATTTTAACTTATCTAATCCAGGGTGAAATGGTGATTAATATGTTTTAAATATTTTGATTAACACTTTATAATAACTTGCTTAAACGCTAAGTATGCTTATGAATTCCGTTTCTCTGGAGAAAGATGATACAAAACTTAGGTCATTTCAAGGTCATGTACACTATCAACTAAAACACTTTCCCATTGCCTGCTCGTGCACTCATTCCATACATATCTATGGAGTGCCAACTCTGTGCCAGGCACTGTTCCGGGCACTGAGTATACAGTGGTGAGCACAAGGTTTCTGCACTTGAGGAGTTTATATTCTAATAAGGTAAAATATAAAAAATCCATTCGTTCAGCAAATATTTATTGAGTACCTACTCTGTGCTTAGGATGCATTAGTAAACAAAACAAGCAAAAATCCTTGTTGTCATAGAGTTTACCTTCTAGTGAGAAGAGACAGACAGTAAACTAAACATAAATAAAATAAATAAGAAAAGTCTACAGTTTGTTAGAAGGCGATAAACGTTATGGAAAAAGAAAATAATGCAGTCAAGGGAGAGTAGGGGTAGGGAGCTGAAATTGCACTTTTTAGATAAGTGATCAGGGTTGCCTCATTAAGGAAAGGAAGGAGGTGAAGTGAACTATATGGATATCTGAGGGAAGAATGGATCAGGCAGATGGAACAGCCAATGCAAAGGCACCGAGGCAGGAGTGTTCCTGCCAGAAATAAGAACAAGGAGTAGAGTGAGCAAAGGATAAAGTAGGAGGAGATTCAATTAGATGGGGAGTGGAGAGGAGACAGATCATCGATCCCAATGGGCTTTGTCTGGTGAAGAGGCCACTGCTCATATCTGAAAGAAACAAGTAAGTGCTGAGTATATTTTTTTCTAAGCAAAGGACGGCTGCATTGTAAGGACAAATCTCTGGACAAAGAAATCTGTGGTCTTACCAAGTATTTTGGAAGCATGGAGTTTGTTACTTAGCACTTTGATTTTTTTAAAAAAATATATTTTATTGTTTTTTTTTTACAGAGAGGAAGGGAGAGGGATAGAGAGCCAGAAACATTGATGAGAGAGAAACATCAATCAGCTGCCTCCTGCACACCCCCCACAGGGGATGTGCCCGTAACCAAGGTACATGCCCTTGACCGGAATCAAACCCGGGACCCCTGAGTCCGCAGGTGCGCTATCCACTGAGCCAAACCAGCCAGGGCCACTTAGCACTTTTAGTAACTGGACTGTTTAGAGAGGAAGTGAAGTTTAGCTAAGGCAGCAAGCAGGACTATTAGTGTGGCAGTTGCTGATTCGCTAACTTTCTAAAGCAAGGGGCTGTCACTGATTGGGAGTTTGTCATTGATTAAAACAGAACCTGGTGGTTACTTGTACTGTGGCCAAAGAACAATTAGTTTTTTCCTTTGTCAATTTGAAAGGACCACTCTGGCTGCTGTGTAGGCCAGGGCAGAAGCCGGGAGACAAGTTAGGAGGGGAGAAGAGATGTGGCTTGAACTATGGTGGTAGTAGTGGAGGTAATATGAAGTGTTTCCACTTGGGATATATTTATGTCAACAACAACAACAACAAAAACACCCCAAGATAATCCAATTAAGCCAATCCTATTGAAGTGACAGAATATTTGCCTTCACATAGGATAAAATGACTGGATGACATTATAGAGAGTAACTGGGTGGGGCTGCTTTAGAAGGAGGAGTCAAGAGAAAGCCTCTTTGAAGAGATGAGACCTCAAAGATGAAAAGAAGACAGTTAAGACCTTACTGGCAAGAGGCTGGTGTCTCTGTGTGTGTGTCTAGAAAGGGGTGAAGTTAGGGGCCTGGGAGGAGGGAAGCAGAAGTCAGATCCGTCCAGGCCTTCAGTGCATAGAATGGATTGAGAAGAGAAGAATGGAGACAATACTACAATAGACACTGTCCTCCTGGGAATTCTATGAGGCCTCATTAAAGTCATAAAGTAAACTCCAACTGAGAAGTCTTCATTGTGCCAGAGATTATTTCATTGTTTGCTGAATTATGACTCATAAATAACGGTAGAAACTAAGGGGCAGCTGTGGTGCCCATACACCATGCAGTCACCCGTCCTCTGTCTTTTGACTTTCATGCAAGGTGTGGATTAGCTATGTCTTTCTCAAGACTAAATTGTGATCCACGTCTCTCTTTCACCAGCTGATCATGAAAAATGGTTAAGATTATTGAGGGCTTCCTGAAAATCTGTACAAAGTCAGGCTGTCAAGGCAGGATGACCTGGGGGTTCAACTGCAGAGAGGGCGTGGACGAGGTCCCCAGTCTCCTCCAGTGAATGGATACCAGGGGAAGGAGAGTGCTTTACTCACCTTTGTAGCCTTGGGGCTCCTAGCTGTGCCTGGTGAACAGTAGGAGTGAATCACCTTTTTGTTGAATCGGAATTAAGCATGCAGATTAGATCAGTACTGAAATAATACATTAGCTCAGAGAAAACAGTCATCTGCGCATCTTTTGGTTCATCATCCAGTGTGTGGATTAGTCATACTTCTCCTGATTCTACTACTTCTTTTTTCTGTTTCCTGCCTTTGAACACATCCTTTCACTCCTAAAACTCCACTTTATAAGTAATCATAGAGAAAGGGAGGAAGAAACGCAAACCAATTTTAATATTTTCCTTTTTTTTAACCCAATAACAGTTACAAAAAGTTTGATAAATATTAAAATTCATATCATATAAAGATCTTGTGATAATGAGACCAAAGTTTTTTTTAGGACTTTCTATATGTATTTATGTTAATTCTAAACAAGCCCAAGCAGTGGCTAGTATTACCCCCCACTAGGGAGGTGAGGAAACTCTCACACAGAGGTAAAGCCGTTTGGCCAGGGTCACAAGCCCTACAGGGGTCCTCAAACTACGGCCCGCGGGCCACATGTGGCCCGCTGAGGACATTTATCCCGCCCACAGGGTGCCGCTGCCTGTCCTGCTTAGCAGCCCACTGGACCTGGGCCCGCAGTGCGCATAGGAATTTGTTCATAGTTTGTTTGTTTTTTAAACTATAGTCCGGCCCTCCAACGGTCTGAGGGACAGTGAACTGGCCCCCTCTTTAAAAAGTTTGAGGACCCCTGCTAGGAGCTGGAATTGAAATCAGGTTGGCTGATTCCACAGCGGCATTGCTCTGTACTGCTCTTGGAATAATTTGGAGGCTTTCACTTGTCTTTGCTTCATTATTTGCTCCAGAAATGTTAAAATATGTGGAGAAACAGTAGGTGCTCTATAAATAAAACATGCCTGTATGTTTCTAAGTGATTAAAGCTGGAAAGTTTAATGTGGCACCATGCCACTTGTTTAGTGGAAGCGAAGGGAAGGCGATTCCCGGCTCCCTTTGCAGAAATCCTGCCACCCTTTAGCAGTGAGTGGCTCCTGGCTCAGCGCCCATCGGTGATGGTCGCCGCCCGGGGGAAGCCCGACCCAGACTGCAGGCGGCGAAAGAAGACAGCCAGGGCGCTTGGCTGCACGGAGGAAAGAACGGGCCAAGGATTCTTGCAGCCCAAATGTCATCTGGTTGGGAAAAGCCACATGTCAGTTGCAACTACTACGCGGGGGGGGGGGGGGGGGGGGGGGAAGAAGAGGGGGAAGGGGCGGGTGCAACTTTTTAAGTTGGGGAGAAGGCTGGCTAGGCTGTATTTTTAGGTGAAATCCGAAGAAACGCCAACACCATAGCTCAGTGACCAAGTCAGAGGGAATGTTGTGCATTTGGCAACGTTAACAAGGACACAAGGAAAACACGAGGTGCTGAAGGCGGTCCAGGAGGCAACTGCCGTTCCAATCCACCCGGTGGCTCGGGTGTCGCCCTGGCCGGCGGCTTCTGCCCTTGGTTTCCCCTTCTTAAAAATCGAGGCGCAGGCTGGCGGCACTCAGGCAGGTGTGACAGTTCCACGTGGGAGAGGGTGGGGGCTGAAAAGAGGGAGGCCTGAGATCTCCCGCGTCGCAGGGGCCCAGGGAGACACCGTGGGAAGAAAGCCTTAGACCTGAGCAGCGCCCCAGATCCCGGCCCCTGGAAGCCGCGGGCTCGGCAAGTAGACCGCGGGCCCCCCAGACGCGCACCCCGCGGCGTGCAGCCGGCTCCGCAAGCCCGCGCAGGGGCGGCAGCTCCGCGCACGAGGAGGGGCCGGGGCGGGGGCCGCGGAGGGCGGGCGCGCGGGAGGCGCGGAGGGAGGGTGTCGGGCGGAGGGAAGCGGCCCGCGGCGGAGGGAGGGGAGGCCGAGTGCTGGAAGCGGAGCTCCGCGCTGGGACTGGTTCCTTCGCAGCCATTTTCTGTCCAACCAAACAGCCGATTGGAGACGGGAGCCAACCAGGGCTGCATTGGAGGTTTGTGTCTCGCTTCGGCCAATGATCGCTCCTAAACCGACTCCACTTTAGCTCGAATGAAATGTCCGTCTCCTCCCGGCGCCGTCCCCGCCGCCAACGCCGCCGCGGCCGGGGGCACTCGCCTCCCTCCCGCCCGCCCTCTCGCCCGGGCCGGGGCCGGCTCGGCGCCTGCGAGGCCGCTCCCGCTGCGGGCCCGGCCGGGGAGCGGGCGCCGGGCCGCGGCGCGGTCTTTGTGCGCCGGGCTGCGAGCGGCGGGACGCGGGCCAGGGCGCCTCCCGCCCGCCCGCCGCCGCGGAGCTCCGGCCGGACGCCGAGCAAGGGGCTCCGGGCGCCGTCGGCCCCCCCTCTCGGCGGTGCCCCGCCGGCTCCATTTTGTGCGGGGAGCGGGCCAGGGGCGGGGGGACGCGGTTCGGACACCCTGCCCCGACCCTGCTCTCTTGGCCGGCAGCCGCGCGGGGGTCCCCGGGGAGCGCCCCTCTTCCGCCTGCGGGGGCATGCGGGTCGGGCCGCTTTGTCTGCCCCGCACCGGGGCCCCGCGCGGCGGGCGGGCGGGCGGGCGTTGGGCGCGGGCCCGGGCCTGGGCCAGCGGGTCGGGGGGATGCGCGCCGGGATCGGCCGCCCCGCAGCGGCGGGACTGACAGGTCGGCCGGCTGGGGTCCAGGGTCCTCCCGCGCACCTTCGTGGGGAGGAAGCGAGGTCCCGGGAGGAAGGAATGGACTCGGTCGCCCCGCAGTCGGGTTTGCACGTAAAGAAGGCAGCCATCTGGCGGCTTGCGGTCCGTGGACTTGCCCCGAAGGTGGGACTAAGCTTTAATCTTGGGTGGGAGGCGGGGAGGCTGTGTCGGGCCTTAGCACTAGCCTCCGAGAACAAAGCATTGCCGAACACCCACAAGTCCTAATCTCCCCAAAGTACTCTAACAAGGTAACTTCAGCTCAGGTAGTGTACGACCTTAAACACACACAAACACAAAACACAGCAGCATCCCACTAACCTTCCTGGACTTCGCAGCCCCGTGGGCCGTGCCACGAACCACTGGTCACCGGGGTGGTTTGGGCTCTCGTATGCAAACTAATCAGCAGCGGAAAGTGAGGAGCTAAACCCGTCAGTGTAAGTGGCATTAATAAGTAGAGGGTTTATTTGTAAAGTATTGAAAGTTTAACCAGCATTCCCTCAAAGGCAGTTCAGTTATTCCTTTTCCTCACTGTTCTTGGAGCTTAATTTAAGGACTTTCATTGATGCAAAACTCCGGTTGTTGATGCCGAAGAAGGGAGGGTGGAGGAAGGGTCTGCCGCTTTTCTTGGATATAATTTGCATTTCTTCAAACATTAAACAGATGTACGCATTCCCTTGAGCTTGCACATATATCATAACCTGTCTTTAAACTATATATACCATATGGGGTGAGAACGTTTTTCTTTAATTTACTGAATCTAAATACTCAACTATTTGGGTGAGTGTGGTGTGAGGGGTAGACCCACCCCCACCCCCACCCCCACCCCCACCCCCACCCCCATGCAAAATACACAAATATATATATGGCTCTTACATTTTAAGTGTTGTGAGGACTTCCCCCCACCTCCCCCAAAGACACCCTTAAAAAAATAACACTTCTAGCTACAGGAAGGAATTTTTGGGGCAATGTTGGGGTTAAAAAGAGGACAATATTTGAAAAGAAATTAAAAATTGTTTTTACGATTATAGCAGACAATGTCAGCCTGCCTGTGCTGCCTCTACCCTTGTAATGGCTTTTTGAAAATTCAATTTCAGTGGCTACAATCTTTTCCTGCTGTTGACTAGATTTCATGCTGGAATGCCTATGATTATTTTTCTTCCCTTAAAATTAACACTGAAAGGATGTTTTTGTTTTGACACTCCTCTAATTGTTTCACTTGAAAAAAGGAAAAGAACGAATGAGAAATGGAGATTGTAGCATTAGTAATTGATACCAATTTATTCAGCTATTTACGGTGAGGGTGAAGAGCTATTCAGATGCAATTTTAGTCCAGATTGGCGGTGCTTTAAAATTATAAATAGAGGGTCTTAATTGTGTTGTTCTATGTATGTTCTCTGGACAGCATGTATCTTTCCAGTATAATCTGAGATATTTAATTTAAAAGCATTATATTCTGAGATAAAATTTTCTCCCCTTTTGGGCTTTTGGACCCCTGAATCTCATTGTAAAACATTAAGAAAACCACCCCCAAATTAAGTCGATATTATGTCTTGGCTGTTGATATTTTTAGTAGTTTAGATGTGTAATTTTTGGTCTCTTGCATATTATATAATTTGATGTGTTGTGATGAATATGGTGAGCATGACTAAACTCAGGGTTATGTTGGTAAAGCAATCCCCCCTTACCTCCTTATCCCCCCCCCGCCCCCGCAATAGAATCAACTTTTAAAATTTGAGTTCTCCAAAATAAATCTTCCAATTTAACTAACATTTATTGGTGCCTGCTTTTTGCACCGTTTTACACCATGCACTCCACTGAGTAAGAATTGTAGGTAAAATTATACCTGCCTTTTAAAATTTTACAAAGAAGAAAGCCTGTAGGCTATACATTTTTACAGCTGATACATGTTTATGTTCTAGGTTGAAATTGGGCAAATATTAGACACCGGTTTGGAAGGGTGTTCTTGAACACCACTGACAACACCGTTCTGACAGTATTTCATGACAGTAAGTATGTTTTACCATTTTGGTTGTTAATTAGATTTGCACAGTAATTAGCTGGGAATTACAACTGATTTTATATTGGAGATTCCGTATAGGATGAATGCCTTTCAAGTCTAGACAGACAGTACCTGTATTCATTCCCAAAGCTTCCTTCTTTTTAGTGACTTGGTATATAGTGTTTGCTGTGGGCCCCTAAGGGCTGTCAAAGCTACGGGATACAAAGCTTGTCCCAGCTCTTAAGAGGCTGTCTGTTTATCTGGTAGGGCTTTAGTTGAATTGAATACTTCAAGGACAGTTATGTGTGGAATGGAAAATGCTGGTTCTAAATAAGGGTAGTACAAGTGAAAAGACGAGAGGTGGGGAGGCCTGGGTAGTTGGGAATGTCATGGAGGGAGCTTGTAGGCCTCCAAATGAGCCTTGCAGGTTGAATGGGATTTGGATAGGTGGAGGGTGTTGCCAGATGCAGAAGCCTGAGGTGACTTACGTTTAGGGAATGGAAAGTAGATCTGCATGGTCCAGGTGGGGATTTCACAAGATAATCGGGTGAAGAGATTCCACTTGGATTCCTGTCTGGGTACCTAGTTCTGGGTCTGCTACTGTATCTGTGACAGCAGGTCTTGAGCAGTGATTGCCTCACTGCTAAACTGAAAGAACTGCATCTGGTGATCCTTAGAAAGGCACATTCTAGCACTAAGATTTTTTTATCAGATTATAAGAATTGAAAACAAGATTAGTTAGGTTAAGTGGGGGACCCACTCTTCATGCCTGGAAAGATGAGAACTGCATTTGAAGGAACAGTAATCATAGAAGGTTTCATTTGTCCATTTCTTACTACGTATGGTGCTCTTTGCTAAGAGCTAAAAGGCACAATAACGTCACCTCTCATAGCAACCCCGTTTTAAATGGGAAGCTGAAGGACAAAGAAGATGGTACGGAAAGACATACAGCTAGGAAGTGGGGAGCTCAGCTTCAAATCCACGTGGTCTGTTCTAAGAGCCAGTGTTCCATCATGCCTCCTGGTAAGATGAATCCGAAACCAGGTGCATTTCTTAGCCAGCTGACCATTAACTTCACATATTTTAGAGAACACTATTTTCAACTACATAATTAGAACAGTCAGTAAAGGAATTCAATGGGATTTAACTACTCTATTCCTACTTACCAGTTCCCTTGATCCTAATGATTCATCATTTTACCTGTTCTCTTGTCATTTTCCTACATGCTCTTCCCTCTGTTCTCTGTCCTTCACCAGTAAGTGTCACAAGTGGGCATCCTGGTACCACTTACACATTCTTGGCCATCAACTTCGGCCAGGCTCTTGGCACTGCCCAACCCTCAGGCTCTTCCTTCCCATTCTCTGCAGCAGTGGCAGCATCTGCCCAGCTGCAAGAATCCCAGCATTATCCTTGGTTCTTCCTCCAGTTCTGGTTCAGTCAGTTGCCAGATCTGCTGATTTTACCAACTGCTAACATCTCTTCAGCCTCTGCTCTCTCCGTCTCCAGATACTGGAGCGACCATCATCTTGCCTGAGTTCCTGCCCTGACTGCAGCACTGTGGTCCTTGGTGGTCTGCCCCCATCCTTGCCCGCCTCAGTTCATTGTTACACTGGACTGTAGCCAGAGTGGTCTTTTAAAAAAGAAATCTGATTTTCCCTCTTTGCTCTTGTCTACTGCACTGCTTGATTTAGCCCCCACTTAGCTTGCTCTCAACCACCAGGACTATATTTCCCTATTTCCTTTTTTTTTGGAACATTCTTTCCCCATCCTTCCCTGCCCAACTGATTTCTATTCATCTTTTAGTCTCAGTTTAAATGTAATTTCCTAACACAGCCTTCCTTGACTCTCAGTCTATGAGGTCCCTTTTGGAATAAACTCCCAAAACATATAACAAAACATCTTTGTTTTCCTTAGCACTAACAGTTAATCATTTGTAATTATTTAATAGCTCCTATTGTACAATGCTGTCTTTACATGGCAAGTTCTATTCTCATCCTACTTGCTCAAGGTCTCATGACCAGCAAGTAGTAGGGAATTCAAACCAGGTGATCCAATTCCAGCACATTCCTTGGGAGTACTGATAGGCTATGCTTACCTCCCCTTCCCCATGACCCCGGTTTGCGTAACATTTGTCTTCTCTGCTAGATGAGGACAGAGGCTTGTCTGTGCTGGTGACGGCTTTCCCACATAGCGCGGGCCTGATGCGTACTAAGTGTTTACTCGGTAAATGTTTGTTGACTGGCTTGCTTACAATCGATAATCTATTTTTAGAAAATTTTACAGGATATTTTAGACCTAGAAAAAAATCTTTGGGATGTAGCAAGTTCCCCCTCTCCCAATATGTAGATAGCATATTGTAAGCATCAAAGATGAGGCTAATTTGTTGATGTGCTCATTCATTTGTTGAATGAAAGGTATAAGTGCTTTGGGGATTCAGAGAAGGGAACACTTAAGTTGTGGCTTGTAGAATGGAGTAAACCCAAAAGATTTCAGGAGGATGGGGGAACACTGGCTTTAAAGTAGGGGGAGGAAGACAGACAGTATGGTGAAAGGACAGGAAGGCTAAAACTTGCGGAACCAGAGACGCAGACAGCTAAGCCGATGATGGCGTGGCTTATCCTCAAAGGAGGGGAGGTGATACTGATGTCTCCTGAGCACCAAACACTGTCCTTAGCAGGTTTCTGTTCTTTGTTTAATTCTGACAACTCCAAAATACTTTCAGAAGTATTTTTTAGAAGACTGAGGTTTAGAGGCTAATTCTGTTAATCCAACTGATGATCTTGCTGCTAATTCCAGTGCATGACAAGATAATGTGATTTTTAACATTTTGCCTTTAATACTTTTTATGTTATATTTATAAATTAAATTAATCTCAGAACCTAGGTATTTGAACAGTGTCCTGTAGATCAACTAATTTAAAAAGACTGATGGTATCCTGTGGATATTCATTTTGGAAAGAATTTTTTACTGTGTTTTTTTTCTCCCCTATTAAAAAAGAGTTGTTTTCAGTTGTATGTTCTGAAACAACCACTGGTCCTGTCTCCTGCACCTTGATCTCCCCTAGGGCATTGTAAAAATTAGTCAGTTCACAGCTATTCTAATTGAGCTTTTTTATGGCTAATAAAACCTATCATCTCATCTATCTATTAAAGACTACTCTCCTAGTATCTTGTTTGTATTTTAGGATCAATACAATACAGTATTTTATATTTGGGTAATGTTTCACATGCATTTATTTTATTAACTGCAGTATTTGAGTCCTTGTCTAACACTTCTTTTCCATCTCTGTTGGATTTTACAAAGTCTTCAATAACAAGGCATTTCTTTGATACATCTGTTGACTGCGGTATCTATCCTAATTGGAGCTACAGATATATTTCCATAATTTACATAGATTTTTTTAGGGGGTAGAGGACACAGTTCACCTACCTTTAATAATTTGTGAAAGTACAGGGTACCTATTTACTCATACTTTTATTTTATTTTTTTTAAATATATTTTATTGATTTTTTACAGAGAGGAAGGGAGAGGGATAGAGAGTTAGAAACATCGATGAGAGAGAAACATCGATCAGCTGCCTCCTGCACACCCCCTACTGGGGATGTGCCCGCAACCAAGGTACATGCCCCCGACCGGAATCGAACCTGCGACCCTTCAGTCCCCAGGCCGACGCTCTATCCACTGAGCCAAACCAGCGAGGGCTATTTACTCATACTTTTAAAACAATTATTTGATTGATTGATTTTAGAGAGAGACAGCAATTTGTTGTTCCACTTCTTTATGCATTCATTGGTTGTTTCTTGTATGTGCCCTGACCACAGCCTTGGCATATCAGGACAGTACTCTAACTAACTGAGCTACCCAGCCAGGGCCTCTAAGAAGTGATATGCAGTCAGTGAGTTTGACTCTGACTCTCCTACTGACCTCTGAAAACAGGAATCCCTATTGGTTAAATGCACTTCTATATAAAATGGAAATAATACCACCTTCCCTATCAAATAGCTGGGTTCTGGGCTTGATGAATATTTAGGATCAAGTATCTCTTGATTTGGCCTGAAAGCATGTACATATTCCACTTAAATTTTGCTATACTGTTAATTCAGATAATGCATTAAAAATTTTCTACCCACGACTAGCCAGTCCCTTGTTTTTGGTTTTTGTTGGTTTTTTTTTTTCCCTCTCTCTTCTTTAGTATTATCTGCAAAGCAGAAAGACTCCCAGGGTTTGTCATGTTGGTGAAATGGAATGTAGTATGTTAAAACTAACGGTTCTGTTTTTTTCCAGATTTTCCCTCTTAGAATTCTTTTAGCTCTGAGCAAAATTAATTAAGCAGGCACCTTTTCAAGTAGCCATTTTAACTCTCACTCTTGTCTGTGGTTATAATTTTCCTACCCTTATATGCAGAACTCCAGTCTCCTTGACCCCTCCTTTTCTTTTTTCTTTAAAGAATCAAAAGTTTGAGGGTAGGGGAAAGAGAAAATGAACCTTTGGCTAGAATTAGAGGTTGATGGGGCTCATTCAAAATGTGGGTGCATGCTTGGTTACATGGGTACAGATTGTGCAAGGAATCCATATGCTTCTTATCCCAGACAACAGTTTTAATCAAGACATTGTCTATTGTGGAACTTCTGTGAGACCACAAAGGAAGTTTGCAGAGGAACCAGAGGCTTTCCTGAGAATATTAGGCCTCAGCAGGAGAGCCGAGAGTGCCGCACACAGGTGACTTTCAGGAGAATACTAATTTTGGTTTTGCTTGTTGATCCAGGGGTAAGTTAGGCTGTAAATCAGAGTTGCCTGTACTATGTTTAAGGGTTATGCAGTTGAAAATAAAGAGATGTGTATTTTAGATTCATTTCCGTATTTTGTTTCCCTGTTGGTCTTATGTTTTCACTTACGGTGGATGATAGGGGACTCTTTGGATAGTTGGCAAATTATCAAAAGGTTTCCAAATCAAGAAATACAAATGTTTTCTTCTAGTAAGCTTAAGCTATGAAAAATGTAGTTGACCTGTCCTATGATATTTCATGGGCACTGAATCTGTTATGTTTTTTATACAAGTTTTATTGAAGAATATTGAAAAACTTTTTCCTCCTAGATGGATGGTGACAGTTCTACAACAGATGCTTCTCAACTAGGAATTTCTGCAGACTATATTGGAGGAAGTCACTACGTTATACAGCCTCATGATGGTAAGACAGCCACGTCAGAACAAATTCACAAGTAGAAGCAAATTAGGAAGTGGAAATTTTATTAATATGATGCTATAGGCTACTTTTGTCTTTATAGGAAAATTAGCAATCTTGCATTACCATTCAGTGAAAGCATATAAAGGTGTACTGTGCTACTTTAATTAGCAATAGTCTTCAAAGAGTGATGAGTTATAAAAAGGAATTCTGTAAGAGTATGCCTTTTAAAGTTTCTTTAAAAATTTGTTACTGATTTCCTATTTGAGAATTAAATATGGAAAATTCTTACTCAATTAGAACAGTAAAAAGTTCTTTAGAGGGTGAGTTGCTAGCTATTATTTTTAGTACTTATAAACAGATATATTTTTGTTTTTCCTTCAATATTAAGTTTGAGCTCTGCAGGTATTAAAATTGGCCTATCAGAAATAATTTGGCTTTGTGGCATTGTGATTTGTAAGATTAAAAACATTAAGATACATTTTTGTAGAAGGCAATTAGAGGAGGCAATTAGTTCATCCTAAAACATACTTAAACAAGTTAAATTTGACAACATCCTTTTAAACACATGAAAATGTATACTGAATCAGCTTAAGTGACTTTCCTATTTAATTCATATAAAGTGTGGGAAGTTTCCTTACAAGATAATGCATTTAATCATCAAAGGTTATTATTGGTATTGTGAAAGCTTCAGTTATATCTAAATCTACATAATTTGAAAATTCACTTTTCGTAATAACATTGGATAACTGCCATAGCTTTGTTCAAAACTATAACTACATTAGTAATAAACCAATTGGATCAGTAATATTCAAGTCCAGTTTTTCCTTTCTAGGTAAATTTGGCTTTGGGTAGACATAATAGCTCTTAATCTAGCAAGAGTCAAGGAGCCATCATCATAGGTCAGGGTCTGTAAGTTTTATAGCTCAGTCATGCGACACATTTATGAGCACTTCCCCTGTTATAGGTGCTACCAAATGCTAGGAAAGAGACAAAGCTGACCCCTAGTCTCAAGTAGAAAAAAATCTAATAGAAGGAATCTTATATAATAAAAGGCTAATATGCAAATCGACCGAACGGCGGAATGACCGGTCACTATGATGTGCACTAGCCACCAGGGGGCAAATGCTCAATGCAGGAGCTGCCCCCGGTGATCAGTGCGCTCCCACAGGGGGAGCGCCGCCCATCCAGAAGCCCTGAGCCGGGTTCACAGCTGGCGAGCCCGGAGGTGGTGGCGGGAGCTTCTCCTGCCTCTGCGGCAGTGCTAAGGAAGCCGTCAGTTGGACATCCCCCAAGGGCTCCCGGCCTGCGAGAGGGCGAACTTCGTGCACCGGGCCTCCAGTCAGAAATAAGAAGAATTATACGGCGTGTCAGAAAAGATGCAGAGAGGCACTTGTGCTATTTTGTGAAAGCAGCTCACTCCTGAAGTGCTGTGCGAGGTTGTTACTGAGCTGCTGGGAGAATGAGTAGGTAGGGTTTGAGTAGGCAGAGCTGAGGACCAAAGAGTTCCAGACAGTAGGTTTGAAATTAAGGAGTGGGTTTAGTTCTGGCCCTGAGAAAGTGGTGAAAAGAGCTACTATGTCCTAATCCCTAAAAAGGGTTAGGAAATGAGCCAGAATGCCTCTCATCCTAGGTTGCTATAGACAGTCTTTCTTCTCTCTCTTGAAGAAAAAAGTATGAGAACCCTTAAACTAAATTACTTTTATTTCCTTAGATACTGAGGACAGCATGAACGATCACGAAGACACAAATGGTTCAAAAGAAAGTTTCAGAGAACAAGATATATATCTTCCAATTGCAAATGTGGCAAGGATAATGAAAAATGCCATACCTCAGACGGGAAAGGTAAATTGGAGAAGCTTAACTAGGAGATTTTTGGGGGTGGGGTGGGGTGGGATGTAAAACTACGTGAACATAGTTCATGACTACAGTTAGTTATTGATTTCAGTCCTTCAGCAAATCAAGTATTTCTTTCAATTCTAATACTTAGTTACTGAACAATGTTCCATTTTCAGTTCTATCATGTCCCCAAAATGCACTCCTTCCCCCACCTATTAGAAGCAGATGAAATAAAAGAAACTTTTAAAAAATAGGTGCATTGTCAGAGCTATCGGGTTTGGGCATATGAGGTAACTTCCATAATGTTGCAGCAAAATTGGGTCATATTGGACTGATGTGCGTAATATAAGGATTTTTTAAAAATCCTTTTATTTGGAAACAACTATTTTGTTTTTTATGTTTTTGTCATTTTACCTGAGAGAAAATTTTTTAAAATTGATTTTTAGAGCAGCGGTCACCAACCTTTCGGACCTCATGGACCACCAGTGGTCCGCGGACTATCAGTTGGCGACCGCTGTTTTAGAGAGAGAGGGAGAGACAGAGAGAGAAACCTCTCGCGGTTGACTCCCATACTTTCCCTGATTGGGATTGAACCTGCAACCTTTTGGTGTACAGGACGATACTCCAACCATCCAAACCACCTGGCCAGTGTGAAACAACTATTTTTTATAAAATTATAGATATTAACATACATTTAAATTCAACTGGTAATTTTTTAAGTAGTTTTGTTAGAACAATTTTAAAAACTCATTGTCACTGTACTCATCACTTGGTCTTAAATAAAATTCACACTTTTTATGTTTTATATTGCATAATAAACTTTTCTATCAATTTATTATAGCTTATAAAGTATACATGAAAGTAATAAAGCTTTTAAATAAATATATTATTAAAATATATCACTCAGCCTAGAAGTTCCAGTTTGAGAGGTCTTCCTTATGTTTTTTTTAAAATATATTTTTATTGATTTCAGAGAGGAAGAGAGAGATGGAAAATCAATGATGAGAGAGAATCACCGATCAGCTGCCTCCTGCATGCCCCCCACTGGGGATCAAGCCCGCAACCCAAGCATGTGCCCTTGACCCTTCAGTCCGCAGGCCGATGCTCTATCCACTGAGCCAAACCAGCCAGGGCTGCTTTTTTAAAATATACTTTTTATTGATTTCAGAGAGGAAGGGAGAGGGAGAGATAGAAACACCAATGATGAGGAAAAACCACTGATCGGCTGCTTCTATACATCCCCTACTGGGGATCGACCCTGCAACCTTGGGCATGTGCCCTGACTAGGAATTGAACCATGGCTCCTGGTTCATAGGTCAAGGCTCAACTACTGACTCACACCTGCTGGGCCTCTTTATATTTTAAGGGGGAAAAAAGCTGAGACTAGGCCTGCGCTGTTGTCCAGTACCCATAGCTACAAATGGTTATTGAGCACTTGAGATGTTATTGAGCTAATTGAGATGCGCTTGAAATGTAAAACATACACCAGATTTTAAAGGCTTGTATGAAAAAAAAAAGAATGAAAATACCTCAATTTTTAAATTGATCCTGTGTTTAAATAATATTTTAGGTTTATTGGGTTAAATAAAACATGTAAAATTAACTTAACTGTTTCTTTTAACATGGCTACTAGCAATCTAAAGTTATATACACTGAGTGGCCATATTATTCTCTGAACGCATAATAATCTGGCCACTCAGTGTATGTCCTATATAATAAAAGGCTAATATGCAAATTGTCCCCTTGACCAGGAGTTCAACCAGCAGGCAGGCCGGCCAGCCGCCCATGTCCCCTCCCCCTGGCCAGGCTGGCCGGACCCCACCCATGCACGAATTCATGCACCGGGCCTCTAATACATACTCTCTCTCTCTAAGTGGCCAGATTATTATGTGTTCAGAGATCATAATAATCTGGCCACTCAGTGTATACAGCTCACATTATATTATCTTGCTTGACTGCATTTATGCAACTCTTGTTTACTTTTCTCCAGGATGTTGTTTAGGCATGGAGATGAAAGACAGTATATTTTAGCAAGGATCTTGAGTGTCATTCCTATTAGAAGTGGCTTTAGAATTGCATAATTTAGTCCATTAGTCTTGCTTTCAAACCTGACCCTTAAGAGAACTGTTTTTATGAGGTGGTGGGTGTGTGCTTCTTTAGGTAGGCTTTTTTTGTTGTTGCTAATCCTTACCAGAGGATATTTTTCCCCCCTTTTTTTTTAAGAGAGAGTGGAAGGGAGAGGGAGAGACAGAGAAACATCAAAGTGAGAGAGACTTATGGATTGGCTGCCTCCTGCATGTGCCCCAACCGGGGCCGGGGATCAAGCCTGCAACCGAGGTACATGTCCTTGACTGGAATCCAACCCACCCTTCAGTCGGGCCAGCGCTCTAACCACTGAGCAAAACCGGCAAGGGCTGGGTAAGCTTCTTAATAAACTCAAAACCTATACCTGACACTTTGTATTTTCAGTAGAAAAAATATCACCAGGTGTCATTCTTTCACTCCCTTTTAAGTCTTATGTGACTTCAGTGTTTGTTTTTTAAAATTTTAGTGCCCTTATTTTTGGAAATAACTGGTACCGAAGTCTGTAGCCCACACCACAGCATACTAACTACACACAACCTGGCTTTCTTGGGACACTAGTTAGGGTTTTTATCTTAGGATGGAAGAGATGTCCAGTGGTTGCTTTTATAACTAAACTAGAGGCCCGATGCATGAAACTTGTGCAAGAGTAGGCCTTCCTTCCCCGGCTGCCGGCACCGGCTTCCCTCTGGCACCCGGGACCCAGGCTTCCCTTGTAGCCCCAGCTTCGTCCCAAAGGATGTCCAGTCTAATTAGCATATAATGCTTTTATTCTTATAGATTATATCTGTTTTCTGTGAATAGTTGTCAAGGCTTCTCTGACTTGTATTTGAGTAAATTCTCACTCTGAGGGTTGGAATTTTAATATTACAAATTGTGTTTATGTTATTAGCATATATTTCAAAGATTAAAGGTTAACAGTCATAAACTGAAGTTTGTTTTCTTCTGAGTAACTTTCACTTTTGCCGTTGTTGGGAAGGTGATGATTATGTTCCCTGCAAATTTACCTTTCATTTTTCTCTTCAGATTGCAAAAGATGCCAAAGAATGTGTTCAGGAATGTGTGAGTGAGTTCATCAGTTTTATAACATCGGAGGCCAGTGAAAGATGCCATCAAGAGAAACGGAAGACAATCAATGGCGAAGATATCCTCTTTGCCATGTCTACCTTAGGCTTTGACAGTTACGTAGAACCTCTAAAATTGTACCTTCAGAAATTCAGAGAGGTGAGCAAAATGTCTTCCATTATGCTTCTAAGAAAATAAGATGCACTACTCACTAACTTTTAAAATGTATTGCTTAAAAATTCGTTTTATAGCAAACTACGTAACATTTCTCAGACGTGTGTCATCACTCATGTTACTGTACCCAAGCAGGAAGTCCTTTCTTTTTCCTTTGGTTGTTACTAACAGCAGCATAGTTATGTAATGAGTAAGAATGTGGACTCCGGAGGGTGAATCCCAGCTCCACCACAGGTGAACTCTGTGACCCTGGGCAGATTATTGAAGTACTTGAGGCCTTGGTTTCCTGATCTGTAAGGTGAGGCTAGTAATAGTGCCTGCCTCCCAGCGTTATTGAGAGGACCAAGTGGAACAGTCCATGGACTGCATGTAGCTGGGCATATAGTGAGTGTTCAATAATGTCAGTGCGTGCTGGTATCGTTATTAATTTAAGAGGTAGCATCGTTGCCTGTTTTATGAAAATGAATTAGAATCAGCGTATTTATTTCCGCACTGCAAGTTGGGTGTATGATTCACTTTCCTTTTAAAATATTTTCTTAGTATCTTTAGTGTTAGGATACCATTAAATTAGTGATACCTTTATGGGATGATTAAAGTAGGAAGAAATATGTAAATTCTTCACAGTATTTTTCCAAATCTTTAGCATCATGGGACCTTAGAATGAATGGTAACTTAGAGGTCCAAACTGTAATTTTGATTTAGAAATTTTAAACTCCATCTATCTGAGGAAAATCAAGGCCCGGAAAGGCACATATACCCTCCTCCTTCTTATCTTAGTTCATGTAATAAAGGTGTTTGTTGTTCTTAAAAAAAAAATTAAACTCTAAACTTGCTGTTACAGTACTGCCCAGTTGGCTAAGAGTGTATATATAATTGATAACTTGGATCATTTGTAGTAGATTCATAAGCTGAATAGTTATATTTTACAGACTATTTCATCTGTAAGTAGAGTTCTATTTTCCTTCTGATGTAGTGTGGAATTAGAATAATTTATTTAATTTTACCCATAAATACTTTAGATTTTCTAGGTCATTATTAAGACTATCTTTTGATGATTACTACTTGTATAAAAAGTTAGCATTTGAAGACCTCTTCATATGTAATTAACCAGAAGTGTTAATAAATACTCTATGTAGTGTTTGTAAAAATAGAAGCTCCTAATTTTAGAAATTAATCAAGCATTCTCATTTCGAAAACTGTTTCTTTTGAATAGCAGTGATTACATTTTTTGTTCTCCTTCCCCAGGCAATGAAAGGGGAGAAAGGAATTGGTGGAGCAGTCACAACTGCAGATGGATTAAGTGAAGAACTAACAGAGGAGGCATTTAGTAAGCAGTGTTGTGATACGTTTATACAACTAAACTTAATGTAATTTAGTGTCAGTGGTGGTACTTTAGAATATCAGCACTAAGTGTTTTGACATAGCACTGTCTTGAATAGTCCTTCTTAGTTGATGCCTGTATATTTGACGTCAGTGAGGGATAAGTATAAAATTTAAATTTTGCAGACATAATCTTTCACCAATAGTTCGACTGATTGCCATAGCCCTTATTTTTTCGTCTAAGATTCACGTGAGATAGGAATGTTGAGAACTGTAGTTTGCAATATAAAAATCTTGTGATTTAAATAAATTTGAACTCATTTATTTTTGAGTATTGTTATATGGTGAAATAAAAGGTCTATGGTGATTATATTTCTCATATAAACTTTATATGTAAATATTTTATATTTCTCATATAAACTTTATATGATTTCTTATATATAAAATATATGCTGCTTAGTTATGTGAGTGTTGCTGCCAGCCAACCCTCATGGTGTAGGTCTACCCCTGAACCAGAAACTCATTTTGGCAGATTTGTACACATGAGTAGTTAGGTAAAGTACAGTACAGAGAAATGAAGATTCAGAAAATCAAAAATGCTTCGGGAGCTTTTTTAAAATGGAATATTTGGGGGTTATGCTTTGGCCCAAGATTACATTGATAAAGAGCAGAATTATAATAAGACGTTAATGGCACAATTTTACGGTTCAGGCCAAGAAAGCAGATGCAATTCTTTTCTCACTTTAATGGTTTTTTTTTGGTCTTTTAGCTAACCAGTTACCAGCTGGTTTAATAACTGCAGATGGTCAACAACAAAATGTTATGGTTTATACAACATCATATCAACAGGTAGAGTACCTTCTTTGTATTTTAAATTATTTTAAGAATTGATTATATCCATTGATTTTGATCACAGGTAGTTAATTTCAACACACTGTTATTATTAACCTGATTTTTAAAAAGGTTAAATACTATTTTCTCAAAATATACAATTATTTGGTACTCTCTTAATGTTATCTATATATAACATATACACACACACACACATACTAGAGGTCTCATGCACGAATTCGTGCACGGGTGGGGTCCCTAGGCCTAGCTGGCAATCAGGGCCAATCAGGGCTATCTCGCCCAGTCCAGGGGGAGGGACTGTGGGAGGTTGGCTATGGGAGCGCACTGACCACCACTGCTCCTGTGTTGAGTCTGCCCCCTGGTGATCAGTGCACATCATAGCGACCGGTCAATTGATCAACTGGTCTTAATGGTCGCTTAGGCTTTTATGTGTGTGTGCATAGAATATTTGCATAGAATATTTCTGGATAGATGCACAAGAAATTAATAAAGTAGTTTCCTTGGGTAGAGAGAGTGAAGATTTGGGGTGAGGTGTAGACTTATTTTTCATCTTCTATTGTTGTTTTTCTTAATTGTCTATTGTTTTTATTCATTGAATTTATAATATGCATGTTATTTTTAAACTAATTTTTCTTTCATTCTTATCAACTTAAATTTTCTAATCTTAGATTTCTGGTGTTCAACAAATTCAGTTTTCATGATCTGAAGAAATGATGTAGCGGAGTAGGAAAAGCAAGTCTGTACGATTCCGAAGCAGAGACATTAGGAGGACTGGGAAAAGCTGTCTCTCTGTATATTAAATAGCTGTAATGTAGCTTCCTGATGCTTGACTAATTGAGGTGTTAATTCTGACTTGAGAATCTTTTTCATGAATGATTTTAAAGAAAAATTTGGATTTTAAAGGTATTAAAGTATTTTTGTTTTGTACGAGAGTTTGTTGCTCTGTATGACTCCTGTATGCATTGTATATTGCAATTTATTACTGTCAGAGATTTGTAGACAGTTTCTTATTTTCATATTGAATCATGTTACTTTTGTAATTCAAGTAAGCAGCTGGGTTAATTCATGATGTTTGCCCTTTTAATAAAATACAAGGGTAGAGTTCATTTTGAATGCAAGTTGCCTTTATTATAAATTTGAGTTTGTCTTGGTTATATACTATCTTGCATGATAACCTAGCTAGATTTTTAACATTTGCCATATTTATTAAAATTAATTTTTTGTAAAACATTCATAGCGTAAGCAGCACCATTTTTAAAAACTGTAACTGAAAAATTGTGAATGCAGAAGCAAATATTGTCTGCCCTATTAAACTTGGTGCCCATTAACAGTGTTTACACTGTTCATCGTGCCTGTTAAGATAATTTTAGTTTATTGGAGCTTGGTTAAGACTCCATTTATTTATGAGTGTTGGAATTCATTTAAGTTTAATGTAGTCCTAGTGCTCTTGAAATGGTGCCCCTTTCATTTGTATAAGATTTTTCCAAAACATATCTTACTATCCTTTTCCAGAAGAGGGACTTTATAGTCTAATGGTAAATGTCCTCATTTTACCTTTTTAATTGAAATGTCAAGTTTCCGGTTATACTATGGGAACCAAGAAGCATCAGACATCATTGTCTGTATACTGACATTTTTTTGCATGGGTGAGTGAATGAAATGAAGAATTGAGTGAGTGCTATGAGTGGTGTGAAAGAGAAGCCGCCAACTTCTAGTGTGCTGTCTTGATCTTTGCAATAAACTAAACTTAGATAATGTAACTTTGCATAATTTAGTAGTATGTATTTGGGTTGTTCCTTTTTTGAAATAAGGATTTGTATTTTTTCATCTTTTAGGTGATAATTAATTTGAGTGTGGTTTAAAAAAAATCAATAATTGCTATTGTATATTTTGCCTAAAAGGGCGAGTGTTTGAGAGAATGTGATCTTGGAAGGACGCTCATATTTATAAGGTAGAAGCAGTTTCCCACATATAGGCTGAACAGAAACATTTACTTTGCCAGAAGGCGCCTCTGGGGGCATATTTGGACTAATCTGAGGTTAATAACTTCCCCTCCCCTTTAAAAAAATAGTCAGCACAGAGAACAAATAAGCAAAAAGGGGAGGAGTGATGAAACAACCTTCATCCTACTACTATGTTGAAATGACCAGTGTTAATATTTTGGTAAATATTATTTGTCCTTTTACTTTGCTAAATATGTATATTTTTATAAAAATAGGTTCCTACTTGCTTGCATACTGTTTCATAATATGCTTTTTTTTTTTCACGGAATATATTGCGAACATATTTTCCAAGTCATTAGTCTCCTAATTTTATTCCTCTATTATTCTATCATGTGGCTGAAGCATAATTTATTTAATCCTCGATAGGACATTTTGACTGTATACATCTTTTCACAGTTATAAACAATACTTCACTGAATCTTGTGTACATCCATGGCTGTTTTCTTAAAATAATTTCTTAGAAGTAGAATTGCGGGGTTAACAGATGGGTTAACAAATAGGCAAAAGTTTTAGGCTTTTGATACATATAAGTGTATTTTTGAAATATCTTCTATTTGATCCAGGTAGTATGTCACTATATAATTGATAAAAAGCATTTGTTCTTCGGTAGTTTAAAGATTGTGTTATGTTTAAGCATCAAGATAAAGAAAAATTAGACAACTTAAAAATTTTAATATATACCAAAACAAATTTCTAAATTGAGTAATTCGCTGGTAGTCCTGACTAAAAGCTTTAAAGTAGGTAAAACCAGGTCACTTGGGGTTATATGACTTTCATACTCTGAGAGAATCTTAGCATTCTGCACGTGCCAGGTTCATAATCTCCATTTACACACGTAAGAGGTAGTGATGGAGTCTTTCTTGGCTTATGTTGCATTGAACTGAGTATGTTTTCGTCCCCTCTGGAATGTCGTAAGTATGTAAGTTCCTACATTAACCTACAAGTGTGTGTGTGTTTTTTCTAAATAAGTTTGTACATACTGCTTTTATAAATATCCGAGAGAGAAATGGGCTCACAGACTAAGTCATAGATAGAATATATATAAAAATTAAGATATAAATTATCTAATTCAGGGGCACCAAAAATATGCACTTAAAATAGGGTAGCTTTTGGTGTAGCTCTTAACTTAGTATCACTTATATGAGTGGCTGAAAAGTATATTTTATCACATAAAGCAACAAATATTCTCTTGTTTGGGACTGTTGATAAAATAACTTTCACTAAGAGATTTTTTTTTAAATCTTGCACGGCAAGATTTCATTCTTAGCAAATGGTAGAAACTATTTTTTTCTCCATGTTTCATGCCTAATTGCTACTGCTGTAGGGAATCCTTTTAGTTGGACCCTCATAAGTATGTTCAGTTAACATTATTAAGGTAACCAGTTTACCTTTAACCTACAAAGGCCATCCAGAAAACAGGCAATAAGGCATTTTTTTCTGAAGAAAGGAAAATAGTGAATAGATATGGTAGAAGGATGCCTAATTGCTATTGCTATACTTGGACCCTCATAACTATGTTCAGTTAGCATTATTAAAGGTAACTGGTATTCCTTTAACCCACCAAGGCCATCCAGAAAACAGGCAATAAGGCTTTTTTTTTTTTAAGAAATGAAAATACTGAATAGATACTACACGGTAGGAGGAAGAGAAATACAAATAGCTTAAAACATCCTCATACCCAATTATATGACACTAGGAAGGTAAAATTGTAAAATTCTCTCTGGAGTAAAGCATCTCTATTATTATGAGGCAGAGAAGGGACAGATAGGAGCTACTGAAGAAGCTATAGCCCCTTAGATACTTATTTCAAGACTTGTTATTTATACCTGATTTTAAGGATTTTAAAACCGTAAGGCAGAATCCCTTCAAATCATGCACCACAGCTGACATTGGAATGGATTAATTTCTCTGGCTTCTGGCCATCACCTTTCAAAATGTCAACTTGTGCAATAGTATAGTTACAGTTTTCCCTGACCCTGCTTCCAGAAAGTTTTCTCTTGCACTGCATATTAAATAGATAATTGTGCAAGGCAATGTATTATAAGAACACTTATGCCAAAGTTAATGCCAGCAAGTGTGCCCCCAAAAAAGTCAGGTATGTGCTGGCTCTGTCTATAGTAACCTAATGTCCATGGATTAGTTTTGGGGGTGGAAGTTATAAGTTTGACAGGTAATTTCTCCATCTTCCACAGAAATAAGATTAAAAATTTATGACACTACAGCGTAAACTTTTGCCTCTAAGGTATAATTTAGGTCGTCTTTGTCCTCTAAAACAAACAGTAACAATTTTGTGTCTTTTGCACCTTTTCCAGAGTTCAATTTCAGAGTACATGTGAATGGAAGATACTTTCAAACCTTAAACACCGGGTAATTGATTTAAAACAAGTTGCTGGGCAAAAGATAAGTCATAACAGACAGTGCCTTCAGCCAGGACAGGTATGCCAAGAGGCTTATTCATGCATATACAATCCCCAATGCTATGTTTACAAGAAATCAGATCCAAATCCTTTTTTCAGACCAAACAATGACTAATCAAAGAGCACAAAGGAGTAATATTTGGGCTAACAGCCTTTTAAGGAAATGGCAGAGCCATTCTTAGAGGAAGAGTATAACTAAAGAATGGTTTCTGTATATTTCTAACCTTGCAAGTTGCAGTCTCATAAAAGTGCTATCTTGTAGGACAGTGCAAAGCAGAGAGCATGGCACCCTGGAATTCTGTAAAGACTACCATGTTTCCTACTTACATCAAGGGCAAAAAAAAGCAAATTTTAATTTGGATTTCATTTCCAGTTGAAAGGCAGTCTAGATACCCTTGATAACCCCCAGCTTATAAAACCAAATGCTGGATAAAATATAAGCAACACTGTAAATTAATATTAAATAATACACAATATCTTAAAATATATCACTGAGTTGACATGAAAGTAAGTCATTGCAAAACTCCCAAATGAGGTGAAAAATAGGAAACCTGTGAGGTAAGCCAGTACCAGCTCCCACTTTGCCCTGAGACTTGTGTTGAACTAGAGACCATGAAACAGCAGCAGTGGGGGGACTGGACCTAAAGCCTGAGGCTCACTGGAGTCTAGAAGGGCCACCACAGAAAAGTGAGCAGCTAGGAAATTGGCCTGTGTCCACTGTGGTGCTGGGTGGAGGGTGATAAATCACCAGCTCCCTCAAATTCACACAGGCCAGCCCGCCAGGTTTGTCAGAGAACCTTCAGCTGGCCAAGTGGTTTCAGGTTGGTAGCTCCCCCTGCAGTGTCTGGCAGAGAAGACTCCTCAGGACCTCAATTTCAATCCAGGCTTCAAATAATTCCTATTTCCCAAGGAAAGTAAGTTTAAAATATCATTAAACTCGAGGGAAAATGGCACCATGAGATAAAAACAACACAGGGTATACAACAGTGGAATCACTCACAAGGACTCTAAAGGAAAAAGTAATTTGTAAAGGAATAGAAGCACGGAAAATAGGAACAATGAGCAAAAGATTACACAGAGAACAAACAAGAAGATTTGTAAACCAAATAAAACGCTTTGAAATAAAGCCCTGGCCAAGTGGCTCAGTTGGTGCAGCGTCATCTCATACACCAAAAGGCTGCATTTCGATTATTCCCAGGGCACATACTTAGGTTGCGGGTTCGATCCCTGTCAGGGTATGTACAAGAGGCAACCGTTAGATGTTTTTCTCTCACATCCATTTCTCTCTGAGAATCAATAAAAACATATCCTCTGGTGAAGATATTAAAAAAGAAAAACCCAACAAATAGAGGGGGAAATAAACACCCCCCAAAAAGACGTAATTTATGATAAGGACTTAGAAATAAATCCAACTTATATTTGTAATCACAATAAATATAAATGTACAAAACTATGCAATTAAAAACATAGTTTCTCTTTGGTCTTTTGAGTGTGTCTCCTGCAAATTCAAAATATAAGACCAGCCCTAACTGGTTTGGCTCAGTGGATAGAGCGTCGGCCTGAGGACTGAAGGGTCCCAGGTTCGATTCCGGTCAAGGGCATGTACCTTGGTTGCAGGCACATCCCAGTAGGGGGTGTGCAGGAGGCAGCTGATCAATGTTTCTCTCTTACTGATGTTTCTAACTCTGTATCCCTCTCTCTTCCACTCTGTAAAAAAAAAACCACAAAAAACCCCCACAATAAACAAAATATAAGACCAAAGACAGATCTAAGATATTCAGATAAAGACTAACTGCTCTAGTAACAAAAATAACAAAACTAAGGCAACAAACAACATTCATAGAGATAGAGTCCCTGCATGGTTATAAAGGGTCCAAAAATTCACCAGGGAAGACAGAATTCTAAATTAGTATGTATCTAATAAAGCCAAAAAAGAAAGAAAGCAAATAATGATAACATCAAGAGACATTGAAAAATCTATCATAATCAGATTGTGAGACTTCAGGAAATAAGAAATCAAAAGGTGAATCAGTATAGAGATTTACACAGAACAACTAACAAGTTTGATTTAATAGACATGATACTCCACTATTGGGGAACACACATTCTTTTCAAGTGTATGTGGAACATACATGAAAACTGATCACTTGATAAATCATAAAGCTATTTTCATTTCAGAAAACTGAACTTATAGCTCATATTCTCTACAAAATGCTAATAAACTATAATACTTCAGTCCCCAGCATCTCCACCAAAAAACAAACAAATATATAACACACCCTGGCATTTGGAAATAACTTTAACAATTGGGTTATATATTCAAAGCTCTGGAATATTTAATATTTTAATTTTTCAACAGGTGCAAATAAACTAATAGGAATGAGAAAGGCTCATAACTACAGGTGCTGTGGAAACTAAAAATGTAAAAATGACATGGCTTCATATAAAAAAAATTTTAAACTATGATGAAATTGAGAAATCACTAGAAAAAATTATTAATCAAAACTGACTGTGTGCTTGCTTCGGCAGCACATATACAAAACTGACTCAATATAAAATCTTTATGATTCTACAATCCCTAAAGAAATGGAAGCAATAGTTAAAATTCTTCTCTTAATGACAAATGGCTTTAAAGACAAGGTATAGCCCTGGCCAGTGTAGCTCAGTGGATAGAGCATGGGCCTGCGGACTGAAGGGTCCCAGGTTTGATTCCGGTCAAGGGCACATACCTGGATTGCAGGCTCGATCCCCAGTGTGGGGCGTGCAGGAGGCAGCCAATCAATTTTTTTCTCTCATCACTGATGTTCCTATCTCTCTCTCCCTCTCCCTTCCTCTCTGAACTCAATAATGTTAAAAAATAAAAATAAAAAAAGACAAGGTCCAATCTGAAACTCTTCCAGACAATTGAAAAACTCATTTCATGAGGTTAGTCTAACCTTGATACCACGACAAGACATGAAAGGAGTAGCATAGGCCGATTTCACTCATCAATATAGGCATAAATAATCTAAACAGAAATCTCTCCTTAACCCGACAAAGGACTTTTTTTTTTGGGGGGGGGGAAATACTGAACTGAAATGTTGAAAGCATTCCCTTTAAATCGGGGCTAAGACAAGGATGTTCATTATCAGTTCTTTTCTACTATACTACAGGTCTTAACTACTGCAGAAATGTAAGAAGAAATGTTTTAAACGGTAAAAGGATCAGAAAGGGAGAAAACTTCACTATTTGCAAATGATATAATTATATAAAAATTCAAAAGGACATCTAGATACATTATTAGAACTAATAAAAGTTTAGCATGGTTGCTGGATCCAAAAATCAACACATAGTAACAATCCTATATCCTATATATAATAAAAGGCTAATATGCAAATAGAATGGCAGAACAACCCAACAACTGGTCGCTATGACATGCACTGACCACCAGGGGGCACACGCAGAACGTGGCGGGCATCGGCCGCGGTGGGATGGTGGAGCAGGTGAGCGGGGCAGCAGACCAAGGCAGGGCACCGGTGCTATCATTGGGGCGAGCCTCTGGTGGTTACTAAAAATTCTTTGCTCCCGCATGCGCCGTGATCCCACCGGGCACTCGCACCTGCTGCCAGTGCTGGCCCTACTTGCACCTGCTGCCAGCACCTGGCGCCAGTCCCGATTGCTCACACCCGCTGACGGTGCCAGCCCCACTCGCACCTGCTGCTGGCGCCAGCCCCAATCACTCCGCACCGTCAGCGGGTGCGAGCTGGGCCGGTGCCATCTGCGCATGGGAGCAGCAGGAGCGGGGCTGCAGGCAGACAGGGGACTGGGGGCTGCAGTGGGAGGGGCTGGGCGGGGGCGCAAAGGATGGGCCTAGACCTGTCCCTGTGCCCACTGCAGCCTCGAGGCCCCCAGTTCCTTTCAAGGTGCATGAATTTGTGCTCTGGGCCCCTAGTATATGTATAATCAGCAACAACCAGTTAGAATAAAAAGTGTAATTAAAAAAAAAACTTACCATAGCATTAGAAAATACAAAACTCCTAGGAAGAAATCTAAGACTTGAAGGCCTTTATGGAGAAAAATTATTAAAGTTTATTGAGAGATATTAAAAGACCAAATAAACAGATAGACATACAATGTTTTTGGCTAGGAAGACTCATTATTGAAAATCAATTTTCTCCAAATTGGTCAACAGATTCAATACAATTACAAAAGATATTACGCAAACTGGGAGAAGATATATGCAACATGTTTAAATGACAAAGGATTGATATCCAGAATATATAAAGAAATATGAATCAATGAAAAAAGACACACACCAGACAGAAAAGTGGGCAAAAGACATGAAAACTTTTTTATATATTGAAAAAAACTAAATTTCACAGAAAAGGAAATATGTTTACATACGGGGAAAAAACTAAATTTCATTAATAATCAGGGAAATTCGAATGAAACCCACAGTAAGACACAATATAATAGCCATCCAATTGACAAATAGAAAAGACAGTCAAGACCACGAGTTTGCTAAAACGTGGAGCAATGCCACTCAACCACTGCCAGTGGGAGTGTAAACCGGTACAAATGCTTCACCAGACAGTTCAGCATGGCCAAGTAAAACCTGCTTCTTAGAGCAGCGGTTCTTCTAGGGCCTCTTTACATCCTTAACAATTACTGATGATCTCAAATTGTTGTTGTTCATGTGGGTTATATTTATAAATATTTGCCGTATTAGAAATTAAGAGACATTTTCAAAACACAAAAATACACAGGCACACACTTGATTAGCTATCCGTGTGATGATGTCATCATAAATATGGAAAACATTTAAACTCATGAAGAATGAGAGTGAAAAGGACAAATAATGTCCTAGGATTTTTATGAAAATAGTTTTGTCCTCAGAGACCCCCTGAAAGGGTCTCAGGGACCCTCAGAGGTCCTGGACTACACTTTGAAAACCATTCTTGAGCATGTGCCACCAGGATACATGTTCAGGAATCCATTCATTCCTCAAATATATGTGGAGCATCTCCCACGTGCCAGGCATTGTTCTAGACGTTGTGAATGTCGAAACGGGCAAAACAGACAAAATCCCTGCCCGCACAGAGCTTATATTGTAATTGGCAGAATATTCATAGCAGCATCGTTCATAACAACTAAAAACTGGAAACGCAAATCTCCATGAACAGAACATATAAATTGTGGTATAGTCAGGTAATGGAATACTATACAGCAATGAAAACTAATGAAGTACAGTTACATGTATAAACATGGATGGAATCTCAAAAACAATGGTCAGAAAAAAGTCACGGAAGAATACATACTGCATAATGCCACTTACATAACAGTTCAGAAACAGGTAAACCTAAACAACATATTAGGGATATAGACACAGATGGTAGAAGCATAAATAAAAACATGGAATTAACAAAAAAATCCAGAATAATGTTTGCCTGCTGTGGTGTGTGTGAAGGGAGGACAAATGGAGGATTCTAGGCATCTGAGAAGGTTCTAGTTCTTAAGCTGCTGGTTGACCATATGCATGATCATTTATTTCACAAAAAATATAAAAGAAAAATGGCATAAGGTTATGTAATATATAATTTCATCAACAAAGAGAGAGATCATCTCCCCAATATTTCAGCCACTTCTGTGCACTGCAAATCAGCCAATTATTGTAACTAGTGGGGAAGAGGTACATGATAATATGAGAAAAGGAATGAGCATGGGCTATTTCTCACAGAAGTTAACTGAGTTCCCATGGGATCAGGATCCTATGAGATATAAGTAGTGCCAGGCTCTGAGTCACTAGCATAATTCTGGCTAACTGGTTATTTTGTACATTGGGTATAATTATTTGTATAAAGTGAGAATGAAATGATAGATGATGCAAATTCCAAAATAAACTGACAAGGACACCGCCTCTTTACTGAATTCTGTTGACTTTCAAAAGTACAAATGCCCTTTGGCGCATTCTTCTAATAATACATTTATTTGTCAAGTAATAAAAAAATATGGAAAGTGCATAGCTATTGACAGTTTCTCCACATCGATCAGTCGTAGGTGCCAGGCTGATCACTCAGATGTCATAAACAATTTTGCAATCTTGTCTTTGCCAAGGTCATCAATGGCAGTGATACTTTGCAGATCAAACAAGACACAGTGAAGGTACAACGTCTTCTCCTGATTCAGGGTATTAGCTACCAATTTCAGTATACTATTTACAATTTTGAAAGGAAAAAAAAAGAGATCTTAAAACTATCTATCCCCCATACCCAAACAGGGCAGGCTAAAGGTATTATCTTGAGTTAGGGAGTTGGTTCAAGAGGTAGACTAAGCCTGGCATTCAATGGCTGGCAAACCACTCCCAGGAAATGGGGAAGTAGGAAGTAGATACCCCAGGTCCAACTCATCAGAAAGTTCCAGACATTGCTGTAGCTATTTAAAAAATCTCAGGTGGCTACAAGATCCAAACCTTACCCATATTTAAGCTGGCATGAACAATGCCACCAGGGGGCGCTAGCCTGCAACTGAGAGCAAAATGATTTTGGATCAAGCAGTTCGTTGGACCTTCAGAACAATGTCCACTCTCTTACATGCTATGCAGCCATGAGTAGCGCACGCACACCTTTGTTATACTGGATGGTAATTATCACACCTGTAGCTTTTTCCTCCGTCTCCTATAAGAAACAGAGAAAGTGCCCTAACCGGTTTGGCTCAGTGGATAGAGCATCGGCCTGGGGACTAAAGGGTCCCAGGTTCGATTTTGGTTGCGGGCACATCCCCACTAGGGAGTGTGCAGGAGGCAGCTGAATCTGTGTTTCTCTCTCATCGATGTTTCTAACTATCCCTCTCCCTTCCTCTCTGTAAAAAGTCAATAAAATATATATTTTTTTTTAAAAAAAAAGAAACAGAAAGTAGGAGGGAACCTTTCTCAAGTGCTTAGGGAACTTCTATCTCCCCAGATAGGAGGAGGAACGGATAATCCTCTTGGTCAGAGCTGGACACCTATTGGACCATGATTTAATAGTGGGAAGAGTTAACTCCATGTTCAAAAACAAATACCAGCTGCTACCTCTTATTTTTAATTTGTATATGCTCCGACACAGAGGGTTCTTTTTGTACCTTCTCAATTCTCATGCTGAGTAATGAATGAAGTCTCTTTCAGCTTCTTGTCTCTAGGTGGTAAGGGGACCAGGAAGGGAAAGTGGGTAGGATGAGGGACCATTTCCGTCTCTGCTACAGCTTTCACATCTGTTATGCCTCCAATCCATACTTTTTGCACCTTCAGAGGTTGTATGTAAACACCCTGACATCTCTGAGCATTCTGCAAAGACTTTTTTGCTGAACCAGAAAATCAAATCAGGAGATAGGAAATCCTTCTGTTCCCTCCACAGCCTCATATCTATGACTTCCTACCCTTCTCTCTATCCAAAGCCAAAGGCTTCATAACCCTGTATTCTCAAGACTTTTGAATTTGAAGTACTACCATGAGTGGTAGTCAGACTGTGAATTTGATGAACTTTAAGTACAAGCTTCTTGCTCAAATCAAGTTATGCAAGATACCAACTATGCAAAACAAAAGAACCTCAACGTACTCATTTTCAGATGTCCGCGCTGAGAGGAATAGTCACACAAGTGGACATTCCCCTGATTTTAGTTCTTCAGAGGTCAGAAAAGAAATGGATACTAATAAAATAATCTATTTTGAACAAGGAGGCTGATATCCTTGAATTTTACAGCCTTTCTTTCTTCATTCAATTTATAGAATTTATTGTTTCTATGCAGAATGTTGTAGTTCATGTTTTTCCACGCCTGATAAAAAAGTCTTTTCCTGATCATAGGAATATATAAGTATGGGGATTCCCAACTACACCTGGGAAACTTGGAAGGAAGGTGTGCCAATGTTATTTTGTCCTCCAGTAGTTTAAGAATCCTTTGTCCCACAAGCTCAGAGGAGACAGAGTGACCTGACTGGAAATGTAACGGAATCCAGTGTGGCTCTAATGCTGGTGTTCCATGTCCTCCAGCAGTTCCCTGTGCTTAAATATTAACAATAAGTAGTTTTTTCTAATGTTAGACAACTACCCATGGCTTGCCTATAGGGAAACAGAGAAATTAACTTTGAAAATATTTTTAGTTCATTCTCCTGATCATCCAATGTTAAAAATCATATTCTAGCAATGCCCACTGATTTCACTAAATGCTGAGATCTTTTAGACCAGTGGTCAGCAAACCGCAGCTCGCGAGCCACATGCGGCTCTTTGGCCCTTTGAGTGTTCTAATGGCACTTCTTCAAAATAGACTCGCCCAGGCCGAAAACCGACTTCTGCGCATGGGCCACGAAGTTTCAATCGCACTGTACGTGCGCGCCCGCACGTGGTATTTTGTGGAAGAGCCACACTCAAGGGGCCAAAGAGCCGCATGTGGCTCGCAAGCCGCGGTTTGCCGACCACTGTTTTAGACCAAAGGCTTCCTCTTGAGATCTATGCACACCTACATTAAACTCCTTTTAGCCTAGTAAATACGGGACATATCCCTTATTTATCCCAGAACTTCTCTCAGGAACCTAAGTAATAATAGCAGGATAGGGGAAGACGAAGCTGGAGACTTCATTTCCTCCAAAGCCTTATTAAATCTGCTAAAAACTCTCTCCCTTTCAAAGTCCTTCTCCCCTTTTAACCCCAACTTGATAAAGGGGAGTGAGAGTATGGAGAGATATAAAGGCGACAATTTTCTGTAGTAATTTGTTGAAATATTTCAGTACCAGCTAAGTGGGTAATATGGGAGAGACATAAGAACCCAGTCTCCGCCTCAGAGATCTACCACCTGGCAGAGGGAGAGGAACAATTGTAACAAATAGGGCACACAGTCTAGAGGCGGCTATGAAAGAAGATTTAACAAAGGACTGTGGGAGTACAAGAAGAAGGGGTACAATCTACCTGGAAATGGAGTGTCAGGAAAGGCTTCATTTCATCAGATTGGCAAAATTTGACCAGAATCTTGAAAAAATGGGTGGAGACCAGTAGGGGTGGAAAAGGAGACAGAAATACATAAAGAAAGGCAGAGCATGGTATCAAAGAAACAAAACAAAAAAACTTGTGAAAGTGTCAAGGGAATGGTTAAAGGGACTAGTATAATCAAAGAATTCACTGGATCTGGGAATTGAGAAGTATTCCTGACCTTTTGCAAGATCCATTTCCATGGTGTAGCAGGAAAGAAGCCTGCTGCTGTGAGTTAAAAATGGGTGAAAAGCATAAGGAAAAAAAAGATTAAATAGATTTCACTTATATCTGGAATCCAAAAACAAAAAGCAAAACAAATGAATAAACAGAACCAACAGAAACAAACCCTCAAAGGGGAGGCGGGTATAGAGATAGGTGCAAAGGTGAACAGGAATAAGAGATGCAAAATTCGTTATAAATTAATAATCCACGGGAGGAATAGTGTACAGCACAGAGAATAATCAATTAGATCATCATAACTTTGCTTGATGACAGACGGGTACTAACTAGACTTATCGTGGTGGTCACATCATACGGTATATAAATGTTGAATCACTCTGTTGTAAACCTGAAACTAATACTATATGCCAACTATGCTTTAATAAAAAAATTGAAGAGTAAGTAGAAGACAAAAAAAGAGGTGACAAGTTTAGACTGTGTTTGGAGCTATTTGCCTTTTTACTTACAAACATACTAGTTCAGCTACAATAGGCTTAGGCTTTACATTTCTGTAAGAAAATGACTACCTAACACAATCCACTAACTTAAAAACACGTTTTTAGACACAATCCATTCTTTATGAACCTGCCTATGTTATTGTACATGACTAATATAAAATCAACATTTTTATAAGTTTACTCTGCCATCACTAATTTTTCTTTCATATAGTTCAAAATAAATAACACCTATACTTGGTAATAGTAGAAAAGGTGCTTTATTTTACATATCATTGGTACACAATACATAAAACTGCCTAAAGTAAATCTTGAAAAACATAACTGTCAGTTAAACCTGAAGCGGTGAAAGACCAAGTCTATTTTGCAACTTACTTCATTTATGACCAGATGACTACAATAATTTTAAATACTAATAATCTCTTCATATCCAATGTTACAAATGATTTTTATGCTACAAGTGCTGCACTTTTAATAAAAATATCTTCAGTTATAGTAGACCATATCTCTAATCAGAATAAATTTTTGCTAGTCTACAAGTCTTCAAAATAATGATCAACAGTTTCACCTTCTTATAGATCATTATATTTATGTAATTGGGTTATAGGGCAGGGGGGCCTCATACATGCAATGAGATTATTTCCATTTTTTAAAAAATGCAGGTGGAAGTGAGTTTATAATACCCTATTTCTAGTTAAATTGCCAAAACAGTTCACTAAACTAAAATGAAACCAATACAATACTGTAGAAAACATAATTCTAAGAGCATGCAACATCAAAATCTTTTTACTACATAAATGAACCAAAGTTGCAGAGCCCAGGAAGAGGACCATGGCACAAAGACTTGTGCATCTGAATTGCTTACCCAGGTGGGAGGAGTAAAGAAACTAATTTAACTAAGTGTAAATCCTCTTATGATATCTGCATTACATAGCCCACTGCTACTCAATGGGATCTCCCCTTAGAAATGTACCAATCATAAGCTAAATGCGCTTCTCTTATTATTTACCCCAATCCATTCTAGTCATGAACACACAGCTCAAAGATCTCTTATTAACTGCTAATGTCAAAGCCACAGAGATTTCTCAATGGCATCTTTCAGTCACCAATCACTTATCAGAGAAATAAATGTGACTAGTATTTAATGTACAAATGCTAAAAAATGGTAACAGACTCTGGGTTAATTCTCAAAGTAAAAACATTTGCTATTTTAACAAATCCTTTGGGAAAGAAAGAATGCTTTTCTCTCTAGAAAATAAGGCAGATGTTAGAACCAAAGGTTCATATTCACCTCCTGGTCTAGGACAGCAGAAGCATTTAAGCAAAGTAAACTAAATCAAATACAAAATAGGTATAAATGTGCATACTCAAACAAATATTCCATTCTTTGCTTAAAATCAGCTTATTCCTTGTCGTTAAGAGAAGTGCTTCAAGATACAAACTGTTAATTAACACAGAGAATAAGGGATTTAAAGCCAGACCTTTTTCTAATAAAGCAAACAGGTCATTAAAATAATTGGGCTTGATACACATACTTACTATAACTTTCCATTCTTACTCTTTATAACTAAATGCACACACATACACAACAAACCCTAGCATTTAATATGTGCAAAATTGCTTACCATTTATTTTAACTTTGGTTACGTTTTTGTTTAGCCTATATCAGACACATTATGGAAGCTATACAAATTATTACAAACATAATAATGAGGTAAGTTAAAATTCTACTAGTGCAAAAAGCAAGCATATGCCAAAAAGCAAAGCATATGAGTTAAACAAATGCAGAATGAAGCTTTCACCAAGGGTGGTGCTGGGATAACAAACCAGAGAAGCTCCTTGTAAACATTGTTTGTAAAATACACATTTAAAGATTAAGGATTCATACAGCCACAAAAAAAAGTATTCTAATAACACCATAGTAGTGCATTTATTTTATCTTTAGAGTTTGGAAATCACTCAGTATGCATCTAACAATTTGCATATTTTCTTCAAGAGAAATGTAATTAGTGAGACACATTAATTACAAATACTGTAGTATAAAAATCCCAGTTCTTTACAAAATTATATATTAAAATATTCTATACACTTTAAATTAGTAACTGGACCATACATATATATCAATTCTGCACAATTAAATCTATCTTTGCTTGGAGTATTATACATGAAGTTGGAGGACATAGCTACTCAGTCAACCTAAACTGGCATAGGTTATAAGGTATAAAAAAGATAGACCTGTGCCTCTGCAGTTACTGCAGTTCTTAGTTTGAAATATCTTTTCTGCAATTATTGCTCTGTATCTATTCCCAATTTGAATAGGCAGTGAAACCAAGAAATTCCTAAAAGGTTTAAAACAGGTTGCCTGTAGCAGAGTATCCACAATGCCTATCTGCATCATTAAGGTTGTAATGGAACCTGAGTAAGCTATCTAATGCTTATATTTCAGTTGTAAAAAAGTTTATACAATTTTGAGGTAAAAACAATGCAAAAATAAAATATTTGGAGCATTTACAAAAATCTTACAAATGTTTAAAACACTATTTCAAAATCTGTGTCCTTTTAAGGTGCTTCTTTCTTTTTGCAATAAGGGGAACATGCAGTTTAATTTTGATTGTTTTAGTTTCAGCAAAAGCGAAGTTAGGGCCATGAAAACAGATGTTAAAATGATCAGGGATATACTTCACTTCTGATGAAAATATAGAATTTAAGTGCTGAAAGGGACCTTAAAGGTAAATTTTTAAAACTCCCTCATCTATTAATGAGGAAATTGAGGGCCAGATAAGTTAAGTGCTTTGGCCAAAAATATATTCCAATATATCACCCTAATATGAATCAAGAAAACCCATTATATTTTTCCATGATTCTGGAAAAATAATAAAAATTCAAAAGCAGTTTCTGAACTTGCCTCTTTTTTAATTTCACTGAGTTCTGTGCTAACTATATATAAACAAAGAAATCAAATGGCTGCTAAAATTAGTAAAACAAATATTACCCAATAGGAGACAGTTGTGAGAGGATCACTGATCATATAAAGTTAGAGGAAGTACTCATAGACAGGGCCTTTACAATGTAGGGAATGTTTACGGTATAAGACAGAACACTGTACAACAGCCAGTTACTAGAATCTCCTCAATAACCCTAGGATGACTGAGTTACATGACCTTTATAAAATATATTGGGGTAATAATGTCTTCTAGCTTTTATCTTAACTTTACTATTTTCCTTTATAAAAGAGCTATAACTAAAACAAACAATCCATATACTAAATCTCAGAGAGTCTTTGCTTCTTTTCTATTTTTATTTGGGTCTAGAATTGAGCAAATACATTTTAAGAACAGCTTACAAATTCAAATTCATAACTGCTAGAAATACAAAGAATACTCCTTTTAAATGACAAATCTTTATAACCAGTTACTAATAAATAATCATAATCACAATAGCTTTAGTAAAAACAATTCAATTTAAAGGTGCTTTTTTATTGTTACCTTGAAGCCATCGAACTTGTGTAGCTGGTCCATATCCCTTTTCATTCTTTGCTGATATCCTGAACACAATGGCAGGTCTGGATGTATAATCAATATGTGCATTTGCAAGTTGCCCAGTGGTCACTATACATGATGTCTTAAGACCACAATAAATCCTCATAAAAACAAGTTGACTTGGATTATCTTGTATTTGTGCTGTGCGGATTGCCAAGTAGGCTGAATATTCCAAAATATTTCCAGAAGGTGAAGTTGGAGGTTCCCAGGAAAGATGGATACCCTCAACATTCTTGAAGAGAGGAGAGAGAAAAAACAGGTGAAGGTTCTGAAGTTTTCTCTACTATGTTAATTCTATCTTTAGAACAAGAAGTGCTTTTTGTATTAGATGTTAGAACTTTTATTGTTGAATTTTAAAAGCCTACCTTAATTGGATCTGCAATATGTAATTAATGCCCACTTTTCAAAAACATATCTAGGCTTAATTGTCTGCTTGTCTTATGCCAAGAAAGGTATTTTTCTTGCTTAAAGCAGATATTTTCTTCTCTAAAATTTTAATGGGGCAGGACCTTAGGATAAAATATAATCCAATTTTATGTATTCTATTAAATTTTTCCAGGACAAACCTTTGGTTCCATAAACAAGAATAAAATTAATATTAAGAAACAGCAGATTTCTCTTTCTTTAACTTAGATGCTGTAATTCTGCTTGAAATTTGGTTCTTAAAAATATTGTGATTAGCAAAAAATATTCTTTTAACCTTTTAATCCACCCCTTTTAAATATCTCCCATTTCATTAGACACTAACAAGAATCTCTTTACTGACAGTTTTACTTCATGTACAAAGTTTCAAATAATTTACATAATCAAGTCTTAACCAGACATCTCACCTTTGAGATTCTGACTGCAGAAGGAGCTCCAGGAAAACCAGGAATACAAGTTTTAAATTCACTGATTTTGCTGAAAGGGCCTATTCCACAACCATTGATAGCAGCAACCCTGAATCTGTATCCTGTGCCTGGAACAAGATCTTGTTTCTTAAGTAAACTGTAGTCAGGGACGTCTGCATTTCCTATCTAAAATGCAATACATGCAAAAGTAAAGAAAAGGTGCAATTAATTATTTTATAATTAAACAAAACTTTTAAATAATGAATTGTTCAAAGGTTCTAGTCTACATTTATGTATTTTCCCCTTTTCCCACATGGAATGAGACCTCCAATACCAAAACAACTGAGCCCATAAATTGGTGATTCTTACTCAGAGGAAAAGTGCCCTTCCAGTTGAGAATCAATGATTATAAAAAGAAGCGCAAGGGTATTCTGCACATGAAGAGTACATAGGTAGCAAAAATTAACAACCACTATAAACAAAGTAACAACTATCTCATCTCCACGCTGAATAAATGTTAAATAACTGGATTTCATACTCTAAGTAGGAAGATTATAATATTTACAACTTTCAAATAATTTTTACATGTTCTCCCTAACTTTTACTACACCTCTGTGAAACATGTAGCACCAACACATCATCCCATTTTAAGGGAGCTATGTCATCTCCATAGGAAACTGAGTCTCAGAGAGCTTAAATGAGTGACCTGTCCAAGGTCCCACTGTTGAGTCCTGGAACTAATCATGTAAACCCAAGTTTACTGATTTTATTTATTTATTTATTTTAAATATATTTTATTGATATTTCACAGAGAGGAAGGGAGAGGGATAGAGAGCTAGAAACATCGATGAGAGAGAAACATCGATCAGCTGCCTCCTGCACACCTCCCACTGGGGATGTGCCCGCAACCAAGGTACATGCCCTTGACTGGAATCGAACCCGGGACCCTTCAGTCCGCAGGCCGACGCTCTATCCACTGAGCCAAACCGGTTTCAGCAAGTTTACTGATTTTAAATGTTAAGTTCTTTTTACCTTTCAGGAAAAACAAGTAGCTGCTAGGACCTTGTATGGATATTTCCTTATGTATGAAATCAAACTGCAGCCAGAAACTTCATTAGGCATAATACTAACAAATTATTTACCAAGATTTCTATTTTGTTTTCAAGAATTGGAAAAATCCAATATGAAAAAGAGGGACACTAGAAGTAATATTAGAAAAACTAAAATATAATGATAAATGATATATTCACCATTTGTGCAGATCTTTGGGAGATTCAATCTATTTCTTGGCAATTTTCTCTCTGAAATTCCCCATTCCAGATAAAAATTAGTTCAGTATGTTTTGGGGCTGTTATCTATTTCACAATCCTCAGAGGGTTAATGCCTCACTTATATATATGAGGTCCTCCTTTAAGGGATTTCAGAACCAAGGGAAACTTAAATTGTATTCACTAGCCTACAGGGGCTTTTAAAATTTTTTAAATTGTGAAATCAGAAATAAAGTTCAGAGTAAGAAAAATATTCTATTCCCTAAACACATCACATAATAAAATTAGCAATATTTCAAAAAATCCTTATCTATACTGGCCAGACTATATTATTTATGACTCAAAATTCAGCCCAGTGATTGCATAAGATTTTTAAATTACCTGCTTGTGCCCTAGCCCGTTTGGCTCAGTGGATAGAGTGTCAGCTTGCGGACCAAAGGGTCCCTGGGTTCAAATCCGGTCAAGGGCTCCTACCTCGGTTGCAGGCTCCTCCCATGCCCCGGCCCTTGTCAAGGTGCATACAGGAGGAAACCAATCAATGTGTTTCTCTCACATCGATATTTCTTTCTGTCTTTCCCTCTCTCTTCCACTCTCTCTAAAATCAATGGAAAAATATCCTCGGGTGAGGATTAAAAAATAAAAATCAATAAATAAATTACCTGCTTGTGATGTATTTTATAGAAAGATCCTTTAAAAAGAATACAACATAACTAGGTATATAGAATTCTCAATTACAGATTGTGAACAGATCCTAATTTCACGCATTCAAGTGTCTTCAATTAAAGTTACATAAAAAAAACAACACCTCATCTAGAGGCTTATAACTCACAGTATAGAAAATACATCAATAGCTACCTTTGAGATGCTTTGCTTCCCCTTTGGCAGCAAATAAAACTGGCTCACCAACGCTGTATTGTTTTTAAAAATTCCTACATCACACCACTGTCGTTCTCCTGCTTTCGTTGTGGCCACTGGGTTTGAAGGAGTCTCTTTCTGATTTCAGAGAAAGAAAAATTTATGAAGACTCTTATTAAGCATATAATAAATTTCTAGATTTAATAACTCCATGCAGTGATCTACAAGTAGGCATATGGGTAAACACCGCAACATTAATCGTTCATAAGTAAATAAACTCTTAAGAGATTAGGTCAACTGACAGTGAAACAGGGATGCCAATTCAAACACAGGGAGTGACAGGCATTCTCCAGGTCAGTAGCTCTGTACTATCACCCTCGCTGGAGTTAGCATGCTTTCCAATCCACTAGTGGTATGTTAAAATGCCAGCTGTTTTATAGAACATTGTCATTTCAGAGACTCTCTCAGAAAGTGTAATCTCTTTACTGTGACAATACAACTTGCTCCAAAAGGAGCTAATAAGAAAAAATTCATTCCAAGCTGGCTTATTTCTAGATTCAAAAACAACTAGCAGAAATTCAGTGATCTTTGCACTTGAAATACCTGTGATTCTCCAAACCTAAAAGGAGAAAAAATGTTCAAAACTAAAATGCAATTTGAATACACTTTAGTATATGTACTAAAGAGGAACAGATTAAACAGTTTTACATTTTTTACCTTGCTTTAAAACAAATAAACTTCCTCTACCTTAAGCTACTTTTATGATAAGTGAATTATACTTATCCCTGGAACTAACCTTTTTAAGCCATCTTCTTTATAAATGAGACACTGTTTCCAGAAGCTCAAAACAAATGTGCACTTCAGTTATTTATTTCTGTCTTAAATATATAACAGCAGAGGTACATGCTTACAATTCACATTATTTGTTATTTAGGCTATCACACATGACAAAGTGAACTAATCAAGAGTCTTTAAGGTTTTTCTTTAAAAAAAAAAAAAAGAATAGTTTTGAACTTGTTTTCATTTTTGAAGTTGAAAAAACTCTCTTCAACAACTTTTATAAAACAACTGGCTCCAACTGAAATAACAAATACCATTCTGGCTGATGCATCACAAAATAGATTTAAGAGAAAAAAAGTTCACTTTAATAATTCTTCCCTGAGAAGAGTCTAAGAACACTAGGATTTAACATTCAGTAAAGGTAAAAGCTGATGACGGTAAATATATGATCAAAATCCGTAAAATCATGATTGAAAAAAAACTAAAACCATGGACAATTCTTGAAAACTCTAAAAAGTAAATATTAGGTCAAATAAAAACACTTGCTCATAGCAATAAAGTTGAAATGATTGATAATTTTAAAATAAATTAAAAGGTATATGCACACACATGCACACAAATATGTATTGTCCTTATATTTATCTAATTAAGACCATCTTGGTTATCTTTGTGAAGCACTTTCCTAGCAGTTTAAGTTTGGTGCCATGCAGACCAATTCTGGCTTCCCTTTAAATCTCGCTGATTTAAATATTTTATGTAAGGCAGCAAATAATATTGTCCAATGTCAGAGAACACTGGGCTACCCTATAGGTATGTCTAACCCAATATTATAATATTCTGTTGTTCTGCTATTAAGCATCTAGCAATAGAGCCATTCAAGTTTTATGTTCCATAACATATCTTTTTACTCATAAAACCATTAATGTAATTTACACATATATATATCTACATACACATTTCTGATTATGAAAGTAACACATTTCATTATAGAAAAATATTGAAAGCATAAAGAAGAAAATAAAAATGATCTGTGGCCCCACAACCTAGAAAAATTCATCTAGCATTGTAGTGTGGATGTGTGTGAACTCATATGATATATGAATGAATGTATTAGGTGTATTTTTTAATAAAATTGGGACCACGGTATGTACGTATTTCTGTGTGTGTGTGTGTGTGTGTGTGTGTGTATACATGTCTTTTTTCACTTAACATTACTGTGAACATTCTTCCTATTCAACTCTTTATTTCTCAATCTATGTCAAATCATTACTAGAGGACACACACGAATCTTTCTGTGAATTTACGTCAAAGCTGCTCAGTATTTAAAGTCTATTTAACCGTCTGTAAACACACGGTCTCCCGGTCATATACTTACAGAAAATGGCATTGCTGCAGCATGTGTCTCCACACGGCTGATCTTAGTTGCAGGCAGTGCACAGGTTTCATCAACTAAAAATTAGACAATTCATCAGATAAGACTTACATAATCACTTATCAGACACATTAACATATAAATTATAAATACGAAAATTAGCCAGAGGGGAAAAAACCACAAGTAGAAATATGTACCCTCTAATTCAAAGTAATTCACAAAGTTGATTTTTCCAGGGTTTGATAACCAGCTAGAATTTCAGCAAATATTTACCAAAGATGAAACACAATTCCTAATTGCAAAAAAAAATGAGAATTTACAAAATCAGAAATCAATCAAGCTGGGAGAATTGTTACTCCATATTCTAGAACTAATCTTTTCTAAGGAAAAAAAAAATGTTGAATATATTCACAGTATTGTGTTTCAGTGTGTGCCGATTTAAATATTTTATGTAAGGCAGCAGAGAGTATCCTATATAATAAAGAGCTAATATGCTAATTAGACCGAACAGCCAAACGACCATCCGGACGACATTCTGGACGACCTTCTAGATGAAGCCGGGGCTGTGAGGGGCTGTGCAGGGCTGCGAGGGCTGAGCCCCTTGCACGAATTTCGTGCACCGGGCCTCTAGTATTACATAATAATTTTAATTGAAATGCTTTATATGTTTATATATAATTCAATTTAAGGTGAAATGCAACTCCCATCTAAAACAAATCTGATGAATTTATATACAAATAAGGGTTCAAAATACAGTATGTGAAACACATTTCATTTCCTATTTAAAACAAATAAGTTTGATGAATTTATATACAAAAATGGTTCAAAATACAGTATGTGAAACACATTTCAAACCTTCAGATTTGGTACTGAATGTTGTTAGTGAAGTTTCATCTTTAACAACTGCCCCATTTGTACTGGATGATTCAGTTTTAATGGTCTGCTGGGTTACCATAGTTTGTGCGCTGCAAACAGTACTGGATACAGAAGTTTCAGGAATTACTGTTCTTAAGTCCAGGCAATTACTTAGAACACCTATATTTGCTGAAGTGTGAGGACCTAAAATTAAAGGGAAAAGATTATTAACATAATACCTGCAGATAATTGTTGTATCTTATAGTTCTTATCATATAATTCTTGGTATTTTTCCATTTTAAAATCATAAACATGAGCACCACAAATGTCATTCATACTAATTAACCATTAGGCAGAAAATATTTAGAAAAATAAAGTGTATAATATCCAAAACAGATGTCCAACTTCTCAGCTCCCTCTTCCATTCTAAACACTGAATCACTGTTCTCCAACTCTACTAAATCATGCATCAGATGGCCTTGCCTCCTGTTTTAGGGGAAAAAATAGAGGTCATCAGGTATGAATGCCATCAATTTTGTGCCTTCTCCTGTCCTAAACTAGAAAGGTATTTATGACTATGTCCATCCTCTCCATCTTCTCTTCCATTTCAGAGAATGAGCTGACCTCTCTCCTAAGGAAGTGTAATCTATCTTCCTGGTCCCATTCCTCCCCCATATTTTAGGATCCTCTCACCAGTCATTCCTCTCTCTACAGAATTTACAGATTCTTTTTCTTCAGTAGGTTGTGGCCCTCAGTCCATACCATTATCAAGTCTCTCAAGCAAATACTCACCTTCCTTGACCCCTCCCACCCCCCAGTTATCGCCAGTTACTCTCTCCCAAGCTATTCCCTTCAGAACAGTCCTATTTCCCTGCCCGCTCCAAATGTGGTTTCTAAAACACTACCTATTTTAATGAAATGGCTCTGGCAGACATCATTGATTTCTAAGGGATACTTTTCAATTTTAAATTACCTGACCTTTCTGCAATGTAAACTATGCTGACCACATACTCCTTTTTGAAGCTGTTCCTTTCTAAAGGTAACTTATCTTCATTCAATCTACAATATTGAAGATTTACTATCTACCAGACTTTGTGCTCGTTTCTATAATGGTGAAACAAAGAAAGTATGGTACACGCCTCATGAACTTACAGTCACATGGTAGAGAGATGCACACACTAGTCACAAACTGTGATACCCACTACAGAGGGGAAAAAATGATACCAATCTTTTTGGTTCATTTCCTAACCTGCTAGGAACCCCTTTTCAATCTCTTCAGCTAGCTTCTCTCCTTCAAATGATCCTTTAAATGCAGGCATTCCTAAGCCTTTTCTTTTCTCCTTTTACATACTTTCCCTGTGCTTTAACTACCATTCATGATTATACTTCTCTCAAATACATGATATGGGCACTGTGCCAGGTGCTGGAAATAGAGCAGTGAACACATCAAACAGGGTCTCTGCTCTGAGAAGTTTACATGTTAGAGACCCTTAACTTCTAAATTTATACTTTCAGACAAGAACTGCCTCCTAGTCTCCAGACCTAAGTATCCAACTATCCATTAGAAATCTTTACCATATGTCTCTCAATTGCCTCGAAAACAGTCAAATTCACACTTGCTCCTATATTTCTTCTCTTGATGACGAGTATCAGCATCCATTGAATGTCCAACACTGGGAGTCATGTTCAACACGTTTTTATTTCTCATATCCAACCAGTTTTCAAGTCTAATAGTCTCCAAAATGATGTATTCTCTTTCCTCCAACTCACCCCACTGCTTTAGTCTCGATGTATCTCTCAGAGTCCTAAAAGTTTCTTCCTAACAAGTTTCCCAATCAATTTCTATTACAATTCTTCCTGATGATGAGACTAAAGTTCCCTTTCCAAAACAAAACAAAGCTAATCATGTCACTCTTCCACTCTTGAAAAATACCAGCTATCCCAACCAGCAGAGAAAAAACCCCAATCTGCTCATGTTAACCTGAGATTGGGTAGCCATTCACTCACACTCTTGAGTATCGATGATGTGCCAGGTACTGTCACTGTATAACTACTTTGATTTTCCCCTTTTCCTAATATTCATTTTATCCAAACTGCCTTACAATGTAGAATTCAGAGTACATTAATATTTTGAAATCTCAAAGCTCATATTTGTTTACAAGTGTATAAACTTATTTATAAAATAGACATATAAAATCATTACAAGAAAGAAATTAAAGTTGAGATCTAGGACCAAGTTTCTATAATTTTGACCAAATAATTTTCTTACATCAGAAAATCAGTAAGACAAAAGCACTCTCCTCTTCCACAAGTAATGAAAAGACAAAACTTATAGGAAATTATTTTCCTTGAATATTTTTATCTGCAATCTTACCTAGTAATAGACAAACATGTAAATTGACTGTACCTTCGCTGTGCCCATAGCCAGTCAGAGTATGCAAATTAACCCAACAAAGATGGTGGTTAATTTGCATACACAGGCGCCTAGCACCTGGGTCCCGGGAACATCCTGGCACCCAGGTCACTCTGAGGTAAGCCCTGCATGGGCCCTGAGCAGCCTGGGAAGGGCCTGAGCCAGGGGGCTCCTGGGCAGAGCCAAGCCTGCGATCAGAGCCGAGGGGGCAGGGGCGGAGCCAGCGACTGGAGGGAGCTGGGGCAGAGCTGGCGATTGGAGGGAGCTAGGGGGCCCCTGACCAGGCCTAAAGTCTCAGCGAGAGACTTTAGGCCTGGGCAGGGGTGGAGCCGGGGGGTCTGGGGGTCTCCTGCCCAGGCCCCGAGGCTTTAGGCCTGGGCAGGGGCGGAGCCGGCGATTGGAGGGAGCTGGGGGTCCCTTGCCCAGGCCCCAAGGCTTTAGGCCTGGGCAGGGGCGGAGTTGGTGATCAGAGGGAGCTTTAGGCCTGGGCAGGACCCAGCCGGCAATTGGTGTGAACTACAGAGGAAACACCTTTTCTGACTGCTCATTGGCTAAGCTTCCTGTATGCCACTGGTAATATTCTTAGTAACTTGGGTAATAAGAATCCAAAAAGGTGATCTAGGGTTTTTCCACCACACTTCTGGAGAAAAAAATGAAGGTCCGCTGCTGGAGGGCTAAGAAATGTCATATGCTGCCCTAGCTGGTTTGGCTCAGTGGATAATGCCTCGGCCTGCCGACTGCCGGGTCTGGGTTCAATTCTGATCAAGGACATGTACCTAGGTTGCAGGCTCCTCCTTGGCCGGGGCCCAGGACAGGGCTCATGCAGGAGGCAACCAATCAAAGTGTTCCTCTCATTTTGATGTTTCTGTCTTTCCCTTTCTCTTCCACATTCTCTAAAAGTCAGTGGAAACATATCCTCAAGTGAGGATAAAAAAAAAAAGAAATGTCATATCCTATGAAAGACACATCTTGAAAATGCCTAAAGAAAGTTGTCATTTTTTCATGGTGAAGGGACTGGAGTCTGTGTTGATGAAAACATCTTGGTGGCTGTGGTGACTGGCAGTGGCTGCAGCAGCGGGGTGATGGGGCTGGTGTCTTCCCCTGATCAGCCCAGTTGCCTCCCACAAAGGGAGGCCAGACTGCGGCTTAGGTCCGCTCCCCATGGGGAGCGGACCTAAGCCATCAATAGGACATCCCCTGAGGGCTCCCAGTTATGTGAGAGGGGGCAGGTTGGGCTGAGGGACCCCTCACCCCCAGTGCACAAATTTCGTGCACCGGGTTTCTAGTCAACTTATAAAGAAAAATGGAAATAAAAAGAATATTCCTCTTGCTAAGTTTGAATCATTAAAAAGGAATTAAATTTAATCAGCTGTCATAATTTTTTCAAATTAAAAATAAAGTCACAGGATTCTATGGCAAGGATGTATCAGAATGAGATTTATAAAATAATTTTAGATATTAAAATCAGAGGCAATGCTTTTATATTGCATCTGGCTTCAGAATATCCAAACTAACTTAATTTAAATATAAAGATCACCAAATTATAAGCTTTCCCATGATTGCAACAGCTCTCATAAATTAACTATCTTTCTGAAAATAATCCAGTTATTTGCTAAACAAATATTTACTAAGTGACTACTTTACCAGGCATGAATCTGGGTGCTAAGAAAATAGAGGTGAATGAGATAGACAAAAAAATCCCTGTCCAAAATAAGTAATATCGAACAGTTATAAATGCTAAGAAAATAGAGCAACAGGACAGTGACCCTGAACACACTGGCCAACTACAAACACACTGGCCAATTGCAAATGTCATACAAGAGCTTCCTCATTTAATTTTTTTTTTCATTTTTAAATGTATTTTTATTGTTATTTAAAGTCCATTGCTCATAATTATTCATTACTATTCAATTTAGTAATTGTAATTGACATCACACATCACTCTAGTCAATTTATTTGGTATATTATTATTTTGAAAATAGATCAAAACCATGTAACATTTACTTTTTCAAACACTCAAAAATCCCCTACCATTATTATAAAAAGCTGTAGCTTTACTTAAAACACTATCTTTATACCTTCATTTTTCCTTAGCATATCCACCATACAACTATTATGATTAGAAACATTAGTTGCCAAAGGTGAATGTAAAACAGCATTAGAATCAGTCGATGATTTGAGATCTGGTTTGTTTTTCACTGAAGTTCCTTTCATAGCTGTATGTTCAGTTTTTGCACTGTTCATTGTATCACTGATCTACAAGAAATAAAATAGTTTATTGTTGCAAGCAATGCTCAATTGCATAGAAATACATGTAAAAAACAAGCAAAATAATTTACAACTTAATGATTTTGAAAATAAGTTAACCAAAATATGAAATAGTTTAAATTATATTCTTAATTTGTAAGAATTATTTTTAAAATTTATAATAGTTTAAGCAAACAATTTCTTTTTATTTAATTTCCATTCTCAAATGGCTTGTTCTAAAGGGAAAAGGGAGGGTATATTTTGAGAGGGGAAAATCTACATCTTTATAACTTGTAGTTAGTATTTAAGTAAATATGTATGTAACATATGAAATAGCATCACAGCTACTGAGTCTAACATTCTGGTCAAATTTTCTTAACAAGGATCAGACATGTATATTACAAATCTGACGACTCCTAAAAGTAAAATCTCAGTTACATGGACTCTTCAAGCAAAATAATTACTCTGTATAACTGAACTTTCCATATAGATACCAAGATTTAATACACAGACATATCAATATACTTTACCATTAAACATTTTATATAGGAATCATCCTAATTATATTTTATTTTTCTTAGTAAACATACTATAAAGAACACATTTAAACTTTTTTCTATTTCAAGTCATTAATGTGAATATCAGTTATTATATTACCACTAGAGGCCCAGTGCAAGAAATTCGTGCACTGGGCGGGGGCGGGGGGTTCCTCAGCCCGGCCTGTACCTTCTCGCAATCCAGAACCCCTCGCTCCTTACCACCGGCCTGCTGGCTGCTCCTTACTGCTCGGCTCGCTGCTCCTTAGCACTGCCACGGAGGCAGGAGAGGCTCCTGCCGCTGCGCTCGCCAGCCGTGAGCCTGGCTTCTGGCTGAGCGGCACTTCCCTTGTGGGAGCGCACTGACCACCCGGGGGCAGCTCCTGTGTTGAGCGTCTGCCCCCTGGTGGTCAGTGCGCTTCATAATGACCAGTCGTTCTGGTCATTCCACCATAACAGTCACTTAGGCTTTTATTATATAGACTAGTAACTTCATTCTTTTAGGACCCCTCAGGGCGCAACAAATGGCACCAGGGCCCAGACCACAAATTCCCTCATTGTTGTTATCTCTAGAGGCCCAGTGCATGACATTTGTGCACTGGGGGGCAGGGGTCCCTTAGCCCAGCCTGCGCTCTCTTGCAGTCCTACGCTCTCTCACAGTCCAAACCCCTTGGGGGATGTCCGCCTGCATTAAGCACCTGGCCCCTGGTGGTCAGTGTGCATCACAGCGACCGGTCGTTCCACCGTTCGGTTGATTTGCATATTAGTGTTTTATTATATAGGATACTTATAGGTCCAATGAACCATAAAAATGATCTGATTTCATTCTGATACTCCGATATTCCTTCTCCTTTTTAGTTACCTGTTTTTTGTTACTTTTCTGTCAATTATAACTATATTGTCAACTATAATTTCTCATGGCTCTAAGGAGACTTAACCTGCACTATACTTCTCTTCTACTTGATAGTGATGGTGCTAACTGTTAATAATGATGATAGTCACAACCATTAGGAAGCATTATACTATGTGACAGGAATTCTATAAGTTGAATAATATGACCCCTATTATTCATGAAAAAAATGAGATTCAGAGAGCAAAAATAATCTACCCACAGTCAGGTAGTCAGTAATAACAGAGATAGAATTTGAACCAAGGTGTATGTCACTCCAAAGTCTCCATGTCATAATGTCTCTAGTGTACTCTTTGCTTAGAAATTAGGTATCTATCTAGTCTAACTAGAATTGTTTAAAATGAGAAAAAATAAGCCCTGAAGATTTTTGGTTAAACATAGCAGATTAAACACATTTCAGGAGATTCCTCCAAAAACCCAACTCAAATAATCATAAAGAAATTGTTGTCTCTAGAGAGGCATAATCAAAAGAGGGACAGAGTAGGAAATTATTATACCTCATTATAAACCTTATAGTACTATCTAAATTTTTAAGAATCTATAATAATAAAAGTGTAATATGCTAATTAGACTGGATGTCCTTCCAGATGACCTTCCCGATGAAGCCAGGCTGCAAGGGTGCCAGACAGAAGCCGGTGCTGGCAGCCAGGGGAAGGAAGGCCCACTCTTGAACGAATTTCGTGCATTGGGCCTCTAGTATATATATAAAATATATACTCAACATATAACATATGTGTGTGTAGCACCTCTTAGCCATAGTTTCGCTTTTTGCGATTTCAGTTACTTGTCAACCAACCATGGGCAAAAAATATTAAATGGAAAATTCCAGAAATAAACAATAAATAATTCATACATTCTACATTGCATGCTATTCTGAGTAGCATGGTGAAATCTCCCACTGTCCCACTCCATCCTGCCTGGGTGAGAATCCACCCTTTGTCCAGTGTAGCCGTGCTGTATACACTACCTACCCACTCGTCGCTTAATAACCATTTTGGTTATCAGATGTACTGTTGTGATATCGCAGATCTTGCCTTCAAATAACTCTTATTTTAATTAACAATGGCCCCAGAGTGCAAGAGTTGTGATGTTGGCAATTTAGATATGACAAAGAGAAGCTATAAAGCGTTTTCTTTAAGTGAAAAGGTCAAAGTTCTCAACAAGGAAATTTTAAAAAATCATATGCTGCGGTTGCTAAGATCTATGATAAGAACAAACCTTCTATCTGTGAAATTGTGAAGGAAAAAGAACTTTGTGTTAGTTTTGCTGCCACACCCAAAACTGAGAAAGTTACAGCCATAGTACATGGTAAGTGCTTAATTAAGATGGAGAAGACATTAAATTTGTGGGTGAAAGAATGAACAGAAAACGGGTCCCAACATGTTGTGCAGAAAGAACTTAGCCCATATGAAGACTCTAGCAAGGGATCTCCTGAAACAAGCGACCACATTCATATAACCTTTATTACAGTCTATGGTTACAATTGTTCTATTATTCACTATTATTGTTAATCTCTTATTGTGCCTATTTTATAAATTAAACTGTATCATAGGTATGAATGTATAGGAAAAAAACAATATATAGTGTTTGGTACTATCCACAGCTTCAGGCATCCATTGGGGGTCTTGAAATGTACCTCCCCACAGAAAAGAGGGAACTACTTTGTGTGTGTTTGTGTGAATCTATTAATATGGGCTACTCAGAAATAACTGTATGGGCTTTGTTATATACCCTTTTTGGCATAATAAATCTTTTCTGCTTATTACAGGTCCTCTGCCATGTTCAGAACACCTGAGCCTATATCTACATCATTTTCCTTGAAAAGAATGTACTGTGAATGTAAAGCACAGTTTGCCAGATAAAAGCAGTGTAAATCCTAGTAAGCTTATTCATTAATCTCTACAAAAATGTACTGTGAAGCACTTCATAAACAAGAGATAACCTCACACACACCGGTGCTCAACTTAGCAAGTCATATTCTTTGGTAAACAAAATACATAGTTAAATATATTTCATATATATTTTGAAAGTACACCTTTAGAAATTTAAAATGTATATCATATTTAGAAATGGCAAAATCCTATCTAATAAAGAGGTAATATGAAAATTAACCCTCACACTGTCACAAGATGGCACCCATAGCGGAGGCGGGGTTCCCGTAACACAAGATGGCTGCGCCCACAGCAGAGGCCGGGTTCCCGTAATGAGCAATCAGCAGGGACCTGAGGCTGCACCCCCTGCCCAGCAGGGCTTGACTTAGGACCTCAGGCCGCGCTCCCTGCCTGGCAGGGCTTGACGGGGACCTTAGGCACATCACCCACCCCAGTGCTGGGCCGGGGACCTCAGACCATGCCCCCCCCACCTGGCGGGACTTGGCGGGGGACCTCAGGCCACGCCCCCAAGCCAGCAGGGCTTGATGGGGGACCTCAGGCCATTCCCCCCACCCAGTGTGCGCCAGGGGACCTGAGGCTGGGCCCCCCACCCAACGGAGCTTGACGGGGGTGGGACTGACTGGGTCTGGATCTCACCCAATGGGGGTGGGGCCAGCCAGGTCTGGGTCTTGTGCAATTTTGAGGCACATGCAGGTGGGTGGGGACTTGATTCTGGGTCCTGTGGAGCACCGCAGACTCTGACAGGAGGAAGGTTTTCATATACATTTTACTAATTTTCTTTCATCTCTGACACTTCTATTATAGAGAAAGGGCAAATACCAATATTAAAATATTTCCTCTAATTAAGTCCCTTTTAATGTGCATGAATTTCATGCACTGGGCCACTAGTTATAAATAATGGATTAGCCTCTGATGCCATGTGTAATGAGGTCAGGGGTTTTTAATTCAGGCTACTGTCACCATGATCTATGGACCTTTCTTTAAAAACACAGCTACTGAACATCATCCTAAAGATTCTGCTACTACTAGATCTGGGGAAAGGCTTGGGACTCTGTGTTTGTTTTTTAATCTCACAGGTGATTCTGATGTACAGCCAGGATTCAGAACTCCTGTCCTAAGGTAATAAGCTAAGAATATTAAAACATGGGACTATAACCATACACATTCATTTACCATCCTAAATTTTTTTAAACTTACACTGTTAGGAATGATGCTATTACTGTCCTGTCTGTGAGGGTCCATCCTGACTCCTGCAAGAATAAGAAAGTTCAGATTGATATGATCTAAATTAGCTTCAATAAAATACATTACAATAAAAAAATTTTCAAGAGTTACATGTTAAAGGTTAAAAAGTAGTTATCTTTATCAAAGTTTATCTGCTTTCTTAATAATTGACTGAAATCCTTTATTGAGGAACATGTAAAATTAAATTTGCTTTTAAGTACCTGTTAGTTAAAAATATTTGGGGGGGGAGCCAAAATATTTATGAAAACTAATTAAAATCATCTCCTGGAGTTAAGTAGCTTGTCAAATTAAGACAGTCCATCAAAATGAACTGCAGAAGAAACAGGCTACCCTACATATCTGAGTTCTATTACATTGTAATTGTAAAATAGTCAAGTTACAAAGTTGAAACACAACATATTTGATTTACCAGACAGGAAACATCATATAAGATTTCTTACACCAGGCCTATTCATAGGCCTTTCTTTAGTATCTTAAAAAAAAAGCATACATGTTATAAGTGTGACAATTTATGTTAAGTATGCAATTTACCTGGCATATTTGGTGCTGCTGAAGAATCTGACGATGCAGCTTGGTATGGCAAGTCAGTATTCAACTGCAAAAGATAGCCCTCAACTGTAGGCACTTCATCCCATTTGACATGAAAAGAGTTGGTAGTGGCTTTGATCAGTTGTACTTGTGATGGTGCTGGTGGTTTCTCTAAAGAACAATATTGATATTGATATTATAAGTTTCAAAGGTATCAACAGTTTGCCTATAAAGTTTGTGTAGATCTGGAGCTCTTAAAATGTCAGCAATGAATATTTCATCTGTTTACCAAGAGAAGAAAAATTTACTCAAATAAACACAGTTATGGAAGGTCAAATGAAAATAGTTTGGGGTTCTGTTTCTATTTATTTTTTAATTTAATCCTTTATATAAATAAATCTAAAAATAATGTAGTTCCAACCTATTTGAATCATCAGATTCAGAAAAAAAATGTTTAATCCTAGAAGTGAGGGGAAGTATTACATAGTAATAGCTACGTAATTTTACCTACTATAAGTTTTTAGTTTTATGAGTCAATTTTTAGGCATCAGTATACATGTTAGAAATACTGTTAATGCTAGGTGATTTGGATATGATATTTTGGAAAAACGTAACCTCTTTGAAGTTAATACCCTTTTATCAAAACTTGTTATATCCAAAACAGGTAATTACTGTGGTATAAAATATTACCAACATTTCCAAAACAAATAAAAATTACAGACTCTTAGAACTTGAAAAAAGGACCTGAGATTATTTCTACGATATCCTTTTCCTCTTTTAGTTTACCTGCCAAACCACAGAACTCACAATTCCAGAGGTAGTATATCGTATCTTTGCACAGTTATATAAGACAATTAATTCTTCTAGTGAACTGAAATCTATAAATGATAATTTAACTCCTACAGAGCACATCTAATATCTCTTTATATCTTTTAGAGTAGCAGTCAAAAAACTATAGCTCATGTGAATGTTTTATAAATGAAGTTTTATTGAAGGTATACTCATTTTTTTATGTACTGTCTATGACTGCTTTCATGGTACAACAACAGAGTTGAGTAGTTATAACAGAGACCATATGGCTTGCAAAGCCTAAAATATTTACTACTTGAGCCATTAAGAGAAAAAATTTGATGGGCCTAATTTAGAGGATAATTAAGCCTAGATCCTTTAACTATTCCCATGTATATTCCTCCATGATCCTATTAACAATCCAATTTATTTATGTTACTCAAAGTACAGCAACCCACACCTGAACAAAAACATGGTTACAGGAGGTAAACCATGCATATAACAGAAGTTACATGAAGAGAGAAGAGAGAAAACAATAGGGTGCAAATCAATGAAATAAATCAAGAAAATTCCCAGAACCGAAGACCACAAAATTCCAGAAAGAGTCCACTGAGTACTCAACACAATGAATTAAAAACAGGCACACAACAGGCACCTCATCATGAAAATTAAAAACAAGTTGGGGATGAAGAAAAAAATCCTAAAAGTTATCAAGGGTGAGGGGAAAGGACACATTTAAAAGGACCAAAAATCAGAAGTGGTTCAGATTTCTCAACAAAAACACTAGAAGCTTGAGTACAATATAACAATGTTTTCAAAAGTCTTAAGGGTAATGATTTCTAATGTAGAATTATATTTCCATGCAAACCGTCAATTAAGTCAGAAGGAAGACTAAACATATTTTCAAGTAATGCAAGATCTCAAAATAAAATTGTCACCTATGCACCCTTTTCCTGGGATGTGTTCCACAAAAAATGAGGACATAAACTAAGATAGGGAAAATACAGGATCCAGGAAACAGGGAATCCGGCACAAGTGAGAGGCAAACATGTCCCCAGGAAGATGCTGACGGGAGACTCCAAGATGATGGCTGTGCTCAATCTGTGGAGGGCAATCACCCAGATTGAAGCAGAAGTAATCTCTTCAAGAAGATGAAATTTGATAGAACATCTGATGCATCTAACCATAATGAGATGAGAGAAAATTTAAGCAAATAACAGAGTATGGATTGAATTCGTGGTAAAAAAACAACAACATATAAATCTAAAACAAACGAAAGTGACAGTTATTAATCCATGGCAAATTAAAAATAGGACAAGGAAGATATTCAGCATATTCTATATAGCCCACCTGTGAACAATGTTTACATAGTCATGATATAAACATTGAATATTCCTCTAACAAAATTTTAGTGTATTTATACTGAGAGAATAGGAAGTAGGGAATGGTGGGGAAAGATAAATCCTTAACTTCCATAGTAGAAAGTGAGCATATTGTGCCTAAAACGAAAAAAATCCAACTAACAGTATACTCATGTTATATGCAGATATGGAAGTAAATATCAAAGAAGAATTAACAGAGTTAAAAATAGATGCTTGTGAAGCAAGGATAATGGGAGAGTGGGAGCAAAAGACCTTTATTCATAAAAAGCCTTATCGAATTATATTATTCTTTTAAATATTATCAAGTGCACAAAGTTTAAAAGTGAAAAAAAGCAAGATGAAGGGCCCTCATACACCACCCACAAAACTGATGCTAATTTATCAAAAGGAAAAGCAAAATGGCCCTTATGATTAGTGGCCATAATTACTTTTAGATAAATATTCATGTCTAACGCCTTTTATGGAAAGCTTTATGGAAAAAATGGCTATTTAAAGCCAATGACTTTTAGCCTTTTAAAAGTCTCAGATCCAGGCCCTGGCTGGGTAGTTCAGTTGGTTATAGTGTCATCCTGATGCACTGAGGTTGTAACTTTGACACTCCGTCAAGGCACATACAAGAATCAACTGATGGTCTTAGCTGGTTTGGCTCAGTGGATATAGAGTGTCAGCCTGTGAACTGAAGGGTCCCGGGTTCAATTCCAGTCAAGGGCACATGCCTGGGTTGCGGGCTGGATCCCCAGTTGGAAGCGTGCAGGAGGCAGCCAATCAATGATTCTCTGTCATCTTTGCTGTTTCTTTCTCTCTCTCCCTCTCCCTTCCTCTCTGAAATCAATAAAAAAACAAACACATTTTTAAAAAAGAATCAACCGATGAGTGCATAAATAAGTGGAACAAGTTGATGTCTATGTCTCTCTCTCTCTCTCTCTCTCCCTTCCTCTCTCTTTCTCCCATCAATAAGTAAATAAAAATAAGTGTTATAAAAGTCATAGATCCCTTAGAGACTCTGCTTAAAGTGACATATCTGCTGAGAAAAATTTACATGCACACATTTTTCTTCCAATCTCAGAGACTGAAGCTTATCTTTGGACTTCACTTAATAATTCCCAATTTCAAATATGAATCATTATGTTGTATTTTCTATATTTTTCTCTCACTTGTTAGTATGTGCTTCTTTCATAGTCTCTAACTTTTTCCATTTATTATTTTTTCATTATCTTAATTTTAAAATTAAACTGTTTTTACTACCAAAGTAATACATGCTATTATAGATAATACAGATAGGAGAGAAAACCTTTTAAGAAATGTCTGATCTAGCCCCATAGATAATATTGTGGTACACAGTGAATCCTTCAAGATTTTTCCATTTATACACTTAAAAAAAAAACATAGGTATGTTTTATCATCTGCTTTTCTCATATAACAACACATATTACATCTCCAGATCTGATTTTTCTACTGGCCTCCAGACTTCTTTATTCACTAACCTGCCTACTTGATCTTGTTATTTCATGGTCTTAGCACAGTCTAAATCAGCCGTGGACAAACTACGGCCTGCGGGCCGGATCCGGCTGTTCTATCCGGTTCTCTTGCTTTCCCCTCTGCTCCTTTACTTTGAATTTATATTAGTTCACACAAACACTCCATCCATGCTTTTGTTCCGGCCCTCCGGTCCAGTTTAAGAACCCATTGTGGCCCTCGAGTCAAAAAGTTTGCCCACCCCTGGAATGGAACTCAATTTTCCCCAAAGCTTGTTTTTGCATCAGTCTTCCCCATCTCAGTAAATGGAAATGCCACCACATTTTTCATGCAAAAAACTTCATCCTCCACTCCTTTCTGTCATCTGCCACAGCCAATTCATCAGCCAGTTCCATCAACAAGAATTCCAAAATATATCCTGAATTTATCCATTTATCCTCATCTCCACTGTCACCACTATCGTCTAAGACTTCCTTGACTACTGCAAAAGCCTCCTAACCTATCTCCCATGTGTGCACTTTTGACCTCTATCATTTATTTTCCGCACAACTGCAGTGACTGTTCCAAAATGTTCAATAGATCACGGCATGCAGTGACCGTTCCAAAATGTTCAATAGATCATGGCATGCCTCTCCTTACCATTGTACTTTAAAAACAATTTAAACTCTACTACGGTGTTGGAGGCCCTACATGATCTGTCCTATGGTCACGTCTCTAACCTCCACTCCTGCATCTCCACTTTTCCTCAGCTCAAATCTCTTCCCAAACATGCCAAGTATTCCCGTCTTAGGGCCCTTGTACTTGCTGTTCACTCACTCCTCTTGTAGTTTTCCTCCAGCTTTTTACATGGATGGCATCTTCTCACCATTGGGATTACATCCCAAATGCCATCTCATCCTTTTCTAACTCCCCATTCTGAAGTAGCCACCCCTCCCTTCATTCCCAGTAAACCCGCCACCAATCACTAATTGTTTTCTCTCTTACTGTCTTCACATACTGACCAGAAACTGAACTTATTTTGTTAATTTGTTTGATTATTGTCCGTCATCTCCCTGCCCTCATACTCTCTTAGAATATGAGATCTTTGAAAGCAGGGAAACTATCAGTCTTGGTCATTGCTGTATTTTTAGCATTTGGAACAATTTCTGGTACACAGTTGTCAATAAATATTTATTGAAAAATAAATAATAAGTATTTATTGAAAAAATAGATGAGTTCCATCTTTAAAATATTTTTGGTGTTATAATACTTTTTTTAAAAATATTTTTATTTTGGAATAATTTTAGATTTATAGAAAAATTGCAAAGAATGCCCATATATCCTTTCCTGTTTCCGCTTAATCTAACACATCTGTTAAAACTAAGAAATGAACATTGGAGGCCCTGGCCGGGTAGTTCAGTTGGTTGGAGCATCTTCCTGATATGCCAAGGTTGTGGGTTCGATCCCTGGTCATGGCACATATAAGAATCAACCAATAGATGCATAACTAACTGGAACAAGTCGATGTTTCTATCTCCCCTTTCCTCTCTCTCTAAAAAATCAATTAAAAGAAATTAACATTGGAGTAATACTATTAACTAGACTACAGATTATTCAGATTTCACCAGTTTTTCAATTAATGTCTTTTTTGTTTCAGGATCCAAAGAAGGGCATCACCTTGCATTTAGTCTTCATGTCTCCTTAAGTCTCCTCCGATTTGTGACTATTTCTCAGTCTTTCCTTGTTTTCCATCATTTTGAAAATTTGAACAGTACTGTTCACACAGTCTGTAGAATCTCTAGAATGTCCCTCACTTTGGGTTTGTCTGATATGTTCTCATAGTTAGAATGGAGTAATGGATTTTTGGGAAGCGTATCACAAGGGTGAAGTTTCTTCTTATCACGTGATATGGGAGGCAGGGGCAAATGATATCAACATGACATATCACTAGTGATATGAACCTTCATTACTCAATTAAGGTGCTGTTTCTCCACTGCAAAGCTTCTGTTTTTCCCTTTCATACTCTATTCTTTGGAAAGAAGTCACTAAATCCAGTCTACCTTCAAGGAGAGGGAAATTAAGAAACTCTCCTGGAGTGGGAAGTATCTACATACATTATTTCTTCCATGAATTTTTTAAATCCTCCTCCGAGGATATGCTTATTGATTTTAGAGAGGAAAGGAGGGAGAAGGAGAGGGGATCGAGGGAAACAGAGACAGAGACAGAGAGAGAAACATCGATGTGAGAGAGAACATCAATTGGTTGCCTTCTGTACATGTCCCGACCAGAAATCAAACCCACAACCTAAGTATGTGCCCTGATCTGAAATCAAACCCACAACCTTTCAGAATATGTGATGGTGCTCCAGCCAACTGAGCCACTCTGGCCAGGGCTTTTCCATGTATATATATATATTTTTTTGTATTTTTTAATTCCTGATAGTACTGCATATGTCTCCCATTTCTCCCCTTTTTGCCCCCTCTACCATCTCCTATGTATTTTTAATTATGAGAAAGACAAGCAGTGGAATAATGTCTCAAAAGACAGACATTATTCCAATATTTATTTATCTAAAGGAAAATTTTTATCTGTTGAATATTCTTACCTACCAGTATCAAGATACCAAAGATCCTTGCAGCAAACTTGACTATTCAGTGCTTTTTTGTAGCCATCTCTTCCACTCCAAAAATACAATCGAGTGCCAATTGCAACAGCACAGTGTCCAGCTCTTGGTCTTGGTCTTGAATTTTTTTTATCTTCCTGAGAATCTGATATTAGGGTGGTCCACTCTGCTGTATCTAAAAAGATAGAAATATCCACGACTAATCTGTTATTCTTAAACAAAACAAAAATTCTTTTGTTAATAAATTTTATTTCAATAAGCAACTCTTAAAAGACTCACCCAGATTTAGGTAAGAAAATGAACTTGTACATTTCCATTCACAATCATGAGGTGAAGCCTCAATATTTTCCCCCTTATGTGGAACCCATCCTCCAAAAATGTACATCCTAAAAAACAAACAAAAAGAACATAAAGTAGTTAAATTTTTTCCTAAAGCTTTAATTTTATTTTTTAAATTTAAAATCCTAATAATAGACTTAAATGTCTTATTTGTTGACACCAAGCTACAGAACTATTCACTCACTTGTCAATGCCAAGGTAATGGAAAGAAGATAATGAATAAAGTAGTCTTCTTTCAAGAGTTTACAATTTTATGAAGCAATAAAAAATCAAAATTATTTCTCTCTGGCAAGTTATTCAAAGTGGGGAATATTTCAATTATTATACATTTGAAAATCAATGTTGATGTAATATACTAAGGGTATCTCAGTCAGAAAGATACTCAAATGATCCATGACATTCAAAGTCAAATTTAGAATTGTATGCATATAGTAACCAAAGAGGATTAAGTTTCTTTTTAGTCTGGCCACTGATATCACTCAAACAAAAAACTTTAAACTATGTTCTTAGGGCCCTCACAGTTCTTGAGACACGCCTAAGTGGCTAATGAAGGAGAAAGGCTCATCCAGTAGAGCTGGGGTCCATGTGACCTCAAGCTAACCAGAGAAGCTCTATTTTTAATCTCTTATGTATTAGAGTTCCAATGAAAAGCTGCATTTTATAAAAGGGTTCTGCTGTTTTAAAAAATGGCTACTTTTTAAAAAGAACTAATGAGTCCTAGCTGGGTAGCTCAGTTGGTTAGAGCATTGTCTGGATGCACCAGGATTGCAAGTTTGATCCCTGGTCAGTGCACATACAAGCATCAATCAATCTTACCTAATAATAGACAAACATGTAAATTGACCGTACCTCTGCTACGCAACCAGCCAATCAGGGGTGATATGCAAATTAACCCAACAAAGATGGCGGTTAATTTTCATACACAGGCGCTGAGTGATGGGGGGGCAGGACGCTTGCGTCCATGGTGACGACGCAGGCGTTCTGCCCTACCCCCGGTCTCTCAGGGCCTCTGGGCAGCGTGGGAAAGCGGGCCTGGAGCGGAAAGAGGTGACTCCGGAGCCTGAGTGGAAAGGGGCTGGGCTGGAGAGGAAAGGCAGTGCCAGCAGCCAGGGAAAGGAAAGCCCATTTTAGCACCAATCTTCGTGCATCGGGCTTCTAGTGAATGTATAAAAATTGATGTTTCTCTCTCTCTCTCTCAAATCAATAAATTAAAAATGTTTTTAAATAAAAGGAACTAGTGAGGTTCTAAATTACAACTAGTTGTTTCTTAAAACATTATATTTTGTTTGTCTATTTTGAAAAAAAAACCTAATAAAATGACAGAAGGAGACTTGACTTTTGGGTGGTGAACACACAATGCAATATACAGATAATGTATTACAGAACTGTATACTTGAAACATATAATTTTATTAACCAACGTCACTCCAGTAAGTTTAATAAAATTTTGTTTGTTTTTATTTGTTTAGTCCTCGCCAGAGGATATTTTTCCATTGATTTTTAAAGAGAGTGGAAGAGAGAGGGAAAGACAGAGAGAAATATCGATGTGAGAGAAACACATCGATTGGTTGCCTTCTACACAAGCCCCAACCAGGGAGGAGGAGCCTGCAACCAAGGTCTGTGCCCTTGACCGGATTCGAACCTGGGATCCTTCCATCCACAGGCCGACGCTCTATCCACTGAGCCAAACCGGCTAGGGCAATTTAGAAAAAATGTTTAAAAAGAATGAGGTTCTAAATTACAACTAGTTGTTTCCAAAAACACTACTGTTAGGGTAAAGTCCCTATTTTAGTAAATACTTACATTTTAAAAAAATACTAATTCTGGCCCAGTGTCGCACAAATAAGGGCACTTACTTGTTGATGACAGTTAATAGTTAACCATTAAATGCCTCTATGTACCAGGCACTATTTGAAACATTTTATATGTATTAACCCATTTAATTCTCCTGACAACTTTGTAAAGCAGATTTTATTATTATCAGCATTTTATATTTCAGGAGATTGAGGTACAAATAGGTTAGGTTTCCTTGCCCCAGGTCATACAGCACAAACAGCAAAGCTGGGACTTGAATTCAGGCAATCTGTGTTCAGAGTCTATAGTCTAACCATAACTCCATCAAAAGTATAAGCACGGAATGCACATACTGAGTAACAGCCAAGTACAAATCAAATACTACCAAAAATATGTAAAAAGAAACAGTGAGGTATGTCAAACCTGTCAATGGAGAACTGATCAGTTTGACAACACTTTGCGTTACACTTATGTAATATGTACTCTGTGCAAGGCATTGTAAGGAATGTAAAGAAGTATAAGAGGTAGCATGATAAGAAAATGGCACATAAAGCATTTTAGCTTCTGTAGGCATATTTTCTTAGCTTCAGTAAGCACAATCATTATTAAATTCAGTAATATATTTCTAAGAAACTGGTAGCATCACTCTTCTTTGTGTGTATCTTTCTTTTTTAAAAAAATAAATCTTTATTGTTGAAAGTATTACATATGCTCCCTTTATCCCCCATTGGCCTCCCTCCACCCTCCCTGCCTTCCCTCTGAGGTTTGATAGTCTGTTCGATGTTTCTATTAAGTCGGTTTAAAAACAGTGAAAACAAAAAAGCACCATACTTGTTTCCTATAACACTGGCTGTGTGAAGGCTTCGTGGAAGGGGCACTGTCCCTTTAGTTTCTGGTTTTGACCATGACATAGTTTCTAAAAATAAAAATAAGTATATTAGCAACTTGATCTAATAACAGCAAACTATCTCAACTTGCAGAATTTTAAAAATTAAAACCAAAAAGGTCTTACTAAAATAAAGCAAAAATGTTTCAAAACTGTTACTTGAATTTCATCTTAAACATTTCCAACTGACATAAATTGCTAGTCACAGAAATCTATTTACACTTTAATGTTAGTACTTGTAATAGAGAGATGTATTTAGAATGCTATCAATTCTAAACTGGGACCACATTAGGGATTTTAACATTTTAAGTAAGAGTATACTGTGCAGAGACAGTCAAAAGTAAGAGGCATACCTACTCCCCAATTATTTATTCCTAGGATCTCTTTAAAAAGGACTACTCAAGCCATGGCTGATGTGGCTCAGCTGGTTGGAGCATCATCCCGAGCACTGAAAGGTTGTGGGTTGGATTCCTATTGGGGAGCATGCAAGAAGACAACCAATTGATGTTTCTCTTCTCTCTCTCTCTCTCTCTCTCTCTCTCTCTCTCTCTCTCTCTCTCTCTCTCGCGCGCACACACACACACACACACACACACACACACACACATCAGTAAAGAGCATATCCTTGGATGAGGATTTTTTTAAAAAGAGCTACCCAAGGGTTTTTCGCTGACAAGCAGTAACATTACTAATGCTACATTTCCTATAGATAAGAGTAACGATATAAATTTGATCATCCACAACTGGGACACTTCACAGAGTGAAAGTGGATACTATGGATAATTACATGGGACAATAAGCATGAACTAGGACCATTAAAGCAAACCAGGACATATGGTGATCCTACTGACAGGAAATACAGGAGAGTCGCTGTCATAAACCAAACACTCATTTGTTCAGTCTAATTGATCAGCAGCAACCATTCACATCACACCCCGCTGCCCCTGGTGATGTCTACAGTGCTAGTTATAAATAAATCTAAGTGCAACTCAATCAATACTGCAATATTTTTCAAAGCAATTTTTATATTTGCTTTTATCAATCATAACCAGTTCTTGAGCCTGAATCAAGTTAAGCTTACCTAAGTCAAGTTGCCATAGGTCATCCAGGCGAGCACCACACATTCCACCAAAAACATACATTTTAGGACTCCCAGAATCTTTTTTGCAATATATAACAGCTGTGTGAGATTCTCTTGGAGAAGGCACAATCCCTTTAGTCACTGGAATGCTCCAACCCACAACACCAGAACCATGCTGTAGCTCCAATTCATAGAAATCATTTAAATATCTAGGATATCATTAAAGAAATGAAAACATCAGCACAGTGATCGGCAAACTCATTAGTCAACAGAGCCAAATATCAACAGTACAACGATTGAAATTTCTTTTGAGAGCCAAATTTTTTAAACTTAAACTTCTTCTAACACCACTTCTTCAAAATAGACTTGCCCAGGCTGTGGTATTTTGTGGAAGAGCCACACTCAAGAGGCCAAAGAGCCGCATGTGGCTCGTGAGCCGCAGTTTGCTGACCACGGCATTAGCATAATGTATACCTTTTATTTTTTTCTACCTACAAAGATAATATATGCTTACTATGAAAATTCATATAGTACAGAAAGGCATTATGAGAGCAGAAACCCCATACCTAATCATTCAACACATATTTACCAAACACTACTGTGTACCAGGCACCCTTCTGGGGATAAGTAGAACAGAAGAGATCTAAAAACTTCTGCCATCATTTAGCCAACACTCCTGTCCATGACAATAACCATTATGGTTTCAAAACATAGCCATAAATTATGTGACACTCTTCCCACCAGGAGGTAGGGTCTATGTCCTCTTCCTTGATTCTGGGCAGGCTTGTGACTGCTTTACCTAGTAGCGTATGATGAAATGACATTGTGACTTCTGAGGCTGAGTCACAGAAGGCCAATGGCAGCTTCACTATGAAATTCTGAACCACAATATAAGTCCAACTATCACACAACCACCATCTAGAGGAGCCATATGTAGGCACAAAGGATGACAGTCCCAGTTGAGTCCACCCTTCAGCCATCTCAGCTGAGGCATCATACATGCAAATGACCATTCATACATTCCCATCTGAGGGCCTAATCATTATTGCTATGTTCTGTCTGAATTCCTAATGCACGGAATCCATGAGCGTAATAAAATGGTTGTTATTTTGCATCACTAACTTTTGGAGCAATTTATTACATGGTATGAGATTTTTAAAAAAATTACTACTGATAATAGTTGGTAAGACTTCTGTCTGAATATCCACTTACGTATAAATGAGGCATATTACAAATGTTGTTTTGCAAGTTCTCTTTCTTTTTAAATTTTCACTCTTTAATGTCATATACAACTATGTCCTATACAACTGTTTTATTTTTGGAACTGGCATAAACTTCTTATCTGTGACATGAATGTTTTCAACAAAATAATGTTTATAGAAACCTATTTCCTATTAAATTACTACTCAAATATGAAGGCAAAATTAAAACATTTGAGGGCATATAAAACTTCAAAGTTTAGCCATATAATTGTTTTAGGAAAAAGTGATTCTAGATGTCAATCAGGAAAAATAAAAAGGAATTCAAGAAAAAATACACTGAATAAGAAAAATGGAAGTGCAAAGAAAATAGCAATTTATAATTACATTTAAATTGATGTTGATAACTGTGGTTGTGAGGTCTAAATAATCACTAAGAAAGACTGACCAAAAAATTAATTTATTAACATTATTTTAATCTAAAATAAGATTTAAGAATATATGGAACATATGGAAAAAGGAGGTAAGCATTAAAAAAAAAAAAAAAGGCTTAAAGGTAAAACTAGTAACCTATTCCCAAACGATTTTTAAGAAAACTACCTTAATTTGATTAAAGATAAATATTAGAAACCTACAGCAAACATCAAAATTAATGATAAAAAGGTAAATATATTAATGAAACAGAATAGAATCTAGTATAAGAGCTGACAAACTTTTTCGGTGAAGGGCCAAAAAATAAACATTTTAGGCTCTGTAGGTCATAAAGTCTGTCACAACTCCTCAGCTCTGCTTTTTCAATAGAAAGCAGTCAGAGACAATATGTAAATGAATGGGCATGGCTATATTCCAATAAAACTTTACTAACAAAAAACAAGCAGCAGGCCAAATTTGGCCCACAGAGTAAGTATAGTTTGAACTCCTGGTCTAGAGAGCCTAGACCAGCCTTGGGCAAACTACGGCCCGCGGGCCGGATCCGGCTGTTCTATCCGGTTCTCTTGCTCTCCCCTCTGCTCCTTTACTTTGAATTTATATTAGTTCACACAAACACTCCATCCATGCTTTTGTTCCGGCCCTCCGGTCCAGTTTAAGAACCCATTGTGGCCCTCGAGTCAAAAAGTTTGCCCACCCCTGGCCTAGATGAAGACCCATTTATTTGAGGATAAAGATATGACAGAGATAGGGCTTCAAATTAACAAGAAAAAAATGGCTTATTTAATAAATGGTGGTGGGAGAATTGGAACTTCATTAGGAAGAAAAGTAAACAGCCTCACAGCAGTCACAAAAATACATTATAAATGTATTAATGTTTTAAACAAAAAAAGTTGTGAATGTAGAAGAAGAAAATACCTAAAAAATTATTTTTATAGTTTTGGGGTAGAAGAGTCTTCCTAAACAAGATATAACACCAGAAAGCCATAAAATAAAATATTGTCAAACTTGATAAACAAAAATAAGAACTCTATAGAAGAAAAAGGGAAACGGAAGACTTGGAATGTATATTTGGAACATATTAAACAAATATGTAAAGAACTCCCAAGAATGGGAAATAAAACTGAAATCCATGAAAATATGATTAAAATAATAAATGAATTCAGCAAAGTCATAGGATATAAGACCAATATACAGAGACCAACTATATATACTAGTAATGAACAATGCAAAAATAAGAAACCAAACCTATTCACATCATCAAAAATAATAAAAAATTAGATATAAATTTTGTGGGGAGCCACATGGCCATGGCATACTCAGCCCTAGGGCGCCTTATGTGCCACGCCAGCTCAGCCAGGTTCAGTGACCCTGAGTGGGGGCGGTGAAGGATTAGGAAAGACAGACAAGAGAATGAAAGCTGGGACTCGGTGGGACACTGCTTCCCTGATGGGGACCCAGCAGCACCAGCACCCACAAGCCGTGTATTTATTTTATAGCTAGATGGCCACGAGGCAAAGTAAGGGCGGGGTCAAGATGTTTACAACATTCTCGAAAGTTTCGATCCTACTCAATAACATGCACCTGATCAAGCTTTGTTTACTTGCAGCCTATATCACTTAGGCATGTGGGGCCACATGTTCGGACCATAGGTTCAAAGCTTACAACTATAGCTGTTGGCTATAATTGTGCTGGAGGGCTCTGCCCTCCAGGCTGGGACTTGCACGTGGCCACGAGAGGACTGTGCCCTCTCATCAGTCCAAGGCTTGAACCTGTCCAAAACACTGTGGCCGCGCCCCACAAAATTTAACAAAATAAGAGCAAGACTTGTCACTGAAAGCCTCAAAATATTGCTGAGAGAAAAGAAAGAAGGTCTAAAAAAATGGAGAGACATTCCATGTTCATGGGTTGGAAAACTCAATATTAATAACATAGCAATTCTCCACAATTCAATCTATATATTCAACACAATCACTATCAAAATCCCAATAGAACTTTGCGCAGAAATTGGCAAACTGATCCTAAAATTTACATAGAAATGTAAAGCACCCAAAATAGCCAAAACACTCTTGAGAAAGAATAATATTTAAGAATTTACATCTTCTAATTTCAAAACTTACTACAAAACTACAGTAATCAAGACAGTGTGGTAGTGGCATAAGGCTAGACATATAGATCAATGGAACAGAATTGAGAGTCCAAAAATAAACACTTACACTTTGGGTCAATTGATTTTCAACCAAGATGCCAAGGCAATACAATGGGAAAGGGATAGTCTTTTCAACAAATGGTGTTGGGACAACTGGATATCCACATGTAAAAAGATGAATTTAGACATTTACTTTCCCCCAGAAAAAAAATTAACCCAAAATGAATCATACATATACATGTAAGAGCTAATACTATAAAACTTTTAGAAGAAAATAGAGAAATAAATCCTCAAAAGCATGAGATAGGCAGAGTTCTTAAATATGACATTTTTCAAAAGCCTGATCCATAAAAGAAAAAATTAATACGTTGGGCTTATCAAAATTAAAAACTTTGTGCTTCAAAAGATACCATTAAGAAAATTAAAGCCCTAACCGGTTTGGCTCAGTGGATAGAGCGTTGGCCTGCGGACTTAAGGGTCCCAGGTTCGATTCTGGTCAAGGGCATGTACCTTGGTTGCAGGTACATCCCCAGTAGGGGGTGTGCAGGAGGCAGCTGATTGATGTTTCTAGCTCTCTATCCCTCTCCCTTCTTCTCTGTAAAAAATCAATAAAATATATTTAAAAAAAAAAAAAAAAAGCAAACTACTAGATTTAAAAAAGAAAAAGAAAGAAAATTAAGGACAAGTTAGACTGGAAGAACATATTTATAAATCACATTTCTGATTAAAACAACCTTGTATCCAGGAATATAAATAATTCTTACAATCTATAATAATAAAAGCGTAATATGCTAATTAGACTGGATGTCCTTCTGGACAACATTCCGGATGAAGCCGGGCTGCAAGGGAAGCCCAGGTCCCGGGTGCCTGCTGGCGGCTGGCGGGAAGCCTGGGTCCCGGGTGCCAGCAGCCAGGGGAAGGCCTACTCTTGCACAGATTTTGTGCATCGGGCCTATAGTTCAATAATAACACAAACAACTTCATTTAAAAATCAATGAAGACGTGAATAGAAATTTCACCAAATGGCTGAAAAGCTCATGAAAAGATGCTCAATATCATTGGTCATTAGGAAAATGAACCACAATGAGATACCACCACACTGGTGACAATAAAAAAGACAGACAATAATGTTAGCAAGGAAAAGGAGAAATGAGAACCTTCATAAATTGTTGATGGGAATGTAAAATGGAATAGTCACTTTGGAAACAGTTTGGAAGTTCTTAAGAACTTAAATATAAATTTACCATATGACCCAGTAATTTTGCTAGGTTTCTAATCTAGAGAAATAAATACATGTCCAGACAAAGCTTTGTATGTAAATGTTTATAGCAGCATTATTCATAAAAGCCAAAAACTGGAAATAATCCAAATGTCCATCAACTGATAAATGAATAAACAAATGTGGTATATCCATGCAATACATACAAAATAGGAATTACAAATGTCCAAAAAGCAATTAATGAAACTCATTTCCAATTTTAAAAATATCAAAATAAAAACCCCTATATGTGTGTGTGTGTGTGTGTGTGTGTGTGTGTGTGTGTGTGTATATATATATATATAAAAGCCTAAGCAACTGACTGACCAGCCGACTGTTCGACCGGCCGGTAGCTATGATGCACACTGACCTCCAGGGGGCAGACGCTCAATGCAGGAGTGGAAACCACAGGCATGGCAACATGGAACAGACTGATGAATCTCAGAGGGAAGGGCAGAGGGGGGAGGGCGGGAAGAGATTAACCAAAGATCTTATATGCACACTAGAGGCCCTGTGCACAGATTTGTATACCAATGGGGTCCCTCCACCTGGCCTGTGGGGATCGGGCTGAAACTGGCTCTCCGACATCCCCCAAGGGGTCCTGGATTGTGAGAGGGCGCAGGCCAGGCCAAGGGACCCCACCGGTGCACGAATCCATGCACCAGGTCACTAGTGTAATATATTCATCTATTAGCTTGGCAACAATTAAGAAGAGTGACACAATTCAGTATTGCCAAGGATGCAGGCATTCTCGTACACTGTTATTAGGAATATAAATTGTCTTTCTCTTTGGAGACTGATTCAGGAGTATCAGTACCTAAAAACTTTATATGTAAATACCCCTTGACTTCCCCTCAAATCCCACGTATAAGTATCAATCTTACAAAAGTATTTATACACATGTAAAGACTAATAGCAAAAAATAAACTATTTAAATGTCCATCAGCAAGGGAATGGTTCAGTAATTTGCATAATTCACATTACTTTCAGCCTTTAAAAAACAAGGTCAATATATACCTGCTGCCATGAAAAGAGCTCCAAGCTATATCCTTAAAAGAATTAAACAACAAAAACAAACAAGTACACACCCAAAGTCACAGAGCAAAAAGAAAGATCCCACTTCTATAAAAGAAAATACATGTCTTTGTAGGATCAAATTAATGTTCCCAACTCTCCTCTCCCAGTAAGCAGAACATATATCCCTGGAATCATTACTGAAGGCTTGGCCTTATCACTTGCTTAGACCAATGGAATGTGAACAGAATTGAATGTACTAGCTTTAATCAGAGGCTTTAGAAAGCATTGCATGTATATATTTGCACCCTCAAGTAGCATAAACTTGAGAAGCTTGCCAGCTATATACAATAACTTAAGAAAATGTATTTCATGAAAAAGGTCCCAAAAGATACATATCAAATTGAATTATGTGTTTGCCTATGTGGGGGACATTGATGCTGTGAGAAAGAACTTCACATACTTTCTAACTTTTATGAGTCTCTATCTAAAAAAAAATATGTTTAATAGAAAAAATAAAAAAAGACATGCTAAAAATATCTGCATTAGTGCAGTAGAATAAATTATTTTTCCTTTTTCTCCAGTCCAAATTTTTCCATGTTTTAGTAAATGTTATTTTTTAAAGTTTGAAAATAAAAACTAAGACTCTAACATTAATTTAATGTAGTAAAAAGACCCATTATCATGGTCATAATAACTACTGTACTATGTGCTGGTGGCAACCTCAAAGTGCTTTGAAAATTATGCCAATGATCTTATTTAGCCATCACAATGACACTAAAAGGTAGGTATTTAATCACTCCGATTTCAATGAAGGAAAGCAGGCTTAGATTACTTCTACTAAAGGACACACATAGTGAGCAGTGAAACAGAAACAGCCTTTTAGACTCTAAATCTCCAAATCCTGACTGCCATAATGACAGTGTGATCAAAACACTATGTGAAAACAAAAGAGGTAGTGATTCTGTTTGCAAAAAGAAAGGATTGATTCCAAAAGTATTTGCTTGTGTGAACCACTCTAATAGCTTTCTGTGTGAAAAATGGAAATGATGGCCTTCATTTTGTAGTCAAATATTTGTCACCAAATTCCTAGAGAAAGCAATGTGAAAATAACCATTTCTTACTTTTCATGATCATTTATGTCAACCAAAATACATTAGCAGGTTCAAAAGATACAAATATATTGCTATAAGCAGTTATATTAGTATCAATTTAGTAAGTATTTCTGATGAGAAAAGGCATAGTTTTGAAAACATATACTCCAAGGACTAAGGAAAATAGAAATGCACACAAATTTGTTCTCTGTTAAGTTATGCAAAAAAGGCTAAGCTTCATCCACTCTAATAATTAAAGATGGAAGAAATAAATGTTCTTAATCTAAATCATAAGATAAGCATTTGGCCTGAGAAAGGGTCAGCATACCTGGGAACATTATTATTTGAATCTTCACTTTCATTTGCCAGGCCACCGAACAAATAGCATTTGTTACCATACAAAGAAAAGCTATGTCCAAGCCGAGGACAAGGAGGTAAACCAGAAGAAGGGGCATGGGGTTTCACTTTTTTCCATAACCAACGACTTGCCTAAAAAAGAGCATAAATACACTCAGACAAAATCAGGAAAGTATTCCTATATTGCTAATAGTGTAACATCATACTAATGCATTTAAATCTGAATCCAAACAGAAGACTCCAAAAAGGTACTTTTGGGACAAATGACAATTAAGCAGATAACTTCTGGAATTAAAATAAATGTTTCAATAGAAATTCTGTCTAGTCTTCCATATTCACAAATTTATTTTAAATATATTTTTATCGATTTCAGAGAGGAAGGGAGAGGGAGAGACAGAAACATTAATGATCAAAGAATCATCCATCTGCTGTCTCCTGCACGCCCCCTATTGGGGATGAAGTCCACAAGCTGGGCATGTGCCTTTGACTAGAATAGAACCCGAGACCTTTCAGTCTGCAGGCTGATGCTCTACCCACTGAGCAAACCAGCTAGGGCCATATTCACAACTTTATGCAATGGCAACTTAAGCTTATAAAAATAAACACTAACAGTCCTAAAATATTTTCCAAATGAAACATTAAATATTATATATAGCTTTAAGATTAAATGTAATTTATGTAGTCTTACTTTCTGAAATTAGGTACTCCATTAATGGTATATATTTTATCCTTTAAATAAGCACAAAGACCATTTAACAAATCAAACTCAAAAACTTATTCTCTAGCTAAACATGCTTTCTTGATCTAAAACTATTTTTAAGCCGAAACCGGTTTGGCTCAGTGGATAGCGCATCAGCCTGCGGACTGAAAGGTCCCAGGTTCGATTCCGGTCAAGGGCATGTACCTTGGTTGCAGGCACATCCCCAGTGGGAGGTGTGCGGGAGGCAGCTGATCCATGTTTCTCTCTCATCGATGTTTCTAACTCTCTATTCCTCTCCCTTCCTCTCTGTAAAATATCAATAAAATATATTAAAATTAAAATAAAACTATTTTTAAAATTAGTTGCTTGTAAATAGGTATAACCCACTTACATCTGCCAATTACCAGATACTCTTATGTTATATTTTTAGGCTTTTGTATTTTAGTGCAGTTCTTCAACTTCAGTCCGCAACACAAGCACCTGGAGGGCTTGTGAAAACATAGATCGTGGCCCTGAGAATATATGCACAGTTCAGGAATAAAAGTCAATTAGGGCTGTCACAGTGGACTCTGGTTTAGTAGAGTGTCAAATTGAGAAAGGATATGTAAAACTGCTATCCCTCTTTTGTATATCTAGCCAGAAAAAAAAAAAAAAGATTAGTGTGAGGGTAACAATTTCTATAACTAAGGCAGGGGTTTTCAAAGTATTATCTGGAGACCAGCAGCAGCAGGTGGGAACTTGGTAAGAATGCACATAGTAAGGTCCGATTACAGAACAATATTAATCAGAATCTCAGGAGGCAGGGCCCAGCCACCTATGTTTTCACAAGCCCTCTAAGCGCTTCTGCTGCAGGCTGAGGTTGAAGAACTGCACTAAAATACAAAACCATAAACATGTAATATGTACAATGATGCTAAGTAACAGATATCTTAATGGTACAAATGTTCCACTGGGTACTGGAAAAAGATTACATTAAAAACTAGTTTTTCAGTGAAGTGGAAATAATTTCTTCTAAACCATAAAAGGTGAAGCTCACACTATTTTAAGTATGTTAATGAAATATTTTGAAATATTTTGAAGAATTATGAGCAATATCATTGAAATAATAAATCTGAAATACACTTACTTGTAACTCATATAACTCATTGCTGTATCTTCCATATTCAACCATTCCCCCAAATACTAATATTCTGGTACCATCACAGACAAATCCATGGGCAGCACAGCCTGGAGGGATGTCTCCTCTAACAGCTGGGAGGAACCACTGATTTGTAACTAGTTGCCAAAACAAAATTAAAAGCAATTATTTTATTTATCTATTGACATTTGAGAGAGGGAGAGAGACAGAGAGAGACAGAGAAATGGGGTGGGGGGGGGGGAATAAACATTGATTTGTTGATCCACTTATTCAGGTATTCATTGGTTGCTTCTTGTATGTGCCCTGACCAGATATCAAACCTGCAACCTTGGCTTATAGGGACAACGCTCTAACCAACCGAGCTACCTGGCCAGGGCCTAAATGCAATTTATCACCAACTATGAATATGTACTCTATATATATCCATCTACATCAGTGGTCCTTAATTGGGGGTGATTTTGCCCCTCACCCAGGGGCAAACTAAAATTTTTTAGTTGTCATAACTGGAGAGAGGGGGATGGTGCTACTGGCCAGTAGTGGGTAGAGGCTATGGATACTGCCAAACTTACAATTAAGTACAGTGCAGGCCCCGTCCACAAAGAATTCTCACATTCAAATGTCAATAATGCTGCTGTTGAAAATCCCTAATCTACATCATGTAACTCTTCCAAAAACCCTGCTCGGGTATCATCATCTCCATTTTACAAGTGAAAAATCTGACAGCGCTGATTCTAGGAAACTGGCAGAACAAAACTCAAACCACGTCTAACTTATTCCAAAGCAAAAGTTTTACATCAAATTGTCAAATAACGTTTTTAAAATGTTTTTATTGACTTTGGAGGGAGAGGAAGGTAGAGAGAGACAGAGAAACACCGATGTGAGAGAAACATCAACCGGCTGCCTCCCATAGGCGCCCCCACCGGGATCCAACCTGTAACCTCGGTGTGTGCCCTGACCCAGAATCGAACCCACCACCTTTCAGTGCACAGGACCAAGCTCCAACCAGCCGAGCCACACTGGCCAGGGCTCAGATGACTCTTTAACTTCGTATGTCGGGGTGCCAGGAAAAGGAGAGGATGAAAAAAAAATAAAATGTCCCCTATGCCGCTATGTATTAACCTTTAAATGACCATATGATTAAGTGGCTGGGTCAAAGAGAAGTGACTATGGCCCAGACCCCAAATTCAGGAATTAGCCTTACACCAAGGAAACAGGTTTCTCACGGGAGCGGGCGCATTTACAAGTGGGAAAAATGAAATCCTGACTTCCTTTCTAATCCACGGAGGTGCTCCAAGGCAGGGCCTCCCGGGCGAGGGTGGCCAGTGATGTGCGGTGGCGCTCGGGCTAGTCCCCTTCCCGAGCGCCGCGCGGCGGAGCGGCGGCACACACACCCAACTGTGCACAGACAGGCGCTGCTCTCACCCCCAACCACTTCCCCGACAGTTAAGGGGGTAAAATCTAAACTGCCACCTGCCAGAGACCGGGCTGTATCGGGGGTGAAAGTACCAGAAGCCTCTGGGTTTCCATCCGCACCCCAGCCCCTAGGTTCCCTTCCTCTTAAGAGAGGAAAGAAGGCGAAGACCAGGAAGGTCCGGAGGCTCTTGGGTTTGGGGTTGGTTTGGGTTTTTGACAGAAGAGGGGCCTGGGAGCCTGGGGTGAGCGAGACTTGGGAAGGAGGTACAGGCGGTTAGAAACAGCCACCGTCGCGCGCCTACGTCCGCTAGCCATGGGCGGGCGGGGGAGGGGGGGCCGGGTCGCGACCGCTCGCCGGAGGGCCGGCGCGTCCTGCCCAGGAGCACCGGGGAAACGAAGCTGCTCCCGGGACACTGCGGGACCGGGCCGCCCAGCCGAGCCGCGCCCCTCGCCGCCCGCAGGAGGAGGCGCTGACCGGGCGGTGACAGCTGTCAGGCCCCGGCCGCCGCCTCGCCTCCCCTCCCCCTCCGCAGCTCCCACAGGCGGGGCCGCAGACGCCGCCGCGCCTACCCGTGTTGTAGACGTGCAGCTCGTCCGCGATGCCCTCGTTGCCTCCACCGAAGATGATCATCAGCTCCCGGATGGCCACGGCCCGGTGTCCGTGCCGGGCGCGGGGGACCGGCCCCGTGAAGGAAGAAACCCGCCTCCAGTTGAGGAGGCTGGGAGCCGCCATCTTCCCAACCCCCGCCCCTCTACCCACAATGCAGCGCGCCGCTCGGGCGCCAGGGCTCCCGGGGGAGGGCGGGGCCCGCCTCCAGCTGTGCGCGGGGGCGGGGTAGGGGTGGTCACGTGACTGCGGTTGCCCGGGGCGAGGCTGGAGGCCAGCGGGCCCCGGAGGGGTCCTAGCCCGGGAGCCCGCCCCCACCCCCACCCCCGGGCTACGTGGCGGGCTCGGGCACCGGGGCAACAGGTTTTGGGTGGGAGGACATTTCCTACCGAACAAGTCTCCCCTCCCCACCCAGAGCCCCGCGTTTTGTAAGTGCGAGAAAAGGTACAGCGTTTTCCTTTACGGCCACTTTGAGCATCTAGGATGTGCGGGCAGGTCAGACCCGTTAAGCAGTTAACAGCGCCGAGGAAGGAAAGCTTGCGCAGAGGTTCGAGGCGTCGGGCCGCGGGGAGGGCGAGAGGAAAGTCTCGTCTTCGCGGAGGCAGGTCGTGCCGCCTGGGCCGGGAGGATGCCCCCCAACGCGGGAGCGAGGGAGGGAGTCTGGACCACGACCCGGCGGCCCGAGCGCCGCGGGCTGAGACTCAGAACATCCTAGAGAGGACGGGAGCTGAGCCTGCAAAGACATCAGGACGGTCAGGCTTGGGGTTAACATTCCAAGAAGTTTAGGAACGGTGAGCCACGAAAGGTTCTTTTCGTTTTTGTTCTGTGTAAGCAGGTGAGAGGTTATATGGAGAGTTCCGTTTTATTACTAACAGTTGAGCGTCTTCCGTTGCCAAGCACTGTCCCAATTACCTTGCCTGTTTGAACTCATTTGATCCTCCCAACAATCCAGTGAGTGGGTACTGTTGCCTCCTTTCCGTGGGTGGGGAAATGAGGCACAGAGAAGTAAAGTAATTGTCCCCTGGGCAGGGAGCGGAACAGGATTGGGAGCAGGAGTTAAACGCGGGGTTCTGATTCCAGAGCCCCTACCCTGAACCACAGAACCGCCTCTGATCATGGTTAGATGTAACCCTTATAAGTCAGGCTCAGCTGCCTGTGACCTAGCCCTACACAGAATCACACTCAGAGACACAAGTCAAGCCGGGGGGGGGGGGGGGGAAATGGGAAGCAATTAAAACCCCTACCTCACACTCTCAAAAAGTAGGAATACACACAACATATATAAACTTTCCTAACATTCCTTCTTCCTCCTCTTTTGTCATTTTCAACTTCTCTCCTATGCCTCGTTCAGTCCCCTTCCTCCACTCCCTCTCCACCTTCTCATCCATTTAAACTTTCTTCTGAGGGGTGATTCTCTACCTTTTTAAAAAGAATTCTCACTGTTCTTTTCAGCTCCTGCTTCTCAAATTCTCCTCACTATTACCCCAATTTCAAATATGGTCAACGAAAATTTGGGAAGGGAGGCAAAAGATGGCTGGAAACAAAAGGGGATATGAATATTTACGGTATGTAGTAAGATTTTCTTTGTCACATAGCATGGGCTCTTAAATGTTTCTGTTATAAAGTTTTTGTGTTTCTAAAACAAAACTGGAGAAGGGATAAAGCAATATGTTTTTCATAAAACTTAAGCTATTTGATTAAGAACTGTACTTTAGCCCCGCTGGTGTGGTTCAGTGGTTGAGCATCAACCTATGAACCAGGAGGTCACGGTTCGATTCCCAGTCAGGACACATGCCTGGGTTGCAGGCTTGATCCCCAGTGGGCAACGTGCAGGGAGGCAGCCGATCAATGATTCTCTCTCATCACTGATGCTTCTATCTCTTTCTCCCTCTCCTTTCCTCTCTGAAATCAATAAAAATGTATTTTTTTAAAAAAAAAGAACTGTACTTTATTCTGAGAGTTCATTGTTAAAATGTCCAACTTTTATGAATGATTATGTAAGTAGATAGTAAGATTTTTTTTAATGTTCTTTAAAAAAAAAGATTAAGAGTAAAATTAAAAAGCTGCAAACTGCCCCATTCGGTTTGGTTCAGTGGAAGTGTCCCAGGTTTGATTCCAGTCCAGGGCACATACCTCAGTTGCAGGCTCCTCCCTGGCCCTGCAGGAGGCAACCAATCAAAGTGTTTCTCTCACATTGATATTTTTCTCTGTCCTTCTCTCTTCCACTCTCTCTAAAATCAATGGGAAAATATCCTCAGGTGAGTATTAAAAAAAAAAAAAGTTGCAAACCCAATGTTGATATTTAAGTTAAACGAAACTGGTATATGACATTTGCAAGTTATAAATGGTTGGTCAGATAAGGAGCTGCAGGACAAGGGAGCAAGCGTGTATCAGTTTCCTAGGACTTCTGTAACAAAGCACCACCAACCAGGTGGCTTGAAACAACAGAAATGGGCTGTCTCACAGTTTTGGAGGCTATAAATCCAAAATCAAGGTGACAGCAGGGCCCTCATCTCTCTGAAACCTATAGGGGAGACTAGCTTCTGGTGGTAGTCATCAATCATAGGCATACTTTGGCCTGTGGCTGCATCACTCCAATCTCTGCCTTCATCATCACAGGGTATTGTCCGTGTCTGTCTTTGTCCCTTGTCTTCATATAAATTCACCAGTCATATTGGATTAAGACCCATACTAGTGACCTCATCTTAGCTTGATTACATCTACAAAGACCCTGTGTCCAAGTAAGGGTCACATTAACAGGTATTGGGTGTTAAGGGTTTAACATAACCTTTGGGGGTACACAATTCAATTCATGACTAAGTGCTTAATCCAATGGGAAAAATACTTTTACCAGATCAGCTTTGACTCATCTCTGCTTAAATAACGAGCCTAGACTAGGGCCCCCGCTCCCAGGAAAGCTACCTTCAATCTTGGAAACTACAGGATTAGAAGCTACCACCTAGGAGGAGAGTGTAGAAAGGGAAGAGAAGGGTGAGGCAGAAAATCACCCTGAAGAAGCCAACATTTAGGAGGTACAGACAGACGGAGGCACTCATGAAAGAGAGAATGAGGAGCCAGAGAGGTCAAAAGGGAACTGGATGAGGGTGATGTCAAAGAAGCCACCCATGAAGGGGATTTCACAGAGGCAGAAGTGGTTATCAAAGCCAAAAGGCATAGAGAGGTCAGAGAGGAAGAAGACCAAAAAAAGTGTCTATTTGATTTGAAAATTAGGTTATTAGTGGCCTAGATTAAAATGCTCAGTGGAGTGGGAGGAAGGAAGGCAGAGTAGATCGAAGAACGAACAACAAGTGAAAAAGTACGAATATCATGTGTAGTCCACTTTGTACAGAGACTCGCCCATGAAAGGAAAGAAAGAACAGTGCCTGGAGGGGAGAAATGGGTACAGGGAAAGCTGTTCTTAACATCTTGATTATCAGTCTTTCTTTTTTCAACTGGATCCTTCTTTAGGGCCACAATCAAGTCTCATTTTGGGCTGCTAAAACAAAATACTACAGACTCAGTGGCTTATAAATAACAGAAATTTATATCTCATAGTTATGGAGGCTGGAAGTCCAAGATCAGGCTGCCAGCATGGTCAGGGTCTGCATGTTGCAGACTGCTGACTTCTCCCTGTATTTTAACATGGTGGAAGGGGCCAGGGAAGTCTCTAGGGCAGGGGTGGGCAAACTTTTTGACTCGAGGGCCACAATGGGTTCTTAAACTGGACCGGAGGGCCGGAACAAAAGCATGGATGGAGTGTTTGTATGAATATAAATTCAAAGTAAAGGAGCGGAGGGGAGAGCAAGAGAACCCTCCGCTCTTTCGGCTCCGCGGGCCGGATAGAACAGCCGAATGGGCCGGATCCGGCCCGCGGGCCATAGTTTGCCCACGGCTGCTCTAGGGACTTTGTTATAAGGGCACTAATCTCATCCATGAGGGCTACATCCTCATGACCTAAAGCACCAAAATACCAAAGGCCCCACCTTAAGGGTGAGGTTGTGGAGGGACATAGACATTCAGAACACAACAAGAGAAATGTCATTTGGAAATGCTTTCTGCCACAAGTAGCGGAATATTCAGCACATAGCATCTAAATGATAATGCTCATAATTATCTTGCACAAGAAATCTGGGGTAGGTGGCTCCAGAGTTAGTTCAGCACTTCAATGGTGTCATGGTTCTGGGTAGTTTCTTTGGATTTCTCTTGATCTTTCCTTTGTGGTCATAAGAAGGCTTTTGCAGCTCTGGGCATTGTGTCCTCACATAACCATGCCCAAGGGCATGAAGCAGGAGGATAGCCAGGATGGGGAAATAGGACTCTCCTTTCGCAGGGACAAAAAGCATCTTGCCGATAAGCTACCCAGAACCCCCAGTTCCAGAACTGAGGCCTTTGGTATATTAAGATGACGTTAGCTGCAGTGACAGAAATACAAAAAAAAAAAAATAATAGCTTTAAAAGTTGATGTTTCTTCCATGTAAATGAGTATTGGAGGAGCATTCCAAAAATGGCATGGCAGCTCTGTTTCACAAGTCCTCAGGAATTTGTAGATTTTATGGCTTGGAATTCCTCCTTCCAACTCATGGCCCAAGATGGCTGCTCCAGCTCTAGCCATTGCATTCACATTCCAGCCAGCAGGAAAGCGTAAGGGAAAGGAACATTCCCTACTCCAGAACACATCCTGGTATTATACATATTTTTTCTGTTTATATCCCATAACCCAATATTTAGTCACAGGCTAATTGAAGAAGTTTGGGAAATATAGTGTTTTTCTTTTAGTCCTCACCTGAGGATATGTTTTAATTCATTTTATTATTATTTTTTTAGTTAGAGAAAACAAGAAACATCCATGCAAGAGAGAAACATCAACCAGTTGCCTCCTGAACGCACCCCAATGGGTATCGAACCTGCAACCTGGGTATGTGCTCTGACCAGGAATTGAACCTTTCAGTGTATGTGGCAACATTCCAACCAATTGAGCCACACCAGCCAAGAAATGTAGTTTTTATTTAGAACTAGAGGCCCGGTGCATGAAATTAGTGCATGGGGAGGGTCCCTAGGCCTGGCCAGCGATGAGGGCCGATCGGGGCCTTCCTGTGCCGGCTGGGGCCTTCCTTCATTCCGTGCCGCCCCCGGGTAGTCAGTGCTCATAGTGAGCGATCGAACTCCTGGTCTCCTAGTCGAACTCCTGAAGGGACACTTTGCATATTAGCCTTTTATATATATAGATGCCCATGTACCCAGGTAATAGTCAAAGTTCTCTTACAGAGAAAGAAGAGAAGAGCAGACATGAGAAGTCATTGTACGAAAGGGTGGCTACAGGAGTCTGGGAAGGTGGCTGGTTTGTTTATTTGTTAGTTTTCAGCCTCAATAATGAGAAGCAGGCAAGGAAGAAGAAGGGTGGAAATGAGAGTGGTTGAGGTAACCAACAAGGCCTGCCTCAGGAAGAGTAGAAACTTGATGGTGCAAAATCCTGGAGGATCAAGAAAAGATAGATTAAGGAGCACACAGAAATTTACATGTATATTTAGGGTGAATACGTATATATTTCTATATTATAGATTATAAATTATATAGATTGTTATATGCTTTAAAAATAGAATAGAAGCCCTAGCTGATTTGGCTCAGTGAATAGAGCATCGGCCTGCAGACTGAAAGGTCCCAGGTTCGATTCCGGTCAAGGGTACATGCCCCGGTTGCAGGCTCGATCCCCAGTAGGGGATGTGCAGGAAGCAGCCAATCAATGATTCTTCATTGATGTTTCTCTCTCTCTCCCCCTCTCCCTTCCTCTCTGAAATCAATAAAAATATATATTTTTAAAAATAGAATAGAAAACAGGAAGCTCTTTTGGACAATACTGTTCTAGACTTTTTAGATTACATTAGAGAAGGTACCTTCATCTCTCATCACTTTCTCTCCTTCACACCTGCTCTCCCACATCAAATACCCATCGTCTACCTGGACTCATAATATAGCATAGAGGTTAAGATCATGGGGTTTAGAATCCAATAGGTGCAGCCTCTTATTAGCTTTTTGGTCTGGGTCAAATTATTTATTGTCTTTGAGCCTCAGATTCTTTATCTATACAATGGGGATGATAATAGCACCTATTGCTTAGGGTTATTTAAAGGTCAAATGAGAGAATATATGTAAAACACCGGCAGCCCTTGCTTTGCATGGTAGTGCTGTCCTGTAAAAATGACCATGCAAGCTTAAACGCTGCCAAGTGGTCTTACTTCTCAATGAGAAAAATCACAATTGTTCAGTGACCTTTAAAATTTTTGTCAAAATGTTTAAAACTCTTCCTGTTGGCTTTAAATATCTAGGGAAATGAAAAATTAGTTAACCTATTATTTATTTGCCATTCTGTAATTTAAAACATGGAGAACAAACTTTTAATTTTTCTATAAAACATACCAAGGGGACCTTCTTATTACTGTACAGCACGAGCATCTTTCCTGTGCCTTGGCAAATTGGCGTACTCCTTTCTAAATTTGGATCAGCTTCCCATCTTTTATCCTTCACACTTTCGATGTCACCAGACATCTTTGAGAGTTCCTTTAGTGTGGATTTTTCACTCACCCACTTTCTCTGGAATGTCTGCATCCTTTTCATCACCACCACTTTCCTCGCTTATGTTCATAGATTCACTTTTACTAACTTTTCCTGGCTGCATATCTAGAGTTGAATAGTTATATCTCATGGCCATTTACCTTGGATTTGGACTTCACTCCCACTGGGATCACTTTTTGTTTCTTTTTTTTTTTTTAATATATTTTATTGGTTTTTTACAGAGAGGAAGGGAGAGGGATAGAGAGCCAGAAACATTGATGAGAGAGAAACATCAATCAGCTGCCTCCTGCACACCCCCCACCGGAGATGTGCCTGCAACCAAGGTACCTGCCCTTGACCGGAATCGAACCCGGGACCCCTGAGTCTGCAGGCCGACGCTCTATCCACTGAGCCAAACCGGCCAGGGCCACTTTTTGTTTCTTTACCGCTCTTTTATCTTTGTTGCTCACTTCTCTCTGTTGCTCGTATTTGTAAACATCACATGGGTTTATCGCTGGGTGTTAAGGAAGCATTACAACTACATGCTTTGCTGTCTGTACATAAACTGAACAACTGTGTCGAAGAAGTGACATGAGTGGCCACTGATTCTGATGTAGACCTGTGATTTGCACAGTTATTTTGAAAAGCTAGCCACAAAGTTTGCACTTACGGGATTACAGTTATTCTATGGGAACAGATTGGAACTGCGTTGCTTGGGGGAGAGGGATGACGTTATTAAATTAAACCATGGTAACTGAAATTTGTGCTGTTGCCATGCAAACAAGCACAGTGCTGCACTTAAGCAATGCCTGGCAGGTAGTTAGCATTTGGGAAGTAGTAAATGGTTTTACTCCAGCAGCATCATCATTTTCATTACATCATCACCGTTTCTACTCCTCCTTCTGAGACACCGAGGTATCTGCCTCAGAGGGAGGGACTCATACTGGGAGGCAGCAGACAGTGTTGTGTTTTCAGCCAAGAGTATAAATTGCCATGTCCAAGGGATACCTTAATTTCAACTGAGGACTCAGGCCAAGGGTTTATTGGCAGAGCTCTGAGGAAAGGTTTTGGGGAGTGCCAGCAGGTCGACTGGACTCCAGCAGCAGAGAGTCTGGGCAGACACTGCTCCCAAGATGAAGGGAGCAGATGGTTTCTGAGAGGCCTGTTCACAGATCGCACGGCTCTGGCCATGGGTCTTGGCTGGAGCTGTGGCCAAGGCACGGAGAGGGCAGCAGGCAAGAGCAAGGCAGAATTCTAGCCAGGGAGAGCCTACACCAGTTACAAGAAAGGAAATTGGCATAAGAGCCAAGGAAGGAAAAACAGTCATCTTGTGTGTGAGAGAGAACCCAGGTGCAAAGAGTAGGGTGCAGGAGCAATTGTGTAGACCAGGGGTAACAGGGCACCTAAGCTCCAGACAAGGAGATGACCGATCGTTGAGCTCCACCAGGCAAAAGAGGGAATTGGGGCTCGTATAGTTGTTCTTCCTGCCCCACGTGGGTGATCTTGGAGCCCAGCCCTGGGAGACAGAGGCAATGAGTAGAGGCTTGTCAGCCCAACCCAGTCATTGAGTGAGTCACTGCTACTACAGAATACTCTTTCCTTTCCTTCCAGTCACCTTTAACAGCTTTAATAAATTTTTATCTCAGGCTTATCTATACTCAGCAAGGCAGGCCCATTGGGTAAGAAGAAATGATGATCATTTGACTTTCAACAGAAAAGAAACATGGAATACTAATGAACCAGATATACAATATATTGACACCCCAAATTTAAAATGTACGTGAAATGCATAAAGGTCACACAGGACTGCATTCAGGCATAGACTGAAACCTGACCAAAGTGACTTAGCACAGAGGGCTTCTTTTCCTCACACAGCAAGATGTGTCCTAAGTAGTTAGTTCAGAGCTGCTGGGGTGACTCCCGACGCCATCAGGGACTTGGGCTCCTCCGTTGTCCTTGCTCTGTCCTCTTCACATGTGCAAGGCTGCTGGCCACCCTGTGCAAGGCTATTTTCTGTTTGCTTATACAGATCAACCCTCCACTCTTCAACCTGGTCAGTGCCCTGAGAGGCTGACAGAAGTGGATTCCATCACTTGAGCTCCCTTGCCTTCTGACTTCCATTTGGGTTTGGCCGATGGGAGGTACCACCAAGAGGAGATTGTAAGGTTGGAGGAATTAGCCCCCTAGTCCCTTTTCTGTGGGTCAGCACAGGCCGCCGCTATTGGGCTGCCCTGTTCACACAGCTGGTTCCTCACAGTCCTGCTAACTAGTCCCTTCCCTTGCCCTTCAGGGCCAGATGCAGTGATGGCTCCCTGCATTTTCTAACTCCAGGCTACCGAACTATCTCTTAACCACATTTCCCTAACGCCACCGACTACACACTTCAAATAGCCTTTTTTCAAAATCTCCACCACTAGCCTATTGGATTGAGCCATCTGTGTCCTGCCAGGCCCCTCGCTGACTCGACACTGTAGCCTCCATGCACAGCCACTGTGACCATATGCAGCAGCCCAGCGTGGACCTTGATCCTCAGAGCTGCAAGATGCTACTCCACCTCCAGGCCTCGAAGTTGGATTTCAGACAGGTAGAAAGGGCAAAAGGTACCACACTGCTCTCTGCCAGGAAAATGTAGCTTTCTAGGAAGTCAGACAGCTGGCTCTGCTCACAGGACACTCTAGCTTAGGATGTCTGAGAAGACGACTATTGTTAACCGGCACCTTCTGCCCCAAATAGTGTTTCTATTTGAAGGGAGGAAGCAGAGAAGGTTATTAAGTAGGCTACCAGCAGTGTTTGCAGCATCGTATAACTAACTCACTCGGATTTTTGTTGTTGTTATTGTTCCAAATATGTTACTGTTGCACTTCATTTTTCTTGTTCATACCTTGGGTTTCTCCAGACAACAATAATAACCTCCATGTATTGAGTCCTTGATGAGTGTTTTACATGCATGATGCCTTTTAACCCTACAAGGATCCTGTGAGGGTCCTATGAGGCTTCCCTACTTTATAAACGAGAAACTGAAGTGGGATTTTTAATAACACATCTATATAAGGCTTGAGCTAGCACCTAGGTCTGTCTGTCTCCGGAGCCGATGCTGGTAGCCACTGCACTTATATCCCATGTCTCTCTCTGTCCTCATTTCTTCCCCAGGGAAGAATATGTACATACAGTGTAGAAATCTAGGTCGTGGATAATACGCCTCTTGCATCCTCAGGACATTCCTCAGCAGAAATAAAGGAGAAAGAATCTGAAGTTGGAGATGGCAGGGGGTCAGCGAGAAAGTGTACAAAGATCAGTGACCAGGGAGATGTGGGTCCACATGGAAGTTAATTTGAATAGCAAGCAGGGTCTACGAAAACCACATCATTATTATTCCAATTCCGAGTCCTGCTCTTGAGTGCTTTGGTTGTCCTCCTCTCTGAACCCACTTACTCAAGAGCTCTTACACTGGGTCAGGCATCCTGCCAGGTGGATGAGAGATACACAGGAGAAAACACAATCCTCGATCTTCGGAGGAAACAGGAATGTCAGGAGGTCGCTTGGAGTGTTGGAGGGACTGGCCTGCTGCTCCTGACAGCACACAATTTTAGAAGAGTTGTGTCAAGCCCTGGGCTAGGAAATGTTGATGCTATTTTTGCTCATGTGGGTGCAGTGAGGACTGGAACAAGAGTACTTAGTGCACAGTACCCTGTGCTGCCACTGAACCTTCTGACTTCCCACAGGATCAATGTATAAAAATGATTTTGCCACAGCTAGAGGTAAATATCTTACAACCATGTCTGTTAGCTAAAGCATCGACTAGAGTTGTGGTTTAAAACAGTGTACACCAGGGAGAAAGAAGATGGCTGCCGACAGAGAGGCAGACGGCAAGATAGTGTGCGAGTGAGAAAACAGAGAGTGTGTGGTTGCACGGGGTGTGTTTGTTGGTGCGTTGAGGGACAGCTATACTCCAGGAGACTGTGGGGGACTGCTGGACGGGGCTCCCCTGACCGGGCAGCCCCTACTGCTGCTGGGTTCCCTCCCAGAACAACAGGCTCAGATGTAGAGACCGCGCCATCTTGAAGGGGAAAGTGGATGTTATCGGAAGCCTGAAAAGCCCGGGGAATCTACAACTACGGCACCCACTGAACAGCTGCGAACCCGAGAACACTGGCCCCCAAGTGGCACAAGCACACGGATTCAGAAGAGAACTACATTCCATCACAGAAAGGTCAGATTTCACCTGGGATAAGGAGAGAGAGAACTACATAACCAGACACCTGGAGAAGAGAGATCATGGGGAGACAAAGAAACAGCCCGCATATGAAAGAAAAGCAGGCATCACCAGAAAAGGAAGTAAACGAAATGGAGGCAAGCAACCTGTCAGAGAAAGAATTCAGAGAAATGGTCATAAGGTGGCTGAAAAGAATGGAAGACAAATTTGACAAAATGTGTAAGAACCAAGAGGAAATGAAGAAGAACCAAGAAGAAATGAAAAATGACATCGCTGCTGTAAAGAACTCAATAGAAAGCATCAAGAGTAGACTAGAAGAAGCAGAGGACCGCATCAGTGGGCTAGAAGACAAGGTAGGAAAAAATACCCAAGTAGAGCAGCTTCTAGAAAAAAAAATTAAAAAGCAGGAGGAGAGCCTAAGGGAACTTTGGGACAACATGAAACAAAAACAACTTCCGCATAATAGGGGTGCCAGGAGAGGAAACTGAGCAAGGAATAGAAAACCTGTTTGAAGAAATAATGACAGAAAATTTCCCTGATATAGGGAAGAAAAACCCCCACACAAATCCAAGAAGCTCACAGGGTCCCAAGCAAAATGAACCCCAAAAGACCGACACCAAGGCACATTACAATTAAATTGGCAAACACCAATGACAAAGTAAGAATCTTAAAAGCAGCCAGAGAGAGACAGAAAGTTACCTAGAAAGGATCCCCCATCAAACTAGCGACTGATTTCTCAACAGAAACACAACAGGCTAGAAGGGAATGGAATGAAATATATAAAGTCACACAAAGGAAGGGTCTGAATCCAAGAATACTGTACCCAGCAAGGCTATCAATCACAATTGAAGGTGAAATCAGGAGCTTAACAGACAAAAAAGGTCTAAGGGAGCTTATTACCACCAAACCAGCAATGCAAGAAATGCTAAAGAGTCTGCTGTAAAAAAAAGAAATAGGAAACAAAGAAGGAACACAGGGGTAAAGAATAAAAATGGTGACAAACAAGTACCTATCAATAATAACTTTAAATGTAAATGGATTAAATGCCCCAATCAAAAGAGATAGGGCAGTGGTCGGCAAACTGCGGCTCACGAGCCACATGTGGCTCTTTGGCCCCTTGAGTGTGGCTCTTCCACAAAATACCACAGCCTGAGTGAGTCTATTTTGAAGAAGTGGCATTAGAAGAAGTTTAAGTTTAAAAAATTTGGCTCTCAAAAGAAATTTCAATTGTTGTACTGTTGATATTTGGCTCTGTTGACTAATGAGTTTGCTGACCACTGACATAGGGTAATGGATTGGATAAGAAAACATGACCCATATATCTGTTGTCTACAAGAAACCTACCTCAGAAAAAAAGACACACACAGATTGAGGGTAAAGAGATGGAAAAAGGTTTTTCAGGCGAATGGAAATGAAAAAAAAGCTGGGGTAGCAATACTTATATCTGACAAATTAGATCTCAAAGTGAAGGACATAACAAGAGATAAAGAAGGCCACTTCATAATACTAAAGGGAGCAATCCAACAAGAAGAAATAACATATATGCACCCAATACAGGAGCACCCAAATACATAAAAAATCTCCTGGAGGATATCAAGGGAGAGATTGACAGCAATACAATCATAGTAGGAGACTTTAATACCCAACTATCACCATTGGACAAATCCTCTAAACAAAAAATCAGCAAAGAAACATCAATCCTAAATGACTCACTAGACCAGATGGAATTAATTGATATCTTCAGAACATTTCACCCCAAAGCCACAGAATATACATTCCTCTCAAGTGCACAGGGGTCATTTTCAAAGATAGGCCATATGTTGGGACATAGGCAAAGTCTTTTCAAACTCAAGAAGATAGAAATCATAGCAAGCATCTTCTCAGACCACAATGGCATAAAACTGGAAATCAACTACAATAAAAACAATCCAAAGAAATCAAACACCTGGAGACTAAACAGCATACTATTAAAAAATGACTGGGTTACCAGAGAGATAAAGGAAGAAATAAAAAACATCATGGCAACAAATGACAATGAAAACACAACAATCCAAAATCTATGGGACACTGCGAAAGCAGTCTTGAGAGGGGAGTTCATAGCTCTACAAGCATACTGCAAAAAAACAAGAAACAATGGAAATAAATTACCTAACCCTACAACTCAAAGAGTTAGAAAAAGAGCAACAAGAAAAGCCCAGTATAAGCGAAGGAAGGAAATAATAAAGATCAGAGCAGAGATAAACGACATAGAGACCAAAGAAACAATACGAAAGATCAACAAAACCAAGAGCTGGTTCTTTGAAAGGATAAACAAGATTGATGAACCTCTAGCCAGGCTCACCCAGAAGCAAAGAGAGAGGACCCAAATAAACAAAATCAGAAATGAAAGAGGTGAAATAACAACAGATCCCGCCGAAATACAAAGGATTGTTAAAAAATACTATGAACAACTCTATTCCAACAAACTGGACAACCTGGAGGAAATGGACATATTCCTAGAAAAATATAACCTTCCAAAACTCAATCAGGAAGAATCTAAACAGCTCAGTATGCCAGTAACTATGGAAGAAATTGAAGCAGTCATCAAAAAGCTTCCAGCAAACAAAAGCCCGGGGCCAGACGGCTTCACAGAAGAGTTTTACCAAACATTCAAGGAAGAACTAAAACCTGTCCTCCTCAGACTATTCCAAAAAATTCAAGAGGAAGGAACACTTCCAAGCTCCTTCTATGAAGCCAGCATCACCCTAATACCAAAACCAGATAAAGACAACACAATGAAAGAGAATTACAGGCCAATATCCCTCATGAACGTAGATGCCAAAATCCTCAACAAAATTTTAGCAAATCGGATTCAGCAGTACATCAGAAAGATCATACACCATGACTAAGTAGGATTTATCCCAGGAATGCAAGGATGGTACAATATCCGCAAATCAATAAACATGATACATCACATAAACAAATTGAGAGATAAAAATCACATAGTCATATCAATTGATGCAGAAAAAGCATTTGACAAAATCCAACACCCTTCCTTGATAAAAGCTCTCAACAATGTGGGAATAGAAGGATCATACCTCAACATAATAAAAGCTATATATGATAAACCCACAGCTAACATCATACTCAATGGGCAAAAACTAAAACCATTTCCCCTAAGAACAGGAACAAGACAGGGATGCCCACTCTCACCACTCCTGTTTGACATAGTACTGGAAGTATTAGCCATTGCAATCAGACAAGAAGAAGAAATAAAAGGGATCCAAATTGGAAAAGAAGAAGTAAAGCTGTCCTTATTTGCAGATGACATGATATTGTACATTAAAAACCCGAAAGACTCCATCAAAAAACTAACAGACTTAATAAATGAATTCAGCAATGTAGCAGAATACAAAATTAATGCCAAGAAATCTATGGCATTTCTATACACCAATAGTGGACTTACAGAAAGAGAGACTAAAAAAGCAATCCCATTTACCATCACACCAAAAAAATTAAGATACCTAGGAATAAACTTAACTAAGGAGGTAAAAGACCTATACATGGAAAACTACATGACACTGAAAAAAAACGATAGAGGAAGACGTAAACAGATGGAAGAACATACCATGTTCATGGATTGGTAGAATCAACATCATCCCAAAGTGTTCTCATCCCAAAGCAATCTATAGATTCAATGCACTCCCCATTAAAATACCAATGGCATATTTCACAGACCTAGAAAGAACTCTTCAAAAATTCATCTGGAATAAAAAAAGACCCCAAATAGCCACAGCAATCCTGAGAAAGAAGAATAAACTAGGAGGGATCTCAATACCAGATTTCAAGCTGTATTACAAAGCCACTGTTCTCAAAACAGCCTGGTACTGGCACAAGAACAGACATATAGATCAATGGAATAGAATAGAGAATCCAGATATCGACCCAAACCACTATGCTCAATTAATATTTGACAAAGGAAGCATGAACATACAATGGAGTTAAGACAGTCTCTTCAATAAATGGTGTTGGGAAAATTGGACAGATTCATGCAAAAAAATGAAACTAGATCACCAACTTACACCATACACAAAAATAAACTCAAAATGGATACAGGACTTAAACATAAGACAAGAAACCATAAAAATACTAGAGGAATCCACAGGCAGCAAAATCTCAGACATATGCCGAAAGAACTTCCTCACTGATACTGCCCCTAGGGCAATGGAAGCCAAAGAGAAAATAAACAAATGGGACTACATCAAAATAAAAAACTTTTTCACATCAAAAGAAACCATCAACAAAACAACAAGAAACCCCACTGTATGGGAGAACGTATTTGCAAATGTTATCACTGATAAAGGTTTAACCTCCAACATCTACAGGCAGTTTATACAACTTAATAAAAGGAAGATAAATGACCCAATAAAAAAATGGGCAACGGACCTAAATAGAATCTTTTCGAAAGAAGACAGAAGGAAGGCCAAGAGACACATGAAAACATGCTCAAAGTCACTAATTATCCGAGAGATGCAAATCAAAACGACAATGTGATACCATCTCACACCTGTCAGAATGGCTATCATCAACAAATCAACAAACGACAAGTGTTGGCGAGGATGCGGAGAAAAAGGAACCCTCGTGCACTGCTGGTGGGAATGCAGACTGGTGCAGCCACTGTGGAGAACAGTATGGAGTTTCCTCAAAAAACTGAAAATGGAACTCCCATTTGACCCAGTAATCCCACTTCTGGGAATATATCCTAAGAAACTAGAAACAACAATCAGAAAGGATATATGCACTTCTATGTTCATAGCAGCACAATTCACCATAGCTAAGATTTGGAAACAGCCTAAATGCCCATCAGCAGATGAGTGGATTAGAAAACTATGGTACATCTACACAATGGAATACTACGCTGCTATAAAAAAGAAGGAATTCTTACCATTTGCAGCAGCATGGATGGACCTGGAGAGCATTATGTTAAGTGAAATAAGCCAGGCAATGAAAGAAAAATACCACATGACCTCATTTATGGAAAATAAAGAACATTATAACCTGATGAACAAAAAGATGGATACAGTGGCAGTAAAGCACCGAACAGACTGTCAAATTACAGCGGGAATGCTGGGGAAAATAGATCAACCAAAGGACTTGTATGCATGCATATAAGCACAACCAATGGACACAAGACACTGGGGGGGGGGGGGATGAGGGCATGCGACAGGGGGTAGGGGAGGGTAAATGGGGAAAAAAAGAGATATATGTACTACTATATGTAATACTTTAAACAATAATATATGTATGTATATATGTATATATGTATATATGTATATAATAAAACAGAGTACACCACCCTGGCCAGTGTGACTTGACTGGTGGGAGCATAGTCCCGTACACCAAAAAGTCCTGGATTCTATTCCCACTGAGGGCACATACCCAGGTTGCAGGTTTGATACCTGGTTGGGGTACATATGGGAGGCAATGGCAACCGATCGATGTTTCTCTCTCACCTCTCTCTCTCTCTCTCTCTCTCTCTCTCTCTCTCTCTCTCTCTCTCTCTCTCTCTCTCTCCCCCTTTCCCTTCCCCTCTCTCTAAAGTCGATAAAACGTTAGAGGATTAAAAAAAAAAAAAAGAGTACACCTCGCTGGTAGTTAAGAAAGAAGAGGACTAACATAATGTCAAGCCAGGTCCAAGGAAAAATGCCATGCCTGCTGGATTGTAGGAGGGCTTTGGGATGAGAACACAAAAGGGAACGCCACCAGGACAGACAGTAATTCTATACAAGCAGTGACCTGATGCTGCAGGAAGACCAAGTGAAGAATGCAATCACTGTGGATGCATTTTAACTCTAGAGTTGCTGTCAGAAACCCCAGTATCTGAAATATGCCTCAAGTAAGAAGCAGTTGAGAAGTGCTGAACAGGAATTCCAGTCCTGGCTTCCTCACTAATTTGCTTTGGGAACTTGGAGTTTAACTTGTTCAAAGCCTTAGTTTGCTCATCTGCAAATTGGGGCAAAACACATCTGTTCAACTTACTTGACAGGAATGTTGTGAGAATAAAGTAGAAGATATGAAAACTGCCCATTTAGAAGTTCTGTACAAATTCAGGATATTCCCACTCTTCAAGTTCAAGTCTGAAAAAACCCCCACATAATTATTATTTTTCTTACAATTACTGTACAGTAGCCTGTAGCCACATTAGTTATTAATTCTTCTTAAAATGTGACTAGTGCAACTGAGGAACTGAATTTTAAATTTTACCGAGTTTTAATTCATTGAAATTGAAAAAAAAATACTGGATTCAGTTATTGGAAAACTTTTTTTTTTTTTAATGATTGGAACAACTTGGGTATGTGAATTTACTTTTATTATTATTATTTATTTATTTATTTCACCACCATTTATCCCCTCCATACTTTTTAAACTGTGCATTTTATTAAATTAATTGCTTCTGATGGAATTTAGTGTTTACACTGAGGGGTGGTGCAAGTGTAAAGTATACACCAGATTTAAATACCTAGTACCCCCAAAACATAAAATGTGTGGTTTATAATGTTTTCTATTGATTACAAGTTGAAATAGTATTTTGTAAATATTGGGGTAAATGAAATATAGCGTTAAGATTAATTTCCCCTCTGCAAATTTCCTAAAGTGACTACTAGAAAATTTAAAATTACAGTGTGACTTGCATCATACTTCTCTCCAGCAACGCCACTGCAGAAGGAGGCGTGAGGGGTGGGTCCTCCTTTCCTTACAGGAACTAGGGAGAGAGGCCATTGCTGCAGAAACAAAGTCCTAAGGTCCAGGATCCCAGGCAAACTGCTGGCACATTTCTTGGGTTTCTGAGAATCAGAGACAGAAACTCAGACCAGCACAGCACGGGGCGGGGTTGATTCCTTGCCTGATTTCTTTCCATGTTCAGGCACAAAACACACCTCCTTGGGATGTCTGTTGCTTATTGTTGCCTTGGTAGAATGAGACCACAGTTGTTATCTGGGCTTTGATTTGGGGACAATGGCTTTTTTTTTTTTTTTTTTTTTTTTTTAACTTTCATTACCATTTTTTTGTGCTGAATTTACTCCCAGGCCACAATTTTTTGTTTCTTCAGTTTCTCCTGGAATATCTTTTACTTCTGTGCAACCTCCTCTTCCGGTTTAGGAACAACCTGCTGTTTTTCCATGAGAGGTCAATGTGGCAATGAGAGCTGGTGTGTGGGTTACTCCGCCCGGGAGCTCTGTACGTTCTATGCCGCATCTTGGGAGCTTTGTTCACCTGAAGGTGCTCAATGACCAGAGAGTCTACATCTAAACCCTTTAGGTCAGCATTACTCACTGCATTTTTTAAGCATGTGCAGCAAAAATTCAGCGTCCAGCCCCACTGTTGGACCTGGGCACACCTACCAACTCCACCATTGTAACGACGGAATGGCACACATCCTATATAATAAAAGGGTAATATGCAAATAGACCGAACGGCAGGACAACCGAACAACCAATCAAAGTGTAATATGCTAATGATATGCTAAGGCTGCTCAACTGCTTGCTGCACTGACCACCAGTGGGCAGACAGTCAACTGGTTGACCAGTTGCTATGACGAGCACTGACCACCAGGGGGCAGATGCTCTGACCGGTAGTTTAGCTTGCTGCTGGGGTCCGGCCGATCAGAACTGAGCAAGATGGGCTGGACATGCCTTGGAGCCCTCCTGGTCCCTCCCCGGCCCGATCGTGCACCGGTGGGGTCCCTCATCCTGGCCTATGCCCTCTTGCAATCCCGGACCCCTTGGGGGATGTTGGAGAGCTGGTTTCAGCCCCATCCCGCAGGCCACTCCCCTTGGGAGGGCGCCAAACGCAGGGCTCATGGCTGGTGAGCGCTGCTGCAGGAGCGCAAGCCTCTCCTGATCAGGACTGATTGGGCACGAGCCTGTGGCAGGCACAGTGGGGCCGGGATGAACAGGAGTGGCAGGTAGGAGCTGCAGGCGGCATTGGACTGCAGGTTTCGGCCGATCCCCGCAGGCCACCCAGAGGGACCTACCCATGCACGAATTCGTGCACCAGGCCTCTAGTTGCTTCTATAAAGGGACATCCTTCAGATACTTGGTGGCTTTTCGAATATGCATACCCTTGATGGCCTGGGCAGTTTCACGAGTGTTCTTAAAGTGAACACAAAGATTTGAGCCTCTTGATTTGCATGATTTTGTGGGGTTTTCTGGGTCAAGTGAATAGAACTATTTTTAGAGGTCACCTCTGGCTGCTTTGGGGAGGAGGGGGGACAACAGCATTTTAATCACTAGATTTCAGGAGAAGCTAGTGCCTATAGAGATATTCTTAAAATTACTATGAACTTTATTTTCCTCTTCTGCTGGAAAGTACACCGTGGACCTAACTCGTGGTGGAAATTCACCCTCCGAGCATTTGCTTTTCCTTGGTCTCTCGTCTTTCCCTCCAGAGCAGCCCTATTTTTGAAAAGCACGCAGACTCCCAGACTGGGATTCCAGGGGAAGAAGGCAGGCCCATCCCAGCTGGCCGGCCAGCACATCTGGAAGTGGTTTCAGGGGCTGCCAGCGCAACGCCTGGATCCCCAGCTGCTTCGCCCAGGGGTGGAGAAACCAGAGCTGCTGCAGAGTCAAAGCAAGCAAAGGGAGGTGCGAGCCGGGGAGGAATACTGTCTTGGAAACATAACATTGGCCTTGGACTCTCCGGCCCCTGGGGTTTTCCAATGGGATCTTAGAAGCAGCAGCGGCAGTGGAGGGCAGCAGCCCAGGGCCAGCCGCTATTTGAACGCTCAGCCCTGCAGCTCTTCTGGACCCAGGAGCCCAAAGCCCTGCCCTCGCCAGTCACCAGGTAAACAGAAATTTACAAGCTGGGTGGCAGCCTTTCCGTTTCACCCTGCCCCAGTCCTTTATTTTGCTGTAGATGCAAGAAAGGAAATCAGAGGTAGATTGGCCCACACAAACTTTGCCTTCAGGAGCCCCAGCCAATGTTTGTAGCATTCCAACGGAACTTTTTTTTTTTTTTTTTTTTTTGGTATTTTGGGTGTTGTTTTGGGAGGTTTTTTTTGGTGGGTTTTGTTTTTGTTTTGTTTTTGCCGTTGTAGCAAATCCAGGATACTCAATGTGCAAGCTGCTCACAACCTGGACTGCTTTTCCTGACCCGGTTTATCCCCACCCACCCAAAATACTGTGATTTACTATTTGCATCGTATTTTAAACATGGAAATCAGCGGTTAGCCAGAACACAGATAAATGCTAGTCTAGCATTCAATGCAGATATGGTTCTGAGCCACAAAAGATGTCATTGATCTGTGATTCATGTTTTTGGAATCTGTCCCAGGAAGTTGTTCTGAGGTCCCCAGCTCCCTGCCCCCACCAGAGGACTGGCAGTTGTGGAGATCTAAATGAAGCTCATTGTAAATACAGCGTCATGAACAGGACAAGAGCTTAGTCAGTGTTCAAGTTGAAAATGCTTTTTAACTTTCAAAAAATGTTTTCTTATATCCACTTTATGAGCAAGTGTATCATATTGGATAAACCTGATATATAACATAAGAAGGGTACTTAATACAAGAGGAAAGAGAGAGAAAACATGATGATATATAAACATCTGGCTGTTTTTTTGGGGGTGTAGGGGTGGGATCAGTACTCTAGCTGTTTGGCCGTGTGCAAAGTGACATTGGTTGGTTTGTTTTGTCTTTTCCTCCAAAGTGTTGGTGCTGCATTTCTGTACAGTATCCTTTCTGTGCTACGTAATGAAATTCCAGCCCTCCGTCTAATGCAGTTAGAAGTAGAGCAGTGCGGTGCAGTGGTGAGAACGTGGGCTCAGGGTTCAGACTCCCAGAGTTGAATCTATGCACTGCCACCTAGAAGCTTTATAATCTCTGACTCTGGGGGATTAACTTGTCTGTGACTCTGTTTCCTCATCTGTAAAATGGGACGGACCCAAGTGCACCATACGTTTAAAGAATCTGTAGTGCCCTAGCTGGTTTGGCTCAATGGATAGAGCGTCAGCCTGCAGACTGAAGGGTCCCAGGTTCAATTCCAGCCAAGGGCACATGCCTGGGTTGCGGGCTCGATCCCCAGTAGGGGGCGTGCAGGAGGCAGCCAATCAATGATTCTCTCTCATCATTGATGTTTCTATCTCTCTCCTTCTCCCTTCCTCTCTAAAATCAATTAAATATATTAAAAAATAAAATGAAATAAAGAATCTGTAGAGTAGTGAGGAGGCCACAGGGAAGGTTAGCTTCTCTGGTGGTGCTGATGACGATGATGGTGATGATGACAAGGGACCACTCATCCTGCATTGGGCAGCAGCCATGGTTTTGATACATCCTTCTTTCTGGTCAAGTCATCACGTGTTCCTCCCATCCTCACGTGTCTCTCCAGGGCCTTCTTCAAATACCTCTTCGCTTTTTTTCCACTCTGGGTCTCTGGATTTCTCCTTTATTCTCCCTCTTTCCCTGCTGAGAGAAAGTCATGCTTATTAAGCCATAGCACTCAGAGTTTTCATTTCTAGAGAGCATGATTCTAAAGACTTCTTTTAGTTCAGCATTTGCCAAGGGATGTTCGGAAGAAGGAAGTCCCATGGGGACAATGAGCTTTGTGAACCATATCACCCTCTCAGAAATCTCCAGGTATAATGGCATTTTAAAGGTCCCGAGAAGTCCCGCAGTAGAGAAATCTGCTTAAAGTGGTTTAACACAGGGTTCCAAGTTGACCCCTGAATCATGCTTTCACATAACCCTGATTAACATTTCTCGGAGCACTCTGCCATAGCCTATTCCGGCCATGTCTGTTTTCATTTCGGCTTTTCTTGTGGACATCCTACTTCATACCTTCCCTGGTGAATACCTGAGGGGACAGCTTGTTCTTCCTCCCCTGGTCAAGGACCTAAGATGGATTACATGTGCCTTATTGATATCTAGAAAATCTGGCCAAAAGTGGAAAGCAGGGACCAGCCAACTTTTTCTGCCAAGGGCCAGTGGGCGATTTTATAGGCCAGGTGGTCTCTGTTGCAACTACTCAGATCTGCTGTTCTCGTGTGAAAACAGCCATAGACAAAATGTCAAAGAATAGGTCCAGCTATGTTCCAACAAAACTTTATTTACAAAAGCCAGTGCTGGGCAGGATTGGGCCCAGGGGTGCGGTTGTTGATAACTGATCTACAGCCATTTTGTGAAAAAACGCCTCCTTGCCCTAACCCAGTGGTCGGCAAACTCATTAGTCAACAGAGCCAAATATCAACAGTACAACGATTGAAATTTCTTTTGAGAGCCAAATTTTTTAAACTTAAACTTCTTCTAACGCCACATCTTCAAAATAGACTCGCCCAGGCCGTGGTATTTTGTGGAAGAGCCACACTCAAGGGGCCAAAGAGCCGCATGTGGCTCGCGAGCCGCAGTTTGCCAACCACTGCCCTAACCGGTCTGGGTCAGTGGATAGAGCATCGGCCTGTGGACTGAAGGGTCCCAGGTTCAATTCTGGTCAAGGGCATGTACCTTGGTTGCGGGCATATCCCGAGTAGGAGGTGTGCAGGAGGCAGCTGATTGATGTTTCTCTCTCATTGGTCTTTCTGACTCTCTATCCCTCTCCCTTCCTCTCTGTAAAAAATCAATAAAATATATTTTTTAAAAAAATAAAAAGAATGCCTCCTTCCCACACAGGAGAGGGCAGGACGGGTTTCCACATCCTGAGGACTCCCACACCTGGCCTCCCTGTCCTGCAGGTGTTGGTGGATCTTGAGTAAACCTTTCATGCTACAGTCGAAAGGAAAAAGGCCAGCGTGTTTTGCTGGAAGCCGAATTCCTGGGTCCTGATTTCTTCCTGCTCTCTCTCTCTCCAGGTGCACCCATGCTCTTGTCCTGTGCGCGAGTCTGTAGCTCGCCTGCTTTCAGATGGTGTGCTCTGTGGAGCGGGTTTTGTGCGTGTGTAAACTTTGAAGGTGCAAGTCCACAGAGCTAAGTGAAATCCCAGAGCCTGTCAGTTGCTTGATGCATAACGGTAACAATTAGCAATGGAAAGTGGTGGCTGGTAGTAGCTGTTCAGGTGGTGAAGAATGTGAACTCGGAGCCAGACCGCCTGCCTGTCAGTCCCGGGCGTGCCACTCATTAGTTATGTCACCCTTGGCAAGTACCTTAGCCTCCCTGAACTTCAGTTTCCTCACTCGAGAACAGCGGGTGACAGCCTTACAGGGTTGTTGTGTGAATCGATGGAAGTAATGTTTATAAAGGTGTTAGAACCATGCCTGGCATATAAAAACTACTAAGTGTTACCTATTATTCTAGGTTACTTAATTTAATATGCAGAGCAGATCCATTTTAGAGAGTGGGGTTTTGTGAATTGCCCGAGATTACACAGCTAAGAAATGGTACGGAACCAAGATTCAAAGCCAGCTCTGTCTGATGACAAAGCCCATGGTATTTCCACTCAGGTTCATGGCCGGCCGGACTCAAGTCATTCAAAGATGCCTTTTAGGGTCTCCTCTTTCGTGTTCCCTTTCGATTCCCAGGTCCTTTCTAATACCTCCCTCCCTGAACCCAGGCAACTTCCCAGCTCTGTCTTTGTTGCTGTCTTGAAAACAAGGATACAGGCTCTCTAATGCTCACGGCTTGCCTACTTATTACTACAGGTGAACCAAAGCACACAAGCCATTTAGCCTAGAAAAGCTTTCAAAGGGTCAGGGGTCACGGTCCTGGGCTCCTTGTTGTGATGGTCAGAGGAAGGCTGATAAGAACACGAGAGCCCTCTGCTTTCACTCCTGGATAAAGACCATCACCAGTGCCCTTCTTCTGGCTTTCTTCCTTAGTGAAGGTGTGCTGACACCCTTCTTTCCACCTCTTTCCCGTTCTTCCTCTCTCCTGTTTCTCACGCATTCATTCCACACACATCTTTGAGGCACACAGAGGTGGGTAAGCCATAGTCCCTGTCCTAAATCCTCTCATGATCTGGTGAAAGAGACTGGCACACTCATAATATTGGAACACCGTGTTCTGAGTGCAGGAATAGGGATAGAGATTAGGGAGCACCCAGGCAGGGTAATCAGGAAGACTTCCCGAAGGAGGTGCTGCCTGAATTGAGACGTTAAGACACAGGTAACAATTTACTGGGGAAAGAGGAGGGGAAAGGGCATTGGAGGCAGAGGGGACTGCACGAACCAAAGTCCAGAGGCATAGACTTGGGTGTGGAGGACAGTGGAGGCCTGAAGACTGACCCTCAGACAGATCCGTTTGGGCAGAAGGTGTAGCATAGAGGACCTATGGGCATCTTAGAGTTCCAACCTTAACCTTCTGGTAGTGGGTTTCCAGTGAAGAGCTTTAGGCAGGAAAGGGACACTCAGCGTTGTGTTTTAAATCATTCAGTAGAATTCCGCAAGACAACTGGCTTCTCTTCTGCCAAAAAAAATTTAGGCCATAACAAAATTAAAAGGCAGTGTGGGTGGGGTGGGGTTGATCAAGAGTAAAAGATAGGACAACCAAACTAGAAAATACTAGAGGCCCGGTACATGAAAATTCGTGCACTCGGGGGGGGGGGGGTCCCTCAGCCCAGCCTGCGCCCTCTCGCAGTCTGGGACCCCTCAGGGGATGTCCACCTGCCAGCTGAGGCCAGCTCCAGGGGGATTGGGCCTAAGCTGGCAGTCAGACATCCCTCTGGCAGCCTGAGAGCCCTTGGGGAAGCAGGCCTAAGCTGCAGTCGGACATACTCAGCGCTGCCAAGGAGGCAAGAGATGCTCCCGCCACCACGGCTGCGCTCGCAGCCGTCAGCCCTGCTTGTGGCTGAGCGGCGCTCCTCCTGTGGGAGCACACTGACCACCAGGGGGCAGCTCCTGCATTGAGCATCTGCCCCCTGGTGGTCAGGGCACATCATAGTGACCGGTTGTTCTTGGTTGTTTGGTCATTTGTCAATTTGCATATTACCCTTTTATTATATAGGATGATATTGGAACAATGCGAGAAATTTCATAACACCTGTTTCCCAGATGTGATTAAATTCATGTTGTTTTCCTAGGTGTGATTGTGACATTATGGTTCTGTAGGGGAATGTCCTTGTTCTTAAGAGTTGCACGCTGAAGTATTAGGAGCTGAAGTGTCATGATGTCATGATGACATATGTATGTATGGGGGAGGAGAGAAATAAAGCAAATATAGCAACATGTTAGCAAATGATGAATCTGGTGCAGCGTGTTCAGGAATTCATTCTTTCTGATAGACTTGAAATGTTTCAAGTGATAAGAAAAATTCAATAAAAAATTAAAGGTCCTCAAAAGGCATGTATGTTTCAAATTAATTTAATGTGATTATTAAACGACAAAAATAGTCACTCTTGTCACAGTTGTGCCAGTGAAAGATTGAGGAAGGAAAGGGAGCAGACATCCTTGAGGCAGGAAGGCCAGGTGGGAAGTTACTGCAGAGTCAGCGACTGAGTGAGAGGAGGCAGCCAGCGCGAGAGGTGAGACAGGAGATGGGTTTAAAGAACACTTAGGCGTGAAATTGTAGGAATCGGTGATTGACTGAGTGAGGGATCAGGAGGGAGAAGTGGAAGAGGATGCTTGGAGGACACCAGAGGAGGAGCGTCTATGGGGAGGTGCTGTGAACACAGGAGGTCTGAGGTGTTTGTGCACCATCCCCGAGGAGAGTCACTCACGCACCCCTTCCGTCTATAAATAGTTTTGAGGGATTATACTGCCAGGCACTCGTACTGGGCATATGGCAGTGAACAAAACAGACAAAATTCCCTGCCTTCATAGAGCCTGTAATCCATCATAGGGAGGGCTGACAATAAGCCAGTAGTAAAACGGGAGCATGTTGGATGGTGGCGATTGCTGAGAAGTAATATATGCGTTGTTGGGGTTAGGAGATGCTGACTAAGAGCCTGAGGGAAGTGAAGGTGCGAGCCATGTGAATATCTGGGAGTAGTGTTCCAGGTGGAGGGAACAGCATGTCTGGTGGAGGGAACAGCAAGTGTAAAGGCTCAGAGGCAGGAGAACGTCTGGCAAGGAGGCCAGTTGGATGTAGTGAGGTTTTCTAGGCCAGTGCAGGACTTTTGTTGTTACTCTGAGAGAGACAGGGAGGCCTTGGTGTGGAGTCCCACAGGAAGTGTGGAAAGGAGGAGGGACCGGTTGGTGGGCCTGTGCCTCCCGTGCACCCAGGCCTCTTCCGGTATAGGAATGAGTCCCAGGGTGCGTTTCCTCCCATGGAACCGTGTTAACCCAGAGGATCCTCTCCCAGGCTCTGCCCCAGACATTCCACAGTTTCTCTCGGCCCCTTATTCTCGTCCCGTGGCTGGTCCCTCCAGCTCTTGCCCCTGACTTCCTCCATCAGTTTTCCATCTCCTTACAACTCTGCTCCCTCTGCCAAATCCACATGATCTAGGAGCTGCAGACATTCCCGGGACACCTACTTCATCTATTAAAATGCTTTTGACTGCAAGTAGGAGAGACACCCATGTACAGCTGCTTCAGCGGCCGGCACCCCAGATGACATGGTGAAGAGGAAGAGAAGGCATGCGGAATCTGTATACAACTCCATACTTTTAAAAAATTAAATAAACCCAGCTTTCTTTTTAAAGCACACACTTCTCCAGGACTTCGCTCTGCCTGACGTTCTAAAAGTGGCTTTGGTTTCCTCCAAGAATCTGCTTGGGAATTTCCCTCCTTGACTCACCATTGCTGCGCCTTGCAATTAAATATGCCATTCTTGGGAGGTGGGGGGAAATGGGGAAATAAGGACACATATGTAATACCTTTCTTAATCAATAAAGAAATTTAAAAAAATGTGCCATTCTCAGTTTCCAGAAGCCTCTTCTTTTATCATAAAGAGATTTTAGACTTGGCAACGTGCTGGACAGGGGAGAGATGGCCCCTCCCTCCCCCTCCTCAGATGAGTCAACATTTATGAGTTCTGTGATTCTGGGGTAATCTCAGCCTTTAGAGTAACGAGGCACTCCGGGGCAAGCAGACCAACCTTGCCTGTGAGCCGCCCATCTTGATCTCTACCATGCAGTGACATCTGTTACCGCAACTCAGGCTCCCTGGGGTCGCCAAAATAGTCTTTCAAGAGCTCCAGCACCTGTGGTTAAAGAACATCAGCTTTGAAGTCAGAGAGCTCTTCATCTCAAATCCCTGCTCTGCCATTTACTAGCTGTGATTTTGAGCAAGTCACTGAACCTCTCTGAGCCACAATTTTCTCATTTGAACCATGGAAATAGTAATATATCCACCTGAAAGGTGTTGTAAGAATTAAAGGTTAGGGGAGAGTGGAGGGTGAGGGGGAGAGATCAAACAAAGGACTTGTATGCATGCATATAAGCATAACCAAAGGACACAGACACCAGGCAGGTGAGGGCATGAGCAGGGGGGGAGGGGGCAATGGGGGGAGAAGGACACATATGTAATACCTTAATCAATAAAGAAGGGGGGAAAAGAATTAAAGGAGAGTATGTGCCTAGAATGGTCAGTATAGAGCTGGGTACAAATGAAGCTTTCAATAAACGGTAGCCACTGTAGTAGTAGTAGTTGGCCCCTGCAAATGGCTCCCTATATGGGCACACCCTTCTGGCCACAGGGAATATATTTGTAAGGATTTTTAGTTGTAAGACACTGAACCTCATTTTAAAGCAGTTTAAAGAAAAAGGGGGAATTTATTGGCTCAGCTATCTGGTTCACCCAGGGAGGACTGACCTCAGGGACTCGGAGCTGGGATCTTTCTGGTCTGTCTCTCTCCCCCCCCCCGTCCCCCCCCCCCCCAGTTCTCTCCCCTGGGACTAGATGGCCTTCCTTCATGGATGGGGTCGGGGCGGGGGGGGGGGGGGGTTATCATGTGGCCAATGACCATTCTAGGCTTCTATTGTCTCATAAAGTTAGCTAAATGCATGTCATCTAAAATCATAAATGGATAGAAAGTACCTGAAACCAACCTCAGAAGAATCCTAAGTAAATTACTGTTTGGGCTAGATTCTTTCCCAGGTGCAAGAGGGGTCGAGGTCAAGGGTCACTGCCAAGCTAGCTCCGGGCATCCAGCCTCTTCTATAGCCTCTCTCCTGGGAAAAGGAAAAAAAGGGACCTTGTAGCTGGTTGTTTACACTGAGTTAAGCACTTGAATCAAAGCCCCGTTGAAGTTTCCCCTAGATCACTTCCGATGAGTTCTCACCACACTCGGGTTGATGCGGACACCCTGGGGTGCTGTGACATCCGCCTGTTTTGTTGGCATCCCGCAGGCTGTCCTGTCACATCGCTAATTTCTAAAGGGGATTATTCCCCGGGTGCTGACTGCTGCCTCCAGTCAAACGTCAAGCTCAGAAGTTCCTTTGAAGGACCTTCATTAAGAAGAATCAACTTAATTTAAAATAAACTTAGAGTATGCAAGACAAATTGTTATTTATACCAAATTAACTTTTTTTCTCTTAACATAAAGGAAGTCAGTTTCCAGCTCCTGGGGTGATTGGCAAAATGCCACAAAGAAATGAATGAACATATAAATGTGACAAAGTTTGATTTTAGATTTATAGACTAAAATGAATTTTATAATGTAAAATTCTTTTCTAATGGTTAACGTCTTTTTTTCATCAAAACTGCCCATCTGTCCCATGCTTTTCTTAATGTTCACTGCTTCTTTTTTTAAAAAAAATTATTTATTGAATTTTAGAGAGAGAGGATTTTATTTTAAACAAAACTTTGTTCTTAATCCACAGGTCACAGTTTTTATCTGCATGAACATACATGGCTTTGTTACGAAAAAGTAAGTTTAAAACTTTTGAAAATCATGATTAAAAGCTATTTTGAGGACTGTTGTGATGCTGGGTTTTGCCGCCCCCCCCCCTTTTTTCCCCTGAAATCTGCTTTAATTATTATCATGGAGAGTTTTCCCATAGGCAACTCCGGGCATCATCATCGTTGTTAAGTATGTTGGTCATAGGTGGACTTATTATGAGAGGGTTTACATGTTTCTATACAACATGCTAAGATTATTTTTTATCTAAATAAAGATTCATGTCCCCATCTAATTTAGCATCTGTAATTTTGCATTCTTATTCTTAAAGAGTTATCTCAAATTAATTATATAATCTCAGACTCCATCAAAACCTGGGTTTGCCCCTGATTTTAGATCCAGTTGTTTGTGAATCTGGGAAGAAACATAGTGACCTAATGTTACCCTCAGGGTAGAGTTGCCTGATGTAGCAGATGAAAAGTTAAGATATCCAACCCTAACTGGTTTGGCTCAGTGGATAGAGCATTGGCCTGCGGACTGAAAGGTCCCAGGTTCGATTCTGGTCAAGGGCATGTACCTTGGTTGTGGTCACAACTCCAATAGGAGGTGTGCAGGAGGCAACTGATTGATGTTTCTCTCTCATTGATGTTTCTAACTCTCTATCCCTCTCCCATCCTCTCTGTAAAAAAATCAATAAAATGTATTTAAAAAAAAAGTTAAGATATCCAGTTAGATTTGACTTTCAAGTAAACTATGATTGATTTTTTAGTATAACTATATCCCAAATATTTCATGAGACATACTTCTTCTTCTTCTTTTTTTAAAGTATTTTATCTGTTAACCTGGCATCAGCAGTAGCAGCCATGGTTGAAAGGGTCAGATGGTAGTGACAGTGACATTGGGCCACTTCCCCAAACTGGCTGTGGCAGGTAAATGTTAATCAGATGTACTGATAAACTATAGAACTTTGTCCCTTACCTTCTGCTTCTCTATAGTTTTGTTTTAAACCAAGTAGAAGCCAGAAAGGAGCTGCCTGTCAGCAAGGTAGAATCACTGAGCCTCCTAATGTAGCTCTGGGAGGCATCCGTGGATACTGGTCAACTCCTTCCTTCTACAGACTTTACTGATGTGAAGAGAAAAGCCTAGAGGCCGTAAAATAGATTAGCACGAGGCCAATGTAAGTAAATATTTTGATGCACAACAACTGTAAAACCTTTACTGGGATTACATTGCCTTTGTTAACTCTCAAAATACCCCTGCGAAGTAATGGTTATTATTACAATCCCCATGTAGCAGAGGAGCAAACTGAGGCTCAGAGAGGTTAAGTAACCTGTCCAAGTCCACACAGCTAGAAAATAATTGAAATGAGATTGGAGTCTGACTTTAAGTCCCAGACCTTTCCCCTTCTACCAACATTTTCCAAACGGTAGCATTTGTGCCCCACAGACGGTCATGTCGCACCTTCTCAGTTTTCAGCATCTGTGTTCCTTCTGTCCAATGCATGACTGTTTTCTTTAAATGGACTCATTTAAAAATCATGAGTGTACTTTATAATAGAAAGTTTATATCTTCACTGTAACTAGAATACCAGTTACCTCCTATCATAAAAATAAGGAAATTATACAACTGTATGTGGTTAGAACAATGTTATTTAATTCTGGGTAGTGTTTGTTACCTTCCTGCATATGAAATTGGGACTGATTTCTCATGCTATGATTTAATGTGACTTAATGCTATGAACACAACCTCCCCCATCATCTCTGGTGCAGCCAGTGGCACACGCTTCCTACTATGACAACACTGTTCTGCGTCACCCTACTTCTCAGGAGATCCCAGGGGCCAGTGCCACTGTTTGAAACAGATGCTCCTGGAAGCTCAGAACTGGAACACATGTAGGTGGGTCTTCTAACCTCTAACCCAAGGCAAACATTTCTCCTGAGAAGTGGAGTATAATTTCTTTCTTTCTTTCTTTTTTTATATTTTTCCATTGATTTTTTAGAGAGAGTGAAAAACAGAGAGAAATATCAATGTGAGAGAAACACATCGATTGGTTGCCTCTGGCACATGCCCCAACCAAGGGTCCGGGCCAGGAGGAGCCGGCAACCGAGGTACGTGCCCTTGACCGGAATCAAACCTGGAACCCTTCAGTCCTCAGGCTGATGCTCTATCCACTGAACCACACTAGCTAGGACAAGGGAAAACATTTCCTGCATGTCATCCTTGACCGGTGGCTGAAGTGTCTGAGAAGTAGCTGGGCTCGAACGGCCAAGAACATGAAATAAGTGCTGGCTCATCACGCGTGTTATGTAAACATTGGCTGTTATTCTAAACAAAGCTCATGCACAGAAAAGGCAGCATCCTGTAGGCATGAAGGTTGCAGCCTTTGCCATCCAACTGCCTGGGGTTATCCCTGGATCCTCCTTAAACTGCATGTGCGTATCCTTGAGGATCAACAGTATTGCAGGTTAAGTCTTTCCTGCGCATGCCATCTGCTTAAAGAAGGCTCCCGGGCCACCACTCCTGTGTATGTCGTGGAAGGCAACTCCTTACACGGCTGCTCCGAACTTTTCCACAACTCCAACTCGATAGGCTGAACTTGTTTCTTTCTTTTTTTTTTTTTTTTAAATTTCAGTTAATCAGGTGCTGCTGTTCCTTCTGATTGTGACCCTCTGTGGGATTCTGTATAAGAAAGTTCACAAGGGGACTGTGCTCAGGAATGAAGCAGGTATGCTAGGTGAAATAAGCCAGGCACAAAACGACCAGTAGTGTGTGATTCCTCTTATGTGAGGTACTTAGACCGTCAAAATCCGAAGACAGAAAGTAGAATGGTGGTTGCCAGGGGCTGAGGGGAGGGGAAGATGGGGAGTTATTGTTTAATGGGTAGAGTGTCAACTTTACAAGATGAAAAGAGTTATGGGGATGGATGGTAGAGATGGTTGGACAACGGGGTAAATCTATTTAATACCACTGAACTGTACACTTAAAAATGGTTAAAATGGTAAATTTTATGTTGTGTATTTTACCACAGTTTAAAAAAATATACCCACTATAATATGGATAAACCTCACAAACATTATGCTAAATGAAAGAAGCCAGACCCAAAATATCACACATTGTGTGATTCCATTTATACAAACTTTCTAGAAAAGGCAAATGTAGAGAGACAGAAAGCAGATTAGTGGTTGCCTAGGGCTAGGAGTGGGAGTGGGCTGACTGCAGACTGCCTCAAGGAAACATTTTGGGGAGATGGAAATGTTCTAAAATTGGATTGTGGTGATGGTTGCACAACTCTATACATTTACAAAAAAAATAATTGAACTGTACACTCATAATAAGTAAATACAAAGAAATCTGTATTAGTTTGGTAGGGCTGCCAAAACAAACTACCACAGACTAGGTGGCTTAAACAATGGATATATATTTTCTCACAATTCAGGAGGCTGGAAGTCCAAGATCAAGATGCTGGTAGGATTGGCCTGTCTTGAGGCCTCTCTGCTTGGCTTGCAGATGGTTGCCTTCTTGCTGTGTCCTCATATGACCTTTTCCTGTACATGCGTCCTTGGTATCTCTTCCTCTTCTTTTAAGGATACCAATCATATTGGATTAAGTGGCACCTCCCCCATACCCTCCTCCTGCAACTGACCTCATTGTAACTTCAATGCCTCTTTAAAGATCCTATATCCAAATACTGTTACATTTTGCGGTACTAGAAGTTTGGACTTCAACATAAGAATTTCAGAGGTTCTACCAGGGGTGGGTAAACTTTTTGACTCGAGGGCCACAATGGGTTCTTAAACTGGACCGGAGGGCCGGAACAAAAGCATGGATGGAGTGTTTGTGTGAACTAATATAAATTCAAAGTAAAGGAGCGGAGGGGAGAGCAAGAGAACCCTCCGCTCTTTCAGCTCCGCGGGCCGGATAGAACAGCCGAACGGGCCAGATCCGGCCCGTGGGCCGTAGTTTGCCCACGGCTGTTCTAGACAGTTCAGTATCTAAATTATGCTCACTAAAACTATTTTAAAAGAGAGAGAGGCTCTGGCCAGGTGGGTCAGTTGGTTGGAGTGTCCTCCCGATGTGCCAGGGTTGCAGGTTTGATCCTCATTGGGTCAACTAATAAATGCATGAATGAGTGGAGCAACAAGTCAATCTCTCTCTCTCTCTCTCTCTCTCTCTCTCTCTCTCTCTTTCTCTCTCTCTCTCTCTCTTAAATAAATAATTTTAAAAAATTTTTAAAAGATAAAGAATGGAGGTCATACAATGTCAAATGTTGTCTGAACTTTGAGCTCTGTATTTCTCACATTTCATTCCCTGCCTATAAACCAGCACATTTGATCAGCTAATCCCACTGCAAACTCCTTTATTCATGGAATGAAATTAGTAGCTTTTATAAAGTTGTTAAAATACACATCCTGGCTGATTAATCAGCTAGATACTTTTTTCAATTTAAAAATTTTATATGTTTTTATTGATTTTAGAGAGAATGAGGAAGGGTGAGGGAGAGAGAGAGAAACACTGATAAGCGAAAAACATCAACCTGTTGCCTCCTGCAAGCCCTCTACTGGAGATTGAGCCCACAACCTGGGCATGTGCCCTGACCAGGAATTGAACCAGTGAACTCTCGGTGTACGAGACGCCCAACCAACTGAGCCACACTGGCCAGGGCAATCAGCTATATATGATATAGGGATAGAACCAAAATCACAATTTTTATTCCATTCAGTGTTAAAATAAATCCAGTATTATGAAATACCATTCAATGCATTGTTGACATGGAATGATGTCCATGGTATGTTGAATGGAAAAATAAAGTTGCAGAAGGCTATGAAAAGTATGATTTCATTTCAGTTTTAAAACAATACGTGTGTTATCAGTATTTTATATGATAGCCAAGGCTCAAAAGAATGATCAATGATTGATTTTGTCTATTAGTCATGCTTTTTATTTACCTTCTTTCTCCTTCTGTCAACTTTTGAGACACTAGAAGGTGGATAAGGGAAGGAAGATCACAAGCAGTATATTTATAGCAGTATAGGTAAGGAAAATATTCCAATTCAGGGGGAAAAGTTGAGGAATTGTTGAATCAAATCAAGCTTTTCAGTTCTTCACATAATTTTCAACTGTGTATATGTTAGGTGAGCGGTCGCCAACCGGTGGTCTGCAGACCACTGGTGGTCCGTGAGGTCCAAAAGGTTGGGGACCACTGGTTTAAGGAAACCTTTGGAGCAGCGGTTGCCAACCAGGGGTCCATGAGGTCGGAAAGGTTGGCGACCGTTGTTTAGGCTATTCGATTGGCTTCTGTAGGGGAGCTCAAAAAAAAAAAAAAAAAAAAAAAAGGACTGAAACAAAATAGAAGTTTATTTTCGCTCTCAAGTGAAGTCTGATGTGTCACTTCCACAATCATCTAGAGCAAGATTCCTTCTAATCTTAGGGTTTTGGTGTCCTCAATAGGTAGCTTCCATCTGTGGTCTAAGGTGGCTGCCATCATAGCAACATTCCAGCCACGGGGAAGGGAAAAGGAAAGAGGGAGGGTGAGCAAGTTTCTTATAAAAGCAAACCCAGTAGTTGTACACATTGCTAACATCCCACTGGTCGGAACCTGACGACATAGAGCTGCAAGGGAGTCTGGAAAATATTCTTAGCGGTTGGCCATGTGCCAGCGAAAATTCCAATGTTCCAAGGGAAGAAGGAAAGACTGGGTATTGGAGAACAATCCGCAGCCTCTTCCACACTCCGCTATCTTCCCTCGGGGGTGTGGAAGACAAGTTTAACTGACTCAACTGTAAAATTCCTTCATGTTCCAAGACACTGCTTTTGATGTTTCCAGATGATGACTCCGGGACTCCTGAGGAACTGGACGATGAGATCCCGGTGGTGATCTGCGCAGCAGCAGGGAGGATGGGGGCTGCGATGGCCGCCATCAATAGCATCTACAGCAACACGGACGCCAACATTTTGTTCTATGTAGTTGGGCTCCGGAACACTCTGTCTCGAATACGGCAAGTTGTATACTATAGATGTTGGAGTTTTCTACTTCCTTTTCATCTTCCTTGTTTTTCCTTGAATGGATTTCCTCCTCTTTTTTTATTTTATTTGAGAAATGTCATTCGAATTAAGAAGGGGATGACCTGAGGTTTATTTGGTGACTTGATAAATGTGTTGCCTCACTAAGGAATTTCTAGCAAAGCCTCCCTAATTTGGTAGGGCTGTGTGTCATGCTGCAGAATTGAATTGTCTAATGAACTAAAGAACCCCAATCTTAAGCAGTTTATATGAAAGTCATTCTTTTTAAAATGGTTTCTCTTTTCTTTACTTTCTTAACCTGAAAGAATATTAGTATAATATAATAATTTTAATATGGCTCATCACTAATTATAATTTTTGAACTGCAAAGTGATATCGTTCGTGTCCCTCACCACACTAAGAAATAAATTGGAGTTGGATTGAGAAGAAATAGACAGAAAATCAAATTTTAAATGTATTATAAAAATGTAGAATAGCCCTAGCTGGTTTGGCTCAGTGGGTAGAGCATCAGCCCTTGGACTGAAGGGCCCCAGGTTCAATTCTGGTCAAGGGCACGTTCCTCAGTTGCAAGCTTGATCCCTGGCCCTGGTGAGGCATGTAGATGTGTCTCTCTCACATCGATGATCCTCTCTCTTTCTCCCCACTCCCTTCCATTCTCTCTAAAAATCAATAGAACAATATCCTCAGGTAAGGATTAACAAAACAAAAAGAAAAGATGGGAAAGATCTCCACCTGTTAACAGTGACCATCTCTGGGGAGGATGGAATATTTGGGAAAAGCAGTGATGAAGGGAATTTCAAGGTATCTCAAGTGTTATTCCCATCAATTATAAAAAGAATGTATTTATAGATGGTTTTTATAACCATATTTGTGGGTAGTATCACCATTAGGAGATACTGAGATATGTAAGACATTTGCTCCTCGTCTAAATGGTCCTTGGTCGCTGTGGGTTTTGGGGGCTTATATGTGCTTTCTAGGATTTTTTTTTTTTTTTGGTCTCATTTGTCACTCTTCTTATAATTTACTATTGCAGTCTGAGCTCACTTGGTCTGCCCCTTAGTTACCTGTGGGTATAGATAACAAACCCAAAGGATGGCTTGTGTGATATGTTCTGAATAAGGGTCTGTACTTGAACGGTAGTTATGAGCTTCAGGATTGTATGACATTTGAGCAGGGAATGATTCCCAGTTCACAACCCCTTATTTTAAAGTATTTTAAAAACTCTTTTCGTCAAAGTATAACACAAGTACAGGAAATTGTATAAATCCCAGGTACAGCTTAGTGAATCGTCACAAATGTGTAATAGACACACCCCTGTAACAATCACCACGCCAACACCTGGTACGGTCAGTCTTTTCAACTTTGCCATTCTGAGGAGTGTCAGCAGTGTCCCATTGTGGGGTTCCCTTATTTCTAATGAGGTTGAGCAGTTTCTCACACATTTCTTGGCTGTTTGGATATGCATGCCTGAGTCTCTTGCCAATTTTTCAGTTGGGTTGACTTCTTATTGGCATGACTGCCTCCCACCCGCAGCTCTATTGAGAAATAATTGATATAATACATTGTGTAAATGGCTGATTTTTATGGTTCAAATTGTGCAGATCTAAATTTTGTTGGGAAGATTTAATTCCTTTGTTGATTTTTAAAAAATATTTTTATTGATTTCAGAGAGGAAGGGAGAGGGAGCGAGAGATGGAAACATCAATGATAAGAGAGAATCATTGATTGTTGCCTCCTGCACATCCCACACTGGGGATTAAACCTGCAACCTGGACATGTGCCCTGACTGGGAATTGAATCTCGACCTTCTGGTTCATAGGTTGAAGATCAACCAGTGAACCATGCTGGCCAGGACCTTTGTCAATTTTTAATCAACACGAAATACTACTATGTGTGGCTTACGTGTTGGAAATTTTATTTTGAGATGATTTCTTACAAGAAATCTCTTATAAGTTAGATTAAAAGATAGATATTCTGGCCTGGCCTGGCTGGTGTTGCTCAGTGGTTGAGCATTGACCTAGGAGCTAGGAGGTCACAGTTCAATTCCCGGTCAGGCCATATGCCTGGGTTGTAGGCTCAATCCCCAGTGTGGGGCATGCAGGGGGCAGCCGATCAATGATTCTCTCTCATCATTGATGTTTCTCTCTCCTTCTCCCTTTCTCTCTGAAATCAATAAATATACATATATATATTTTAAAAAGATAGAAGTTCTGTAAGACTGAGAAAATGTGAGGGGAGAAGGCAGGGAATGAGGAGGGATAGGGAAGACTGAGAGACAGAGACAAAGAAACACAGGTAAATTCAAATGGCCCTGGAGTCAAAAGAGCAGGGTAAAGGTGCCGTCAGTCACTGCAGAAGGTTGAGAATGTCCTGCTTCACTTCATAACATTACAGAGTTGCTGACATGTGGCATGGATGGTACTGGCAACTAGAGATGCTGCTTTATAAGAAAGGGGAATGCTATGTTCTTCCAGTTACCTGTGGAGAGGACATAGATCTGGGGAGATATTTGGTTATTGCTATTTTGTTTTATTTCTTTTGCAGAAAAAGTTATGTGAATAATAATAATGGAAAGATTTAAACTAGACCAGATGGGGGGGAAATTGGGAATTACAGACTAAACTCTACTAAGTTTACACATATTTTATTTTTAACTTTCTAGGGAGCCAATGGATTGAGGCAATAGTCCAATTGAGGAAAGGTGGGATGTGTATACTAGAGGTTGTTTTGTTTGTTTGTTTGTTTATCTCTTTAGAAAATGGATCGAACATTCTAAATTGAGAGAAATAAACTTTAAAGTCGTGGAATTCAACCCTATGGTCCTCAAAGGGAAGATCCGACCAGACTCGGCGAGGCCGGAGTTGCTCCAGCCTGTGAGTAGGACTGTGCGGTGCTGGGGGCGGTCCTTGGTGAGCCCCTGTTCGGTATGGAGTGCTCGCCACTGGGATGTGGACAGAATAGTTCTGAAGCCTCACAGGTGTTAGATCTTCACCAAACTCTGCTTCTTTATAATTTGTAAGTCACTTGCTCCAGAAAGGGTTTAAGATGGTTTACACCAACATAACAGAGTAGTCAAAGAAGAAATGAAGCGTAAGAAAACGTAGGATGCATTTATGTGTGTGAATATGCCTGAGGGGTTGGGGAAAGGGCCACATAGTAAGGCCAAGAAAAAATATTCCTAGCCCCACAGGCTGCTGTGATTGGACGTAACGTTTATCTTGGAATATCCCAGCAACCAAGGAAAACCAGTAGCATGATGGATTATATACCTCCTAGTATCGACTAAGATAATATTTTCAGAAGACACCAGCTCTTTTCCTAGCTTTGGAATCTTAAGGTATTTTATTGCATGAGTTCTTCCCAAAGGGACTGACTCTCCCCTGCAAAAAGAGTGGTGTCGATGGCAGATTTACAGGAAATGTAGCCACCTTCTCCATATACTTGCTACTTAAACCCATCCTTGAAAATGTACTCAATTCTAAGCACTCTGGCTAATGACATGATCTTTCCTCAATTCCAGATATTTATTATTGGAGCGCGAGCTGAGCTGGGCCTTTGGATTAAGCTGTGTGGTGGCTAAAAAAAACTCCCACCCTCAGCCAATGCTCCTCTACTTTCTGGTTCAAAGAGCTGAGGTTGAGCGTACTGTTGAGGATGATGCCTGTGTGTGTGCATGCGTGTGTGTGTGTGTGTGTGTGTGTGTAAGTCTGATTTAGCTCACCGTGAAGCATAGTTACCTCCACCTTGGGTAAAAACTGCTGTTTAAAATTTAACCCTGCAATTTTGGCTTCTGTAAATGTTTGCTTGCTTAAATAATAGGGAAAAATAAGACTACTCCCCATTCCAGAGAGGCCATAAACTATGCCCCAGAGTTGTCAGTGCTGACGCCAGGCCAGGCCTTGAGATATGGTCTCACGGCCTGTCCCAGCACACAGCACTTTTTCTCAGAAGGTCTGGAAGTCTCATTCCAAATTTGGGAGACAAAGAGCTGAAAAACTTATAAATTTAGGAGACTTCCACCATATTTGGCCCCAGAATTTGAGAAGCAAGATTTTCATCTGGGCCCGCTAGCGCCAGCGAAATGAACAGGACTCCAAATAAATCTGGCTTATTGATTAAGGTGTCTTCTGATTTACAATATAACAACAGCAGTCAAATTCCTGAATGTAGAAGAAGACAGGCAATTTGTGGCCTGAAGATTCAGGAGGAAGCCTCTGCGACGCCCACTGAACCCCAGCACCCTTGGAAGACACCGCGCCGTGCGCCTCTTCTCCACCCTCGCTTCTTTTGTTGTTTCACAGCTGAACTTTGTTCGGTTTTATCTCCCTCTGCTGATCCACCAACACGAGAAAGTCATCTATTTGGACGACGATGTCATTGTACAAGGTATACTCGCCGATGGCCCGGAGCACTGGAAAAGGAGCCGCTGATAAGTAGAATGACTGTCTCTCTTCGTTTTCCAAAGAGTTAGCTGCCCAGTGATTTTTTTCTCCGCTTATTAAATTTGGGAGTATAGTATTGTTGCAAATTCAGGAATATTTTGAAAACAGGGGTTGATACTCACTTCCCTGGACAGTCCAATTGAGTTTTTGAGAGCCACTCGCAGATGGTTAAAGATTGAGATAAATAGCTTGGTTGCCTTTCCATTCTCTGTACCCCTAAAATGTATGGAGAGATAGTCTCACTGGTGACATTCTTAGAACTAAGTTTTAGTGTTTACGTGCAAATAGGATAGCCCCGGCCAGTGTGGCTCAGTTGGTTGAGCATCGTCCCATGCACCGAAAGATCACCAGTTCAGTGCTTATGAGAGACAACTCATCAACATTTCTTCTCACATCAATGTTTCTCTCTCTCCCTTTCCCTTCCTCTCTGTAAAATGAATTAAAAACATATTAAATGCAAATAAGATAAGCATCGGTGGGGTACCTACATAGCAATAGAAATAAAGACATTTGTCCAGCCGAAACCGGTTTGGCTCAATGGATAGAGCGTCAGCCTGCAGACTGAAAGGTCCCGGGTTCGATTCCGGTCGGGGGCGTGTGCCTTGGTTGCGGGCACGTCCCCAGTGGGGGGTGTGCAGGAGGCAGCTGATCGATGTTTCTCTCTCATCGATGTTTCTAACTCTCTATCCCTCTCCCTTCCTCTCTGTAAAAAATCAATAAAATATATTTAAAAAAAAAAAAAAAGACATTTGTCCAATGCCCAGCTGAGCTTCTTATCAAGTGGCTTTCTAAATTGAGCTGAGCTATTCTTTTTTTAAAAAAATATATTTTATTGATTTTTTACAGAGAGGAAGGGAGAGGGATAGAGAGTTAGAAACATCGATGAGAGAGAGAGGCATCGATCAGCTGTCTCCTGCACACCCCCCACTGGGGATGTGCCCGCAACCAAGGTACATGCCCTTGACCGGAATCGAACCTGGGACCCTTCAGTCCGCAGGCCGACGGTCTATCCACTGAGCTAAACCAGTTAGGGCTGAGCTGTTCTTATTCAGTAAATTGCCAAGCCACATGAAATCGGGGATCATGTACTTCTCCCCCACAGCAAAACCAGGGATTAGTTTAAACTCTAAGGCTCTATGCAGCCCTAAACTAATGCTGCACTCTCTGAACTCCTGGTGTTTCTCAACGCAGGTGATATCCAGGAGCTGTATGACACCACCTTGGCCCTGGGCCACGCGGCCGCGTTTTCAGATGACTGTGATTTGCCCTCGCTTCAGGACAGGCACAGACTTGTGGGGCTGCAGGTGAGCACACTGTCTCAGAAATCCCGCCTTCACCCCTCCCCTCCCACAGCTCAGCATGAGTGCGAGCGACACCTGGAGCCTGTCTGGATTGCTGGAGGCAGAACCCAGCGGCCTGGGCTTCCGAGGGACACCCCAGCTCCACGCCGAGGTGACTCCGGGGCAAGTCCCTGAACCCTGCAGGAGCCACTTTTCTTATCTGAAACAATAATATCCATGTTATCGTGTCTTGGTGAGCTGTGATGAAACAGCGAGTCCGGTCTTGGGTGTGTGCACCAGGAGTGATAGTTATCTAGGTCCCTCTTAACCTCCCTTTCTGTCAGAGGTGGTGTTTTCTGTGAGAGAGACTTGCTGAGTTTTGGTTCTGCTTTCAGAGTTTGTTTTTTAAAAAAATATATTTTATTGATTTTTTTACAGAGAGGAAGGGAGAGGGAGAGAGAGTTAGAAACATCGATGAGAGAGTAACATCAATCAGCTGCCTCCTGCACACTCCCTACTGGGGATGTGCCCACAACCAAGGTACATGCCCTTGACCGGAATCGAACCTGGGACCCTTGAGTCCACAGGCCGACGCTCTATCCACTGAGCCAAACCGGTCAGGGCCTGCTTTCAGGTTTTAGCCATTGCTTCTCCCCACCCCGCCCCCCCCACCCCTGCTCAGTAGAGGGAAATGCTGATTTTATTCAAGGGTAAAGAGCTCCTTACCTGGGTGGATGAGAAAAGGTGAACCTGTACATAATACTGAAACCAAAAGAATGGCTTTAAATTGCAAGGCGCTATTAAGAATCGGATGTTGTTCTTCAAAATAAGTTCCAGGGAATAATTTTTAAATGTGTGACATTCAAGAAGGGACATGCTTTAAGGCCTAGGCTCTGGGGCCAGACCCGACTTGGTCAAGATCTCCATCACTTAAGTAGCTTAGGGCAAGTTACTTAACCAATTGTTTTCTCCTTTATTTGTCAAATAGAGGGGGAGTCACTGTGGGAATTAGGTTAGTTAATACATTTGAAGTTATGGCACACACTTAATGAGGTAATGCATGTGCAGTTCTTAGCACGGTGCCTGGCACATAGAAAGTGCTCGAGTATTTCTATTACTCCGTGTCATGTTTGAGCACTCCACTGAGGTAGATTACGGCAGCCCATGTGTGTGAAACGTTATGTCCTGCCTGGTGTTACATTCATTCAGATACGTACTGAGTGCTTCCTATGTGCCTGACAGTTTTAGGTACTAATAATACAGCAAACAAAATGAAAATCCCTGCCTTTGCATAGCTTACATTCTAGTGGGAAGACAAGTAAGATACTTAACAGAGGATCAGGGTGGAGGTGAGCTGTATTTTCGGGTGATCATGGAAGGCTCCACTGAGATGGTGTCGTGAACCTATACCAGAGGGAATGAAGGGAACCACTTAAGCAGGGAGAACAACATTCCAAGAAAATGTTGCCAGCAAGTGCAAAGGTCCTGAGGCTGGGGTGTGTCTGGCGGATTAAAGAACAAGGAGGTCGATGTGGCAGAGGGATCCAGAGGGAGAATAATGGACATTGGGGAGCAGATGCTGTAGGGCAGGGCAGGCCATTTTAGGAACCGTGGCTTTTCCTCTGAAAGAGATGGAAGGCATTAGAGGAGCTTGGAACAGAAGAGTAACATAGAGACAGAGTGGGGTTGGAAGGGGTGGAAGAAGCAGGAACACCGGTCAGGAGGAACTTGCAGAAATCCAGTGAGTGGTCATTATGGTCCAGACAAGGAAGGCAGCAGGAGAGGCAGTGGGACGTGCTTGGCTTCGGGATATATTTTGGAAGATGGGACCAACAGGATTTGCTGACAGATTTGGATGAAAAGTGAATGAGATGAGTCAAGGATGACCTAATGACCCTGGGTTTTCTGCCTAAGTTACTAGAAAGACAGGGTTGCACTAACTGAGATAGGGCAGGATGTAGGAAAGCACATTTGGGAAGGATGGGGATATCAGTGGAGCTGCCTTAGCATCCAGAAGGAGACACTGAGCTGGCAGACGGAGCAGGAGTGGGAAATCCAGGGGGGAGGTCAGGGCTGTCTCCACGGATGGTGTTTAGAGCCAGGAGACGGGATGAGGCTGTCAGGGAGTCAGTGCTAGAGAAGGGACAGGTGCTGGAAATGAGACTGGGGGAACCCCGCTTTTAAAAGTTGGGGAAACAAGAGGAAACCAGCAAAGGGCACTAGGAAATGGCCAGTGACACGGGAGGAAACCCAGAGACACCACACAATGGTTTCAAGAGAATGACTGTTTTCAGATTGTTTCCCATGTGGTATGCCTATACGCCTATCCTGCTCCTTTACAGAACACCTACATGGGCTACCTGGACTACAGGAAACAGACTATAAAAGACCTCGGCATAAGCCCCAGCACGTGCTCCTTCAACCCTGGCGTGATTGTTGCCAACATGACAGAATGGAAGCACCAGCGTATCACCAAACAACTGGAGAGATGGATGCAGAAAAATGTGGAGTCCGTGCAGATCTGTCTTTTTTTTCCCCCCATGCTTGGGAACAAAATTATACAATGAATTTTCGATGCATAGCTCAGGGGTTAGAAGTATATTATAGACATCTTAGGTCACACTTTCTCACTGGGAAAGAAAAGGCGCAATAGATGAAAATATATTCTCAAATGATCTGTCAAAGGAAGCGAGATCCTGCGGAATCCTTATAATACAAACATTTTTCTAAGAAATTATTTAATAATGTGACTGTAAATCTTCTCCCAGAATCCTACTGAACCTTTTCCACTGAAAATCACTTATCTTAGTCGAGTTCCTCCTTTTTACATAGATTTGGTTTTTTAAGGGTTATTTTATGAAGTCAACTTTGTTTCCTAGGGTTGAATTTTTAAAAATATCATTTCTCATTACTGAAGTCTTAGAGAAGATTAATGCTAACACAATCACTACGATCATGTCATTGTATTTCCTTGCCTGCTTTTTTTTCTGGATATTTTTAACCACCATAGCTTGAATTTGTGAACAAATGTATTCTAAATAATGGAGGATCAGAATGTGATCTTCTGTGTTTACCGTTAGAAAGCCTGAGAATTACAATGGCAAAATATTAACACTGTGAAACTAGGTGAAGTACATGCAAGTTCATCGTTTTCTGCTTATAATTTTGTGTAGGTTTAACAATTTTCAAAAGACAAGGTTGGAGGAAAGTGAAAGACTATAGTTTTATTACATAGTGAGAGACTGTCCTGCATCTTTTAAAATGCAGACTCTTTATCTGAGTCTGGGGGGCTCCAGGCTTCAAATATTTCTTTTCTATTCATTTTCCTAGGGAAAATCTCTACAGCAGTTCCCTGGGGGGAGAGGTGGCCACATCCCCAATGCTGATTGTGTTTCATGGGAAATACTCCACCATCAACCCCCTGTGGCACATAAGGCACCTGGGTAAGTACTGTGGAGAAACAATGCAAATGTGCACTTTATAGATCCCTTGAGCACGAGGTTGGGGGAAGTGTGCTAGAGCACCAGCTTCCTCAATCACATCCTCCATGTGACCTTGGAAATTACCTTGGACACGTTATTTTTTTTTTTTTTTTTTTAAATATATTTTATTGATATTTTATAGAGAGGAAGGAAGAGGGATAGAGAGCTAGAAACATCGATGAGAGAGAAACATCGATCAGCTGCCTCCTGCACACCTCCCACTGGGGATGTGCCCGCAACCAAGGTACATGCCCTTGACCGGAATCGAACCCGGGACCCTTCAGTCCGCAGGCCGACGCTCTATTCACTGAGCCAAACCGGTTTCGGCGTTGGACACGTTATTTAACCTTCATTGCTCAGATTTGCAAATGCAGCTGATAAAGATGGCCTACCTGAGAGGTGTGTTTCTAGGAATTCACAAAAAGCAATTAGATTCATGCTTAGCATACACATAGTAGGTGCCAGATAAACATTAACTATTGTTAGAACTTTCACTGTCAAAACTTTTTCATAACTTCATTGAACACTTTGAAGTGACCTACCGTGGACAAAACCAAATGAATTAGCATAATGGTTTATGATGCATTTATATAGCTGGCAGTGAATCTTTTTTCCTCACCAGAGGATATGCTTTTTATTGATTTTAGAAAGAGGGAAGGAGGGAGACAAAGGGGGAGAGAGAGAGAGAGAGAGAGAGAGAGAGAGAGAGAGAGAGAGAGAGAGAGAGAGAGAAAGAAACATTGATTGGCTGCCTCCCATACACTGCTTAACCAAAAATTGAACACACAACCCAGGTATGTGCCCTGACCGAGAATCGAACCCGCCACCTTTTGGTGTATAGGACAACCCTCCAACTGAGCCACACCGGCCAGGGCTGGCAATGTATCTTTCAAAGAGAAGTTGTTTACTGATTGTGTCCTATGTGTATTTACTCTTCACTACAGGAGTGCAGGCTCTAGGGCAGCCGTGGGCAAACTACGGCCCGCGCGCCAGATCCGGCCCGTTTGGCTGTTCTATTCGGCCTGTGGAGCCGAAAGAGTGGAGGGTTCTCTTGCTCTCCCCTCCACTCCTTTACTTTGAATTTATATTAGTTCACACAAACACTCCATCCATGCTTTTGTTCTGGCCCTCCGGTCCAGTTTAAGAACCCATTGTGGCCCTCGAGTCAAAAAGTTTGCCCACCCCTGCTCTAGGGTGTGGTTTGGGGTCCCAACTCTGCTATTACCTATGGTCCTGGGCAAGTTCTCAACTTCTCTGTGCCTTAGTTTCTTCATTTGTAAATCAAAGCTAATAGAACCTTATACAGTTTTTATAAGGAATAAATGACCTAACATATATAAATTGCTTAGAACAGAGCCAAGCACTGAGACATTCACATTCACTCAAACACATGGCCACAACCCGTTAGCCAAAACCACTGAGCCGGACCTATTTAGAAAATGAGGATTTTTGAATCCTGAAAAGGTAAAGTGGTGCATATACTTGTATTATGCAATTCCCTGAGTGGGATCTAGGTTTTGCTGCCACAGAAGTTATTAGAAATTCTTTGGTTTTCAGACATTTGGGGATTATTATAGACTTGGAGACAATGGATTATGGACTTCTATTTACCAAGTGCCCATTGCATTTCCAAGTACTGGGCCCAGTTCCGATGATAAAGGTGAACATTGTTTCTAGTTTTGAGAACAATCCTCTAAGGTGGTACTTCCCTTACTCTTCCTTTTCGAAGGACAGACAAAACTGTGCAAGCTGGGTTCCTGTCTCCTTAGTGATTCTGTCTGGATGGCTTCTGCCTCATTCCCAGACTCTTCACTGACTTTCCTGAGCCTCTGCAAGCACATAAAAGCGACACAGGGAAGCTAAGGACGCTATTGTTCCGTCCGATTTTATTTATATTAATGCTGAGTTCACTGTTAGGTCAAATATCAACATTTCAATGTAATGAATGCGCAGAAAATCCCATTAACGTAGAATGTCTGTGAAAAATGTTGTGTAGGTACAGCTATGCGGAGCTTAGATCGATAAGGTTAGAGCATTTATGATCTTGGAACAGAGACTCAGAATTACATTTTATGAAATATCTAACTTACTGACACTTAGAAAGCGGCAGAATCTTCCCAAGGGAAAGAATTCATTTTTCTTTGTAGAAAGAAGTCATTTTTCTCTGTAGAGTGGAACCTTGTCTGTGCTGAGGGTTTTGGAATCAGGGATGGTCTGCCAAGTGAATCTACACAGTGGTCATTTGAAAAATACCTCGATGTGAGAGTGTTCTGAAAGCAGAAAGCAATGGCATGCTAACAGCATTAAGTTTGGGTCTAAACAGGGAGGCTTAAAATAGTAAACATTTATGAAACGTTTGGCTAAAAGCAAAACTGCAAGCCCCTCTGGCCTTTCCACCATAGAGCTGAGCCATGATGTTCTACTTCGTGAGGCTTCTGGCAGGGAAGTCCCTCTTCCCAATGAGCATCTGATTGCCTCTGTACAGACTCCACGGCAACCGAAGCCCGGAGCTCCCCTCCCACCCACCTTCCCAGCTGTGTTTATGAATAACAGAAGACGGGTTTTTGTTTTTGTCTCACATCATATGATAAACTAGGATAACAAACTTAACTATTCACCCTCTTTACTCAATGGACTGTTGTTTTTCAAAAACAGCAAATCCCCTTTCTTAGAAAAAAACACCGTAGAGAATATTTTTTTTAAAAAAAAACTTGCATTCTCAAGATCTTAATGTACTTCTGGAAGAAGTATTCTAAAAATATTACAACAGCAGCAATATTGAGGTAAATGCATAGAGTCTAAGTGAATACTTATGAGGGAAATAATATTCACATGGAGATAGCGGTTTGTTAAAAAGTGGATCTTATTCTTGGTCACTTTTCATATAGTAAAAATAAGACTGTTTAAAAAGAAAATCTTGCCATATTGTCGGATAATGTAGAAAGACAAGAACTCCTATAAACTCTGGATGGGGGGCAAACTGTTACAAGTTCTTCTGGGGACAATTGGCAATCTCTTATCAAAAATTAAAAGGCACACACCCTTCAATTTCGCAATTCCACCTACAAGATTCTTATCCTATAGACATACTATTTGTATACATGCATAAGACACGCATAGAAGACTGTCTCCTGTAGCATTGTTGATTCTAGTGAAGGGACAGAAACAGCCTAAATGTCCTTAATAAGAAACTCACTAAATAAGTAATCATAGATGCATTCTATGTAGTCAATAAAAATAATTCAGCCTTGGCTGGTTTGGCTCAGTGGATAGAGCATCAGCCTGCGGACTGAAGGGTCCCAGGTTCAATTCCGGTCAAGGGCACATGCCTGGGTTGTGGGCTCGATCCCCAGTGGGGAATGTGCAGGAGGCAGTCGATCAATGGTTCTCTCTCATCATTGATGTTTCTATCTCTCTCTCCTCCCTTCCTTTCTGAAATCAATAAAAACATTAAAAAAATAAAATAATAAAAATAATTCAGTAAATCAACATGCAACTGTGAAAAGTTTCCTGAGTAATTTTAAAAGGTAAATTACAAATAAATTTTTAAAATCCTATCTAATGAAAGAGTAATATGCAAATTAACCATCACTCTGCTACACCCACAAGCCATGCCCATCAGCCAATCAGGAGCGAGTATGCAAATTAACCCAACCAAGATGGCTGCAGCCACAGAGCTAGCAGAAGGCTTGGGTTTCCCCAGTAATGGAGGAAACCAAGCTTTCTACACACCCTGGTGGGCCCAGGCCTCCACTCAAGGCTACAAAGTTTTAATTATAGAAGATAAATAAATCCCAACAAAAATGGCGGCAGCCACGGAGCTGGAGAGCGCAGGAGGCTTGAGTTGCCCCCAGCGATGGAGGAAGCCAACCTTCTGCAGCCCTGGCCTGCCTTGTCCTCCGCTCAAGGCTACAAAGTTTCAATTATAGAAGATAAATAAATCCCAGCAAAAATGGATGTGGCCACGGAGCAAGCAGGAGGCTTGGCTCCGCTCAAGGCTACAAAGTTTCAATTATAGAAGATAAATAAATCCCAGATACCAGGGCCTCCATTTAGGTCGCCGGGGGGCGTGGCCAGCCTGCAAACCACCACAGGCCCCTCGCCCAGGCTGCCCCACGCCCCAAGGGAACCCCCACCCTGATCTGAGACACCCTTCAGGGCAAACCAGCTGGCCCCCACCCGTGCACCAGGCCTCTAGCCTATCTAATAAAAGAGTAATATGCAAATTGACCATCACTCCAACACACAAGATGGCTGCCCCCATGTGGACACAAGATGGCCACCACAAGATGGCCAGCAGGGGAGGACATTTGGGAGGGACCAGGCCTGCAAGGGAGGGCAGTTGGGGGCAATCAAGCCTACAGGGGAGGGCAGTTAGGGGTGACCAGGCCGGCAGAGGAGGGAAGTTGGAGGCGACCGGGCCTGCAGGGAAGGGCAGTTGGGGAGGACCCAGGCCTGCAGGGGAGGGCAGTTAGGGATGACCAGGCCTGCAGGGGAGGGCAGTTAGGGGTGACCAGGCCTGCAGGGGAGGGCAGTTAGGGGCAAACAGGCTGGCAGGGAGCAGTTAGGCATCAATCAGGCTGGCAGGGGACTGGTTAGGGGGTGATCAGGCTGGCAGGCAGAAGCGGTTAGGGGCAATCAGGAAGGCAGGCAGGCGAGCAGTTGGGAGCCAGCAGTCCTGGATTGTGAGAGGGATGTCCGACTGCCCGTACCGGGATCAGGCCTAAACGGGCAGTCGGACATCCCTCAAGGGGTCCCAGATTGGAGAGGGTGCAGGCTAGGCTGAGGGACACACCCCCCATGCACGAATTTCATGCACCGGGCCTCTAGTACATATATAATATGCATGGATACATATATATGCAAATACATACTATATACACATACTTATACACATACTTATACACTGGTGTACAGGTAGGATAGTTTTTCATGAGAACTTCAAACCATGGTCATTTTATTATTATATTTTAAATATATTTTTATTGATTTCAGAGAGGAAGGGAGAGGAAGAGAAATAGAAACATCAATGATGAGAATCACTGATTGGCTGCCTCCTGCACACCCCACACTAGGGATTGAGCCTGCAACCAGGCATGTGCCCTGATGGGAACTCCTGGTTCACAGGTCGAGGCTCAACCATCGAGCCACACCAGTCAGGCAAACCATGGTCATTTTAGAGATTTAAAGTGGGTGATAAATTCTTCATTGTATACCCTTTAATTTGTTTAATTTTTTTATAATGAACCTATATTTAACTTTTAATATATAAAATTTTATTTTCTAACAAGCCTATTCTTTTTCTCTAAACACAATAAAGGTTGGAGTCCAGATACCAGATATTCAGAGCATTTTCTGCAAGAAGCAAAATTACTCCACTGGAATGGAAGACATAAACCTTGGGACTTCCCCAGCGTTCACAACGACTTATGGGAAAGCTGGTTTGTTCCTGACCCTGCAGGGATATTTAAACTCAGTCACCAAAACAGCTGACACTTTTAAATATTTTCTGTATAAAAATGTGGGATTGTCCATGTGCAACCTACTAGAACATCATTCTTTGTGAACAGTACCTTCAATATGTATGATCCACAATATGAAAAACAAAGAGTTCTGTGTGTAAATAATACCTTGGATCACATAGGTATTGATTACTTCCCTAAGTCCAAGCGTTGAGTGTGGAAATCAAGATTATGTGAGTGAAATTTATTGTTGGAAAGAAATAAACCAATGTAGGTTCCAGCAACCAATTTGCTTAACTCAGTGACAATTATATCTAAAACTTTTCAAAATTTCTACATGTATTTTTCACATGTAGGTATTTTTTTAATAGATTGCCAGTCTTGTGTTTTGTATTACACTTAAAACATGAATGCCTGAAAAATAAAAGTCATAGATTTTTAATGATTCTCATTGTATATATATTCTATGTTAAATATAACAGAAGGTAAACTGATCTCAGGTTTAAAGGGTGAAAGAATACCGGTAAGTCTCGCTACAGAAAAGCCTGCAACTTAAGGATAATCATTCTTACATTTTTTTATTGCAAAAATCATCAGACTTTCAAATGAATTTAAAAACTTTTTCAATATTTTTTAATGAAAAAGTCTCATATTGTCATGTATAGAATATATCAACATTTACTACCTGTCATATTTAATGACACACACCATTGCTGTACGCTTGGAAAGTCCTTAAACCCATTCTCTAGTAAGTGTCCATAATTTAAAGGGTATTTTCTCCACTTAAATAAAAAAAATCCATTGTAAGGCTACAAATTTTATAAACCAAAGCAATACCTAGTTACATGCTTTACACAGTCCCATGAAAAAATAATTCAGTTGTTCCTAGTCCCTGATGCAAGGCACTTCAAAGCACCCGCACAAAACATCCATGTAAACAGCAGTACAGTACATGATTTAAATAACATGAATGACTCTTACACAGCTTGATCCAGACTAAAGGAAAAATAAAATCCATCACAGCCAGCAGCTAAACAGCATGTTAAAATTCACAACAAGGATTTGTTTCTCTTATTATAAAAAAAAGAATAGGGCATATGACCTTTTAGAAAAACAACACCTTTTGATAAATATTTTCATACTGAAAAGCATGCTCCGTGGGTATAAGTGATCAAGGGGAGATGCAAATAGCATTTCCAAACACCTAGGTTTATATCTGCCAGGCCTACAAGTCTGGACTATTTGTAGCACCTTGGAAAATGCATTAGAAAATCACAAAGGTACATTACTTAAAAACTAACCTTGCATAAGGTTAACTCAGTCCACAGTAACAAAGAACAATGATGCAGAGAAAGAAGTTTGTAAATTACTGGCTTACGAGATTTAACCAGCAAGAAAATTTGTCTTAATTATAGTAGTACATCTCATGTACATAAAGCACCAGTTTAAAAAAGATTATCAAACACCTCCAGCATCTTGCCACTCATCCTGAAAATTCATTTCTCATCACTTGCCATGTTACACCCCTAAAGCCGAGGAAGATAAAATTCGAATGGTGATAGGTATCGAAAGAGAAATTCAGTTCCTTCCCTATAGAGTGTACATTTCTCAAGTAAAACACAGATGAAGTAACAACATTTAAAAGGTCTACTGCTTTCCCTGGAGCCCATCATCCCAGCAGAATAGTTTCTGCCGATTAGAGAATTAACACAGGGCGAGGAGGCCAAAGCCAGGGTTGAGTGCCCTGTCACGGAAGGCCAGGTTGGTCTTGCTGCTGCAAGGCCACACTCTACGTGTGTACTAGAAAGCAACTGTCACAAACGATCACCACTGGTAAAGAGGTCTGAGTGTGAACCTGACTCCAGAGGCTTAACTTCACATGAAAATCAGCACATCTGCCTCTTTACCAGTGGCAGTTCTTATTAACAGCATAGCATGCCCTTCTTAGGCCTAAAAGGGGTAATGGTGTTTCTAGGTTTATGCACAGTGTATAATCAAATATAAATTTTAAATTACAGTTTAAAAGTGACTCCCAAAAGAAAATCAGTTTCTTCCTAAATGAAAAAGCCTTTATAAAATGCTGGAATGATGGTTAATTCAAATACAAAAACTCATATACAAAAAATCCTACATGTTCCTTCCAAACTACCTAGGTTCATACAGTTGATTCTACCACACAACTGTACTATGGTTACATCACCAGAGGAAAGCACTAATAAAATACTTCAGTTAGCAAACTGAGGGCCACTTCTGACCACTGCAATAAAACTGCAGCATTTGAGCAGGGCTGAGAAGCACCGTGCCTAAGCAAGGTTTCCTTCCTCCTGTTCTTGCATCCCACAGTGATTGCTGAAGGAAGGAACCTGGTCTGTAAACGACTGGCTCATCCACTGCCCGTTGGGAACATCACTGAAAGTCGATTCTCCACAGTCAGCTGCTGGCGGGGAGGAGGGAGAGAGGGAGAATGTTAGTTTCTTACATTTAAAAGCTTTAAATGATCAAATTAGAGGATTTTAACTGTCCAGTGAATGAGAACTGTTATTAAAATAATTAAGCAAGCTTCTTCCTCTTCTTTTTAAAATATATATATGTATACATATATACATACGTGTGTGTGTGTGTATAAATAAAATTGATTTCAGAGAGGAAGGGAGAGGGAAAGAGAGATAGAAACATCAATGGTGAGAGAGAATCATTGATTGGCTGTCTCCTGCATGCCCCCTACTGGGGACTGAGCCCACAACCCAGGCATGTGCCCTTGACTGGAATGGAACCCGGGACCCATCAGTCCACAGACCGACACTCTATCCACTGAGCCAAACCAGCTAGGGGCAAGCAAGCTTTTTTTTTTTTTTTTTTTTTTAAATCTATTTTATTGATTTGTTACAGAGAGGAAGGAAGAGGGATAGAGAGTTAGAAACATCGATGGGAGAGAAACATCGATCAGCTGCCTCTTGCACACCTCCTACTGGGGATGTGCCCGCAATCAAGGTACATGCCCTTGACCGGAATCGAACCTGGGACCCTTCAGTCCGCAGGCCGACACTCTATCCACTGAGCCAAACCGGTCAGGGCTTTTTTTTTTTTTTTTAAATATATTTCTTTCTTTCTTTTTTTTTTTTTAATATATTTTATTGATATTTTACAGAGAGGAAGGGAGAGGGATAGAGAGCTAGAAACATCGATGAGAGAGAGACATCGATCAGCTGCCTCCTGCACACCTCCCACTGGGGATGTGCCCGCAACCAAGGTACATGCCCTTGACCGGAATCGAACCCGGGACCCTTCAGTCCGCAGGCCGACACTCTATCCACTGAGCCAAACCGGTCAGGGCTTTTTTTTTTTTTTTTAAAATATATTTCTTTATTGATTTCAGAGAGGAAGGAAGAGGGACAGAGAGATAGAAACATCAATGATGAGAGAGAATCATTGATTGGCTGCCTCCTGCACGCCCCTACTGGGGATCGAGCCCGCAACCCAGGCATGTGCCCTTGGCCAGAATTGAACCTGGGACCCTTCAGTCCGCAGGCCGACGCTCTATCCACTGGGCCAAACTGGCTAGGGCCAAGCAAGCTTCTTGAATACAGTATATTTCTGTTCTATTTTCAGATACCAGACTAATAAATCCTCATTTGTTATTCAAGGAGGAAAATGCAACTATGATGACTTACTGTAGTTAGTGACTTAAAATAAAGGGGCTGTATGTTTGTATAAACATTAAATAACCATCACACTTTCTCTACGAATCACTAACCAGATTTTTTTTATAATTCCCATTCTTCAATAATTTGCTCTTTTTAAAAGAACTTCCCCTGCCCCCAATCCTGACGAAAGCAAGTCTTTGAGAGAACACACACAGGGAGGGGACATACCCAGGCCATTTGAAGAGAAGCTGCAAGGTTCACCATTGCAGGGATTTGCACCGTAAGCACCGCCATATGCTGCTTCATAACCTGGATCGTATTTTTCTTCCTTAACAGCCATCTTCTTTGCATCCTCTGTGGGGAGGGTGGAAGAGATTTAAAGTTGATTTTGTACAACACTCTTAAAAGATAGCTCTATTCAGAAATCATGAGGAAGAAATCTTTTTCTTGAATGTTCATGTATACTGAGATACATCTTTTGCTAAGTATAAGCTTTTGCACTCTTTATAACATATACTATATTAACCCATAAGAACTGTTACAGCCTAGAAGATTTAATTTGGGGTGGGTTACAATGTTTCTTATATCCGCAACATCTGTAAGAGCACCAGAGTACGTGGAAGACCTTAGTAAAAGGAGATTCTAACAGTGACTAACAGCCATTAGCAGAGCACTCTCGCTATAAATGTAACTGCTTTCTCCTCTCCTGCTTTTAAATCCACAACATACTTCTTGGAGTGTATACAGACATGAAATGAAAACAAGGAGCAATAACGGGGACACACCTTGGGCAAGCTGCAGGTCAAATGTATACTGAACTTCCTGAACATCTGTGTTTCGTTCAATGCCTTTCAATTGATCTCGTAAGTCTTTGAGCTTAATGTAGTAATGAACTTTGTCCTGGGCTCGGGGAAACTGAGCACATCTCGCACTGGATGATGGCATCACATAGCAGAGCTAGAATCATAAAATTTGACAGTTATAGCAATCTGTTCAATCCACTCCTATGGAGATAGAAAGTGTGTCTTTCTTTGGGTTCATGACTTGATACTTAATACTTTAGCAGTATATGCAAAATTAATAAAAGTGGTTGTGTATTTCTTTTCGTAGCATAAATTGCAATGGATAGAACGAATGAAAAAGGTCAACTAGCTAGAAAAAAATCCACATTGAGCTGATCTGCAAATACAATTTTAAGGACTTACAGTTTCTGTGTCTGGGATCTTGTGGGGTTGAAGTCCAAATTCTAAGTTCTTAACCTTTACTCCAAAAACTTCTTTACTAAAAATTTCATAAATGCCTAAAATGAAATGCAAACATATTTACATTGTCCATAATGTTAGCCAAGAAAAAAAGATAAAATTTAAAAGCAAACCTTACATTTTCCATTAAACACTGCTATTCGTGGCTGATATTTCTGTAATTTCTGCACTAGAATACGTCCTCCTTCACGAAATTCTTTACTAAAATTAAATTAAAAAGTCATCATAATATAAGTATGGCAGTATTTATAATATACTAAATTCAGATAGCTTTCAAAAAAAGATCAATTCACATACTGTGTGTCAAGCTCAGCCTGAACTAGGCACATATTCCTAGAGTGTGTGAGGCACCAGCACGGCCAAGGTTCAGCCTATGAAAATAAATGTCATGTAATTACCTGGAAAGGTCCTTGCTGCCTGGTGTTGTCCTTTCCACCATATTGGTAAATCCAATACCATATCTTCCTGGTAAAGTGTGATCGTCCATATGGTTCAGTTGGACCTCGCTCAGTCCTGACATAAACAGACACTTCCCTGTGAGAGAGTTTAGTTTATTTCCATAGAAAGTCAAAGGTTTCTGCCCTATGGGCTGATGTAGTAGTCTATTTTTTTAAATTGTTCTGCTCTTTTATTTTTTTATAGTTGACAGTATTATAGATGTCTCCCATTTGCCCCCTCCACCCAGTCCCCACCCCACCCCAGGCCGTTACCACATTACTGTTTGTCTCCATGGGCTATTCATATATACATATATATTCTTTGATTAACCCCTTCCAGTCCCCTTCCACCTTCCTCCCCTCTGAGATCTGTCCGTTAGTTTATATACCATTCTTGAAATGTAAAAAAAACACATATTATAACATAGATCAAAAACTGTATCAAGCAATTACTGTATGCTAGGTACTATGCTAAGCCCTTTGCATGTATTATCTCATTTAATTATCTTATGAGATATTACTATTATCATTCCCTTTTCATAGGGGGGTTAAGATAAATGCCTGTCAAGAATACACATCTAGTCAGTATAGGAAACTTTGAAACAGCTCTCCTTTCTAATCATTGGTGATATCACCACCAGCCCGGGAATACCTCAAACAGGTAAACATACACTGATGGGCTTGACAGTGGAGAAAATGAAAAGTTCAAAATTCCCTAGGATAAAACTTGTTAAATAATGAAGACAATATGCTATTCATTCTAAAAACACATTACTATCATTTGCCCTAAATATTTTCTTAATATATTTTATTGTTTTTTTACAGAGAGGAAGAGAGAGGGATAGAGAGTTAGAAACATCAATGAGAGAGAAACATTGATCAGCTGCCTCCTGCACACCCCCTACTAGGGATGTGCCTGCAACCAAGTTACATGCCCTTGACTGGAATTGAACCTGGGACCCTTCAGTCCGCAGGCCGACACTCAGGGGTCCTCAAACTATGGCCCGCGGGCCATATGCGGCCCACCGAGGACATTTATCCGGCCTGCCGGGTGCCGCTGCCTGTTCTGCTTAGCAGCCGACTCGTCCCGGGCCCGCAGTGCACATAGGAATTTGTTCATAGGTGTTTTTTTAAACTATAGTCCAGCCCTCCAACGGTCTGAGGGACAGTGAACTGGCCCCATGTTTAAAAAGTTTGAGGACCCCTGGACTGAGCCAAACCGCTCAGGGCTGCCCTAAATATTTTTTATGTTACTCTTAGATCATCCACTAGCATTTCCCGGGGGCCTACAGCATGCCTTATTCCAGGGGTCCTCAAACTTTTTAAACAGGGGCCAGTTCACTGTCCCTCAGACCGTTGGAGGGCTGGACTATAGTTTAAAAAAAAAAACTATGAACAAATTCCTATGCGCACTGCGGGCCCGGGACGAGTCGACTGCTAAGCAGGACAGGCAGCGGCACCCTGCGGGCCGGATAAATGTCCTCGGCGGGCCGCATGTGGCCCGCGGGCCATAGTTTGAGGACCCCTGCTAGGCATGCTGGTAAGACGACTCGTATACTGGACAATACAATAGTTATATGTGGTTTTAAAGCTCACTTGACAAGTATGAAAGTCTTTAATACTATTTTCTGCTAGATAAGGAGTTTCTGTAGAGAATGTCTCCAATCACAGCACTTCTTAACTTGACTGCCAATGAGCAACATTTCATCTCGCCTAGAAATGTGATGGCAATCAGCAGAAATCTGCAAGGGTCAGTGTTCAGTCTGCACTGGCTCAGTGATGCTCTATTGCTGCTACATCAATAGGTAACAACTAAAAAAATCCTTTGAAAAAGTAGTAACACTCATTTGAAACAATCCAAACAAAGGAGGAAGTACTCCTTTTCATGCCCCTCTACTCTTGGAAACCCAGTGATAGGTCATTCCAAACCTTCTTTGGGTATACACACAGAAAACATGTATGTATATTGACACATATATACTATCTCTCTTATTAAAAACACAATTTGGTTTAAAAAACAACAACAACCCAAACTATTAACACAGGTATCTAGTTTAAAATTACAGTAATAATAAAAAGAAAGTAACCACTTACAAAAATGGTTTCCAGGTCCAGGGTAATGATGCCCTTTGTAAGCAGCCATCAGTCCCGGGTTTATACCAATCTAAAAAAATGTTCATACATTTTAGTAGGGTGTAAGGGTGACAGAGTGGTGGACAAAATTGAATTTATTAAAATAAAAGTGTAATCTAACATCATAAGCAGTATTGTTTATCAATTACCTCCTCTTGATCTGAACAAAGTACTACAGTCTGAGGAAAGAAATTTTCCTTTATATTAAGTTTTACTGTTGTTTTTAAAAACCAGTTTGATTCCCTCATATCCCCTGGCCCCACCCCCACCCACTGGGCTGGAAAGAAAGAGGCGCTGGAGCCATGGGTCAGTCTGAGCCCAGGTCCAGCCACAAGCCTCCTTCTCAGCTCCCAGCAAGCAGCTGACTCCACATCTGCACAGCTGTGTGCATGCTGTTTCTTACAGTTACAGACAAAAAGCGAAGTTCAAAATCAGTGTTACCATTCATGGGGAACTCACAGATGCCCTGCAGTCTGCGTTACATGGATTATTTAATTTAACGGAAACCTATGAGAGAGGCTCTATTATCACCCTTTCACCAAGGAGGAAACGGGGGTCCAGGAAAGTTAAGGCTTGTCTAGGGTCATACGCATGTGGCAGGACTGGACACCAGACAACCCTACTCTGGAGCCCACCCTCTCCAACACACCCCAGTAATACAACCTCATGAAGGTGACATCATGTACTACCGAAAGGATTCTTAGAAACGGTTCTTTTCTGCAAAATTATTTGCAAGGATAAAGGTTAAGTTAATCCACCAATCTTCTATATTATAAAAGGCCAGTGACCGTAACGCTGTAATGACCGGTCACCAGGAGGTGCACCGATGGGTCCCGTGGCGCAGCGGGTCTGAGTCTCGCGCGATTTCGCACGCGGGGCCTCTAGTGCTATCTATAAAACCATATGGGGACAGAAAGTCTTACAATCACAATGTCCAGATTGAAGGTCAAAATGTCCGGGAGCGTCTTGGTCAAAAGTTCAGCTTCTGAAACACCATTAAAACGGTCAACTTTTCTTTTCACTTTAAACGTGTCTGTAATTTTTTCTTGCTTTTCCTTTGATTTTGTGGACTTGGCAGACTTTTTGGCGTCGGCAGGTTTCTTGGCGTCGGCGGGTTTCTTGGCCTCGGCGGGTTTCTTGGCCTCGGCGGGTTTTCTGGCCTCGGCGGGTTTCCTGGCCTCGGCGGGTTTTCTGGCCTCGGCGGGTTTCCTGGGTTCCACTGGTTTTTTTGGTTGTCTTGTTCTGGGTTTTCTCTTCCTTCCTTTGGGAGCCTCTGAAACACAGTGATTTCCAGGATGTGATGCAGAAAACCGCAACTGCAGAGTCTAGGCAGTTTTCCCAGAAAAGCCACCCTATCCGCATCCTTTTCACCTTTCTCCTCAATCTCCCAGCATCAGTCTCCTCTACAATGTCTTCCCCTTGCTTCACCCTAGAACTGGGTTCATGTGGCCCCATCCATGACCCTCCCTCCTCTGCTAGCTGTTCTTGGGATGAAACCTCCATCATAATCATCGATTGATTTTTTACACAATCTTACCTGGCATCTTGGCCTCCCCTTGGATACAAAGCATCTATGTACTCTTTTATAGGAATTCTACATGTAAATAGTTAAGTAAACAAATGACAGATAACGTACATAGCGAAAGAGGGAGGAAGGGAAATAGTTTAACTCAATTTCCCCATAATTCCAGCAGTAGAAAGCCTCAAAAGCAAGGCCTGTGGGCTTGTTTTAGAGAGTCTGAGTGTCTGTTCCACACACACGCAAAGAGGGGAACTCAGAGGTGCTGAGGATGAAACCTCTGGCTGGCAGTAGGAATCTGATCTCAGGACCTAATGCAGAGTTTCTCAGTCTTGGCACTACTGACATCTTAAGCTGAATAATTTTTGGTTGTGGGAGACTGTTCTGTACATTATAAAATGTTTAACATTCTATATATTTTTAAAATATATATATATTTTATTGATTTCAGAGAGGAAGGGAGAGGGAGAGATAGAAACATCAATGATGAGAGAGAATCATTGATTGACTGCTTCCTACACATTTCCCACTGGGGATCAAGGCTGCAATCCAGGCATGTGACCAGGAATCGAACCGTGACCTCCTGGTTCATGGGTCTTTGCTCAACCTCTGAGTCACACAGGCCGGGCAACATTCTATATTTAATAGCAACCTTGGCTTCTGCCCACTAGATGCCAGTAGCATCCAGCCAGTCATGACAATCAAAGGTGTCTCCAGACAATACCAAACGTCCCTAGAGAGCAAAATCATCTCTGGTCACAAACCACTGTCCTAAAATATCCAACAGGAAGCCTTGGTTTTCTAACCTTAGTTCTTTAACATCTCTCTTATAACTTCTCGGGCTCCTCCCCCATTCTATTACTATTTGGCATTTCTCCACCCTAGCCTCCCGTCATTCCTTTTTTCTATCTCACACTGCTTTAGCCATTCTTATGCTAAGAGATCCACTTCCACGGGCTTGTAGCTGGGGAAGTCCCAGTGCTGCCTGCCCAGAAAAGCAGTGGTCAAGGGCAGGGGTATCCCCAATGCAGTGAAGGGAGACATGTTCCTGGGATCATAACCTGGAACTCTGAGCACATTTCTCATATAATACAGCTACACTACAGCTGTAATCATTACCTTCTCTCCATCTCCCCACCCCCAAATCTGTTCTCCTTTCTTCTAATTCTCTATCTTGGTGAATGGTACCTCCTTCACCCAATTGCCTAGGAATTATTTCCAGATTCCTCTTCCTCCCCGTCTCCCCATGAAATCCATCTACCATGGCCAGGTAATTCTACCTCCGGAGTAGTTCTCAGTTCTGTCCTTCTCCACCCCTTTACATCCTCCTCATTTTGTCCCCAGATTATTCAAAGGATCTCTAATCCAGTCCTTGTCTCCAAGTTCTGCTTGTTTTCTACCACCCAGTCTATCCTCTGTAATACTTCCAGGCTGATATTTTCAAATGCCATTAAACTACGCCACCACCTGCCTACATTCTCTCAACAGCTCCCTGCTGCCTTCAGGATAGGATATACATTTTTAGGTGAAACAAGCCTCAATGCCCCCTATCCAGCCTCGTCTCTCACCATTTCTTTGCTATACCCCAGACGCCAATGTCAGAATCACTGCTTTTTAACTGTCATGCTTCTTCTTGTCTGTGCTTTGTGCATGCTCCCCCACCTGGAACTTTCCCAGCCCGTTCTTCCTGGGGACAGTCTCCTCACCCTGGAGTTTCTGAGCCCTGGGAAGCTGCCTCTGAGCCTCAGTCTGATTAGATGTCAGTGACATGAGCTCTCACAGCATCCTATGCCGCTCTTCACTGCTTTGTATGCTGAGCCATGATGTGTGTTTACTTATTATTTTCCCCTACTAGATTATGAGATATTCCAGAGCAGGATCCATGTTCTTTTTTAAAAGTATGTTTTACTGATTTCAGAGAGAGGAAGGGGGAGAGGGAGAGATGGAGGGAGGGAGGGAGGAAGGGGGGGGGAGAGAGAGAGAGAGAGAGAGAAATATCCACTGGCTGCTTCCCGCACACCCTCCCTGGGGATTGAGCCTGCAACCCAGTTATGTGCCCCAACCGGGTACTGAACTAGAAATAGAAACCCTTTGGTGCAAGGGACCACGCCCAACCGATAAAGCCATATCAGCCAGGGCAGGATCCATGTTTCCCCCCTTCTCCCCCACAAACCTATAGTGCCTGGCAGATACTAAGTACCTAAAAAATGGGTTAAATTTTTTAATACTAGCCAGGCTGGCATGGCTCAGTGGTTGAGCGTTGACCAATGAACCAGGAGGCCGCGTTCAGGGCACATTCTTGGGTTGCAGGCTCGATCCCCAGTGAGAAGGGTGCAGGAGGCAGCTGATCCATGATTCTCTCTCATCATTGATGTTTCTATCTCTCTCTCTCCCTCTCCCTTCCTCTCTGAAATCAACAAAAAAATTTTTTTAAAAAAATTTTAACACTAAAATATAACTAAAATTCATTATTAAACCCTTTTTTAAATAAGTTGGCTAATCCAATAGCTACTTTTCTATACTCTCCTGGGGCAAGTACCTTGTCCAGGTGCCTGAGCAGGAGCTGACTCTGGAACTTCTGCTGGCATCTGCTGTGTGTTCATAACTTCCATGTTAGGAGCCTCGGCCATCATTTGTTGAAATGGAAATGTGTAAAAAGCTTGAGCTTGCTGAAGAGAATAGCTGAAAGAACAATTAAATTAAGATAAGAGGGTAAAATTAACCAAATGTAAGTTTAAATGATCAGCTGTAAATAACTTTTCAGGACCCAAATATTTTGAAACCAGAATGTGGTATTTATTTAGAGTTGACAACAGGTGCAAAGTGAGGAGGAAGATCTAGTCTCATATGTACACACTCACCCAACCTTTACTAACAATACTAATTCACTCCCACACTGTTTAATGGCAAGATGTGTCCTCAATACAACTTACCAGTCTATCAAGTCAGCCTGCACTTTCCCTGAGATGAGATCATGGGAATTTCTAGCAGGGAGACACAAAAGGCCCACAAGCCCACACAGGAACACAAAAACCATTTGTGTTACTACCATCAGTAAGTACTGAATCATCTAACTTACCCTCTAATCTAACCCTCCCCCGGCCTAACTTTCCCCCGCATTTTGAGATAAAATTGACATATAACATTGTGTAAGTTACAGATGTACAACATGTTGATTTGATACACTTATATACAGGGTGGGGCAAAAGTAGGTTTGCTGTTGTGAGTACACGAAACAGCTTGTTCTTGTATTCTTTTTTATTAACTAGAGGACTGGTGCATGAAATTCGCCCACAGGTAGGGGCCCTATGCCTGGCCGGCAATCAGGGGCCTTCCAGCTGCCGACCAGGGCCTTCCTTCGTTCCACGCTGCCCCCTGGTGGTCAGTGCATGTCATAGCGAGTGATCGAACTCCCAAGGGAACACTGTATATCTGTATATTAGCCATATATATATGGTTGTCTCACTTTATATATGAACAACTATAAACCTACTTTTGCTCCACCCTGCATTGTACAGTGCTGACCAGCATGGGACAGCCTTAGCTAACACCTCCATCATGTCACATAATTACCATATTTCTTTTTTGTAGTGAGAACATTTAAGATCTATTCTCTTAGGAACCTTCAAGTAAATAATAGCATGGTGATGCTGTACATCAGAACCCCAGAACTTGTTCATGTTTTCTTAAATTTATTGAATTTGGATAGGTTTCAGGTATACAATTCTGTAAGACAACATCTGAATGTTGTGTGTTCGCTGCCCTAAGTCGTCTCCTTCCATTTATCCCCCTTTACCCTCTTCTACCTGGAAGCTTGTGCCCTTTGACCAGCATCTCCCCATTCCACTCCTCTTCCAATCTAAAGTTCTCCTGGTTTCTTTGCCTGTTTACGTATTCATCACTGGATCTGTTTTTTAATTGTTGCTGGGTTTTTGCTTTTCTGTCACTAAATGAGGATTAGAAATCATATTTTGTCTATGAAGTTATGGGGAAAAAAACACTTTAGACCTGTCTTCTGAACATGATTTAAGCTTTGTTCAAAGTATTCTGTTCAATGTCAGGGACAGAGGCCTTCACAGAAAACAATTTCACGAAAATATTTCTGATGGCCATAAGCCACTATCCCAAGCTGATGCATCAGCACAAAGCTAGGGAAGTAAACACAATTTATGAAACCCAAGTCACGCTAATGCCAAATAATGCCACAGGATATGCAGCAGGAGGAAAAACACGAGGAAATAAAGTGAATGAGTACTGTTTACTATGTTCTGGGGCAAGACACTCCACTTACTAGTTTTCTTTCTCTTTGCATGTGGAGAAAGAAGACAGGGAGCTCAGACAGCAGGAATTAAAAAGGCAAACTAGTACACTTTAAGCGTGTCAGCTTTACAGTGCCTAAATCATATCTCAATAAAATGCTTGTAAAAGAAGGCAAACTAAAGCATCCCCTGAAAAAGTGTAAAAGGATGAGACAGACACAAGGTAAGAGTCTACCCATGGGTGGCTGGGCTAGAATGTCAGATTTGCAAAGAAAACAGGGGTTCAGTCCCATGCTATTAATGGATAAACCACTGGAGAGGCATTTTAACATCAAGCTATCTTTCAGGGTAAGTTGATTTTAAAAGGTTAAGAATTAGTGCCCTGGCCTGTGTGGCTCAGTTGGTTGGGATTATTCCATGCACCAAGAGGTTGCAGGTTCAATTCCTGGTCAGGGCACATGCTATGGATTGCAGGATCAATCCCAGGAAGGGGAGTGCAGGAGGCAGCCGATCAATGTTTTTCTCTCTCTCAAGAAAAAAAAAAAATCAATAAAAACGTATTTTAAAAAATAAATTAAAAGGTTAAGAAAAGACAGATATATTAAACTATACCTTGAGAGTTTTATTTCTTTAAATATATTGTTCTCAAATTATGTAAAAAAAAATAAATATGATACAATGATATAGGAAACATTAACATGAGACAATACTATACAGCTCCTAGAAAGTAAATGTACTGACATTCTGTAAAAGCACAGAAAACCTTTGATATGTTTAAAGTGGAAAAGAATACAAAATAGCATTGTAAACCAAGGCTACACATAGGGAAACCATGCAGCCAAGGACTAGAAATTAAAATGTAAAAATGAAGAGAAGTGAAGTGTGCCCAGCACAATGTCCTCTCTTTTCACACTTTTAATACTATTTGTAGCTCTTTTCTTAACCTGTCAAAACACTGGTTGTTCAATGTTTATGATTTAAACATTCCGATGAGGAGTAGTGTAAGGCTGTTACATTGCGAGATCATGTGCAGTTCACCCTCTGGAAATTCTAGTAAAACGAACTGTAACTTTTGGCCGGGGCTAATGCCAGTTTCCGAGAGGCTAACAGCCGCTTTCGGTTAGAACAGTGGTCGGCAAACTGTGGCCGCAGTGTGCCGCTCTGTTGACTAATGCGTTTGCCGACCACTGGAAAGTAAAGACATGTGGTCACAATACAGGAGTGGCCAAAGAATGCACGAGGTCTGCTCTTTGTCATATTGTCAGGAAGGCAACCTACCCCGCCCCATGTTTCTTGTTACCACTCTCAGAGTTCAACAGATGTGAGTACTTCACAAAAACCCAAACCTAAGTCCTGGCAGGGTAGCTCAGTTGGTTAGAGTGTCGTCCCAATACGCCAAGGTTGCAAGTTCAATCCCCAGTCAGGGCACACACAAGAATCAACCAATGAATGCATAAATAAGTGGAACAGCAAAACTGATGTGTTTTTTTTTTCTCTCTCTCTCTCCCTCCCTCCCTTCCTCCAAGTAAATACATAAACATTTTTAAAAGTAAAGAAAAACTAAACTTAAAGCATATAAAAATTAGGGAGACACCATTCACATTACAAAAGGGCTCTGAACTTTTAAAAAAATGTTTTCATTGATTTTAGAGAGAGAGGAAGGGAGAGAGAAACATCGATCAGCTGACCCCATACCAGGAATCAAACCCACAACCTGGGCATGTGCCTGACCAGAAATTGAACCGTTTGGTACACAGGACAACGCTCAACCAACGAAGCCACACTGGCCAAGGCAAGGACTCCAAACTTTAAAAAATAGATTTCTGAAATGTGGCTCCCTTAGCATACTTAGGGGGTCATTAAGGATCTTCAGAAATTCTGGGGTTCAGAAATGGAAAATTAATATTTTCAAAATCAGTTGATTGAAGTAAAAAATAATGAAGAAAAATATCTGGAGTTATATTTTATATATCAATTTTGAAAGAAATCTAGAAATTTATCTAGAATACTGATGTGTCCCTTAATCTTTTAAAAACTATCTCTGGCACTTTACAGTAAATTAAATTAGAACAGAAACAAAAAAAAATAAAGCTATGGAAAATAGAATGTGTAAGTTCTGAGGTAATACTATCTTTGAGTGTTAAATTTAGCCTGATCAACTTACAGCCAGAACAAAAAGGAACAGGGTGGGTTACAACATTCTTATTAGTTGGCAGAAGAAAGCATGACATTTGTACAAAAACCTTCATGAACTTGAATGCTAGGCAACTAAAGAGTTCTGGGTAATCTCATTTTCTTTTATGTAATAACTAGAGGCCCGGTGCACAAAATTCGTGCATGGGGGGAGGGGGGTGTCCCTCAGCCCAGCCTGCACCCTCTCCAATCTGGGACCCTTCGAGGGATGTCCAACTGCCTTCCCCTGCAGGCCCGGTTGCCCCCAATTTCCCTCCTCTGCCGGCCTGGTCACTCCTAACTGCCCTCCCCTGCTGGCCTGATCGCCCACAACTGCCCTCCCTTGCAGGCCTGGTCCCTCCCAACTGCCCTCCTCTGCTGGCCTGGTCCCTCCCAACTGCCCTCCCCTGCTGGCCATCTTGTGGTGGCCATCTTGTGTTCACATGGGGGCAGGATCTTTGACCACATGGGAGCCATCTTGTGTGTTGGAGTGACGGTCAATCTGCATATTACTTTTATTAGATAGGATAGTTAAATTTGTAAGCAGCGTAAATTTCTTTCATCCTTAATGTAAAAGTACCTCTTAAATACATTTGCTGTATTTGTATATGGTAATTGCCACTTCATAACTCAGAATTCTGCAATATTTATGAACAATAATTGTCTCTGTACAAGAGGAAGAGCTACAAAAGAGCAGCTAGTCAAGTCATTCGTCCTCAAGAGAGCTCTGTTGCCTCACCATGAAAATGAGAGGTGAGATTTGGTGACTTCTCCATACATGGAGAATGCACAGAAAATAGGACCAAATCTGTCCAGATTCCAGACACACCCCAAAGAGCTTTTCTTTTCTATAATTCCCTGATGTCAAACTTTTAAGTATGAATGACTTTATTTCCCTTCTTCACTTGTCCCTTTCATTCATGTTGGTCCCTACCTGCTGGGTGCTGTCTCCTTTTCCTGCCGCTAACCCCTTCCTCTCTCCTAGCCTCCAAGTGCACCCCCCCTTTCTCTGAAACAGCAGTGCTCAAAGGGCTGGTTTTTACAGTTGTTTGAAATTTATAAACTAAGTTTTTCCTGATGAACTGTTTATTTTCCGACAGTCTTTCTCAAAACATACACACACGCGTACACGTACACACAGCTGATTGAGGAGTTCAGTTCAGATTTTCCTGTCATTAAACTAACTCTTTAAGGTTTTCCCTAAAGGGAACAACTTCAACCTCTTTAATCTGCAATTATTTTCTACTATTTTAAAGTTTTAGGTTGCTCTTTCCAAATACACTTGTTTTAGTCCATTTGGGCCACTACAACAAAATACCACAGACTGGATGGATAATGAACAACACATATTTATTTCTCAGTGTTGGAGGTTGGAAAATCCTCTTTCCAGGCACCAGGAGATTCAGTGTCTGGCCAGGGCCCGATTCTGGGTTCACACGTCAGAAGGGGTGACACATCTCTCTCGGGACCTCTTTTTTTGTTGTTGTTAAACCTCACCCAAGGTTATTTTTTGCAGAGAGGGGGCAGGGGGGGGGCAGAGAGAGAAAGAGAGAGAAACATCGATGTGAGAGACAGATCGACTGGTTGTTTCTCCCACGTGCCCCGACCAGGGACAGGAATCGAACCTGTGACCCCCACGCTCTAACCACTGAACCAAACTGGCTAGGGCTTGGGACCTGTTTTACTATAAGGGCATTAATCCCATTTAGGAGGGCTCTGAAATCATGACCCAATCACCTCCCAAAGGCCACGCCACCTACAAATACCTTCACATTGAAGGATAGGTTTCAACATATGAATTTTGGAAGGACACAAATATTCAGTCTAGAGCAGGGGTGGGCAAACTTTTTGACTCAAGGGCCACAATGGATTCTTAAACTGGACCGGAGGGCCGGAACAAAAGCATGGATGGAGTGTTTGTGTGAACTAATATAAATTCAAAGTAAAGGAGCGGAGGGGAGAGCAAGAGAACCCTCCGCTCTTTTGGCTCCGCAGGCCGGATAGAACAGCCGAACGGGCCGGATCCGGCCCTCGGGCCGTAGTTTGCCCACGGCTGGTCTAGAGCAACATTTTATTATCTTCATTTAAACAAGCATATACAACACCAAATACTTACAAAAGTAACAATCAACACTAAATAATCCATAAGCTCAAATACAAAGGACTAGTTATGTAACTATGATGGAGTACCATCGTAACTATTTACTTTTGTTTATTTATTTACCAGAGGCCTGGTGCACGAATTCGTGCACAGGTGGGGTCTGCCCCCAACCAGGTTGGCCAGGGGGAGGGGCTGTGGGTGGTTGGCAGACCGGGGGAAGGGGCCGAGGGCAGTTGACTGGCTGGCCCCGCCCTCTGGTCGAACTCCCAGTTGAACTCCTGGTCGAGGGGACAATTTGCATATTAGGTTTTTATTATATAGGATCTTTATTGTTGAAAGTATTACAAATGTCCACTTTGTGAGTTGTTTTTTTCCATTGACCCCCTCCACCCCATACCAGCCCCTCCCAGGCCTTCACCAGACTATTATCTGTGTCCATGGGCTATGTAAATATGCATACAAGTTCCCCAGTTAATCTTCCTGCCCCACCTCCACTCCTACTTTCCCTCTGAATTTCGTCAGTCTGTTCCATGCTTCTATGTCTCTGGATCTATTTTGTTCATCAGTTTATTTTGTTCATTAGATTCCACACATGAGTGAGATAATGTGATACTTATCTTCCCCTGACTGGCTTATTTCGCTTAGCACAATACTCTCCAGTTTCATTCATCCTGTTGCAAACGCTAAGAGTTGGTTTGCATAATATTACATTGTGTAAATGTACCACAGCTTTTTTACTCATCTACTGATGGGCACTTGGGCTGTTTCCAAATCTTAGCTATTGTAAATTGCACTGCTATGAACATAGGGATGCATACATTCTGATTGGTGTTTTGGGTTTCTTAAGATATATTCCTAGAAGTGGGATTGCTGGTTCAAATGGGAGTTCCATTTTTAATTTTTTTGAGGAAACTCCATACTGTTTTCCAGTCGGCATTCTCACCAGCAGTGTACTAGGGTTCCCTTTTCTCCACATCCTCACCAACACTGGTTGTTTGTTGATTTGTTGATGACAGCCATTCTGACAGGTGTGAGGTGGTATCTCATTGTTGTTTTAATTTGCATCTCTCTGCTGATTAGTGATGTTGAGCATTTTTTCATATGTATCTTGGCCAATTGTATGTCCTCTTTGGAAAAGTATCTATATAGGTCGTCTGCCCATTTTTTGGTTGGACTGTTTGTCTTCCTTTGATTGAGTTGTATGAGTACTTTATATATTTTGGAAATTAACCCCTTATCAGATGTAACACTGGCAAATATGTTCTCTCATGTGGTGGGCTCTTTTTTCAGTTTGTTGATGGTTTCTTTTGCTGTGCAGAAGCTTTTTATTTTGATGCAGCCCCATTTGTTTATTTTCTCCTTATTTTTATTTGCCCTAGGAGCTGTATAACACATTGCTATAAGAAATGTCTGAGCCGAAGCCGGTTTGGCTCAGTGGATAGAGCGTCGGCCTGCGGACTGAAGGGTCCCGGTTCAATTCCGGTCAAGGGCATGTACCTTGGTTGCGGGCACATCCTCAGTGGGAGGTGTGCAGGAGGCAGCTGATCGATATTTCTCTCTCATCGATGTTTCTAGCTCTCTATCCCTCTCCCTTCCTCTCTGTGAAATATCAATAAAATATATTTTAAAAAAAAGTCCGAGATTTTACTGCTTATGACTTCTAAGATTTTTATGGTTTCACGACTTACATTTAAGTTTTTTATCCATTTTGAGTTTAATCTTGTGTATGGTGTAAGTTGGTGATCTAGTTTGTGGGTTTTTTTTTTTTTTTTTTTTTTTTGCATATTCCTGTACAATTTTCCCAACACCATTTATTGAAGAGGCTGTCTATACGCCATTGTATATCCTTGCCTCCTCTGTCAAATATTAATAGAGTGTAATGGCTTGGGTTGATTTCTGGGGTATCTGTTCTGTTCTACCAGTATGTGCCTGTTCTTATGCTAGTACAAGACTGTTTTGAGTGCAGTGGCTTTGTAGTATAACTTGATATCTGGTATTGTGATTCCTCTAACTTTGTTCTTCTTTCTCAAGATTGCTGCAGTTATTCGGGATCTTTTTTGGTTCCATATAAATTTATGGAGTGTTTGTTCTAGATATGTGAAATATGCCACTGGTATTTTAATAGGGATTGCATTGAATGTATAGATTGCTTTGGGTAGTATGGACATTTTAATGATGTTGATTCCATCATAACCATTTAAAGGCTACATTCAATAATACTTAAGTGGAAGTGTGTGTATTCACCATATATTACTGGGTACTCACTGTGCACAGTCACTAGAAACTGTAAACACAAAGATAGAGAATAAGCCAAACTCCCCAGTTCATTAAACTACTCTTCATATAGTATGACTTCAAATTTCCTCACTATTTGGTCATTTTTGGTGCTCTGAAGCAAACAAACAAACAAACAAATACTTCAGATATAGCCTCATCATCCTGAAACTGAGCAGGGCTATCTACTTCCTCATTCTGGAGACATAGTACAGAACCCCATACATTACTGTACTGGCACTCACAGTACCCAGTCGATTCATACTGAGTTCACCATCAATGAAAACTGCCCTTTTATCCTCTCTCCCTCATCTCACACTTGTATCATTGATTTTTCCACACCTAAGCAAAACATAGTGTCTCTTTTTGTAAAAGCTGATTCACCGTTCCAGCCAGTTGGGATTGATCAGGATTCTGATTCAACCCATCCATTTCACAAAGTTGTCCCAGAGCTAGGTCAGGAACACATTTTATCGTTTCATCAACACCTTGAGGTTATTAAACTTCTGAAAAGTACAAAGTTGGGGTAGAACTTTTAAATGGCACATCAGTACAGACCTCCCATCAGCCTGCATTTGACTCTTCCAACACTAAACCAGCTTTGATTTCACCTAATTAGACTGCTATCAGTCCATCTTCACCTGCACATATGCACATGTGCGCACGTACACACACACACACACACACACACACACACACACACACACACACACAGTGGTATGGCACAATTGTTAGGGAGGCAGGCTTTGAAGCCACACTGCCTGGGTTCAAATTTCAGCACTGCCACTTACTAGCTCTGTAGGCAAGTTCCTTAACCTCTTTGTGTCCCAGATTCCACATCTGTAAAATGGAAATAGTTGCACCTAATTTACTGGTTATGAGGATTAAAGTAGGTAACCTGTGCAAAACACTTAAAACAGTGCCTGGTATGTAATAAATTTGCCGTAACAATAACAAAAACAGGAGATGATTAAATATTTTAGGTACCTCCTGTCATCCCTCCTGATGTCTGCTCTAGTATCCTTAGCTAAAAGGGAATGACCTAGCTTGGTGGCTCTCACTTTTTTTCTGAACTTAACACTATAGCCTAGTGGTCACTAGTTCCTTGTAAATGTGCGCAATTACTACTGAGAAGCAAACGTTTTGTTTAGGATCCAAGTCCATACGTTAAGAAGACAGATTCCACCTCTGGAAGAAACAGGGACCCATGTTTTTATTTTCAGTATTCAGGCCCCTCTCCTGTGAGAGAGAAACATCCATCCACTGCCTCCTGCAAGCACTCCAGGGGGATGGGACCCACAACCTAGGCATGTGCCTTGACCAGGAATCGAACCCACAACTTTATAGGATGATGCTCCAACCAAATGAATTACCAGGTCAGGGCTCTTTGAATGTTTTGAAGTTAATCCTCCAAAGTAAAAAGCAAACTCATTATTACCCAGCATCCCATTCCACTCCTTGATTAGCACAAAGTAAGGGTGACAGAGAACCACTTTCTTTGGATTATGGGAGCCTGTCATTTCAGAATTCCCAAGGATAAACTCCTTACGGTATTAAGGCAGAATTCTTCATAGTTCCTGAGGTTAAAGTTTTGCATGTCAAAATTTTAAAAATGGTCTATAACTCTATGGATTAAGTGAAGACAGAATATAAGTCAGTTTTGAGCTAAACACTCTACCAGCCTGTTACTTTGCTTTATAAGACACTAAATAAGGTCTTATAACACGGAATTCATTTGATGGTAGGGTTTACCCAAGTTTCCATTCTGATCTGAAGTAAGATCACAAAGGTCAGAGTGATTTCCACAAGTTCTGGTGAATTCTTTTCTTTGTAAAGTTCTTCTGAGAAAGAAGTGGAGTACTTTACTTCAGGATTCGATCCACAAAATTAGGATAAAGTTCCCACTTTGTCTATATGTTATCTCCTTTCCTAAACTCTCAGACGATTTTGGTTACTTAGCCCTTTCCACATAACACGGACAGCATGTCAGAACTGGATTCCAGCGATGCCCTATTTTACAGACATGAACAGGCCCGGAGAAGTGAGTGTCTTGCCTAAATTCAGGGCCCATTAGCCACCACAAGTCAGGATAATTTTTCATAGGTCTAACAGTATTTTATTCCAATATAGAGCATCACTTTATAAAAAGACCCTGTTACTTACCATTATCTAATTATTATTTTTTAATTTGGTTTTCCGCCCGTTCAAATCTCAAAATCTCGTGCTTTTGCAACGTTTTTCCACACGCCTAACACTCCCCAAAGGACATATTAAAAATCGACTCTGAAGTTCGTCCTCAAGACCATTAGAAGACATTTCGATGGCTTCTTGGGAGTGGTGGTCATAGTCTCAGAATTCAAGAGCTCTAGATGGCAACATTGGCTATCTTGTGGCCCCTGATGTTGCTTTTAGTAAATCTTGGGGTGGGAAGACACATAAATCTGACTACAAGATGAAACCTTGAAGGAATATGGGTGATACTCCACGTTTACAGCTCCTTGCAGGATAATGTAGCCAAGAACGGCAACCAGAAATACAACAAAACTCCTGCAAGCACTCCAGGGGGATGGGACCCACAACCTAGGCATGTGCCTTGGCCAGGAATCGAACCCGCAACTTTACAGGATGATGCTCCAACCAAATGAATTACCAGGCCTAGGATGTTTTGAAGTTAAATACATATATACACACACACACACATTTATTACAAAACTGGCTGTTACTAACGCATTTGAAAGCCAGCTAGATACCAGAAAAGACTGAGGAGGGGTTCAGGTGCTGCAGACCTCGCGTAGGAGCGCCCCGGGCGTGGAGGGGCCGGCGGGCTGGCAGGCCAGCAGTGCGCACGCGCGGCCCCGGCCTTTGTACCGGCAGCGGCACCTGAAGACCCCCGGCGAGCATGCGCGCCCGCGACCGCCCAGCCGCGAGGGGCACGGGGGGAGGGACGAGGGGCGCGGGGGGAGGGGTGGCGCTCCGCCCTGGCCTTACCTGCCCGCGTTCTCCGCTTCCATTCCCGGCTGCCGCTCCCGCGGACGTCTGCTCCTGCCACGCAAGCGAGCGACTGGTCGTTACAGTGTCGTGGCGTAGGTGCAGCGGTACAATAACCAGAGACTTGGACCCGATTGCCGGCAGAACTGGGATCGCAGCGAACGCTCAAGCCCCGCCCCCAAGCACCTAGCTCCCCCTCCCCCCAGCGCAAACCCCTCTTTTGCGGGGCGCTTCCGTCTGTGCCTCACCAAATCCCAGGACTTGTGAGTGTCACGTGTCGCGGGACAGCCCAATCAGGTTTGTCCCCCTCTGGGTTCCTCTGCTGGCCGCTTGGCCTTTCGGGAAGGGTGGAGGACAAAAATGTAGGAGGGGGAGCGCTCTGCTGACGTAGGCTCTTGTTTCCCTCCACCCGCACTCTTCGGTGGTGGGCGGCGATGGGGGTGAATGGTGAGGATGTCTTATGGGGGCGCTGGGTAGGTGGGGCTGTTATGCTTATCAATCAGGATTATCCAGGCCTTTCCACCCAAATTTTTATCCTGATTAAAAACTGTTTTGCATTAATTATCAAGCGTGATGTGGGAGAAAGAAGAGTCTATGGGATCAAAGAACCTGGGAGTCCCGGCCACTGTACTATCTTGGGCCTCAGGTTCCTAACCTGTAAATTGAGGTGATTGTAAAACTGCTTTGTAAAATGTAGAACTTTACATAAATCATTGTCTGGTTTTCTTTGGATATATAAAAATAGGAATCTTTGAAGTCTATGATAGTAGATGCCATTCAGGCATCACGTTTTCTTTATAACCTATAACCTTCCAGACTACCCCCTGTGTTGTAGTTTTTTGTTTTCTCAATGGCTCTTACACAGCTAGTTTCTGTCTCATTATTTCTCAAGTTGTCACTAGTGTTCATACAAGGACTTCATTAAATAACCCTTAATGGAGATAGCTTTTATCTTTGTCTAGTTTGCATAATGAAAAATATGGCTGCTGTATTAGTTAGCTTTCCCTAGTTAAGCTGGGGTAAACAGATGACTCCAAAATCACAGTGCTTTACAGAAACAAAGGTTTATTTCTCACTAATGTAACACGTGGGCTGGGAGATGGCTGTGGCTCTGTGGGTCATGTGGCTTCTTCATTCTGGGATCCAAGAAAAGGGCTTTCTTGAGTAAACACACATTAATTTGTATTATGTCAATTGTTTAAAACTTTTAATATTTTGAAACTTTTCAGAACTTTTCCCAATACTGTGTCCCTTAATAGGTACTATTCAGAACCTGACTCATGGTAGGTATACTTAAACCCTGACAATTGATTTTTTGTCTTCTTCTTTTCATAATGCAAGTGCCTAACTTAAGCTTTGATTGCCAAGGCATTTATTTCAAAGAGGCATCCACTTCATAGACTGGCTATCTAGAATAAATACATTGCCAGACACACACACACACACACACACACACACACACACTGCCAGGGGTGCGCGCGCACACCACACACACACACACACACACACACACACACACACACACACTGCCAGAGGTGCGCGCGCACACCACACACACACACACACACACACACAGGTTAAAGAGCTAGGCTGCCTCTCCTAATTGAGGCTCTTTTGTTTTAGGAATCTTGGTTGATTTCAATAAATGACCATTTGGACTACTTGTTTTTTTTCCTTTTCCACTGCTTTAATTTCCACTCTTTTATTTTAAATCCACTGATAGTGAACTCTGAAACCCTAGGCTTCCCACCCTTGACCCCAATAAAGCAGAACCCAGGCCCATGCACATGCATGCTCACTCTCTCTACTGCGACCCCGCAGTGAGGTCTTGTAAATAACAAACCAGTGTCTTTTCAACATTTCTGTTGGGGTTGCCAAAGGAGGCCAAAAGTGGTAAGGGATTATAAATTTATTAGGTCATCTGGAGTCCAGATGGGCTGAACCCCAAAATGCCACCAGCTCCTAGGGTTGGGGAGTCAGAGGTTTTAAAGGACTCTAGGTGGGTTTTTTCGGCAGGAAACTCTCTGGGCAGGTCTGGATCCTGGGAAAGTCCGGAAGGGAAAGATAATAGTCTTAGCAAGTGGAATGTGGTCTTAGCAGGTGGAATGTGGTCTTAGCAAATGGAATGTGGTCTAAGTGAAAGGGAATGTCGGTTGTGAAGTCAAAAGGTCAGTTCCCAGGGGAGGGGTATCAGTTCAGTTATTTGATCAGACCTCACCGTTTCCTGATGTTATTGCTGAGGTGTCTTGCAACCATAGTAAGAACCATAAGAGCTGCCCTAGCTGGTTTGGCTCAGTGGATAAAGTGTCGGCCTGAGGACTGTGGCATCGTGGGTTCAATTCTAGTCAAGGGCATGTGCCCAGGTTGCAGGCATGATCCCCAGTAGGGGGCGTGCAGGAGGCAGCCAATGATTCTTTTTCATCAATGATGTTTCTATCTTCCTCTCCCTTCTTCTCTGAAATCAATTTAAAAAATATACACACACACACACACACACACACACACTGAGTGGCCAGATTATTATGATCTCTGAACGCATAATAATCTGGCTACTTGGTGTATATAGGGGTCCTTAAACTACGGCCTGCGGGCCACATGCGGCCCGCCGAGGACATTTACCCGGCCCGCCAGGTGCCGCTGCCTGTCCTGCTTAGCAGCCGACTTGTCCTGGGCCCACAGTGCACATAGGAATTTGTTCATATTTTTTTTTTTTTTAACTATAGTCCGGCCCTCCAACGGTCTGAGGGACAGTGAACTGGCCCCCTGTTTAAAAAGTTTGAGGACCTCTGCTATATAATAAAAGGCTAATATGCAAATTGTCCCCTCGACCAGGAGTTTGACCAGCAGGCAGGACGGCCAACCACCCATGTCCCCTCCCCCTGGCCAGGCTGGCCGGACCCCACCCATGCACGAACTCATGCACTGGGCCTCTAGTGTATACACACACACACACACACACACACACACACACACACACACACACTGAGTGGCCAGATTATTATGTATTCAGAGATCATAATAATCTGGCCACTCAGTGTGTGTGTGTGTATGTCTAAGCGACCGAACGACTAGAATAACCGGTTGACCGGTCGCTATGACATGCAGTCCGAGACTCCTCACTCCTTACTGCCCGCCTGCTCACTGCTCCTTACCTCCTAGCTCACTGCTCCTTAGCGCTGTGGCGGAGGCGGGAGAGGCTCCCACTATCACTGCTGCACTCCCCAGCCGTGAGCCCAGCTTCTGGCTGAGCGGTGCTCCTCTTGTGGAAGCGCACTGACCACCAGCGGGCAGCTCCTGCATTGAGCATCTGCCCCCTGGTGGTCAGTGCGCATCACAGCGACTGGTCGTTCCGGTCATTCCACCATAAAGGTTGCTTAGGTTTTTATTACATACTAGAGGCCCGATGCACAGAATTCATGCAAGAGTAGGCCTTTCTTCCCTGGGCTGCCAGCACCAGCTTCCCTTCAGCACTTGGGACCCAGGCTTCCCTCACAGCCCCGGCTTCATCTGGAAGGTCGTCCAGAAGGACGTCTGGTCTAATTAGAATATTACACTTTTATTATTATAGATATTAGAGGCCCGGTGCATGAAATTCATGCATGGTGGAGTCCCTAGGCCTGACCGGCGATCAGGGCCAATCAGCACCTTCCTGCTGGCTGCCAGCTGCCAGCCATGGGGAGGGACCAGGGGAGGTTCGCTGGCCGTGGGAGGTTGGCTGTGGGAGTGCACTGACCACCAGGGGACAGCTCCTGCATTGAGCATCTGCCCCCTGGTGGTCAGTGCATGTCATAACGACTGGTCGTTCCAGCATTCCAGTCGCTTAGGTGTGTGTATATATATCCATAAAGGCTGGTTCCATCATAACATTGGTTGTTGATAAGCTGAAACCAGTACAAAACAGTAGGTATCCATTGAATATTTCTTGAATTAATGAATGAACAGGGTATCTTTTCTTTCTCTGGTTTTTCTAACCACCTAGGATCACAGTCTAAGAAAATTTTTAAAGCAGTTGGCTTGCCTCACTGATTTCAGAAAGATAATTCTAGTGACTGAGAGTATGTGTAAAGAGCTACAAACTTTTCTTAGGTTTTCACTCAGAAGAGTTACCCTTGGGCAGCCAGGATCTCCTTCACTGCAGGGTGCTGCATCTTCTGGGTCTGCCAGCTCCATTCATAACCCCAGCAGACCAGGGGCCTCTGCTTCTCTACTTAGTTCTGTCTTACAAAAGGAAGAGTTTACTGGAAGAGTTGTTGGGGAGCAGGACATTGAACTTGGGAATGGTGAAGCAATCAACAAAGGGGCTCCTGTTCCGCCAGTGCCTCTCTCATCACCCTGAATCTGTCTGGAAGACAAACTTGTTCAGCTCTGAGCCTTGCGCAGGGAAGCCCAGGAGAAATCTGTCTTTGCCAAGTAGGCCTCTACTTTAAGAGCTTGTATGATGGGTCAACAAAAGAAGGGCCAAGTCACTTCACCTTATTTCCCTTTAAGAGCCTAGCGAGCTTGCTTACCTTGCTTGCCCAGTGAAGGAGGCCATGTGGAGGGATTAGAAAGAGGCCCAAAGAAACTTTTTGGTTGTGATAGATATGTTCAAGATTTTAACTGTAAGGATGGTTACATAGGTATACACATAGGTAAAACCTCATCAAATTGTATGCTTTAAATATGTGGTTTATGTCAAATATACCTCCCTAATTGTTTAAAAAGTGAGTGTATCATGATTCACTTCATACATACAACCCATAATCTTTCAGTATTGTCTTGCATTAACCTTTTGCTTAACATAAATCAATCCATAACCAAAGCACAACCTAAAAATGCGTAAATATTGCCCATTTCGGGTTCCCTGTTTTCCAGTGACACCAGAGCACCAGGGTATAGCTAGCTGTCTCGTGTGGCTGTTTCAGCATCAAAGGCCGCCGGGCACAAGGAGACAGGGCTTTTAAACGTCACTCATGCGAGGGTGACCTCACCTGAGCACTTGCTGCTCAGCGTGCCGGTCTCCACTGGCTTGTAAAAGGTAGTTAATTTAACGCGAGCCATTTGCGCATGTCACAGGACCCATGATGCCGTAATACAGCCGGCGCGATCCCAAGTCTCGACATCCGCCAGGGAAATCTTACTGTAGGGAGAGGGATGAAGGGAGACAAAAGCCGGAGCCGGAAAGTTCTGGGAACCGGTTTAAAAAACACTTCTGGTTCCGGCCCTAAGTCCCACTTCCGTCCGGGTCACATGCGCGCGGCTGTGTTCCCTGCTTTCCAGTCCGGCGGGGCCCCAGACCCTGCTCTTTCCGTCCTGTCCGCAGGCCGTCTGCTCCGGCGCCGGAAGCCACTTCCGCCCGTGCTCTGACCCGCTGCGGGGCCGTGCCCTCCCGGTACGGTCTCTCTCCTGTACAGTCTCTCCGTGGGCCGCCTGTGGGGCCAGTGGGGGTGCAGTTCCTCTCCTAGAGTTTGAAGGGGCGCGGGGAAACCACGGGGGGCCGCCTTTTCCTTGCTCCCCCAGAGCTGCCTTTAGATTCCGAAGGCCCAGTCCCCAACGCCAAGAAACCATTGAAGTCTGGCCTCAGCCGGGAGGGGACGTCCGCCCTCTCAGCGCCTGGGGGCAGGGGTAGGAGAGAACCCCGGTGTTCTCACACTGTGCCCCGCTGCTAGGAGGCTTGTTTCCCGACTCGGTTTAGTCGTGAGCTGGGAACCTTCTGACACCAACCTCTTTCCCTCCCCGCCCAGCCCACTGACCATGCCCGCGGGCGTGCCCTGGGCCACCTACCTGAAGATGTTCACTGCCAGCCTCCTGGCCATGTTCGCGGGGTCCCAAGTGGTGCACAGGTACTACCTGCCGGACATGGTAAGTGCAGGAGGGTCCTGGGCTTCGTTTTAAGAGCAAAAGGGATCTTAAAACGAAATGAGGAGCACTTCTGCCCTGGGCCTAAAACCTGCTGATGGCATCCAGTTGCATTTAGAGCAATGCCATTTCCTGCTCTTACACAGTCAGGCAGAAATCACACAGGGGTCTTACACAGCCTGCCACCGGCCTTACCTAATACCATTAACTCCCCTTCCCCGGGTTGCAGCCACACCAGCTTCCTCGCTGTTTCTCAAACTCATCAAGCCTGTTCCCATGGGAAGGCCTGGCCTTTTCTGTTCTTGGGGAGCTTTCATCCCAGATCTTGGCTTGGTTTCCTTCTTCAAAATTGCAAGTTTCTGCTTATCTATGTCCTCCATCTATGAGGATAGCTTCCAAAGGATCGCTCCTCTGCTCTTCTGTCTCAGTCGGTTGTTTCCTGGGGAGCACTTGTCACAATTTGCAATTATTTTATTCCTTTGTCTCTACTGGTTTTTTTGTTTCCTCCACAGAATGTAAGGTCCACAAAAGGACTGTTCCCCAATATGATGCCACTTTATAACCACTATGGTGGGTATTAATTTTTTTAAAAAAGAACCACCTCGCTAATGACAAGTGCTGGTGAGGATGTGGAGAAACTGGAACCCTCATGCAGTGCTGCTAGGAATGTAGAGTGTATAGCTGCTGTGGAGAAAGTCTGACAGTTCCTCAGTTAAGCATAGAGTTATCATAGGACCCAGCTATTCTACTTCTAGAGAGAGATGAAAACATTTGTCCACACAAAAACTTGTACATGAATACTCATAGAAGTATTATTTGTATAAGAGCCCAAAAGTGGAAAACATCCATGTTGTCCATAAACTGATAAATGGACTTATAAAAATATTATACCCATATAATAGAATATTATTTGTTCCTAAAAGGAAATGAAGTACTTATATGTGGCAACATGAATAAACCTTAAAAACATGCCAAGGGAAAAAAATTAGCCACAAAAGACTACATATTGTATAATGCCATTCCCATGAAATTTGTCCAGAATAGACAAATCTATTGAGACAAAGAGTAGATAATGGTTGCCCAGGGCAGTGGCGTGGATGTGGGAAAGCTTTGTGGGAATGGGAGTTACTGGTGATGGATATGGGGTTTCTCTTGGGGGTGCAGTTCTAAAATTTATTGTATTGTTGCATGTGCAACCTTATGAATCTACTGAAGGCCATTAAATTTATACTTTAAATGGGTGAATGGTAGGTATGTGAATTATCATCTCACTAAAGCGGTTAAAAAGGTAATCTTCTCAGCCTTTTCTGACCATCTTTTCTGAAGGTAGATTGATTGATTGATTGATTGATTGATTAATTTATTTTTGTATCCAAAATGTGTTTATTGGGATGGTTTCCCACTCGTTTTGATTTGAGGTGCTTTTAGTGCTGCTTCCCTCTGCAGGGGCATCCTTCTGTAAGCCTTGCTTTTCCTCCTGTGGGCTGACAGGCAACAGTGGAGCCACCAACCCACAAAGCTACCGTTTGTGCGTGGCTGAAGCCAGTGGTGATTTTATCGCATCCTGGCATTTCACATCCATGAAGTAGGAATTGGGGCTCTGCACCGGGCGTTTCTTCTCGTGTTGCCTCTTCTCTTCTGGAGAGGGATGGAGGAGATCCTTAGCGAGAGGCGTATTGTCGTGGGGAGGTTGTCATCGCCAGAAAGTTTGCTCACTGCTTTATACAGGTGGAGAGTCAGTCAATAGTACAGGAATAAATTTCCAAATATGGAAAGTTTTATTCAAATCTGTGATAGTGATGCAAACTCTCCCCCTCTAGAACTTAAAACCCAGCCTGGATAATAGAGTCATTAGGGTTAGAAAGGGACTTAGATCAACTGTGGGTTGTCATGATACAGATTTACTGTTGAGTAGCAAGGGACTTCCTTTTCCTCTTTACCTGCTTTGAAGTCTTTCAGGTCACATTTAATTACAGTCTAAGAAAGCACTGGCACATGTGTTTTTTTGTTTTTTTTTAATAGACAATACCTGAAATCCCACCAAAGCCTGGAGAACTCAAAACGGAGCTTTTGGGACTGAAAGAGAGACAACACAAACCTCAAACTTCTCAGCAGTAGAAACCTCAAAATACAACTCTGCCAAGGACTCTGTGAATAATAAGTCTTAAATATATATTTTTAAAATTTAGTGAGTCAAACTACTTGCACTTAAGCACCTACTACAATGCTAGCTACAGGTGGAGGTGCACAGGAGGTATTAACTGATGCATTGAGATTTATTTATGGTTTGACCAGTGTTTCTTGAAAACTGCCAAAGCGTTCTTAAATGTGGTTTGATAGCCATTTAGCTGTGGATATCACATGAGATAGAGTATTTGCAATGACTCCTGCTCTTATAATTCTTTTTTTTTTTATATATGCACTCCCATGTTTATTGCAGTATTAGCCAAAGTACAAAAACAACCCCAAATCCCCATCAACAGATGAATGGATAAGAAAGATGTTGTACATAGATATTCAGCCAAATATTCAGCCATGATAAAGGAGAATATCCTGCCATTTGCAGCAACAGGGATGGACCTTGAGCACATTATGCTAAATGTCATGAGTCAAATAGAAAGACAAGTATTGTTATGATATAACTTATGTATGGAATCTAAAAAAGTCATACCTATTAAAAAAAACAAAACAGCCCTGACTGGTTTGGCTGCCCTGACTGGTTTGGCTCAGCGGATAGAGCGTCGGCCTGCGGACTGAAGGGTCCCAGGTTCGATTCCCGTCAAGGGCATGTACCTTGGTTGCGGGCACATCCCCAGTGGGGGTTGTGCAGGAGGCAGCTGATTGTTTCTCTCTCATCGATGTTTCTGACTCTCTATCGCTCTCCCTTCCTCTCTGTAAAAAATCAATAAAATATATTTAAAAAAAACAAAAACACCTAATGGAGAGTAAAATGGTGGTTAGCAGGTCTGAGTGGGGAGTGGGGATAAGAGTGATAGTATTTAAGGGTACAAACTTGTGACAAGTAGTAAATAAGCCACAGTGATCTAAAGCACAGTATAATGAATCTAAACCAGTGATTTTCAGCCTGTATGATGCAAGAATTTTTAAAAACATGCAATACCTGACTATTTAGTCAGGGGCACGGACCTCTTTTCCCTTAGATTGTCAAATAAAAAAATGACAACAGCCAACACAACAGTAGCCACCTGGTGTGAATGAATCAAAATTATATCTATTTTTTAAAAATATTTTTTATTTGAGAGGAAGGAATAGGGAGAGATAGAAACATCAATGATGAGAGAGAATCATTGATCAGCCGCCTCCTGCACACCCCCAGTGGGGACCAAGTCCGCAGCCTGGGCATGTGGCCTGACTGGGAATTGAACCATGACCTCCTGGTTCATAGGTCGACACTCAACCTGTGAGCCACACTGGCTGGGCATATTTATTTTTTTGTCAGATTGGCAAAAAGTATGATATGTTTTTTGGTGTGCCACACAATTTTTTTATTAGATGAAAAAAGGTTAAAAATTGCTGATCTAGACAATAATATTGTATTATAATTATGTAATGTGATAAATATTGCTACAATGGCAACCATGTTACAGTATATAAATGTATCAAAGTAACACTTATACAATGTTACATGTCAAATTTAATTTTAAAAAAAGAAATTTCAAACTAGTAAAGGTCACACTGCTACATAATTTTCAGTCAATGTTGACAATTAACTACTAGAGAAAGTAGTCATTATAGGGACCCCCTTGTAGAGTTCTCTTGATAGAAGGTTTAAGATGAAACACTAGAATTCAACAGGAGAATATATCTCTCTGCCCCTAGACAAGATTAACCCTGTGTTGCTGGACTTGAATTCTGAAAAGATCCTGAGGAGTCTGCTCCAGGAACATGCCCTCATGCTCCACAGGGTTTGAAAATATACTAATTCCCCATCACCACAATGGGTCCTTTTATGAAGTTAGTTCTAAATTAAATTACAACAGCCTTAACACACCTTCACACAGCCATGTGGTTTGTGATTCAATAGTATACATAGACCTCCATGTGAAATCTCTGGAAACTGAAGTAGTTATTCATGTAATTGTACAGCTTTATAAAGAAAATTAACAAAGGCAAATGACTTAGAGCTAGAAATTCTCAAGTATCTTAGGATCTACCAATTTTAATATCTGCTGAATAGGGCAGGCTGAAGTGGGTAGCTAAATTGTCTCCTAGTTTCCCTTTCCCTCCTTAGTAGCTGAATCAATGGGTGTCTTTATAAACCAAGTTATGTTGCGTCAGTAAGATTGTTTCCCAGGACTACATGTGAAACCAGTCATCTCTGTACTAGTCTTCTCTGTCCTGGCTGTAATTTTACAAAACATCACCATATTTACATTTTAATTCACTAGCATCTTAGGGAACATATTTCACTACAAATAAAAAGCAGGTCTCTATCTAAGGAGGGTATGGGGGGACAAATGGTGATGGACAGAGACTTGACTTGGGTGGTGAACACACGATACAGTGTACAGATGATGTGCTATAGAATTGTGCACCTGAAATCTGTATAATTTTGTTAACCAGTGTCACCCCACTAAATTTAATTTTTAAAAAAGTTAAACATCTAGAAGAAAATACAAGCATTCTAATCATAAAGCAGTGTAATAATGCAATGGATGCCTTTCTGGCTGGAAATAACAACAAAACATTTAAAATGATGACCAAATGGATGCCAAATATACTCTTAAATGATACTGACGTACAAAGTTTCAATCCATTCGGAGAGCTTCTGGGTTGGTGAACAGGTGGAGATGCTGGGAGAGTGGAGCTCTGGGTGAGGGCATGGAAGCTCCACACCCTTTGCCCATTCCTTGCCCTGTGCATCTCTTCCATCTGGCTGTTCCTGTATTCAGCTGTTTATGTAAGAACATCCAAACCTGCCTCTCTCCTTCCTGCACATCCACTCCCTTAATCATTAAACCCTCAGGACAGTTAGGTTCTGGTCAGCATCAGTCTTAGGAACAAAGCCTTGGGTCTTTTTTTTTATATATATATTTTTATTGATTTCAGAGAGGAAGCAAGAGAGCGAGAGAGAATCATCAATGATGAGAGAGAAACATTGATTGGCTGCCTCCTGCACATCCCCTACTGGGGGGTATCAAGCCCGCAACCCAGGCATGTGCCCTTGGCCAGAATCAAACCTGGGACCCTTTAGTCTACAGGCCGACGCTCTATCCACTGAGCCAAACTGGCTAGGGCAAGCCTTGGGTCTTAACCTGACCATTTTTATTTTCTCTTGGGGCGGGGGTATTTTTTGCAACTTCCTCAAACCTTTAGAAAGGTCATATTTGCTTTTTTGTTCAGCAATTCTAATCTGACATCAGGTAGCTATAATAATAGCATTTCTCTTAATTTGGGTGAAACCAGCTGTGAGTTTAGAAGTTGTCTGTATATTTCAAATGACTCTGTAATGCTCTCCAGTTAACAATGAATCAACAGAAGTTTAAGAATTAACATTAAAATGTCCATACTGCCTATAACAATCTACAAACTCAATGCAATTCCTATCAAGATACCAATGATGTTTTTCACAGAACTAGAATATTCCAAAAATTTACATGGAATCACAAAAGACGCTGAATAGCCACAATAATCTTGAGAAAGAAGAACAAAGTTAGAGGAATCATGCTACCTGATATCAAACTATATTACAAAGCTATAGTAATCAAAACAGCATGGTACTGGCATAAAAACAGATATAAATGGAACAGAATAGAGAGCCCAGAAACAAATCCTGTATGGTCAATTAATATTTGACAAAAGAGGCAAGAACACACAATGGGGTAAAAGCAGTCTATTTAATAAATGGTATTGGGAAAATTGGACAGATATGTGCAAAAAAAGGAAACTAGACCACCTTTTTAGACACCACATGCAAGAATAAACTCAAAATGGATTAAAGACTTAAATGTAAAACTTGTAAACATAAAAATCCTAGAAGCAAACATAGGCAGTAAAATCTCAGACATTTCTCGGCAATATTTTTTCTGATATATCTCCTTGGGCAAGGAAAACAAAAGAAAAAGTAAATAAATTTTTACACAGCAAAGGAAACCAACAAAATAGATAATCCACTGAATGGGAGAACTATTTGCCAATGATACATCTGATAAGGGATTAATTTCCAAAATACATAAAGTACTAATACAACTCAACAAAGGAAGACAATGCAATTAAACGATGGGCAGAGGACCTGAACAGACATTTCTCCAAAAAGCACACACAAATGGCCAAGAGACATGAAAGAATGCTCAATGTCACTAATCAGGGAGATGCAAATTAAAACGAGGTATCACCTGTCGCCTATCACAATGGCTATCATCAATAAATCAACAAACAACCAGTGTTGGCGAAGATGTGGAGAAAAGAGAACCCTCATGTACTGTTAGTGGGAATGTGGACTGGTGTAGACACTGGAAAGCAGTAGTTAGCTCAAAAAATTAAAAATGGAACTGCTTCATGACCCCACTCCACTTCTGTGAATATACCCAAGAAACCGGAAACACTAATTAGAAAAAGTATATGCACCCCTATATTCATTGCAATGTCATTTACAATAGCCAAGATTTGGAAGCAGCCCAAGTGCCCATCAGATGAGTGGATAAGCTGTGGTATACACAATGGAATACTACTTGGCTATAAAAAAGTACTAGTAGGAAATTTTACCTTTTGGGTCAGCATGGATGGCCCTAGAGGCTATGATGCTAAGTGAAACAAGCCCGTCAGAGAAAGACAAATACCATATGACTTCACTTATTTGTGGAATCTAATGAACAAAATAGAAACATACTCATACAGAAAACAGACCGCCAACTGTCAGACTGAAGGGGGTTTGAGAGCTTGGTGAAAAAGGTGAAGGGATTAAGCAGACACAGACAACAGGTATACTTGAAACCTAATTTGTTACCCCAATACATTCAATAAACTTTAAAAAATAAAGTGCTGTTAATTAAGTTGAAATATTTAAAGTGTGAACTTCTTTTGGTATTGTATACATACATAAAAAAATTCTAACAATTGTGACTTGAACTGTCACAATTTCTTTACCTCCAAATTTAGATTTATAGGGAAATTAGTACCGTCTCTTATACCTTTCTCCATTTCCATGAGTACTCATGTTACCATGGTACATAGTACATATGTCAATGCTATCACTTAACTATATCCCAGCCTTTATTGGGATTTGTTTTAATCTAGTTGCATTTAGTTGCCCTGTCTCCTTAAATTTGTGGCTATTTCTTTACTTGGTTTTAACCTTAAAAAATGTTTTTACTGATTTCAGAGAGAGGGAGAGGGAGAAATATCAATGTTGAGAATCATAGATTGGCGGCCTCCTGCATGCCCCCTACTGGGCATCGAGGCCACAACTGGTCCATGTGCCCTGCCCGGAAATGGAACCTTGATCTCCCAGTTCTTAGGTCAATGATCAACCACTGAGCCACACCAGCTGGGCTAACCTTCAAACTTTTGAAGAGTACCGTTCACATATTCTAGGTTTGTCTAATGTTTTTCTCATTAGGCTAAGGCTATTGATTTTTTGAAATACCAGAGGTGAAATGTCCTTCCTATCACATCCTGTAAGAGGATACATGACATCACTGGTGATACCAACCTTGATCACTTGGTTAAGGTAGCGGCTGCCAAGTTTCTATGCTATGAAGTCACTATTGTCCCCTTTCCATACTCTGTTCTTTAGAAGACAGTCACAAAGCCCAGCCCACACTCAAAAAGAGGATTATCTTTTCTAACTATAAATGATTAACATTTTTTTAAATTAAAAAGGCAAGACACTGAATATTTGGGATCTTTTTTATTTTTATACACATGACAAGATTTTACACCAAGAATAGTCAGTTAAATAGTACAAATTTACATTCATGAGGAATGTTAAAAAAAAAAAAAATTCAACTAAAAAACCCTCTTTCGGTGACCCACGATTCCAACATTTTACAGTGCAGGGGAGAAGGGAGCTGGGGGAAGCATCCAAAAGTCTCTCCAAAAAGAAATGACTTAAATTTCACATTCCCTCTCCACACAGGATCCAAATGGTGAGAGTGTAATTTACAATTCATCTTTTTCAGCTGTAGATTTCTGTGAAAACAAAAATCAGAAGACATTAAAAGCTAGCAGAAATAAAATCCTTAGCTCAAAAGTTTCATATGTGGAAAAAACAATGAATGGGCCAAGCCTATTTCCATTATTTCAGCTGTAGACTAAAACTCACCCTGCTAATCTGCAAAAAATTTTAGATAATTTAGAACCCACCAAAGGTCAATGGCCCCTGAACACAATAAAAATTTAAAACACCCTAATGTTACCATATAGTAAGGGAGAGGAAATGGCCAAGAGTATAGAAGCATTGTGGGTTACGGAAAAATCTGTTTAAAAACATCTCAAGAATGGATGACTAAAGGAATAAAAGAAGTGAGAGACCAAAATATACACTTTAAAGAAAAAAAAATGATTTGCTCCAGCTTTTGAATTTGATATGAGATGCCTATTTGGGGGCAGATCTCTGTAAGCCTGACTTCTTTATATTACACAGTCCTAACTTTGCCAGAAATAAGAATGCAAGTCCCATTCTTGATTGGCTCTACCTCTGCTGTTTCGTCGTCTTCATCTGTTCCGGCATCCATGTCTTCGTCTTCGTCTTGCTCTGTGTCTTCTGTGGCATCCTCTGTTGTTTCTTCAGGTTCTTCTTCGGGTTCTTCTTCGACCTAAGGGCAACATTTATGAGCCCATTAATGGATCTATTTTCACTTAGCTCATTTAAATGTATAAGATCATAATTAATTTCACAACCCTCTAATTAGAGTTAACATCCATCCTAACAAACTGAGATAAGACCAAAAAAAGGGTATAAAAAGAGAATCTGTTTAATTTTTAGCATAGTGCGTGACACTCGGGATTCAAACACTTAATTATTTCTAAAAGGTAGAAATTAGCCCTGGCTGGCTTGGCTCCGTGGGTAGAGCGTCGGCCTGAGAAGTGAAGGGTCCTGGGTTCGTTTCCAGTCAAGGGCACATCCCCAGGTTATGGGGCTTCGATTCCCAGTGGGGGACTTGTGGGAGGCAGCCAACCCATGATTCTCCAACATCATGGATGTTTCTATCTCTCCCTCTACCTTTCTCTCTGAAATCAATAAAAATATATCTTTTTTTTTAAAAAAAAAGTAGAAATTAGTCCAACTTCTGAGCTGTATCACTTAATCCTGGGAAGCCTATTCTTAAAGAAAAATGAAGCCTATGTGGGAAGGTTGGGAATACAAACCTTTGCATCAAGGTCAATGTTTAAACTGAGACGAAGCATTCTTTCTATTCTATCTCCATATGCTTTAGTGTCTGGTAAAAGATATCCTGACCTCAGTGTTGCTGTTTCAAATAAAACCACGGCAAGATCCGAAACTGTCTTGTCATCTTCGTCTTCCTGAAATGGGAGAAATCACACTTGATTAAAAGGTACAGAGTACAGGTGTACTGAAGATGGAGTATGGTTGTAGTGTGACTCACCTTAACTCGCCGAAGCATGTCTTTGATCAGTGGATGCCTGGGATTGATTTCAAATGTTTTCTTCTGGCTGGCATAATAACTGTTAAGGGATAAAAAAGGAACATTAACAGCCCAGCCGGCATAGCTCAGTGGTTGAGCATAGACCTATGAATCAGGAGGTCACAGCACCTGCCTAGGTTGTGGGCTCAATCCCTAGTGTGGGCTGTGCAGGAGGCAATCAATGATTCTCTCTCATCATTGATGTTTCTATCTATCTCTTCTTCTCCCTTCCTTTCTCTGAAAGCAATAAAAATATTTTTTAAAAAAAGAACATTAACAAATATCAGATTTTAGGTCCATACATTTCCTTTTTTCTATTTCATAATTACAGTGAACAGCTCTTGGAGAGATCAAGATATACTCTTACTGCTACATCACGCTTTATCTTTTAAAGGGGGATGGACGTGCTTAGATGAAAGAGTTAAATAAAGAGAACTACTTTATTTACTAATGAATCCCAAGTGCCTAGAACACTGTTGAGTGGATGAACCGACTTAATGTCTTGTTCATCCCCACTTAATTCATTCTCACTACCTTAACTGCAGCTCTGGTTTCCACAGAGTTCTGAGTTGTCTAGGCAGACTCTGGGTGTGTGCAAATAACACAGTGTCCATGATGCCTTCACCAAACTGGTTCCATAAAAAATTATTCGCTTCTTTTATCTGAGCTCAGTTCCCAATTCTGAACAAACCTCACAAACTCTAGCATTTTACTGTCAGTGGTGACTGTCCTCTCTCCTATAGCTGCATGCTGAGGACAGGGAGGAACTACATCTGTCCCTGTGGTGGTATACCCAGGATCTGTGCTGGGCTAGAAGATTATGACTTGATTTGTCATCCCGACTAGTCTGAATGGCACAAAGACAGCAGTAATATCTACTTTAGATCATCAATGCATAAACACAGTAGGTGCTCAAATGCCTGCAGAATGAAAGGCAACTTCCTGTTAATGAATGATTGAATGACTACTGTGGTATTGTAATGGGATAAGCAAAAACTTGTTCTCTTCACCTGACATTTATAATCTGGTCAGGGGACAAAACAAATAAGCAAGATAGCACCTTCACATTTTATTGTATAAATACGTATTGATGAATTGTGCTAATTATGAAATGTGTGTGCATGTGTGTATATACATATTTATTTTAGTAAATACATTTGTGAGAAGAATCCTTAAGCTAGGCCTTGGGGAAAAAAAAAAGTATGATGACTAGGAAGCAAATAAGAAAGAAGCTACTCCAAGCAGAATAAGAAAATAAAAGTAGGGAAAAAGCTATTTTCAAGGCCACTGCTGTGACAATAAAACCTAAGTTTGAAATATTTATTTCTTAAAAATAAAAGGTACTAAAGATCCACTTACCTCTGATACCTGGACCTTGAGTTCAAAATACTCGTTAACTCATGGGTCATATTTTTAGCTTTAATTTTGTGGGGCATAATATTTAGGTTAAAAAAAGACTTAACTCGTTTTTGAGAAACATAATTGTCATTGACCTCATCTGTAACTAAATCTAAAAATGTAAAAGAAGTCTAATTACCAAGTCAAACATACAGTCTAATGAAAAAACAAATAGTTTATGTGTGACAGATTAAGAAAACTTGCATTTGTATATAAAATACTATAAAATAAATCATGAGTCCAAGACCTTTTCTTTAGCAATCTAATGTAGGAAGAATCCCTTTGTAAACTTGTTTTCTACCTAACATATAGTGGACACTTATAACACATCAGTTTCTTAGACGATAATGCCAGCTTCAGTATGAAAGGCTGGACAAGAGCTAACACTGTGGCAGGAACTTTCCTTTCCCAAGGACACTTACTTTGTAGAGATGTCCTTGCCTGTTTGGTACGCTTGAGCTTTCATGATTCTCTCCATGTTGCCAGACCATCCGTACTGGCTGGCCACAAGAGCACATGGAGACTCTGTCAGACGCTGAGATACCACAGCCTTTTCAATCTGGGAATGAGAAACCGAAGTTAGATACATATAAATATCAATAGTTAAAGTCATTTGATAATTGCATTTCAACTCTTCAAGGATTCATCACTTAAGATCCTAAACATAGAGGCAGGCCATTAAAGTACATCTCATTCATATTTGTCGGAGACATTGTCATTTTATAATCTGAATTTTTCTGTCAGAAATACTTAAGCACCAACTTTAAAAATATAGAAAAAAAACCCCAGCACCTACATAAAGAATAACCACTATTATCATTTTAAATTCTTTGTAGTTCCTAAATTTTAAGCTTGTCTTCCCAATAATTTAACCACAATATTAAATGTTGTCTTGACAAGTTTTAATGGTTGCAAAGTAACCAGTTGCTAAGTGTAATCTGTTGGCAAAACAAATTTTTTAAAAATGCAAATACTAAAATTTTCACTCAAGAATACCTTGTCCTTGAGGGCTTTATCTTTCATCCAATTGAGCAGAGGCTCAAATTCTTTCTCAAGTGCTTCACGATTCTCCTTAGTTTTCTCACTTTCATCAAACTTCACTCCTTCCTTGGCAACATTCTGGAACCTCTTCCCATCAAATTCAGGAAGAGCCTGAATGCAGTATTCGTCCACCGGTTCTGTGAGATAAATCACTTCATAGCCCTTTTTCAGAAGTCTCTCAACAAATGGAGAAGATTCGGCCTACAAAATAAAGGAGATTTAAGTTTTCCAAATCTAGCCTTGATATGTTAACGTGTTCATCCCAATAGCTATGTTTATATATTACTAACACCCTCATTTACAGGTAGAGAATTAAAGAGGTGCAGAGAATACAGTGACTGACCAGACCTCATACCTGCTACAGTTCAAAATTACATGTAAGTTTTCCTTTTTGTTCTCAAACGCTGGCTATAACTTCCAGCTACAAACCACGATCCCTGACAGATGGCGTTCATCTCACCTCTTTTCTGCTGGACCCAGCCATGAAGTAGATTTTGTCCTGTTTCTCCTTCATTCTTTCCACATACTGGTCTAGACTAGTAATGTCACTTGGATGATGAGAAGACTGGAATCTAAGAAGTTTAGCAAGACGTGTTCGATTTGAGTGGTCTTCAATCACACCAAGCTTGATGTTGGTACCAAATTCTTTCCAAAAAGTATCATTGTATTTCTCATCAGCAATCTTTTTGATCATGTCCAGAGTTTTACGGACAAGCTTCTTTCTAATCACCTAAACAAAATTAAAGAATAACTGACTAGAGAACTTCATCTCAATACAAGATGTAAAGTAGCAGGCAAAAGATACAGAGGCAGGGTGCTGTCCTTGCCGTTTATCAAGAGGCAGGGTATGATGAGCACCTCTATGCTGGACTAACCAGAAACTAAGCTGTCAGTGGAAATAGTCACAAGACTGCTTTAATGTTTATATTCTATCTTTAGGTAGAGGGAGGGTGTGCGTGTGTGTATATACATATATGTGTTCACTATGTAATTCTTTGGACTTTTCTATATGTTTGAAGTTTTTTTAATTGCATAATGGGGAAAAATAGTAAGATTCTCAGGATCTGAGAATTCCAGAATGAAATTAAATTCACCTGAACAACCAAAGACTAGTTTCAAAATCTGGTAACTCTATTAATGGAAATTGTCCTTTGTGGCCCAAAGAGCAGAGCAGCCAGTCTCTTCCCAGAGGTACTCACCTTAAGCAGTTTATGTTGCTGAAGAGTCTCACGGGAAACGTTCAAGGGGAGATCATCTGAATCCACCTACATATGGTAAAAGAAAGTTCACTGAGCAATAAAAACACTGGAAAAAGATAAACCAAACAAGAACAAAAAAAATCCCTTCTCTCAATCTTCAGATACTTACAACACCTTTGACAAAATTAAGGTACTTGGGCATCATATCATGGAAGTCGTCAGTGATGAACACTCGGCGCACATACAGCTAAGCAGAGACGATAAAAAGATTACTTTTGGGAAATTGTACTTTTAAATTTAAAATTCTGTTTACATTACTTAAAAACCCACCTTAATGTAATCACTCTTCTTAGATCCATATTCGTCAAACAGACCACGTGGAGCAGAAGTAGGTACGAATAAAATTGACTTGAAGGTAACTTCCCCTTCAGCAGTGAAATGGATATAAGCCATGGGGTCATCACTTTCCTATGGAAATTTGGTACTTCATTATGCAAGAGGCATAAAAAACGGTGGTACAAAGGCTAAGTAATTTATTATGCGGTACAGTCCAGTTTAGCACTTAATAATAAAGTTCCTGCCTGGCTGGGGTGGCTCAGTGGTTGATCATCAACTTATGAACCAGGAAGTCACAGTTCAATTCCCAGTCAGAACCCCAGTAGGGGGCATGCAGAAGGCAGCCGATCAATGATTCTCTCATCACTGATGTTTCTGTCTCTCCCTCTCCCTTCCTCTCTGAAATCAATAAAAATATATAGTAAAAAAAAAAAGTCCCCTTACCAAAAGGGTGGGGAGGGCCTGGAGGGAAAAAGAAGCAACTAAGATGACATGGTTGTTTCGATGGTGAACTGTCAATAACATTATTCCTAAACTCAGGAAGGTTGCACTTACTTGTGTGAGAGAACAGGATGGAAAACCACCATCCTGCCTAAATGGCAAAATCATACAACAATTCATGAGTGTACTGGCCAACCACAGAAAGTACTCAGGCACAGATTTTTCCCAGGGAATTTGGCTATAGCAGTAGATATAAAGAGGTATATAAATAGCTATAAAGTGTAAAGACAGAAATGCTCTAGATTGCATTATCCATTACTGTACCCACATGTGGCTATTCCAAATTGAGATGTGATTAATGATAAGTGTAAAATATACAGATTTTGAAGACACAGTACAAGAAAATCCCGAAAAGTAAATTATAATTTTTTATATTGTACATGTTGAAATAATACAATATTGGGTATGTTGGGTTAAATAAAATATATTAACAATTAACTTCACTTGTTTAAACTTAAAAAAAAAATGTGGCTTCTAAAAATATCCTATATAATAAAAGGCTAATATGCAAATCGACCGAATGGTGGAATGACCAGTCACTATGATGCACACTGACCATCAGGGGACAGACATTCAACACAGGAGCTGCCCCCTGGTGGTCAGTGAGCTCCCACAGGGGGAGCGCCACTCAGCCAGAAGCCGGGCAGTTGCAGGAGCCTCTCCCGCCTCCACGGCAGCACTAAGGATGTCCAACTGACATCCCCCAAGGCTCCCTAACTGTGAGAGGGCACAGGCCGGGCTGAGGGGGACCTCCCCCAGAGTGCACGAATTTTGTGCACCAGGCCTCTAGTTTAAGATAATAGTATTGGCTTACATTATATTTCTAATACACAATTGCCCTAGATGAAGTACCTTTATATACACTAGAACTTTACAGAACCAAGGGAAAGTTTTTAGAGTTTTTAAGGGATGGTTGGATGTTAATGTTAAGGAAAACAAAGAAGGTTAAGTAACAAATCAATAAATGGAGTAAAGAGTAAAGGACAATACAATCATAGAATATTAAGTATTAAGTATTCTATCTAGCTTTGCTAAATAAGTGCATTAAACTATTCTATTTTGTACAAAATGTGGTCTGGGAAAACATTAACTTGGAACAGTCTTAATCGCTGCTAGTTTTGGATTAAGAGTTACAAGAAGGGATTAGTAAAAGAAAAAACAGAGTTAGTAATTATTCCTGCCTAGGCATGTGATGACCTCACAGTAATTATTTGATGTTGTGAACAAGCTCTTTAAAGAATTAGTTAAAAGCCACTCAATAACACAACTTTGTTTTATGGGTTCTATAGTAGAAACCAAACACGTACTCATGGAGGTAGGTATATTTTTTTTCTATAACACAGACCTCTTGGCAACCTGGTGAAGCCTACAGACTTCTTCTCAGAGTAATTTTTTTAATGCATAATATAAAATACACAGGATTAAAAAGGAAATCAATTGTCAAGTAGTTATAAATTATTTTAAACTTATTTTGGAATTTAGTACCTTTTTAATCACATTTTTCTAAATATTTACCTTTGAAAATGATTTGTAGAAAGCTTTATATTCATCCTCTTCTACTTCTTTTGATGGTCTCTGCCATATTGGTTTGATATCATTCATAAGTTCCCAATCCCAGACAGTTTTTTCAACCTGAAGTTAACAGTATTTAATTAGTCTCTCCCAGCAGTTACACTAGTGGAAACCATAGCTTTAGGACATTTCAAAAGAGAACATGGAAGGAACAAAGGATACCTCTAATCTGGTATGGTTCCTGCCAATTATATAAAAAATTAAAATAAAAAAGCGTTTCTCAACCAAGATTGATATTTAATATAAAAAGACAACTGGTTATCATTATAATTAAAAAGCCAATTTCTTCATTATTTTTAGCTAAAATGTTATTTCTTATAAATGTTTTGAGACTAGAAGAATATACATATTATATATTTCCTGACTTATAGAAATCCAACATCTTAAAATAAATATTCCTCAAAACCCACAACTTCTACCTACTCTGCTTCCTGAGTAGGCCAGAGAACTACTTTCATAAAACATGACAAAAGAAGATGCAGAACGCTTTTTAAAGATTTTAAAATTCAAAACGTGTAAGCCACCAGTCCTGAGCAATATATAGAAGTCAGGAAACTCTTATAAAAATGAGCTGTTTGGCACTTACAAATTTCTAGAAGGAGAAACATAGGTGCAGACACACATACACAGGCACACACTTGTGATTTTTTGTAAGATGGACTTAGCATTTGGAAACAACCTTTGAAAACTGAAGCTTGCCTCAAATGAGTGCATACTTAGGTTTCCTAATATATCCTGAACAATATTTTAAGGAGGGACATAAACCAGACTTACTTTTTTAGTTTTCGGTTTCTTTTCTTCTTCTTCTTCTTCTACTGCAGCTTCATCATCAGATTCTTTTTCTTCTTTTGCTGTTTCTTCTTCTTCTTCCATGGGTTCCTCAACAGTTTCCGTCTGTTGAAGTAGAAAGTAGAATTATGGTTAAACTCACTTCTTTAAAGATTCGGATTTCATCTGTAGAATATAAAACAAAAGGACAACTCAAAAAAATAGGTCTTCTGTGAGGAAACCCAAATACCTGAACTGGAGAAAACCACATTTAGCTTTCTTTAAATATTAAATACTAGAGGCCCGAGGCACAAATTCGTGCAAGAGTAACCTTCCTTCCCCCGGCTGCCGGCACCAGCTTCCTTCTGGCACCTGGGCTTCCCTCTAGCACCCAGGACCCAGCTTCCCTTGCAGTCCCGGCTTCGTCTGGAAGGACGTCCGGTCTAATTAGCATATTACACTTTTATTATTACAGATTTTAAAATGCGCAAAGGTGATACATATAAATTTTTAGCAATATAGATTTACCTTGCTGCTCCATACATAAATAGGAAAGTTTATGAACTGTGAGTACTTTTTGACGAGATTTTTAATTGTATCCAATTCAAGGTAATCAGATGCTTCTTCTTTTAAAACAAGGCTGCAAGGGAAAAAAGACATTTATAGGCACATCCATGGTTTAAAAGAGTTGATTATAAATTTGCCTTCTTGACAATGCTAATAGCTAGTAGTTTTGTTTAATCCAAGATATCCTCTCTATTAAGAAAATATTAAGAACTTTCATCACCAATAAGGGTTTGTGAGCAAATACACCAAATATGGATGATAAAAAAAAAACCTTCCTTGCAATCCCAAGTGGAGAATAACCTTAGTTCCAAGTAGAAAATGAAAATGTTCCCAACCTTCTAAATATATTGGTTTTTTTTCATTTGAAAAACTGAAATCTTAAGATAGCTCAAGGCGAGAAAACATTCTAGAGAAAAGTGGAATTATATGCACTCTAAAAGTTAGTCTAGAAATCAAATGATTATTATAGATAGCAAAACCCTAATAGAAATGTTCCTTTAAAAAACTAGAAAATTAATCTGAATTATTGTTATATCTGCACCATCCAAAACAGTAGCTATCAGTCAAATGTAAGTATTCAAATAAAATTTGAAGTTGGTCTTCAGTTGCACTGCCACATTTCAAGTACTTAGTAATTCGCATGTGGGCAGAAAATATTTCCACCAGAGTTCTACTGGACACACTGGCTTAGCTAACTCCAATACAGAAAATTGTATTGGCACTTACTGCCCCCTCTACAAACCCTTCCCTCCATCCACCAAAAATAACAAATCACAACATATTCTGAAACACAGCAGATAGCCCATATCTTGATGTTCGTGCTCCCAATAAAAATGAAGTGACAAAGTCTCTGGTCTCAGAGCAGAGTATCTTAGAGCTGCTGAGTTGGGGAAAGAGTTCAATTTTGGATGCAAGAGGAAGCTGATAGTTTGACATCTTAGTGATATTTAAATGGCAATTAGATATATGAACAGACCATTAGTGAGATCTTGACAGGAGTCAACAAACTGTATGGCTGGCACCCACATAAGAAATTTTATTGGGCCCTAGCTGGTTTGGCTCAGTGGATAGAGCATTGGCCTGCAGAATGAAGGGTCCCAGGTTCAATTCCAGTCAACAGCACATGCCTGGATTTCAGGCTCAATCCCGTGTGGGGTGTGCAGGAGGCAGCCAGTTAATGATTCCCGCTCATCATTGATGGTTCTATCTCTCCCTCTCCCTTCCTCTCTGAAATCAATAAAAATAAAAATACTCCAATTCTCTTTAAAAAAAAAAAAAAAAGAAATTTTATTGGGACACAACTTCATCATATGTTGTCCATGGTTGCTGTTGAGACATGTGACAAATCCTATGATTGCAAGGTTAAATTACCTACTAGCTGGCCCTTTAAGAATTAAATGAGGAACACAAGGATAATGAGAAAAGGGCTCAAACTTAACTTTTAAAGAAAGAGAACATCAATATTTAAGAAATGGGCAAAGGAAATATAAAAAGATTTGTAGGGTCATGGAAGCTAGGTAAGTGGACAGTCTTAAGTGTGTAGCAGAAAGCCAGTTCTATAGACTACACCACAGAAAAACTAAGAAAAAAAGACAATCTATTGCTGAGAGCAATGTCATTTAAAAAATCCCTAAATCCCCTGGATTTAGCAACAAGGATTACTGGTATATTACTTCAAGTACTGAAATGCATGACAAAAGGTGAAGTAGCAGCAAAGGCAAGTGTACTTTTTTCTTTTTATAAATTATGTTTTTTTCCCTTTAATTTTTTAAAAATAATTTTCTATTTATTTTTATTGATTTCAGAGAAAGAGGGAGAGATAGAAACATCAATGATGAGAGCGAATAATTGATCAGCTGCTTCCTGCATGCCCCCCACTGGGGATCAAGCCGGCAACCTGGGCATGTGCCCTTGACCAGAATCAAACCTGGGACCCTTCAGTCCGCAGGCTGACCTCTATCCACTGAGCCAAACGGGCTAGGGCCAAGTGTACTTCTTTAAGCTCAACTGTGGAGGGGAGAGAAATAGTGTGCCCAAAAGAGGAGGGCACCACCTGCCTTCGTCCTACCCCAGAGACCAGGACATGCTCACACTTTGATGGGAAAGAGGGAGGTGTGTGGGAAAGGCTGACTTTAAAAGATGGGGTAGGAATGAATTTATGCTCGTCTCCAAGGAGGTAAGATGAGAGATCACAGTGGAGACTAGCTTTAGGAAAAAAATGTAGAATACCATTCTCATTGTAGTAGGAAGAACAGTAGCAATCATATTTCATGATCTCATTTAGTCCTCACAAAATTTCTCATCAGGGTACAGCAGAAGCTAATTTAAAGGGATGAACAGAGATGAAGTCCTGGATATAGGGCAGGATCTTGACCTTGTCACTTCCTGGACTTCACTCTCCATTTTCCTTTGGCCACTCTAGACTTTCAGTTCCTCAAATAGGCTTGTTTCTGAAACGTTAAACGTGCTGTGCTTGCTGCCTGGAATATTTGAACTTATCACTATTTCAGAAAGGCCTTCTGGTAAGGGCGGTGTCCCTTAGCTTCTTTTCTAGCATTTGCCACTCTGAAATGACTTCATGTTTTCCCCCACTTACTAGAATGAGCCTTGTGAGAGCAGAGACCACACCGGTCTTATTCTCTACGATAGCCTTAAATCCTAGAAGGTAATAGGCATTCAAATGAGTATCTGTTGAGTGAATGGTGGGGTAGGAAGACTTAAAGGAAAAGGCAATTTTGCCCAGGGAAAGCAGAACCTGTTGTAAGGTTTCACTTACTTAACAAGCATCCATGGGACTTGCATAAAACGGCTCTGATTACCTCATTCATACAAATATTTACCTGTCAAGTGTTGGGTTCTGGGAACAGAGCAGTCAACAAAATATTTGCTTTCATAAAGCTTACATCTAGGCAATCTTGCCTCTCTCTCAGCACTCGAAGACATCAGCATCTCTTGGGACATCGTTTTCTAGCTCTTTCTAGTTCAGAGATGTGATTACCTACACTCTAACACCTAATGAGAGAGGGCTCTGGAGTATGACTATTAGTGATGCCTCCTAATGAGACTAGGAGGTATCAATGTTAATAACAAAGGCCGGGGAAGGTAAATTGGGACGAATAAATTAGTAAAAGTACTGAAATGCAGTCCTCTAATTAGCCTTCATTAAAAGAACATCTGTGGCCATGAAGACAGGAAATGTTACCTTTTGGGATGAAGAAAACTGGTCAAAATGATACAATATATGCTTTTTTCCTACTTGAATATTTAATGTTAAGGAAATTTAAAACTGAATTAAGGGAAAAAAAGTGAGACTTCAGGCACATAACATGTGAGAAATATTTCCTCTATTCTAGAAACTTGCAGGACTGGGTAAGTCTACTGACCTTTAGAGAAAAAGCTGCCCTGTCCACTTCACTGTGATGTAACCAAGTGATACTGGGCGTAAGACCTGCCTCATCTACACTAACAATACTTATTGGCTTAAAATGAATTCAAATTCAATCATTTCTAATTATCCTCAAATGAGACTACAACCCAGTTACCACAGATCTTAAATATTTTAATGGTCACCCAAGGAGTCTCCTCTCATCCAGTCCTGCCATCCTTCAGAAAACTTGAATCCTGTGAACACGCTGTTCCTCCACCCCTTTATCCATGATGCTCCACAGACTGAGTCTAAGTCTTGCTTCCCTGAAAACCTGGACCAAGCCACTGCTCTGAGGCCTCATCTGCCTTCGCCCCTGGAAGAGCTAACCCTTCCTACTTATGTCCTATACGTACAGCAGCCATTATAGCTCTGTTAGGTCCTCAGACATTTCTTCAAGTGATGAGAACAATTCAATTTCCTCATTTTATAGGCAAGGAAATTATTGGCCCAGAATAAGCCATTTGCCTAGAGAGCCTGAACTGGAGAGTCAAGATCCTCATTAGGACTATCAATTATTATTATTAGGAATTAGTAACACTCACGTAATTGTCGTTCCCCGGCCTAGAGTGTTTCCTCTTGGGTCAGCAATTACAGAAAATTCATTGGAGTCAGATTCCCAGATGTGCTGGGTATCGTTGTTGTGTTTCGATGTGACAATAACCTTATCTGCCACAAGGAAGGCAGAATAGAAACCGACACCAAACTGGCCAATCAATTCAGAAGTTGACTGGCCATCTTCTTGTGCCTCAGTCATTTTGTTTAAAAACTCGCTTGTCCCAGATTTGGCTATGGTACCAAGGTTTTTAACCAACTCTTCCCTGGTCATTCCTACGCCAGTGTCTGTGACATGTAGCAGGTTCTTCTCCTTGTCACACTAAAGACAAAAACAAGATAATTGTATTTGCTTAGTACTCATGGTATGACAAGTAAATACTGAGCTATTCCCGAAAAACTCTCAGCTTTGGGCAACATCAACTCCAATACAGAAAACTAAATTGAGATATTTTCCTCCATACTCTTTTATGGGCTTTTCAGAAAATGTACATATTAAGTATAGCATCTTTCTTTATAGAGAATAATTTTAAGTTTAGTGTGTTTAAGAAAATATCAATATAAAGAGGGCAGAGACTGATCTAATTGTCAAAGGGCAGAGAGACTAAACAAAAGTTATTTTTGAAGAAAATATTCAAGAATAATAAAATTTTTTGTTTTGCCTATTTCTTTGGTAGAAAATAAAAATCTAAAACTTGAATGATTTCTGGGTTTAGAATCTGGTGATCAATGTTTTTATTGAATATTCCCAACTCTCTGCCTTCTAAGAACATAATAGGAATATGCTTCCTCTATTTATGGCTGGGTAAGGCCAGATGACTAGTTCTGGCCAGTAAGTTGCAACTAAAAGTGTGGCTTTCAGTGTGGAGCCTTTAATTGATGTTAAGACCCTCCAAGCTTTTACACCATGGCAACCAGCTACACTCCAGATGGCTGCTCTATCAGCCTATGTCAGGGAGTGAAAATGATATAAAGCAAAGGCCACAAGGCAGCCTGTGACTGATTTAAGCCAGAGGGTAGCAAACTTTTTTTGTAAAAGGGCCAGAGAGTAAATATTTTAGGCTTTATGGGCCATATGATCTCTGTCACAACTACTACTGAACTCTATCATGCAGCACAAAGCAGTCACGGATAATATACAAGCAGGCGTGGAAATGTTCGGATAAAACTTTATTTATAAAAATAGGCAGCAGGTTGGACTTGGCCCAAAGGCCATATTTTGCTGACCCCTGACTTAATTCCCTATTTGTTACTGCAGCATAACCTAGTCTATCTTGACCGATTATGGATTCTCTGTCACCAAGGTTTCTTTTTATTTTAGAAGAAAATTGTTTTAAGCTTACCTTAATTTTTACTGTTAGTTCCTCATTTCCAGAAAGAGCATTTTCATCTGTCAGTGATATTAGCCTTATCTTATCTAAAGCATCAGAAGCATTTGAAATCAGTTCTCTCAGGAAAATCTAAATGGAGGCAAGATTTAATACAGTTAGATTAGTCTCAAGATACAGAAGACATTAGATTTAATGTCAAATTCATTTTATTTCTCCTCTGTACTCTAAAAAAGCACTTTATATAAAGAGGTGGCTTTACTCTCTTGGTAAAAGGAGGTACTGCTCTTTACACTAAAGACTGTAGCAACAAGAAGGGATATCTGAATATGTTAAGAGCAGTAACACCATTCTACTAGTGATCTTTAGGTATGAAATGCATGAAGCTTGGTTAGCAATGGTCCTTAACGACTCACAACTGTTTAGCAGGCCATGAACATATCTGAAGGGGAAAGGAAAAAGAAGGTAAAATGCCTAACAACCTCCCATCCCCCATAATACCCCACCCCTACCCCCACACAATGTATCTAGTAGCAATTCTTGTATATACACTACAGGGAATTGACATCTTACTACTTATTTGGAATCACTAAGTACATTTACTATGGAAGTAAACAAGTGTGCTACCATACAGAGAAAAATAATTATCCTAGCCACGTATTGCTTACCTCCTTATTTTTATACAATGAATTGATGATAAGTTTCATCATTCTGTTTACTTCTGCTTGGAAGGCAAACTTTTCTGATTTCTCTCTAAGTTCTCTTATTTGGGATGCATTTAATCCATCCAACTGAATAGCTTCTTCTTCTCTAAAAAGTAAATTTGACAGGCAAGTAAGCATTGCTTAGTTCCCTCCAAAACTGTATGATCTGTGCTGAGAGCACAGGAGTCTCTTAAGATGGTCTCAAGGGTTAAAAGGGTAAATTGGCGATATTACTAATCTACCATCTCATTATTATTTTACCACAGTAGTAGGTTACCTTTAACACTGCATTGGAAATACTCAGTTCTTAAAAATGTCAGACAAATAAAACCAACTTTCCTCTACTAAAAAGCAGTCATACTCATTTATGTTCCCTCACATTTGGAACCGCCCCTTTGTCCAGGGAAGCTTTGGCTTCTACAGGTCTACAAAATTAAGTCCTAGGACACATTTCAAAACACGGTTCAACTGACAGAAATCCTCTTTTTAAAAGTACGAAGGACACCCTGAGGACAAAATCAACTAAACGTCTTTTCTAAATTCCTAAGGTTATAGTGCTAGTAGTCTGCAATATAGTTATCGAAATAATTTTCAAAGGCATTCATTCAAGTTGGACCATTCTTAGGGGCAGGTTAGGAGATACTCATGTGTGCACATGCTTGATACATCTTCTCTGAGCATTTTTTAGCTAATTAAATTTTGGAAATACAAACGAAGCCAGTTTTCCAGTGTTCAGAAGAGTTTATATATGTAGTTATAAATGAACACAAACCTCTGTACTACTTCATCATCTGTCCTTGAGCCTTCTCTACTTTTACCCAGATCCTCTTCTACTGTGCCATCCACATCGACTTCATCATCAGCTCGGACTGACCCTGAAGGAAGATTTAACACCAAAAATCTCTTAACACATCGATGCTTCATGTACTTCTCAAAGGGAAAATAAAAAGGGCAAGGATAGGGGTTGCAAAATTCAGTTGTTAAATACGGGAGATGGGGATGGGAGAATGGATCCACTGGTTTAAATATCCAAATGTAAATCCAAGTCCGCATATTTCTTATTTAAGTTCAGATACTGAGGTTCCCCAATAGATTCTCAAACACGGAGGCTGCCATCACTTCTAAGGAGGCACGCTCGATCCTTTATAACTTAGCAGATTTGATACCAGGATCCTTCCACATTCACACGTGTTGCGCGCAGCCCAAGACAAGGCCTCCAAACTGACCATGCCAAAACCCAGGCCTTCGAAATCACAGGTCAGAGTACAAGTAGGATTTTGTGCAAACTCTGGCGAGGGGAACTGAAATTGGGCCCAGGGGCCTGGGAAGGGGAAGAGATGTAAGGAGCTGGAGCACGAGTGAATCCAACATTGCCTTTGCGGTGATCCAGGACCTCACGCGCCCCAGACCAGACCTAAGAAAGGAAACGCGCGTTCGCGAGGAGTCGGAAAACATGGGGGGGAGGGGGCGGGGGTCCAGGAGCTCAGACCAAAGGTTGAGGCGTGGGCAAAAGTCCTCCCGACGGGGCCCCAGCAATGCTCTCGGGGGATCGAGAGCTCGAGAGAGGCCCCCCTGCGAGATGGCTGAGATCTGCAGGCCGCCACTAGGAGATCTGCACGGGATTTAAATAACTCCGTTCTCTTTTTTTCTTTCCAGCGAACCAAGAGTAAACGAAAGTCCCTAAGCCTCTTTCGAGGAAAGGCGATGATCCCCTAGGTGCAGCGCAGACCCGGTTATTTTGTCCCCCTCCCAGGCTCAACGCCCCAAGAATCTTCGAGAAGAGGCCGCGCTTGAGGAGGGGGGGGGGGGGTGTCCCAGGGTGCCCGCTCCTCCGGGATCACTCACCGAAGGTCAGCAGAACGCAGCAGAGGCCCAGCACCCACAGGGCCCTCATGGCGCGCGGCCGGTGAGAGTCTCAAGTCTCCTTTAATCGCAGGAGCCGCCTCCGCCCCGCCACCCCAAGGATCAGATCCTCACACCTCACGCCGCGCGATCCGCCCACTACCCCCAAGCGGGTCCGGCTGCTTTTCACCCCACTTCTCGAGGGCGGGGGACGGGAAACACGAACCCACCAATCGTGTCGCACCACGCACTCTCTATACCCAATGGGGACTCGTGGGGGGGACCGCAGTCCACCAATCGGAGCTGTCCAGGTGCGGTTCCCCATGCCCGAAGCGTGGCTCCTTCCGATTGGTTATCCTTAGCCTCTTTTCTCCAATCAAATGGCTCCGCGGGCCCCTCTCACACGGGCCCGCCCCTTTGCCTGGGAAGCTTTGGCTTCTTTGGGAAACAGTCGGATAAACGTCAGGTCAGAACACAACCCTCTTTTTGGAGAGGTCGCAGAGGAACTACTTCCGGATCCTAGAGAGCGTTTATTTCGTGACCAGGGGAACGGTAGCCTTGGCAACGCGTTCTTCAGCTTTCCCCTATCTTCGCGTGGGGTCACGCTGGGAGGATTCCAGTGCGACTCTTCTCTGTCAGCTTCTACTTGGCAGTGCATATCGGAAAAGAGAAACACCGGAGAGGCTGAAAATCCCACGAGTGCTTTTTTTAGATGGAGGGGATGGAGATGGGGGGGGTGGGGGGGGGGGAATTGTGAGCCACTATAGTTCCCGGCATGCAACGTACTGAGGTACCCGGCATGGAACACTGGGAATCGTAGTCTTTGACCAGCAGCCTAGTTTGGCCTTTTCTTCTGCATTTTCCCAGCTTGTCTTTACGTGAAGTCTGCGCTGCGTGATTTAGAATTTATATTTTGTTCTGATTGCAGTAGCTGACAGCTTTAAGAAGCGGGACTAAAAAGCCGCCATGCCTGGGCTAAGGCCACCTTGTGTTAGGCGAGTCAGCCTCTCTGGCTGGGTCTGGATTCCGCCTCTGACTCGGAGACGCACGTTTCCGAAAAGTGACTTCTCGTGAGTCACTCGGGCAGCCTGGGTCTTCACTTCCTCTGCCTTTTCCGCTGCCGGAATCCAGAAGCCTCCCTAATTTGGTTTACAGAAGAGGGTAGTGGGGCTTTTTTTTTCTTTTTTTTTTAAGTGGAAATTGCGAGCTACTTTGATGCCCTGGACTTGCTCCTAAAGTTGGCCCTAATCTGCTGTAAGTCCAGAGAATGGTCGCGAAGTCCGGTCTAGCACAGGAAAGAAAAAAAGAAAGAAAAAAAAAAAAACCTCTTAGTTTAACAGGGGCAGGAGGATACACCTGCAGGTATTTGAAAGCAAAACCCGTGGGGCTGCAAATGAGAAACGGAGCGTAACTTTGTAACTTCATAGAAATACCCAGTCAGCGTCCAGAAGGACATACACCAGGTGGCTTTCCTGTGAGGGAAGTCCCTCGCACTCAGCTTGCGCCTTTGGACTTATTTTCTGTCTCTTTAACCTAGTCTTTAGGTACCCCTCACCCACCCCCTCTCTCTCCGGTTTCCGTTTCCCACAAAAACACTCCCTTTCTTATTGCTAGGAAAATTGAACTTCGAATTCGTTTTCAGATAATCATCCAAATTTCTGAAGACAAGCTTTTCAGTGATAGTCTATCATAATCTTTTATAACTTCCCTTATTTAGGTTTGCCAGTCTTACTTCTGTGGTTGGTGTTTACACGTTGTGGTGGTGCCTTATTTACATCTGCCCAAATTACCTACATTTATTATTAGTAAGCAAAAGGTAGTTTACAAAGCTTTTTAAAATGCCTCTGTGCTTACATCTTTTTTTTAAAAAGAGGATACTAGGGTGTGAATTACATTCAGAAATCTCAGAATTGCATTTTTGTATGTTTTAACTCTTGTTTATTTTTAAATTTTTTTTGAAGATTTAATTGGCTTTATTAAGCAATTCATGAATTGGGCAGCATCTCATCTTGTAATTCAAAGGGGCTCCCTCTTGTTTACTTTTTGTATTTTGAAAAAAGATTAGTTCCTTCACTTTTCTACATCTCACAGCTCAACTTCTTTACATTTTTCTCTAGCTCTGAACAAGTAAGCAACCAGTTCTGAAACTGCAGATTCCATTGTAACGTTCAGTGGTGTGTAGTTCGCGTTGCACCTGAAGGGAACTGAGAATGAGACATGCCCTCCAAATAGATCCATTGTTTGAAGCTATACTTTTCTGCAGGTGATGGTGGGAATTTATGAGGCAGACAACACAAGACAGTAGACTGGCAGAAGAAGATGGCCAGCTATTGTCTGGCTAAGCTCTGCCCCTTTAATACAGGATCCCTAGCTGAACATCCTGTAAAAGAAATGGGCAGCTTACTCAGTTCCCAGCCTTCCTGTTTCTCACCTGTTCTCTCCACCTCTTCTGACTCTTTATTTTATCGTCAGTTCCTATCCTTTTTTAAAAAATATATTTTTATTGATTTTAGAGAGGAAGGGGGAGAGATAGAAACATCAATGATGAGAATCGGTGATCGGCTGCCTCCTGCACACGCCACACTGGGGATTGAGCCCTCAACCTGGGCATGTGCTCTGACTGGGAACTGAACCGTGACCTCCTCGTTCATAGATTGACGTTCAACCACTGAGCCACACTGGCCATGCTCGTCAGTTCCCATCCTCGCATGGTTTCTTCAGAACTTACATTCCAGGTTGAATATTAAAATTGAATACCTTTAGATCTGATTCCCTTGCTTCCTAATTTTAATTTGTCCCCTTGTCACTATACATCCATGGACATTACTGGAGATAGCTCCCTTTGTTGTTTTGCTATTGTTGTTAAGCTTCTTGGAAGGAAAAACCAGATAGGCAAAGGGGTGCCATTAGGGATGGTGGTGGCTCACCTGGTGTACAGGTGTAATTGGCAGTGAGGAGTCAGGGAGAATGCAGGAGATCATGGCAGGAAAGAAGCTGGTATCGGAGCATGAAGGAATGGGGCTGAGCACCAGGGTGAATTTGTTGATTGGTTGATTGGTTCATTCATTCACTCATTCATTCATTCATTAGCTCAGTATATGTAGGAGATCTGGTATGTGCCAGGTATTATGCAAGGTGCTGGCAGTGTAGGGGTAAGCAATATGGATATGGTCTCTATTCATACAGAACTTGAACAAATATTAGCAGTGGATTGCATCATAAGTGCATGTATCTTATTTAAACTAAAGCAAAGGTATAAAAGAATGATTGCAAAAGAGTATGAGGGAACTTTTTTGGGGTGATGGAAATGCTCTTGATCTTGATGTTGGTGGTTAAAACTCATCAAACTGTACCTTTTAAAGAGTGAATTTTCTGATATGTAAATTATGCCTCAAGCAAGAACAACAACAACAAAAAAACAAACTAAAAGCAACTATCATTCTAAACAACAAAACACTAAAACCCATATTAGTAGGAATCAGGACCCAGAGACGCCTGCTGTTGTCAGTATTGCCCCATACTGCTTAAGAGAGTCTAACAGTCCCCCCCAACCTTGCAGGGGCCTGAACCCTCACCCCGTCTGAGGGAGGTCTCCTGCCCCCATGGCTGCTTTGCTTCCCATGCCCAGCTCAGATCGGGACACAGGTGACAGACAGTGTGACTTGTCCCAGCTCAGATTGGGACCCAGGTAACAGACAGAGACTTGGCCGACAGCAGCTGCCCTATATCTAAATCCAGCCTAGCACCAGGAATGCTCAGGGCCTACTCAAGAATGCAAATAATCCTTTCCACTAATATTTACAGGGTAAATTAAGATTGTTGGTAGAGTATTAAATTTGACAGTAAAATAATAATCAAGTTTTCAGATTAATTTAAATAGGCTAATTGAAATAAGTGAATATTCAAGAAAATTTAATTGTACTGGACAAAAAGCTGTTCCTAATGTGGTAACTAAAATTTCTATTGGTAGTTCATCTCATGGTAAAATTCCTGAACATGCAATGAAACTAAAGCAGTCATATTTTTGTCAAAAAATTAAAATTTAAAGTCATCAAGACTACATTATAAAAGTTACAAAAGCCTCCATTAATCAAAAAAGGGGGGATAGGAGGGTAATATCATGTAAGGAAAAATATCCTATAAGTAAATTACATCTAGAAAATTTTTACTTTACAAAATTAGTTTTCATTTGTAATGCTAACAGCAAGACACCCATGAAAAACACACATGGTGTCTAAATAAGACAAAGGAAAATCGTTTGGGCAAAAATAAAAAGGATCCCAAATCAATTATATAGAAAAGATTCCTTTATTAACTTTTGGTCGAGAATATGTTTGTATATTTTCAGAAAACAACTCCAAGACCATGTGGATTCCTGCAACAGAGAGGAATTGACAGGTCTGCTCCAACCACGAAGACAAGAGGAGAAACAGTCCAGAGATGGAAGACGCTGATGATGCCTTGCCATGCTAGCAGTCAGCAGCTGTGCGACGCAGCAAGTTGCCTAGGACCAAACCAGAGAGGGTCGGACCTGCATTGCCACCATGTGCCCACCATCCAGATATCATTGCTGACATGTACACATAAGGAACTGTTTGACATTGAAATGGGGACTCAGAACTGTTGGACATGGAAATTGGGACTCAAACATTTTTTGTTATTATATGTTTATTTCTAGTCTGCAGAGGCAAGATTTTTTAAAGGAATGAAATGGGGAAAAAATAGATACAGAGGCAAAGAAGCATTGAACAGACTGTCAAACTACAGTGGGAAGGCAGAGGAGGTTGCGGGGGGGGCGGGGGGGGGCTGTAAGAGATCAACCGAAGGACTTGTACGCATGCATTTAAGCATAACCAATGGATAGAAAACACTGGGGGGGGGGCAGGTAAAGGCATGTACTGGGGGGAAGGGGAGGCCAGGGAAAGGTCAATGGGGAAGGAAAAAAAAAAAAAGGAGACATATGTACTACTATTTGTAATACTTCAAACAATTAAAAAAATAAACAAACAAACAAAAAAGAGAGTCTTAACAGTATGACAAGAAAATGAAGTGATTCTAGAAAAGTTGAAGTCTTTTATTTTGAAATTCCTTCTTATTGGTGAAATGATTGTATATCCCAGAAACCCAAGAGATTCTAGTTAGAAACACACAAACATACACACACACACACACACACACACACACAGTATAAACACGAGAACCTGTTAAATTATTGATACGATAAATATATAAACATCAAGCCTTGCTCTAATCTTGCAAAAACACATAGTAGAACTTTAAATAAGTTTCGTTCATATTAGAGACAAAACCTATAAAATACTGATGAATAAACTTAAGAAAGACAGCTCCTATATGAAAAAAGTGATAAAATCTTATCAAAGAATATAAAACAGCCCTGGCTGAGTGAATCAATTGGTTGGGGCATCGTCCCATGCCCCCAAAAGGTTGTGGGTTCAATTTCTGATCAGAGCACATACCTAGGTTGCGGGTTCGATCCTTGGTTGGCGTACATACAGGAGGCAACCAACTGATGTTTCTCTCTCACATCGATGTGTCTGTCTCTCTCCCTTCCTCTCTAAAAATCAATAAACATATCCTCAGGTGAGGATTAATAATATTCAAAAGGATATAAAACAAATGGAGAACTTGGGTCAAGTACCATACCCTACATATTATCTATTGCTGTGTAACAAATTACCCTAAAACTTGTAACAAATTACCCCAAAACTATGCAGGTTAAACAACCAACATTCATTACCTCACACAGTAAGTGTAGGTCAGGAATCCAGGAGCACTCGCTGAATGGTTCTGGCTCAGGGGTCTCTCAAGAGGCCACAGTCATCCAGGGCTTGACTGGGCTGGAGCATGTGCTTCCATCACGGCTCACTCAGATAGCTACTGGCAGGAAGTCTCAGGTCCTTGGCACATGGCCCCCTCCATAGGGCCGCTTGAGAGTGTGCTCATGGTAAGGCAGCTGGCTTTCCCCGGAGTGAGTGCTGATCCAAGTCAGAAACAAGGCGGGAGCTGTAGTAACTCGTGTCCAACCTTAGAAATCATAAAACCATCATTTCCGCAATAACCCTACTCAGTGAGAGAAGGGATTACACAAGCATGTGAATACCAGCTCACTTCTCTAATTTTCCCTTCTCTCTGGAATCTTGTTTCCTCAACGCTGTTGCCTAGGTCTCCTCAAATTCTGGTGGCCTGGGTAGCTGTCTGATGCCTTTAAAAACATTCTCAAGTATCTTATCTAGTTTCTCTAGTTATTTTGACAGGAGGGTTAGCCTGCTTCAAATTGTCCATCATAATACAGTTGACCTTTGAACCGCATGGTGTTGGGGTACTAATCCCCTGCACAGTTAAAACTCTGTCCATACCTTTTGACTCCCCCAAAACTTAACTACTAAGAGCCTTTGCTGACCAGAAGTCTCACCAATAACATTAACAGTCTATTAACACATTTTGTATGTTGTATGTAGTACATACTGTATTCTTACAATAACGTAAGCTAGAGAAAATGTTATTAAGAAAATCTGATGCTGGAGAAATTAATGGGCCATACTTCCCAGACACGAGTGGGAGTGAGGCTCTGGGGGTGCTGCTAAAAGAAGCATTTTCAGAAGCCCCAAGGGAGGATGGGATGTGGAAGAAGGCTTTACTGGCACAGAGTTACATTTCTCAGGTGACCATGTCCCATTTCCCCCAAGCCAGCCCTGAAAGGGGCAGCTGGGAGTTCAGCAGAGCCAGAAAGAGGGCCAGCGCTTCCATGCCATGCTGCAGCCGGTGTGGTTCAGCATTCAGGTAGTTTCAGTCCATTAGTCCATGTGTGGAGTCCAAGGCAGTGTGCTATGGGACACAGGGGAGCATAGCCCATGTCCATGTGGTGTAGTGTAAACCCCATCTTACAAAGGATGCCTCAAAAAAGGTCGAATTATGGAGTCATTTATTAAAAGCCGGCAGCATACGAGGGAGCAAAAGCGCTCCAGACCTCGCAGCCCCGAACAGCTTACCACATCAGGCTTATATTGGCAGAATATCACAAAAGTATCGATTACATCTTTGGGTCTGGAATGAGAAACTGGCGAAAAAGCATTTTTACAGAAGCAGAATTTGAGCAACTTAGTTACCTAAAGTATCTACGAATCACTGAATCAACAGAAACGCATTATCTGGGACCACCTGGACAATTTAGAATAATTGTGCTGTCTAGATTCTGAGACCACTGAGTCAAGGGAAACTCAGTTATCTGTAGCTACTGAGACAATCTAGGATCACTGTCTGTCCTGGGTCCCAGAGGAATGTGCTTCAATGACCAGTGAGATCACAATCAATGGGATATTCAAACTGCCATCAAGGGAGTATTCAATCATACATAAGTTCAGAAAATCAAAATAACTTTTAAATGAGTACAGAACCCAAAACAGCAAGGTTAAAATATTAAACAGCAATTTTTATCCAAGTATGGTTGCTACCATACTTCATTCCCCGCTGGTTTTATGTACATGAGTCAAATCATGGACTCATCCTTATTAGTTCGGGGATTGTACTGCCCCCTAACTTCCAGTAGTTTGACTGCATTAATTTTTCTAAACTACCTGCTTGGCACAATTAGTTTTCTATTTACTCACCCCACCTCCTTTAAGGGCATTCTCTGTTCTGTTCCTGCTCTCCTGTCCCCTAGCACGTCTACCCCTACTTAGCCCTGGACTTTCTCACTGGATAGCAAAAATGTTCTTACAGTTACCAAGGCCCCTAGTACCACAGTCCCCATCAGTACTGTCCTCACTGAAGTTCAGTTCCCCTCCTGCAGGCGTCGAGTCTCCTCCTGGCCTGTGTGGAGCCCAGGCTAGGGATCTCACAGGTGAGGCTGCTGGTTGCCAGGATCCAGGCCGTTTTCTGGTGCAGGAGCTGGGAGTGGTGTAGCCAGGTCTGGACGCCGTCTACTTTAACAGCCGTGGGCGTGCTCAGGATAACAGTGTAGCGTCCCTTTCAGGTTGGGGTGAGTCCTTGGGCAGTGAACTTCTTTACCCACACCGAGTCCCCGGGCTGGAAGGGATGTACAGGGTCCGCGGTGGGCACTGGCAGTGCGTTTCAAACAAGCTATGGGTGGCTCTCTGGGTATACTGCAGAGCCTGTAAGGACTTGAGCAAGGAATGGTTATGAATTCCAGCTTTCAGTTTCTCCTTGACCCTGGGAAGGATGGGGGAAGGTCTACTATACATAATCTCAAAAAAGGGGGGAACCCCTCCTGGTAGAGGGTACACCTGGCCCATAAGAGGGCGAAGGGCAGGAGGTTGGTCCAGTTTTCACCGGTTTCTAGGACAAATTTAGTTAAAGTCCTTTTTAGAGTCCTGCTCATGCCTGTCCTGAACTTTGTGGCCGGCATGCACAATGGAGTTTCTAATTTATGCCTAAGGCTTGAGCTATACTTTGAGATCTACAAAGGCGGGCCGTTATCTGATCCTATGACTCCTGGCAGCCCGAATCTAGGTATAACCTCCTGGAGTAATTTCTTGACTAGTATAGAGGCAGTTTCTGTCCTAGTGGGGTATGCTTCAACCCAACCCGAGAAGGTGTCTGTGAGAACTAGCAGGTACTTGTACCCTGACGCTGGTGGCTTAATCTCTGTGAAATCCACCTCCCAATTCTCTCCTAGGGAATTTCCCTGGGCCCAAATTCTCAGGGGGCCCCTCTTACCTTGCTTAGCATTTACCTGTGCACAGACAGTACTTCTAGTGACTATGCTTTTAATTATCTTATCTAAGCTTGGTATGTAGTACCTGCCTCACAGAAGGTCTTGGTGACGCCTAGGTGGGTAACCTGGTGTAACTGGGCAACTAACGTCCGACCTAGAGCCTCTGGGACCAACAGTCTGTCATCCGTAGGGTTCACCAACCATGTGGTCCTTTGATGGCTTGCTTCTGTTCTGCCAATTCCTCCTCTTGTTTGGTGTAGGAGGGGTCTGCCGTAGGTCGGGGTCCGGCAGGGTTACTAAGACTTGTAAAGGCCCCACTGGTTTTAGGGCGGCTTCCCTGGCAGTTTGGTCTGCGGCTCTATTTCCTCCGGCTTCAGTTGCCTCCCCTTTCTGATGTCCTTTGCAGTGCACTATTGCAACTGCCCTTGGGAGCCAGGCGGCCTCTAATAAGGCTAAAATCTCTTCCCTATTTTTAATGTCCTTTCCGGCTGAAGTTGGTAACCCTCTTAACCGGTGGATGGCACTGTGTCCCCATCGAAGGGCCTGGATTAAGGCCAAAAGTTTAGCTTTTTGTGCTGATGCCCCCCTGTTCAGGGACTGTGCCCAAATGGTGTGGTCCAGGGTGACTACCGCTGCCCCTGCATATCGGATCCCATCCTGAACGTAACTGCTCCCATCCATGAACAGTACCTTGTCTGGTGATGATAGCGGGACATCTGTCAGGTCTGGGCGAGCCGTTTGTACTGTGTCTGTTACCTCTATGCAGTCATGATTGGGTTCCTCTGGATCATCATCTGGGAGCAGGCTGGCAGGGCTGATGGCCAGTGTCTTATGGAACCGGACGCGGGGCTGGTCCAGGAGAACATGGCACTGGGTGATCCTGGTGTTTGACATCCATCTCTCCAGAGCAGCTCGAAGGAGGGCCTCCACAGCATGGGGTGTTGTCAGGGCTAGTTCCTGGCCCAGAGGCAGCTTATCTGCCTCCTTTACCAGCAATGCTGTGGCGGCCACTGCCCGGAGGCACGCTGGCCACCCTGCTGCCACGGGGTCTAGTCTCTTAGATAGGCCACAGGTCGCTTCCAGGGACCTAGAGTCTGGGTGAGAACCCCTTTGGCAATGCCCCTTACCTCACTCACGTAGAGGTGGAAGGGCTTCATGACGTCTGGCAAGGCTAGGGCAGGTGCTGAGACGAGAACCTTCTTTAGCTCCTCAAAGGCCCGTTGTTCCACTTTGGTCCAGTTCAGCGGCTGCGTTCCCCCAGTACTTGAGTATAGAGGTTTAGCAATCTTCGCGAACCCCGGTATCCACAGGCGGCAGTATCCAACTGCCCCTAGGAATTCCCGAACCTGCTTCTTGGTTGTAGGCGCGGGGATTCGTAAGATTGCCTCTATTCGACTGAGGGAGAGGGTCCGTCTGCCTTTGCTAATGTTGTACCCCAGGTATGTGACATCAGAGGAGCATAACTGTGCCTTCTTGGCTGACACCCGGTAGCCTAATGCTTGTAGGGTGCCTAAGAGGCCCTCAGTGGCTTGTCGGCAATTTTCCTCAGTATCTGCTGCCAGCAGAAGATCATCTACATACTGGAGTAGGGTGCATTCCGGATGCTCCCGCCTAAAGGCAAGTGGGTCGGAGCTCAAGGCTTCATCAAAAAGGGTGGGAGAGTTTTTGAAACCTTGAGGCAGTCTAGTCCAGGTCAATTGTCCTGAGAATCCACCCTCTGGGTCATTCCACTGGAATGCAGAGATGGGCTGGCTAACTGGGGCCAGGGGTATGGTGAAGAAGCCATCCTTTAGATCTAAGACAGTGTAGAATTGTCTCTCTGGAGGCAGAAGACTTAGCAGAGTGTAGGGGTTCAGGACCGTGGGATGTATAGTCTCAACCCTCTTGTTCACCTCCCTTAGGTCTTGTACTGGCCTGTAGTCTTTAGTCCCAGGCTTTAAAACTGGAAGCAAGGGGGTATCCCAGGGGGACTGGCAGGGAATTAGAATTCCCGCTTTCCGCAGCCGGCAAATGTGTTTAGCAATTCCCTTCTTTGCTTCAAAACTCAGGGGGTATTGCCTTACCCGGGCTGGAGTGGCGGTGGCTTGCAATTGGACTACTACAGGAGCTTGATGACTTGCCAACCCCAGGGGGTTGTTTTCTGCCCAGACCATGGGATAGAGACGCTGTAACTCCTCCAAGTAGGTAGAGGGCTCATGTTCTTCGCCTGGTGTCGCTTTTTCCATTTCCTGCAAGATATATTCCTCTGAGAGAGGACAGGTTAAAAGAATACAGGCGGGGGAGGATGTAACCGGACCTGGGTTCCTTGGATCCACAGTGAGGTGTGCTCCGTCCCCCTCAAAGGATATGGTGGCTTGTAGCTTCTGTAGGAGGTCACGTCCAAGCAGGGGGTATGGGCATTCTGGCATGACCAGAAATGAATGTGTTACCGTGTTCCTTCCGAGGTCCACAGTCCTCTTTGATGTCCAAGGAAAACAGGCAATTTGTCCGGTGGCTCCCTGAACTGATGTCTTCTTAGAGGTTATGGGTCCCATCGGCTCTGTCAAGACTGAATAGACTGCCCCAGTGTCCACCAGGAAACTAACAGGTTTGCCCCCCACTTGTAAGGTTACCCTGGGCTCCTGGGGGTTTAATGGAAAGGAGCCCCGGCCCCGTCAGTCCTCTTCCTCTAAGTCAGGCGTCCTCAAACTACGGCCCGTGGGCCACATGCGGCCCGCCGGGTGCCACTGCCTGTCCTGCTTAGCAGCCGACTCATCCCGGGCCCGCAGTGCGCATAGGAATTTGTTCATAGTTTTTTTTTTAAACTATAGTCCGGCCCTCCAACGGTCTGAGGGACAGTGAACTGGCCCCCTGTTTAAAAAGTTTGAGGACCCCTGCTCTAAGTTAAAGATCCTTGGAGTCTGAGTCTCCCCTTTTGCTTCCCTAGTTAACCTGCCAGGACATTGTCTCTTTCAGTGCCCCTGCTTCCTGCAATAGGCATACTAATTCCTTCCTATTTGCTACTGGCCTTTTCTTTCTTTCTACATTCTCTTTTCCTTCTCACATACACAAACCTTCACAAATCTCACAATTTCAAATTAGCCTTCAAACCTTCTTTCTATGTCCTTCAAAAATGCATAACCATGCCTCAAACCTTCCATTAAGTATTTCTAAACATGTCCAGCAATCAATGTTCCAGTATTCCATGCTATTTTAAAGGCAGAGGGAGGAGGGAGCAGGCCTAGCAACCTGTTCCCAGGCCTCTAGCCGCCTGAATTTTTCCTAGAGATAAAGATCTCAGTTTCTGATAAGCCTGAAAAGGGGAATGGGGGAATTTCTAGCTGCCGCCTTTAAGCCCCCTAACAGAACACGGTGAAAAGTGTCCAAGAAGTCGCTGGGGGTTCTTGGGTCTCATTGGGGTGCAGGGAGTCACAAGGGAATTTCCCTCCTCACCGCTGCCTCCAGCTACTCAAAACAACCCCTGTAGAGGATGGGTGCGGGGTGGGCGGAGGCAGGGAGCGTGACACGGGTCCCAGGTGGCGAATGGAGGTGCTCCCACCGAGGAGAAGGCGTTTTCATCTGGCAGTCCTCTCTCTGTTCCCACTGGGAAAAGCGCTTGCCTCCTGCCAACGAAGGTGGCTTGGGGGAACCGGTGACCCTTACACTGCAATCAGACTCCCTGACCTCTCTGAAAAGCCCCTCTGCTTGAGTGTGTTTCCATTAAAAAGTACTGATTTTAAAACTAATAACTTAAGAGCTGCCACACACACAAGGACCAAGTGGCCCACAAAATACTTTCCTTTCCTTCTGAAGGTTTTACAATGTAGTGTAATCATTAACTATATTAAACTCAAACGGCCAATTGAGACAAACAGTTCTGAGACCGTTCCTCCACCACGGATTAAGACTGGGTGGCGGCAGGTGTCAGAAATAAGATTCATTTAGTTTTTGAGCTTTCTGGGCAGACTTGGTGACTTTGCCAGTTCAGGCTTCCTTCTTATAAATAGTTAACTTTAGAATTTGGTCCCTGCTTTAAACCTCTTCGGACCACAACTGTTACAACTTCATACCTTCAAATTAATAAACAGACAGAAATGTTATTAGTTAGGTGGGCCGATTCCCCCTCTGACAGAGAGCAAGCACCCCTGGGAAAAAGGGATCCCAGTGGCCACTCCGGGCGGTTTGCTATGTGTCAGAGCACTCAGCCTTAAATAAATTAAATGTTTCTTTCTTTTTTTTCTCACGGACTTCCACACTTACATGAACAAATAATTATACCCAGGCAGACAAACAAAATATCAAACCAACATCTGTACTTACACCCTTTCAGTGAACAAGTACTCTTACAGTCTTGGGATCTGAACAGATAACGGGAACACTGCCCAAGTCCCCTGATGGGGGCCTCCCTTTCCCACATCCCAGCACAGGATTCTCGGCCCATGTTTCAGCAAAACAGAAATGGCACTCATGTTGGTCAAAGGAAACAAGACTAATAGACGCAACAAACAGATAAATGCCCCATCATACAACCTAGGGAGTTTCTCGGGAGCTCTTTCTGCCTCCCATAATGAGGGCGGGACCAGGAGGGAGGGGCGGCGCAGGGAGACTGAGGGCTCAGGAAGCGAACACCCTGAGGGAGGGGAGGGTATCCAAATGCTGCCGCTGCAGCCGCTGCTGCTTTTTCTGGCTCCGCTGCCACCGCCACAGGCCAGTGGGTGGGACCGGTGTGTGTGAAGGAAAAAAGAGGTTAAAACCACTCCCGTAGTCCGCCAGGGACTGTGAGGGGAAAGTCACCCTGCACTCAGTCGTTGACCTGGGAAAAGAGTGCTTAGTCGGGGAGGGGCAGGTTACACATAGAGGGTTATTTCAGGAGAGGTAAAATCCTGCGAGGAACCTTGATAAAAAGATCAGTAATCCAGTCACACAGTCAAAGGTTAAACAGGAAGGGAAGAACCACTCAATGTCCCCCAAGAGGATTTCAACAAACTGACAAAACCTTGACAAATCAAAACTACACACAGGGCCCAGACACGAGACAAAAACAATCCAGAAACCAGGAGTGACCACTGACGTCTCAGGGCACTGCTGGGCTGGGGAAGTCCCGGCTGCGTCCAGCCCTTCCCGCCATCCCCAGATGACTGGTCCACCAGTAAACCGGGATTCACCTCCAGGAGGGTTTCCAGGACTCCGAGACAAATTTTTTAGGGATGTGCCAACGTTCCCTGTCCGCTCGCTGGATTCGAAGGGAAGTTCTCCAGGGCCCTGGGACTTCTCAGGTTGCACACCCCCTAGAGACCCCTCAGTCTCCACGACCGGCCGAGACAATCTAGGATCACTGTCTGTCCTGGGTCCCAGAGGAATGTGCTTCGATGACCAGTGAGATCACAATCAATGGGATATTCAAACTGCCATCAAGGGAGTATTCAATCATACATAAATTCAGAAAATCAAAATAACTTTTAAATGAGTACAGAACCCAAAACAGCAAGGTTAAAATATTAAACAGCAATTTTTACCCAAGTATGGTTGCTACCATACTTCACATGTCCCTGTGTGTGTGTGTGTGTGTGTGTGTGTGTGTGTGTGTGAGTGAGAGAGAGAGAGAGAGAGAGAGAGAGAGAGAGAGAGAGAGAGAACGAGATCACTTCTTTGTTTAGAAGTTTAAATAGGTTTCGCGCTTGCAGTGGCCACACCCATCCTGGCCAATTACCTGTTTCCAGGTGTGATTGACAGTCAAATATTTCCCTACGTCACTCAGACCTTACTGGGCATGCGTCTAAATTGCCTTTGTCAAGACCCTTCCCCCATCAATCAGCAGGAAATAAACTCAGAGAATGTTAAATACAGCTTTTGGCAAAGCTGTGTAAATGGTACGCCTATATCTAGTCTTTCCTTTCCTCCTTTTCTGTTAAGTAATAACCAGGTTATTACAACGGTATCATATCAAAGGAAGAGGAAATGTATTCACAGCACTGGACATATTTATTGAAAAAAAATCTGCATATAAGTGGACCCATGCAGTTCAAACCTGTGTTGTTCAAGGGTCAACTGAAGAATGTAGATCCACATAATAATAGGAGCCCTTGGTCCTATTTTAATGTTTCAAAAATATGAAGATTTCAGCTAAGACATTAAACAACCACAATTATTTTCTCATGTTAACCTTTTGGTGGCTTTTCATCAAGCAATTTATATGATGTTTAATGTTTCCAAACTATGAGACTTGTATTATTTTTTACTATAAAATAACAAATATGTTTCTAGATATTTAATGTAACTGTAGTTATAATTTACACATATCTTCTTTTTGACTAGTTTTATCTGCAATTTTGGATTCTTTGTGATCTTCTTATCCATTGCCCCAACTCACACCACTTTATCCTACCTGAGAATTGTCAAGGTAAGAAACACTCAAACCTGTAAAGAACTTTCCTGAGTTTATTTGAGTCAAACTGTCGACAATGGCAGTTTTGCACCTTATTTTATATATTACAATCAAAAGAGAAGCCGGTATCACCTGAAATTCATTGGTGATACATTAGGAAAGTGGCAGAAAGCAAACCTCTGGGATTGGATAAAAAGTAAAATGATAGACGTGTACATCTTTTACATTGATGGGTACAGGATAGTTAATAGTCAACAATTAATACAATAAAAAAATAATGAGAGGATTTGTAGTCTCTGTTCTGGTGCATTGGTTCTGCCCTGAGGGGTCCGGAAAAGGGAAATTACCCAGACATTCCAAAGGTATGTTATCTTAGATGCAAAAGACAATAGACAGGCTCAGTCAAGGTAAAACTTTGTCCCGGGAAGGTTCTAGACTAGGATATGACTACCTGCCCTACACTGCTTTGACTTAAAAAGTTTTAATTTCAGACCATCCTGTGTGGTTATTTTAGGTCTCTGAGTTTGTTATGCTGCCACACAGGCCTTCTCTGAGATTCTCGGGTTAGCGTGTGGCCCCTTTTTGTCCACAGAATTGACTTTGAATTTGTGAAAATGGTTACCTACTTTTGCTAATAAAATCCCTAGGGCTGTGATTCTCTTACATGTAGTCAGAAAGTTTAGACTTGTTATAAATTAAATTCACACCGCCCCCCCCCCCAGTCCTGCAGTTTACATTTTATTTTCTGTTAATTAAAAACAAACATCTCGACCTAACTTTTTTGGCTCAGTGGATAGAGCATCGGCCTGCGGACTGAAGGGTCCCAGGTTCAATTCCGGTCAAGGGCATGTACCTTGGTTTTGGGCACAACCCCAGTGGGGGGTGTGCAGGAGGCAGCTGATCGATGTTTCTCTCTCATCGATGTTCCTAACTCTCTGTAAAAATCAATAAAATATATTTAAAACAAAACAAAACAAAACAAAAAAAACATCTCCCTAGACCAGTCTGCCTTAATTGAATCCTATGTAATAAAAGCCTAAAATGCAAGTCGACTGAACAGCAGAACGATGGGTGGAACGACCGTTCGCTATGACGCGCACTGACCATCAGGGGCAGACACTCAATGCAGGAGCTGCCCCCAGCCCGCAGGCTCCACACCAGCCTAGGTGGTGCCAGCGGAGCCCCTTGATTGCCCCGCCGGTCACCCTGCAGAGGGAGGTGACCTGTGGTGGCGGGGAGCGGGGCGGCATTAGGCGGGCCAGGGTGGATAACAGTGGGGGCCCCCCAATCGCCCTGTGGGACGCCCCACAGATGGGCTCTGATATCCGGCCAGGCCTATGGACCCTACCCTACCTGTGCACAAATTTTGTGCATCAGGCCTCTAGTTTCACATAGGGGATTTGTTAAATTTTAAATTGTGGAGATAAATTTGACATTTTGTATGATCAAATCAGCCATGTTAATGATAACTGACAATAGGGACTTAACAGTGTTTTAGAGCTGGAAGGAATCTTAGAAATCATGTAGTTCCACAATGCTCCCTTTCGGTTTTAAATTCTAAAACTAATTTATTTTCCTGGTTAAAAAACCAATTAGTATAGAAAACCATAAGTAAAAGTGTCAGGTTCTCCTCAACCCATTCTTTAGAGGTTGCTATTGGTAGAGGGTCCTTATGCTTCCTTCTAGAAATGTGTGTGTGTGTGTGTGTGTGTGTGTGTGTGTGTGTGTGTAATAAAATAAAAAATGAAATGTTTAGTTTTTAAAAGATGAATGGAACAGTACTCTGCATATTGGCTCATTCCATTTAATGCACCTTGGATGTCTCATTCCCTTTTATCTACTCCCCTATGTGGTAGGCATTTGTCTTGTTCCCAGTTTGTTGCTATTACAGTCAGTGCTTCAGGGAATATTTTAATATGCACAAGTTGTCCTGTTTGTGCAAGTTTATCTGGAGGATAAATTTTCAGTTTTGGGATAATTAGGTCAAAGAGTATGTGTGAAAGGTTAAGGTGGGGGGTGCGTGGGCAGGCCAAATAGCCATCTCAGACGATGGATCAAAGAAAAATTTGAATTTATTTAAGGAAAGGGGGTTGGGGGATGGGGATAGCCAAAGGGTATTGGGTCCATGATGGCAGCAAAAATACCCTGGAGAAGGAGCAACAGGAGACTATGCGGGGCTGCTTTGGCTCAGTGAGAAGCCAGAGAAAAGGGGGCCTTGGAGACAGGTTCAGGGGGTGAACCCAGGACAAGCTGCAGCTGCCCATCGCTCCCCTGGTTGCAAGTCTCCTGGGACCCCTTAGAGCAGCGTTCACCAACCTTTCGGACCTCACGGACCACCAGTGGCCCACGGACCCCCGGTTGGTGACCGCTGCCTTAGAGGTTGGGGAGTAGGTGCCTGTGGGGGAATGGCACAGGCATGCTCCTTGGAGGAGAGCTCGCACTGGGTTCTTTGTCCTGAGCTATTTAGCTCTTTCTCGCAGGTGGAAATCTCAGGGGAGGCCTCCGGGAAGGGTCTTAATAGAATACTCATCAGCTTTCCCGCTGTGCTCTTTCAGGGCCGTGGTCTCCATGGTTGGTCGGTACCAGGGCAGGGGGTCATTAGTCAATGTAGCTGGTCCTGAGGCAACCAGGTGTCACTTGTCTGGTGTTGCTTCTTTTCTGGGCCTGGAGCTGAAACACGACTGAGACCGAGATGTTATCTTTAGGGAGGAAAAGGTCAGGGGGTCTACACTGCCTAACAGCGACATGAAAGGTCCAGAGGGTGGGTTACCCTGGGGGTGCGGTTCTTATTTCCCAGTTTTGCCGCTTGCTAGGTATCGGGGCTTTCTGCCCTGGTGAGTTTCTGTACCTGGCGCATGGTCCTTGCTCTGGGGTCTAACAATGTGCATTCAAAGTTCCATGGATGTTTAACAATTCCTCTATTAAAAAAGGCTCTACCAATTTATACTCCCATCATAAGCCTCCCCAGCCACCCTTTCAAAAAAAATTAAATAAAAAGCTTAGGAAAAAATAAATAAAAAGCTTAGGAAATTTGAGGTCCAGAGAAATTAAATGAGGTCCCAGCATTAGGTAATGACAGAACAAAGTGGAACTCATATTTAACAAATTTCTTACGTTGTTCTAGCCACCACATGCCTCTTGACTACTTGAAAGAGTTTTAAGGCTTTTTAACAAAAAATAAAAAAGAAATGTTACCTTTTTATGATTTTAAAAGACACAAATATATATTAGTAAAAACTGGAAATTAAAAAAGGTCAAAGAAGAAATGAAAATAACCCATATTCCTTTATTAGATATATCACTATTAGCATCTTGGTGCCTTTATTAATATTTAACATATATTTTTAAATTAAATTAGGGTCACAAAATAATGTTGTTTATAATTATCTTTTTCGTTTGCCAATATGTGGTAAACATTATTAAATATTTTTCCCAGGTATCTTTTAATGAGTGTGTGCTAATTCATGTCATGACTGTGTCATCATTATCCAGTTTAGTTTGTTACCTCTTTTTAAACCATTATAAATATTGCTGCAATGAAAATCCTCAGAGATAAATCCTTATAGACAAATAGAATAAATTCTTAAAATTAGAATGCTTGGCAAAAATGTATGACTAGTTTGAAAAGGCTTTTAAAAATATTTTTTTATTGATTTCAGAGAGGAAGAGAGAGAGAGAGGAAGAGAGAGATAGAAACATCAATGATGAGAGGGAATTGTTGATCGGCTGCCTCCTGCCCCCCTGACCAGGAATTGAACAGTGACCGCCTGGTTCATAGGTTGATAGCCACGGAGCCACAAGGCTGGGCGTTTGAAAAGGCGTTTGATATACCTTCACAAATTGCCCTCAAGGAAAGTTGTACCAATTTACATTCCCACTGATTTGCATTTTAAGTATAAAAAGCTTTAAAAAGAAAGGAAAAGAAAGGTGTACAATTTTGGGCTGTCAGTAAAAATCACTCAAGTTAGATGCTGTGGTCATTGGGGCGGGGGGTGGGAGGTGTGGCAGTTGAATGTAGAAATTTCTAAGCCTTAAAATATTGAGAGAAATTTCTGAAAAAGTTCAAAGGAACATTTGACCAGTTAATAGGTATTCTCAACTTTTGTTATAAAGTTCAGTAATAAATACAGTGATATCACTGAGGCTGCAAACATTTGCAGTAGAGGTAATATTAACATTGACAATAATAATAGATAACAATAGGGATGGCAAACATTTACTGAGGGCTTAGCATGTACCTTGCAGATTCTGAAATATAAATTAAACAGGGATAACTTGCTTAAGAAATATGTTGGGAAGGATATTTCTTGATGAGAAGTTACCTTAGCAGTATTAAAAGAAAACAAATTTTTATTTAATACGTTTATTAGGAGCCTATTATGCAAAGTCTCATTAAGTCCTGCCACATGGGTGCAGTCATTATTTCTAGATTTCCAGCTGCAGGAAGTGTCAGACCTTGAGGCAGGGTTTATATGACTCCAGAGCCAGGCTCAGCCGCTGGGAGTGTACCGACAATGTGCGAGGTGCCTCTGTGATGCTACTTGCTGCAATCAGATGGTCCAGGGACAGACTTTAACGACTTTGATTCCCTTGTGGGATGTTGGATCCTTTCAGTTCTGTTTTAATCTTTCTAATTATGCCAAGAGAAAGTCAGTTTGGTACAAGTTTGTCTTAAATGTCTCTCTAATAAGTACATGTCAATCTGTTTTTAATAAGAGAACTGTATCTAATGAGAATTTATTCACACTGTTTGCTTTCTAATGCATTTATTTTTATGACTACTATCTATTTGTGGCATATGAGAAGGGTTTGCCACTTATGGTAATAATGAAAAGTTTCTAGTTAATTTTTTGACTTAAATTGTTTTAAAGAAAAATAAAAAGGCGTGTCCTACTTTTCTGTATCTTCTTTCCTCTCAAAAACAATTCCTTCTTCCATTTAGGTCTTCTATGTTTTCTGTTTTCCCGCAGTTAATCCTCTCTTTCTTCAAAAGCTAGAAGGTTCTTTATAAGCTGTTGTGGAACAAGGTATGGCAATTATTATTTTTTAATTTAAAAATTTAATTATAAAATAATGTAGCTATAGTTTACAGTCACTTTGAAAAACAGATGTGCCATAATCTCATCACTCTAACACAGCTACTATATATTGTTTTTCTTTTCTGTTTTTTCCTCATGTGCATTTGTTCTAATCATGATAGTAAACATTCATTGAATGTTTAATAGACACTGTTCTTAGGATTTTGCATCTAATAACTTATTTAACCTCATTAACCATTTTATGATATAGATACTGTTATCTCTGTTTTGCAGATGAAGAAACTGAGGCACTGTGAATTTAAGAAACTTACTGTAAGGACTTGAATCTTCTGAGCTTGTACTTTTCACCTTTACACTGTGCTGGTTCCCATATTTAGCTGTGTTTTATTAACACTATTGTTATTGTGGCCTATATATATATTTTTTCCTTTTCACTTAACCCTTACTTACGTTTTTCTCTTGCTATGTAGTTCTTAAATATTTTTAATAATTAACTTTATTTTGGTATAATTTTCATAAAATAAAATGCACTTATTTTAAGCGTTCAGTTGATAAGTTTTGATGAATGCCTACACTTCACACCACTATAATTAAGACAGAACATCCCATTGCACTAAAAAGTTCCCCTGTAACCCTTCCCAGTAATTTCTTCCCTCATCCTTCTGTCACTATTTTAATATTTCTTTTGACTTCCTCTTTAACCTATGAGTTATTTAGAAATGTAATGTTTAGTTTCCAAAATTTGTGAATTTTTTTGGTATCTTTCTATAATCTTTTTCTAATTTAATTCCATTGTGGTTAGAGAACATAACTTACATGATTCCAATTTTTTTCAGATCTGTTGAGTTTTTGATTTATGGCCTAGAATGGAGGTTGGAAACTTATTGTTTTAAAGGGCTGGATGGAAACTATTTTAGGCTTTGTGGGCTATTTGATCTCTGTCAACTTTGCTGCTGTAGTATGAAATTCATAATATGAATGGGAGTGGCTGTGTTCCAATAAAATCCTATATAATAAAGAGCTAATATGCTAATTAACGACCGTCCAGACGACCTTCCGGACTAAGCCGGGGCTGCGAGCTGAGCCCCTTGCACGAATTTTGTGCATGGGGTCTCTAGTATTCTTTATAAAAATAGCCAACAGGTGGGCTTTGGCCATCAGGCTGTAGTTTACTAACCCCTGGCCGAGAATATGGTCCTTGTTCTGTGGGCCCTTGAAAAGAATCTGTATTCTGTTGCTGTTGGGTGGAATGTTCCAGAAATGTCAGTAAGATAACGTTGCTTGATAGTGTTTCTCAGATCTTTTATATACTTGATGACTATCTATCTACTATCAATTACTGGGAGAGGAATGCTCAAATCTCTAACTATATTACTGGTTTGTCTGTTTCCCCTTTAATCTCTGCCAGTGTTTGTGTTGTATATTTTGAAGTGCTGTTGTTAGGTGCATACTCTTAGGATTGTTAAAACATATTGGTGGACTACTTTATGTGATGTCACTCTCTAGCCCAAGTAGTACTCTTGTCCTGAGGTCCACTTTTTCTGATGATAATATAGCTCCTCTAGTTTACTTCTCTTGGGGATCACTCCTGTATTGTCTAATGTCTGAAAATAGCTATTTCATATATTTTGCCCAGTTTTCTAATTTTTTGAAGAGGGCAGGCAAGCAGATGGGAGCGGAAGTCCCTAACTGTCTTTGTAATAGATGTACAACCTGCCATCAGAGATGGTACTTTTAATCTCCTAGTTATTCACTTAGTGAAGACTGGTTTGCTTTCTTTCTTTTACTATTTTTTCTATTGTACAGAATGCAATGAATATCTTGGCTGTAGCTTTTCACTATTTTGATTGGAGTGATTCCCAGAAAGTAGGATTGTTGAGTCAAAAATTATAAACATTCCAATATGTTTTGAAGTATATCGCCATTTAGTTTCCAAATATACCTTCCAATAGCTTTCCAAAATTATCTGAGATATGTTTCACCAATATTTAGATAGCTATACTTGAAAAAAATCTATAACATAGCTTATTTTTAAACTAGAGGCCCGGTGCACAAAATTCGTGCACTCGGGGAAGTCCCTCTGCCCAACCTGCATCCTCTCGCAGGGGAGCGGACCTAAGCCAGCAGTCGGACATCCTTGCACTGCTGTGGAGGCGGGAAAAGCTCCCAGTGGTGAGCCTGGCTTCTGTGGGAGCACACTGACCACCAGGGGGCAGATCCTGCATGGAGCGTCTGCCCCCTGGTAGTCAGTGCACGTCATAGTGACCGGTTGTGTGCCGTTCAGCCAATTTGCATATTAGCCTTTTATTATATATATAAGATTTCTTTGAATTCCAGAAATGTTGAATATGCTTTAAAATTTTTTGACTTTAGAGAGAGAGGGAGGAAGAGGGAGAGAGAGAAACATTGAAGTGAGAGTGAAATATTGATCGGTTGCCTCCTGCTTGCGCTCATGACCAGGGAATGTGTCCTGACCAGGAATCAAACCCATGACCTTTTTTGGTGTATGGGACGATGCTCTAACCAACTGAGCCACACCAGCCAGGGCATTGAATATGCCTTTAGATGTATTCTTGTATTGTTTTTTCTCTATTTGTATATTTTGCTCATTAGTATACTAGGGTGTCAGTATTTTTCTTGGAATAAAGATAAATTTATTTGTGGCAAATATTTTTTTTATAGCCTGTTTGCCTTTTAAGTTTTTTAAAAAATGCAACTATATCTGTCCATCTTTTCTTTTGTGATTTCTTCTACAGCTTGTAAATTTTGAAAGTCCTCTCCAGGTCTGATAAATATTTAATTATGCTTTTCTAATTTAAAAATTATATTATAATTTTTCATTCAGCAAATGAATGAGATTATGGATGTTTTTATTATTTATTCTTCTTCTTCCTCACTGAGCCAGAAAGAGAGGCAGGGAGCCGAAACCAGTTTGGCTCAGTGGATAGAGCGTCGGCTTGCGGACTGAAGGGTCCCGGGTTCGATTCCGGTCAAGGGCATGTACCTTGGTTGCGGGCACATCCCCGGTGGGAGGTGTGCAGGAGGCAGCTGATCGATGTTTCTCTCTCATCGATGTTTCTAGCTCTCTATCCCTCTCCCTTCCTCTCTGTAAAATATCAATAAAATATATTTAAAAAAATAAAAAAATAAAAATAAAAGTAGGCTGTCAGTAAACTTATAAAAAAAGAAAGAGAGGCAGGGAGCGGGAGACCGCTAAGGGAAACAGAAACTCCCTTTCATTAGCTAGACTGGGAGAGGAGGACGGCAAAGCAGGAAGAGTTTGTGTCACCTCAGCAGCCCGAGGAGGAAGCCACCGGGGACCCTGGCAGGCTGGGTCCAGGGCCCCTGAGCACAGCTGCCTGTGCAGGGAAGCTGGCTCTCCCCTGGGTGAGGTGGATGTGGCAGCAGAGGAGGCGCTGCTTCTGAGAACACAGCTGGGCCTGAGAAGCCACCTACTTGGAGGTAGTCAGCTTCCTTGCAGAGAGCGTTTTCTTGTGGCTGCCTCAGCTGCCTGCAGCTGCAACCCCTCTTCCCCGCAGCGGAAGCCAGGGCACCCCGGTGGAGAGCTCACATTTTTGCTCCTCTGTCCTCACCCCTGCTTGGGTAAGGGGATCGTGCAGATGGGAGCTGCCTGTGGCCAGCATTCACCACTCCCTTACCCCTCACCTGCCTTGTGGACAGCTGGTATCCCTTTTGCAACACGCTTCCCAGAAGGTCCGTAGAACAACTGACTTTTATGTTTCCTCACCCTGTTACCCCCATACCCTGGTGGCAGCCCTGAATAATGGCTTCCACTTACTGAACTGGCTTTCTGGCGCCAGGTGATGTGCCAAGGGTTTTATCAACATGTCAGGTAAGGCTCTCAACACCCAGCGCCACAGACCCAGGTGAGGAGATGGGTCACACCCCTACACGTGGGCAGAGCAGCGAGTTTCAGCTCAGGTCTTTGCTGGGCCGGAGTCCCCTGGTCCTCATTACTGCACTGACTTGCCTCCGCTGGCTCTTTTAGAGGATTTCCACTAGGTCCTCGTCCCACCATTGGCTCTCGGAGAGCTTGCACTTAGTGACGGGCAATGGGCAGAAATACTAGCGGGAATTCTTGGCAGGGTTGGGCCAGGCTGACTTCTCTAGTGTCTCTCTCCCTTTGCTCCTCGGAGCAGCCAGTCACTTCCATTCCCCATGTCTGTCCCTTCTGGATTGCTCTTCCATTTTCTCAGATCGCTTAAGGCCCTAGTTAAAGGTCACACTCTCGGTAAGAGGAGCTGATGGGTGCCTCTCTCCCTCACCCCCAACTTTGACCAGGGGCAAGGATAGGGCCAGTCCCATTGTATTCTAGCTTGTATGGGTGTCTCCCTCAAATACTGTGAGCTTGCCTCCGTGGTCCCTCAGGTGAGTCACACCTGGTCCTGTCATGCGTTTTATTGTCTCCCTCTCAAGGAACCATGTCTATATTATTGGCCATTGTCATACTCAATGCCTGGCATAGAAGGTTCTCAATAAATCTGTGTTGATCGGAGACAACACTGCTGAAAAGTGAAAAAGTTGGTCCATCATAAGTCATTTTATTACAAAGTATCATGGAATGATATCAATTAACTGTTTTCCTCTCTCCATAAATTTACCTGTCCCAACTGCGTGTTTAAATACTTGAGAAGTTACCATTGTAATTAGGTAATAGGCCATTGTCATTCAGTAGAGACAGTTGGTCCTGCCAGAATAAAGAGAAATGTTTGAGGTCATTTTCCAATACTAATAATGCTGACCTTATCATCAACATAATTTTGAGGAAAAATGATTCTAATCACCCAACATATGATTTTAGAAATACTGAACGTATGTTTTCCAAGATATAAACCCACCAGCATCATCCTTGAGTACAGTATTTTTTTTTTTTTTGGCCCAGGGTTATTTTTTGATGATGATTATTAGTGAGATTGGGCTTTAGGATTGCTAGGCTTGTGTACTTTTTTGAGGTTTGTTCACATTCGTTTTACCACTTAACCTCTACACCAGCTGTGGGAAAGCTGAGCAATCCATGCCTCCCAGATGTGACGGCTGACGAACCATCAACACCAAGAAATGGTGACACACACAGCTCAAAATGCACTCTTTAAACGATTACCTGTCGTTTGAAGAAAAACTATTAGAAAAGTAAGTGTCTTAAAGCTCTTATCTGTGTGCTCAAGTCCCTTTACCTCTCGAGGCCTCAGTTTCCTCATCTACAAAATGAGGGCTTTGGAGTAGACTAGATGATGTCCAAGAACCCCTTCTGCTTTAGAATTCGGTCATTTAAGGCCTGAAATCTTGGCATTCCCCATATTTTAAAGATTTTTTTTAAAAAAACTCAAAGGATGGCCCTGCCAGCATGGCTCAGTGGTTGAGCATCGACCTATGAACCAGGAGGTTACGGTTCAATTTCCAGTCAGGGAGCCTGCCTGGGTTTTGGGCTTGATCCCCAGTGTGGCATGTGCAGGAGGTAGCCTATCAGTGATTGTCTCTCATCATTGATCTCTCTCTCTCTCTCTCCCTCTCTGAAATCAATAAAAATATATTTAAAAAAACCCTCAAAGCATCAGGTTTAATTTTTCTCTTCTTCTTGAAACATAGTTTTTATTGTGTTGCACAAGCTCAAACTATTTTTTGATACTTTTTTCTCCTTTATGTCTCACATTTATATATAACTTTCAAGACATTGATCTTACGTCATTTTATGATATAAAAATATCTATAAAAGTCAATACAGCCCTCTACTATAACATAAAAGATGAGATAGAGAAAATAATTTGTGATAAAATAGTATGTATGTCAACATGTAAATGCTAGACCTGATTTCAATGGAAGGCACACTGAAGTAGGCAGGTGCCTGCCTGTATACGGAAAACAACCGTGAAAGTGATAGCTGTAAGTGTATGCTGATGTGGGGGTGACGTATTCAAGGCTCAACCATCATGCGCAATACCGCTATCGGGGTTGTGAATTTATGAAACGGTGAAGAAATCTTGGTATCATTTAAGATTAAATACTATATAATCTATCATTTTAATTGGCAGTTGCATTCCTAGAAAATTCAGTGTGTTTTTAACCCACTCAAAAAATATGTTCACATGTAAAATAGGGTTGGTGTCTAGGCTAGTACTTTAATTATAAAGTACGCCCCCCCCCTCGCCCAATTCTGTGACTTACAGAACATTTGAAAGTCAGGTAGATAGGGACAGAGCTTCATTGGGTGGGACTGTCCTGTGTTGTAGGATGTCTAGAGCCCTTGGAACACCCCTGTTGAGTTCCACCGCCAACAGCTTCCTGTTTTCCGAATGTTCCTGTACTTCCCTACCTCCAGCCCTTCACCCACGCCTTGTCCAGCTTGAGATAGCCTTGCTCTCATTTCTGCCTGTGCTCATTTCATCCTCAAGGCTCAGCTCAAGTGTCCTCTGTATGAAGCTCTTCTTCATTGTGCTGGTTCTATATCCAACTCCAGGCTCCTATTCCACCTTGAGAAGTGGTTATTTGTCTATGGGACCCATTTCCACTTCCCTTAACTCCTTGACTTTATATTATGGATAATTTTTCTCTCCTCTATCTTCTAATCATCTAGCACAGAACCTTTCACCTAATAGGCAACCAGTAAATATTTGTCAACCATAATTGCTCCAAGTGACTCTTAACAGAATCTTAATGCATTTGAGAGACTTAATCCATTAAAGCTTCTTTGGGTAACTTGGTTTTTTAGATTCTAATATGCCCAAGTTTCTACAGAGAATATTGCTTTTGAAACATAAAAGCAGATGGAGTCGTGTGTAGTAAAATGCTCTCAGAATATTAGGCAGCTGATTATAAGGTTGGGTTGCTGCTACTGTGTCACTTCATCACAGTTTGAAAGTTGGTCTTCTCAAATCACTTCCTGGACCTTTAGCTGGCTCATAACTTAATTCTCCCTGGTGACTTTCAGAATCCAAGAGCTGGGGTCCAATATTGTGGGCAGAGAAGTTTCGGATTGGTTATGTTGGGTTGAAGATGGGCTAGGACCAAAGAGACTAAGCAGTGGGTGAGAGATGCCATATGAATGCACTGCTGGGCCACCTGGAGTGGTGACCATGACCTTTAAACAGGCACCCAGTGTGAACGGGCTGCAGACACTTCACAGATCATGCCAGCCTGACTTCTCTTCTCCCCATCCAACTCTTTGTAACATGATTTTTGCATTTTGGAAAGTGAGAGTAATACGTTGGATCATACAAAATATTTTTTTATATAACACCCTGAAAATGTATAGGAGACATCTGGTGGTAAATATCATTATCTCTTTGGAATGAATACTTGGAGTCTGCTAATCACACATATACATATATGTGCCAGCTGTACAACTGTGATTATTAGCACCCATTGTTCCCAACCCCTTCTGTTTCCCCATCCCATTTACATATTCTAGCAAATGATGGGATCATTTCCACTGAATGAAAGCACATTTCTATGCTATAGGTACTCAGCTTGAAACCGACATTCTTAATGAAGACTCACATGTCTTGGTCTTTTCGCTTTGGTAGAAGTGTTCATTGCTTCCATCAGTTTAAAGCCATGTGTACTTGTACTGGATGGAACACAAGAACTGATTGGCATTTATGGGCTTTCAGGCCCTAAGGTAATCTCTTTTTTAAAATAATACCTGTTTCACAAGAAGAAAACCCGGTGATCTAGAATGCACATAACACCTTTGCATTATATTGCATATCTACCAGGATAGCTGTAGCCAGCACCGCTTACAGTTACTGCTGTATATGTTATGGAACAAATACTTATATAGCACTTACAATGGGCCAGGCACCTTTCTATGAACTTGTGAAATCTGAACACATTTACTTCGCTCAATAACCCTATGAAAGAAAGACTGTGACCATCTTCCTGTTTACCCAGAGGGGACTGCGCACAGGGACGTAAGGTGGCTGTCAAAGGCCTAAGGTCGTGGTGGACTTGGAATCCAGACACGGGACATCTGGTTCTGGAAACAGTGGCCGTTGCTCCTGTCGGGCTCTGCCCCCTGTTTTATACGTAGGTCAGGCATTTATTTGGTCTCTGTTGTGTTTTTTATGTTGTATATTTTGATCTGCCTCATCTACACTGATTTTGCACTTACCAAATCCCATGGGTTAGTTACTATTTGTAGTTTTCCCCGTCTGAAGTAATGTTGGGTTAGTGGAACCTCTAATACTTTTTAGTATCAATCATTACTTTGTGAAGCATGTTCTCTAAAACTTTAAAATATATATAGTTATCAATTATGTAAGTAATACATGTTTCTCATAGAAAATATGTAAAGAAGAAGAAAATAGGAAATTAAATATACTCACAGTCTTATCACTGTTAAACGTGTACAGCCCTCTTTTTCCTATGGATGCATACACACACACACACACACATATATATATATATATATATATATATATATATATATATATATATATATATACACACACTTAGGTAAATGACATTACACACCACATTGTTTTGTAATTTGCTTATTTAAAAAAATCTTCACCTAAGGATATGCTTATTGATTTTAGAGAGAGGGGAAGTAAGTGAGTTAGTGAGAAAGAGAGAGAGAGAGAAAGAGAGAGAGAGAGAGAGAGAACATCAACAGGAATCAAACACATGACCTTCCTGTGCATGGGACGATGCTGTAACCGCTGTGCAGCACTGGCCAGGGCTTTATAATTTAATACATGGCAACCACCATACATTCAACCCATAATTATTGACCACCTACTATGGGAAAGGCACTATAAGCCGAGAGGGACATGGTGCTAGCACAGCAATGGAGCTTTTGTTCTAGAAGGAAATGGCAGATATTAATATCTTCACACACATAAGCATAAAATTGTAACTGACACAAGTGCTGCCACAGATCAGTATGCAGTGTCGTGAGAGCCTCTGATGAAGGGGCTTGACCTTTGGGGATGGCTTCCTGGGGAAAGAGTGACCAGAGCTCTGCAGGAGGAGGGGCTGCCCAGCAGCACCTGAGCAGTGTGGTGCAGTGGTTATGAACCTGCCTCTGGAGCCAGACCCTCAGCTTAAATACCAGCTCTGCTTACTGTGAGAACGAATCAGATAAGACATTTAGTATTTATTTTTATTTTGATTATTTTATTGAATTTATTGGGGTGGGGGTGACATCTACACTAATAAAAGAGAAACATGCAAATTAGCCATCACTCCGCTACGCCCACCAGCCAATCAGAGCGAGTATGCAAATTAACCCAACGCAAGATGGCGGTTAATCTGCATACGCAGACGGTATGAAGACTGAAGACAGCATAGAAGGAAGAGGGAGGGAAAGCAGAAAGTGAGGGGTGGCTGCGGGAGGGAAAGCATGGGGGGGCACTTTGGGGGGGTGGCGGCGGGAGGAAAAGTGCGGGGGCGACGGCGGGGGGGAGGGAGGTAAAGTGCGGGGTGGGGGGCAGAGGCGGCGGGAGGGAAGGGAAAGCACGGGGTGGCTGCAGGAGGGAAAGCGCCCCACAGCGGTGGTGGCGGGAGGGAAAGCGCAGGGGGGCGGCAGTTGCGGGAGGGAAAGCACAGGGGGCGGGAGAGGTGGCGGTGGCGAGAGGGAAGCCCGCTGGAAGCCCTGTTCTTGCAGGAATCTTCCTGCAACGGGCCTCTAGTTTGTTAATAAAACTGCAGAGGTCTCAGGTGTACAATTCTCTAAGACATCATCTGTATATTGCATTGAGTGTTTACCATCCCAAGTCAAGCCTCCTTCCAACACCATTGATCCCCCCTGAGAAGACACTTAGCCTCTCTGGGCTTCGGTTTCCTCCTCTGCTTTCTAGGGGGTTGGTAGGAGGCCTGGATGAGTGAGTGTATTAAATGTGTACCGGGATTTAATTTATAGAGGAGGGACTGAGTGGTGGTATGAAGAAGCCTAATGTCAAGGGAATAATTGATTTACTTTTCCTGTGAGAAGGAGACATGCCACTCCACACAGGGCCCACGGGAAGTATCAGGGTGGTCAGGAGGCAGGAGCCAGGAGCCAGAGAAAAGCCAAAGCCGAAGCCTTTATTGGGGTTTCCATAAGAAAACCAGGCAGAGCAGAGTAAGCAGTTTAGGGTTGGACAGTTTGAATAATTCCGACGGGCTTTGTGGCATAGAGGCTGTCCCTCTGTGGCTGTCAGGTACCTGCCCTGGGAGGCTGTCCCTCTGTGGCTGTCAGGTACCTGCCCTGGGAGGCTATTCCTCTGTGGCTGTCTGGTACCTGCCCTGGGAGGCTATTCCTCTGTGGCTGTCAGGTACCTGCCCTGGGATGCTGTCCCTCTGTGGCTGTCAGGTACCTGCCCTGGGAGGCTGTCCCTCTGTGGCTGTCTGGTGCCTGCCCTGGGAGGCTGTCCCTCTGTGGCTGTCAGGTACCTGCCCTGGGATGTTGTCCCTCTGTGGCTGTCTGGCGCCTGCCCTGGGAGGCTATTCCTGTGTGGCTGTCTGGTGCCTGCCCTGGGATGAAATGCTGGCTTGGTGAGTGAGCGTTAGATAAGAAGGCGGGTCAGGGTGTGGCCTTGGATTGGCTGGTCTGCACATGAAAGGCCTGATCCAGGCAAGCTGTCCACCACCCCTAGGAATTAGCTGGCCTTGGGAGGAGCCGTCTTTCTCTGGATCTGTGAGACCCCCAACAGATGTCAAAACATCATGAGATAGAGAAAATAAAGAAAACCATACCTAATACAGTTAGTACCTGGGGACACACTCCACACAAAGTGTGGCTCAGAGCAAGCGGTTAGTATAAGATAGTTGCTATTATTAGACAAAGAGGGGTGAGAAAGGATGCAAAAGGAATTTAGAAATATCTTCTTAGGTGTTTATTTTATTGCAAAGTAAAATCATTTAACTTAAGGTAGTATCGCTGAACAAAGTGACAATTCCCTTTTCTGGGAATCGAACCTGAGACCCTTCGGTGCACGTGCCAATGCTCTAACCATTGGGAACACCAACTGGAGTGAAAATGTTTTGCACTCTTTAAGCATCGTGTTTAACACTCCAAATCTTGGACTCAAGGTAATATTTGTCGCAGCTCTCTTTTTCTCTCATTCCCCACCTCACTTTCCCAATTTATGACCCACAACAATGCCTGAGCTACACACAGTGGGGAGGGGAGTTTTCTTTTCCTCCTGTGGGTTTCCTAAGCACTGCACATGCCGCCTGGGCAGATTTGCACACTTCAGACCAGCTAGCACGGAGTCTCTCCAAATGGCTAGATAACATGGAAATCACACCATCAGAAACGAACGGTGGGTATTTGAATAATGCGCTCCCCTTTTGCTGTAGATCTTTTTTTTTTTTTTTTTAAAAAATATTTTTATTGATTTCAGAGAGGAAGGGAGAGGGAGAGAGAGATAGAAACACCAATGATGAGAGAATCATTGCTTGGCTACCTCCTGCACGCCCCCTACTGGCGATTGAACCTGCAACCCAGGCATATGCCCTTGACCGGAATCGAACCTGGGACCCTTCAGTCCACAGGCTGACGCTCTGTCCACCAAGCTAGGGCTCGCTGTACGTCTTATGAAGAGCTCGGCTTGGTCTGCTATCCAGCTGTGTGACACATTCATTTTGTAAGAAAAAGTGTCAAGTAGAACTTAAAATGGATCTGTTGGAACCACTTCCCTTTGGAAATGAAGAGATAATCGTCTTGACTTCAACATTCATTTTGTGTTAGTTTTCTTGGCCTATATGAGATCCAGGCAGTGGATTAACTTCTCCTAAATGCATGCCCTCAAATATGTGAAAGTGCTTATTTAAGCAGTAACCATGGTGTATATTTAAAATAGAAAAGTAGGTCACAAATATTTCCTTAGTGGAGGGGGAAGACAATATGAAAATCAGCATGCTCACACACTTCTCAGATTTAGGTCAGGGATCATAACTTTAATTTTTTGGCAAATGCAGACTGATTTATAAGGAGATACATTTTAATATTTTAGTGGGTTTTTTCAAACTACCTTGTTTTCTCTAATTATGGCCACAGAGCTGTTAATCTGTTTGCTATGATGCTTTCATTTACTAAAAAGTCAGATGGCCGAAACCAGTTTGGCTCAGTGGATTGAGCGTCGGCCTGCGGACTCAAGGGTCCTGGGTTCGATTCCGGTCAAGGGCATGTACCTTGGTTGCGGGCACATCCCCAGTGGGAGGTGTGCAGGAAGCAGCTGATCGATGTTTCTCTCTCATCAATGTTTCTAGCTTTCTATCCCTCTCCCTTCCTCTCTGTAAAATATCAATAAAATATATATTTAAAAAAAAAAAGTCAGATGCATCTCTAATAATCCTATATAATAAAGAGGTAATATGCATATTAACCGTCACTCCAACACACAAGATGGCCTCCCCGATGTGGTCAAAGATGGCCACCCCCATGTGGACACAAGATGGCTGCCACAAGAAGGCCGGCAGGGGAGGGCAGTTAGGGCAACCAGGTCTGCAGGGGAGGACAGTTGGGGGTGACCAGGCCTGCAGGGGAGGGCAGTTGGGGGTGACTAGGCCTGCATGGGAGGGCAGTTGGGGTCAACCAGGCCTGCAGGGGAGGGCAGTTGGGGGGACCAGGCCTGCATGGGAGGGCAGTTGGGGGCGACCAGGCCAGCAGGGAGGGCAGTTGGGGGTGACTGGGCCAGCAGGGGAGGGCAGTTGGGGGTGACCAGGCCTGCAGGGGAGGGCAGTTGGGGGTGACCAGGCCTGCAGGGGAGTGCAGTTGGGGGTGACCAGGCCTGCAGGGGAGGGCAGTTGGGGGTGATCAGGCCTGCAGGGGAGGGCAGTTAGGTGTGACTGGGCCGGCAGGGGAGCAGTTAGGCGTGGATCAGGCTGGCAAGGGAGGGCATTTAGGGGTGACCAGGCTGGCAAGGGAGGGCAGTTAGGGGTGACTGGGCCAGCAGGGGAGGGCAGTTGGGGTCAACCAGGCCTGCAGGGGAGGGCAGTTAGGGGTGACTGGGCTGGAAGGGGAGCAGTTAGGCGTTGATCAGGCTGGCAAGGGAGGGCAGTTGGGGGTGACCAGGCCTGCAGGGTAGGGCAATTGGGGGGGACCAGGCCTGCAGGGGAGGGCAGTTGGGGGTGACCAGGCCAGCAAGGGAGGGCAGTTGGAGGTGACCGGGCCAGCAGGGGAGGGCAGTTGGGGTCAACCAGGCCTGCAGGGGAGGGCAATTGGGGGGACCCGGCCTGCAGGGGAGGGCAGTTGGGGGCAACCAGGCCTACAGGCGAGGGCAGTTGGGGTCAACCAGACCTGCAGGGGAGGGCAATTAGTGGCAATTGGGCCAGTAGGGGAGCAGTTAGGCATCAATCAGGCTGGCAGGGGAGTGGTTAGGGGGTGATCAGGCTGGCAGGCAGAAGCGGTTAGGGGCAATAGAGCAGGCTGGCAGGTGAGTGGTTGGGAGCCAGCAGTGGGGTTGTGAGAGGTATCTGGCCTAAATGGGCAGTCGGACATCCCTCGAGGGGTCCCAGATTGGAGAGGGTGCAGGCTGGGCTGAGGGACACACACACACACACACACACACACACACACACACCCGTGCATGAATTTCATGCACCGGGCCTCTAGTAAAAGCATAATATGCAAATCGACTGAATGGCCATCCAGATGTCCTTCCAGATGAAGCCTGGGCTGTGAAGGCCTACTCTTGCATGAATTTTGTGCATCGGGGCTCTAGTTAGACTATAATTAATATTTCAAATAGGTGTAAACACCCCTGTTTGAGAAAGCAGTCCACACGTCTTTCAGAATCCAGTGAATCATAAGAAAACACATTTTCAGCGAATCTTGGTCAGAAGCTTCCAACAGCAACTTGCTTTCTGGAGAGTGTATGGAGCTGGCCTGGCATTTCAAAATGAGCGGCTCCTGGGGGCATTTGTGCAGCTTTCTCCCAAGTCCTAGGTAAGTTGCATCATTTTTATACCGTGTTTGGCATATTTAACATTTAGTGACTCATAATTCCCATTCATTCATTCATTCATTCACTCATTCATTCTGGAGGGACCACCATATGGCATCAACATCAGTGGCTGATGGATCCCCAGGGTTGCTCCATTGGATCATCCGGCTCTGCAGAATGTCCTATTCCCTTCTTGACTACCCGTGGATTCCTCTCAAAGTTAAGGGTATGCAGATGTTTTTTTTATTTATTTATTTATTTATTTATTTATTTATTTATTTATTTTTTAAATATATTTTATTGATATTTTACAGAGAGGAAGGGAGAGGGATAGAGAGCCAGAAACATCGATGAGAGAGAAACATCCACCAGCCGCCTCCTGCACACCCCCCACTGGGGATGTGCCCGCAACCAAGGCACGTGCCCCTGACCAGAATCGAACCCGGGACCCTTCAGTCCGCAGGCCGACGCTCTATCCACTGAGCCAAACCGGGTTCGGCTATGCAGATGTTTTTAAATGTGAACCCAGTTGACTCTGATGTCAGAGCATGTGTTAATAAATGTCAAAAAAAAAAAAAAAAAAAAGGCATTCTGGAGAGAGGAGGATTTGTAGTTGGGCAGGGATACAGGATTGGTTATGTTCTCCTGCTAGACCCTCCTCCCTTCCTGCCTTCCCTTCCTTTCTCCACCTCATCTCTGCCCCTTCCCTCCCCTCCCCTTCCCTCCACTCCACTCCCCTCCCCTCCCTTCCCTTTCCTTTCTCCACCTCATCTCTGCTGCTGTCCCCTCCTTCCCTTCCTTTCCATTCCCTTCCCTTCCTTCTTGGCCTCTTATGGATTCCTTCTGCAAACATCTGTCATTACCTCCTCTGTCTCCCATGCTGTGGTAGGTTCTGGGGGGTGCATGAGTGACTGGGATACAGCCCCAAGTCCTTAGGTGCTTTCCACGCACACAGTGGGGAAGATGTGCAGCCAGAGAACTACTCCACGCGGTGGGAACTGCATGTGCGGCCTGGCCAGGGCAACCCCCAGAGCTGTGCCAGTTCGGAAGAGGGCGGGGCTGGCTCTGCCTGATGGTTCGGTTCCGGGATCCCTCTCAGAGGAGGGGCCCCCTGGGCAGATGAGTGGCATTGGTCTGACTGCTGAAGGTGACAGGCTCCTATTTACCTGTGGACCCACCCAAGTCATAATATTAGTTAAGACCTTGATGAATAGGCTTATGGAATGTAAATGGAAGACTAGCTCCCTTCGATGCATGAAATACACAAATGACTTAATACATTGTGTTACAAGTGTCAGACTTTCCACCAGAGATGGAGGCCCTAGCTTCTGGACAAGGCTGCCACTCCTTCACTCGGGGTATGTATTATCCGCGGCGGGGGAAGACCCTGCCAGGGCCCACTTATGCTCAGTGGCCAAGAGTAAAGAAAGCAAGTGCTGGGTGGAAACTCTCCTCTGATACCCCTACATTTTTAGTAAAAGTCTGCTACAAATTGTTTGGGGGCATGAGGAAGAACCCACAATTGTTCCACAGGTAAGGCAGTGTGGATCAGAGAGGGGCAGCAGGCAGCCCTAGGAAGTCAGCAGTGGAAGCGCAAGCCCAGGTGAGTCGAGGGGCCCAGGTGTGAGCAGGAATTAGGGTGGGCAGGTACCTGGCACAGGTGAGCCAGGCATCATCGGAGGCAGGACTGGCCTGCAGGGAGCGGACATAGGACAGATTCCTTTCCCAACTCCACCAGCGGGAGGAAGAGGCTGGAGGACGCGAGGGCCAGGCCTGTTCTGAGGACAGCAGAGCATCCTCCCAACCAAAGTGCCTAGCCTCCCTCCCCACACGGGAGATGAGTCGGAATTCCCTTTGCCAGGCTCATTCTTCATTATCTCCATTTTGTTCCGAAAGGTAAATAGGCCACTTACACTTTTGACCCCCGCCTGCTTCTGGAAATGCAGTGAGTTTCCAGGGTGGCCGGTCTGTTCCGTTTGATGGCGCAGGGATGTGGCTCCAGGGGCAGGAGGCTGTAGGTACAGCAGGGAGCGCCCGCCCGGTTTCCCAGTTCCTCCCTCCGGACCGTGTGGTTCGGCGCCCCCTCGTGGCTGCAAGGAGAACAAGCCGCTTAACTTACTACCGTTTACCTCTTTGCACACAATATGCCACAATTGCTAATCCTCACAGCTTCCAACTACACGGTAACATTTAGTCTAGGCTAGGGTGACGGAAAGATGCCAAGTTCAGAACCTAAAACTCGCTCCTTCCGGCTGCTTGTTGGCGCCTGAGCTTGCGCCTCCTGCTTGACGCACCTGGGGAAGCTGCAGCTCTGATTGATAGCCAGTCGAGAGGTCTTAGAGCCTGAGGACACCTCCTATGGTCGAATCAGCTTTTACAGATGGTCTGAGACGTGATACTCTTGTTTCAGGCTGGAGCCCTGAGCCACATAAAAGTGAAGAAAACCCATTTCTGGCTGCAGTCCCATTTTTTGGACAATGTTAAAGATGAGAAGAGAGAGAATAAGAGTAGATGTGGCGGAAGGATGGGTCCCCAGCGTGGTTCCATCTTGACAGATGGCTGGCGGATGTGGTGGGATAGGGAAAATCATCTTATCTTTGAGGGGCAGACTTTCTTATCAGGGCAAAGGGTAAATGCTGGAAGGATGCAGTAAATGGGACATGAGCAGCTTTTCATGATAATGTACTTTACAAATATTTTCTCTTAGTCTGGTTTTTTTCATTCTAACAGTGACTTTCACAAAGCAGAAGTTTTTAATTTTAATAAAGTCTAACTTAATATTTTCTTTCATGGATTATGCTTTTGATGTTTTATTTAACAAGTCATTGCCCAATCAAAGGTCACATAGATTTTCTTCTAAAAGTTTTTATTTTTTAATATATTTTATTGACTTTTTACAGAGAGGAAGGGAGAGGGATAGAGAGCTAGAAACACCGATGAGAGAGAAACATCGATCAGCTGCCTCCTGCACACCTCCCACTGGGGATGTGCCCGCAACCAAGGTACATGCACTTGACTGGAATCGAACCTGGACCCTTCAGTCCGCAGGCCAACGCTCTATCCACTGAGCCAAACAAGCTAGGGCATCTCTAAAAGTTTTTAGTATTTCGCCCTAACCGGTTTGGCTCAGTGGATAGAGCGTCAGCCTGCAGACTGAAGGGTCCCAGGTTCGATTCCAGTCAAGGGCATGTACCTTGGTTGCAGGCACATCCCCAGTGGGAGGCGTGCAGGAGGCAGCTGATCGATGTTTCTAACTCTCTATCCCTCTCCCTTCCCCTCTGTAAAAAATCAATAAAATATATTTAAAAAAATAAAAATAAAAAAATAAAAGTTTTTAGTATTTCATTTTATATTTGGATATAGGTCTCATTTTGAGTAATTTTTGAGAGAAAGGTATAATATCTGTGTCTAGATTATTACTTTTTGCATATGGATGTCTAATTGTTACAGGACTATCTCCATTGAGTTGTCTTTGCTACTTTCTCAAAGATCAACTGGATGTCTACAGAAGATTTTTATTGAGATTGCATTGAATCTGTAGGCCAAGAGTCGTAACAATGTTGAGTTTTCCAATACATCAAAATGGAACATTTCTCTATTTATTTAAAACTTATTTGATATCTTTTACCACAGTTTTGTAGATTTTGCATATAGGCCATGTACATATTTTGTTACATTCATACCTGAGTATTTCATTTTTGGAGTGCTACGATAAATGATTTTGTGTTTTAAGTTTCTAATTCTAATGTGCTTTGCTGGTACATAGAGCAATTGGCTTTTGTGTATTAACCTTGTTGATTTTTTTTGGATTTTCTACATAGACAATCATATCATTTGTAAAAAAAGATGTATTTTTTTCTTTCCCAGTATATCTTTTTAAAATATATTTTTATTGACTTCAGAGTGGAAGGGAGTGGGAGAGATAGAAACATCAACGATGAGAGAGAATCATTGATTGCACTGCCTCCTTCACACCCCTTACTGGGAATTGATCCCACAACCCAGGCATGTGCCTTGACCAGAAATCGAATCATGACTTGCTGGTTGATAGGTCGATGCTAAACCACTGAGCCACACTGGCTGGATCCAATATAACTTTATTTCCTTTTCTATCTTATTGCACTAGCTAGGACTCCTAGTAGGATGATGAATAAGAGTGGTGAGAGGGGATATCCTGACTTCAGCTTTTTACTCTAGTGAGCCCAAGCCTCTAAACTGGTCTTGCTACTTTCATTTTTTTCTCCTATAAATTCTATTGTTTGCTAAATAGCCAGGATAAGCTTTTAAGAATGTAAACCAGATCATGTCACTTCCCAGATTAAGACCACTCCAGTGGCTTTGCTATTGCACTTATTCTAAAATCCAAATGCCTCAGCTTAGCCTACAGTGCCTTACATGACATCTGCATGTCTGGGTAGCATCATTTTGTCAGGTTCTTCCTCTTGACCTCGAGATGTCAGCTACCCTGGCCTCCTTTCTGTCCTTCAAGTACATTCTTCCTTGTGCATTTGACACCAGCTGCTCCCTCTGCCAGGAAGGCTCTTCCTTCTCCTTTATCATACCAGTTCTTTCTGGTCACATATCTAGATCCCAGCTGACGTGTCACTTTCTCAAGCTATGCTATACCTAGTCATTCTATATCTTGTTAGCGCGTTTTAGCTTTTTGCGTAGCTTTTGCGGCTACCTGACTTTGTCTTCTTTTCTTTTCTTTTTTTTAAAATTATCTATCTTGCTCAGGGGTCCTCAAACTATGGCCCGCGGGCCACATGCGGCCCGCCAAGGACATTTATCTGGCCCGCCGGGTGCCGCTGCCTGTCCTGCTTAGCAGCCGACTTGTCCCGGGCCCACAGTGCGCATAGGAATTTGTTCATAGTTTTTTTTAAAAAAACTATAGTCCGGCCCTCCAACGGTCTGAGGGACAGTGAACTGGCCCCCTGTTTAAAAAGTCTGAGGACCCTTCTTGCTCCTCTCACCCCTGCCCACTACCCTCTCAGCCACTGGAATGTAAGCTGCTTGAGAGCAGAACTCTGCCCCTCACGTTCATACTGTCTCCCCAAGTGCCTGGAGCAGCACCAGGCATGACATGGTGTGGGTGCCGAGTGGCCCCTTCCTGTGTCTCCATCCTGACCTTGAACCAAACGCCTTGCTCTCTCTGCTCTTTGGTCTCCACCTTCCAGTTCTCTAAGTGCCAGGCTCTTTCCTGCCCTACTGCCTCTGGAGGTGTTCTTTACTCTGTCCGGAATGTCCCACACCCTCCCTCCCTCATTTGCCTTCTACGCTTTTTTTTTTTTTTTAAATTATCAGATCAATTTCTAATACATGGAAAACTTTTCCAGTTCACATCACCATCTCTTTCATGGTTCTTTCCATAGTTTGAATTCATACTCACCTGTATGATCATGTGGTGGTCAGCACCTCCCCCACCCCCCTTGCTTCTGACAGCCCAGGTGCAGGGCCCAGGTCTGTTTGGGTTCATCCTATACTGCACCCAGGACAGTGCCTGGCCCATAGCAGGTACTCAGAGTGCTCAGCGAATGGTTGTTGGGAGAATGAATTCACTAAAGAATAAATACTGGATTTCACTGGTTGTAAGAAGCAGGCTTTCTTGAAACTTAACATTTCTGAAATAGGGATGCATGTAGATTTAATGGCATTTAGAATCGAAGAAGAATATATAAATTTTTTTTAAAAAGTATGTTTTTATTGATTTCAGAGAGGAAGGGAGAAGGATAGATATAAACATCAATAATGAGAGAGACTCATTGATTGGCTGCCTCCTGCATGCCACACACTGGGGATCAAGCCCGCAGGCCGGGTATGTGCCCTTGACTGGAATCGAACCTGGGACCCTTCAGTCTGCAAGCCGATGCTCTATCCACTGAGCCAAACTGGCTAGGGCAAGCTGCTATTTTTTTAAAAATTGTTAATAAAGACAATATTCTGTTTCACTAGTAATCAAAGAAATGCAAATTAAGACAAGTTGCTATTTTTCAGATGCCAAACAGACAATGATTTTTTGTATAATGAATTTTAAAAACAATAATAATATTGGTAAAGGTGTGAGGAAATACGTAGTTTTCCATGCTACAGGGAGAGTTTATATTGGGACAGTCATTCTGGACAGCAATTTGGCAACATGTATCCAAAGCCTTAAAAATATTAATATTTCTAACAGTTGCTCTAAGAAAGTACTCAGGGAGGTTTAAAAAGACTTCTGCTGCCCAGCCGGCATGGCTTAGTGGTTGAATGTTGACCTATGAACCAGGAGGTCACGGTTCAATTCCTGGTCAGGGCACATGCCCAGGTTGCGGGCTTGATCCCCAGAGTGGGGCATGCAGGAGTCAGCTGATCAGTGATTCTCTCTCATCATTGATGTTTCTATCTCTCTCCCTCTTCCTTCCACTCTGAAATCAATGAAAGTATACTTAAAAAAAGATTTCTACCAATAATTCTCACTAGATAACATTTTATAATACTGAAACATTGACTAATGCTAATCTGTAAAATGGAATATAATTCAGTCATAAATATGTGTGTTCCCAAACAATTTTTAAGGATATGAAAAAATATTTACAATATAATATGTTTTCCTAATAGCTTATAAGTTACATGAGAGCAAGAACCATGGATATTATGTTCAATACTAGTGGCCCGGTGCATGAAATTCATGCACATTAAAAGAGGATTAATTAGAGGAAATAATTTAATATTGCTATTTGCCCTTTCTTTATAATAGAAGTGTCAGAGATGAAAGAAAATTAGTAAAACGTATATGAAAACCTTCCTCCTGTCAGAGTCTGGGGTGCACCACACGACCCAGAGTCAAGTCCCCGCTCACCCACATGTGCCTCAAAATTGCGTGAGACCCAGACCCGGATGCCCCTCCCCCCCATTGGGCTAGATCCAGACCCACCCTTGTCAAGCCCTGAGGAGCAGGGGGCATAGCCTCAGGTCCCTGGGCCTGGTGCCAGGATGGGGGTGGGGCATGGCCTGAGGTCCCCCGTCAAGCCCCACTGGGTGGGGGGCATGGCTTGAGGTACCCCATCAAGCTCCACCAGGTGGGGGGGGCACAGCCTCAGGTCCCCTGGCCCAGCACTGGGAGTGGGGGGCAGCCTCAGATCCCCCATCAAGCCCTGCTGGGTGGGGGCACGGCCTGAGTTCCCCCGACCCAGCATTGGGGGTGCACCTTGAGGTCCCCTGTCAAGCCCTGCTGGGTGTGGGGCACGGCCTGAGGTCCCATCAAGCCCTGCTGGGTGGGGGCCCGGCCTGAAGTCCCCTGTCAAGCCTCACCTGGTGGGGGGCGTGGCCTGAGGTCCCCTGTCAAGCCCCACAGGGGTGGGGGAGGGCGTAGCCTCAGGTCCCTGCTGATTGCTCCTTAAAGCTCCTGATGGGAACTTGGCCTCAGCTGCGGGTACAGCCATCTTTGTGATGGAGTGATGGTCAATTAGCACAGTGGTCTGCAAACCACAGCTCGCGAGCCACATGCAGCTCTTTGGCCCCTTGAGTGTGGCTCTTTCACAAAATACCATGGCCTGGGTGAGCCTGTTTTGAACAAGTGGCATTAGAATAAGTTTAAGTTTAAAAAATTTGGCTCTCAAAAGAAATTTCAATCGTTGTACTGTTGATATTTGGCTCTGTTGACTAATGAGTTTGCCGACCACTGAATTAGCATATTTCCTCTTTATTAGATAGAATAGTATATTCACCATCCAGCATAGTACTGACTTATCAATATTTGTTGAATATGGAAGTAAAAAGTTAGGCATTAAACATTATATATAGGATGATCCCAACTTTAATTTTTAAAAATGAGTGTGGGTGCACACAAAAGATAAAAATACATATAGCAGTTACATTGACAGAGATTACTAGCATCTTTGAATGGTGCAGTTATGAGGAGTTTTTCTTATACTTTTCTATATTTTTCAATTTTCTATAATGTACACATAATTAGCTTTTAAAATATATGTTTTTATTGTGTGTGTTTTTTAGAGAGAGAGGAAGGAGGAGGGAATAGAGAGATGGAAACATCGATGAGAAAGAGACATTAATTGCTGCCTTCTGCACACCCCCGACTAGGGTTCAAGCCCTCAACCTGGGCATGTGCCCTAACTGGGAATCGAACTGAGGACCTCTTGGTTCATGGGTCAGCCACTGAGCCACACCAGGTGGGCCACATATTAGTTTTATAACGAGGAAAATTACTTTCTTATCTGTTCCAACCACGTTTTGGTGCTAAGTGATTGAACGTGAGGATGTGGTCAGCGGGAGGCAGGGTTCATGAAGGCATATTTCTTTGAGCACATAGATTGCTGAATTGAGTATTAAACAGAGTGGTGGACATTGTCCATTCCACCCTGAGCCCTTGACAGGAATCTGGACCCAATAATCCTTCTGGAATGGGCAAAAGCCCATCCCTCGGCTGTTTGTCTAGCCCACCCTTGTCTACCTGCTCTGAGCAGCTGCTTATAGTTCTTAGGGTCCCGGTCACTTAGGGTCCCTGTCATACCCACCTCAGGCCCCTTTGCTCGGACAGTCACAGTGGACAAACGTCTTGGACCCTCAGTGCTCTCTCTCCCTTAGCTCGGATTTCATTTGTGCTCTCCAACTGGAGGCACCTTAGCTCTGGTTCAAAGCCTCCCTGCAGGCTGAGGGCTGCAGCCTCATCTGCTATGCTGATGAGCCTGGAATGCTGTCTCACACCTAGATGCTCAGTAAATATTTACTCCGTGCAGGAATGGATCCACAGCAAAGTTGGCAGACAGAAAGCAGGAGGGTACTCAGGTCTGGGTAGCCTATAGCATGTGCAAAGGCACGGATGAGGAACAGGAACATATTTGTGTCAAACACATTCAGTGCAATAATTTGAAATGCAACAGGTGGAAAAATGTAGATGTCTAGATACTGGAACATTTGGAAGGAGAAATTCTGAAAATGATGACTTTGGGGGTACCATGTATTAAAAAGGGTCCTCAGTTAAAAATTCTATATGTTTTCATTTGTGTGGAGTAGAATATAATCATACACACGTGCACATACACACATTTACACACGGTGTGCTCCTTATTTTGTTTTGTAGCATCTGTTCTTTCTGTTAAAGCCAGTAATTCAAGGTATTTGCAACAGAGGGCAGGATTGTGCAAGAAATTGAAACACTTTTTTTTTCTTCTTTCCTGAAAGTCCCCCCCAAATACAAATTACAGCAATATACAGATTGGACTATAGAAATACTCTTCTTTGACCCTCTGGTTCTCAAAATGTATAGGTTATTTAAAGCCATGAGAGTTATTTTTTATGTCATTGTTTAAAATACTTGGTAATGTATGTAAATCTTAATAAAAGCAAAGTGCTGATCCCTTGAGAGAGAAACACTAAAATATGGACAATGTACTTAACTCCGGTATCAAGTTCAGGGACGGGGATTCTTTGTGCCTTTTCTAAGTACGATTTAGATTATTTGCTCTTCTTTCCATTCTCATGCTGGGATGCAGGCCCTTTGAGGTTACTGCCACCGATAAATGCTGGTTAATGTTCTTCATCGAGAGATTTTTGAAGCTTTTGGGCAAGACCGAAGAAGCAGAAGAGTTGTTCTTGAGTGCTGAGGACATGTTAGTGCAGGTAACGTGGGACAGAATTGGAAACCCTTCAAGCATTCCTCCTTACATTATTTTGTTAGATGTTTTTGGATATTGTTCACCTTGGTTCCTTGATAATTTAGCCCAAAAATGGAGGAATCGATTAATTATGTTCATCAATGAGGAAGCAATGATTTTAACCCATGCCCCGAACTGTATATCAATGACAAGAAGCGGTAAATAGATGGGAGTCAATATGGAATGAATGAATACTAGTAGGTGTCATTTTTTGGAGGGGGAAGGAACGGTCATAAAGCAAAAAGGGAAGCTGAGTAATGGATTGAAGTGAACTAATAAAAGGCTGGTTACAGACTTGGTCATTCTTTTCATAAAGATGTTGGGGAAGGTTGTTTGATGATCTTGTCTGTATTGATTTACTTCTGAAATACACACTGTGGCTTTGTGGAATACAATGAAAGTTTCACTCATAACATATAACTGTTAGCCATGCTTAGGATGCCATTTAACTGCCCTTTAAGAAAATTATAAACTTTCACTGACTTCAATATAAGTTGTGGACCAAAGATAGTCCAACCCAAGACCAAGCTGTCTTTATTTTAAAGCAAACATCTTCCTGTTTTCATAAAAGACTGCCTCTCACCCATTGACACACATCTCTATAGAAGGAATTCTATCTAAAGAGATTTTTAAGATTCTTTTTAAAAAAATATATTTTATTGATTTTTTACAGAGAGGAGGGTAGAGGGATAGAGAGTTAGAAACATCGATGAGAGAAAAACATCAACCAGCTGCCTCCTGTACACTCCCTACTGTGGATGCGCCCGCAAGCAAGGTACATGCCCGCAAGCAAGGTACATGCCCTTGACAGGAATCGAACCTGGGACCCTTGAGTCCACAGGCTGACGCTCTATCCACTGAGCCAAACCGGTCAGGGCAGATCTTTAAGATTCAACATTCCAAGTCCCTTTATGGCAGGGACCATTCTCATCCACCAATATCTGTATCCTCCATGGCATAGTACAGCCTTTGGGGACTTAAGGAACGTGGTAAGTGACTCGGTGACTCAGTGTGCATCTGCAAGTACTTCGCGCCCTTAGAGGGCAGCGTGGAGTAGTGAGCAGAGCGGGGGCTGTTTGCAGGCTGACCCAATGGAAAGTTCTGTGCCACTCACTGCTGTGACCTCGGCAAGAATGCTCACCTCTGACTCAGCGCCTTTGAGGATTCTCTCTGTCTCTTGGAGCCATTACCAGGCTTAACGGAGACAGCGCACAAAGCGCTTCACACAACGTGTGGCCCGTAGTGAGATCGTCAGAACTGGTAGCTATTTTGTTATTCCCGTCTATGGGTTATAAAGTAATCGAGGCCTCGGTTATAAATAACAGGAGCGTTTGATTTAAGCTATTTTGCCCACTCTTTCATCTTTCAGAGTAGAGCCCAATGTTTCTCTGGTGTACGTTGTTTGTCAGGCAATCATTGAGTGTCTGGTGTGGCTTCATTCATTCATTCATTCATTCACTCAGCCGATGTTCCCTGAGGACTGTGCCAGGCCAGCGCACTGTGCCAGGAGTTGGGGTAATAGCTACGAGCCCACAGGCTTAGCTTCTGCCCTCGTGACTCTCCCAGTCTCGCTGGAAGTCCCTGCCAACATCGAATCAGTGTTGGAGCATGACCTGTGAAACACATTGGTTGTGAAGGGATGAGGCTGGCTTCATGGGAGCCATGCCAAAGCTTAGACGTTCGAAGAGAACGTCCCACTTCAGTCCTTCGTAATCAAGACTGAATTCAGCCCTAACCGGTTTGGCTCAGTGGATAGAGCGTCGGCCTGTGGACTGAAAGGTCCCAGGTTCAATTCCGGTCAAGGGCATGTACCTTGGTTTCGGGCACATCCCCAGTAGGGAGTGTGCAGGAGGCAGCTGATCGATGTTTCTCTCTCATCGATGTTTCTAACTCTCTATCCCTCTCCCTTCCTCTCTGTAAAAAAATCAATAAAATATACTTAAAAAAAGACTGAATTCATAGCACAGAGAGCTAAATCTGCTTTTTTTTTTCTTTTTTTTTTTTTTTACTACTAGCAATGCTGTAACAACATCTCTGAGAACATTATTATGGTTTTCCCCTCTTCTGAACAAAGCATGGCTTTGAAAATACTTCATACTTTCTAGAAGTCTGTATTATTGTCAGAATATATAGCTCTCAATAAGGGAGCAACAGGTTGGGCCCCTGCAGAGGGACATTCTCAAGGTGGTGTGTGTCCAGGTAGGGCCCGTTACTGACGGATTGGATTTATGGGGCTTGGGCATGTGCCTGTTATTACAAGGCTGGATCATTTGTTGTTCCTTATTACACTGGCCTCCTCTTAGGACTCGTCACCACGTGACATCTCTACTCTCACTCCGTGTCTGACCCGTTCCTTTGTAAAACAGACCCAGAATTTGGTTTCAATCTATGTTCTTAGATCTGTGGCCCAATAATGGCCGTGTACGCACAAATACATTGTATGAAAACCAAGCCCCACGCAGCGTGGGTCAGTCATTGATTTATTAAGAAAAAAAACCCAACTATTGGTTGTGATGAAGAAATGGTATTAAATACTCTGCCTATTGTCACCTTACTTCTTTTGTGGAAAAGAAGACCTTAAGTATCACTTCTTGGCCAAAATTTCCTCCCTGCAATCAGAGGCCTGAACAACCTGGCCACATCAGCATCCGAGGAGTACTTTAAAGGAAGCCACAGTTTGGAATGTGCTACTGGAATGTCCAGCTTACTGGCCAGCCACCCCTGTGGCCAAGCTGCCATGAAATACACTGCTGGTGTTCTGATGTAAATGTGTCTTTTCTTGACACATTTTGGTTTTCTGTACTAGCTTTTATTGTTAGGATTAATATGCTTAACCCACACTCGTGAATCCATCCCCCACCTCTGATTATTGGGGTAAGAGATGCTCAACTTAAGTATTTCCATCCTCTGGTCCAGTGGTTCTCAACCAGGGGCAATCTTGCCCCCCATGGGACCTTTGCCCATGTCTGGAGACATTTTTGGCTGTCATGACTGGGGTGAGTGTGTGTGTGTGTGTGTGTGTGTGTGTGTTATTGGCATGTAGTAGGTAGAGGCCAAGGATGTCACTAAACATGCTACAATGCACAGGACAGTCCCACAACAAATTATCCAGCCCCAAATGTCAGTAGTGATGGAGCTGAGAATAGTGCCCTAGTTTCTTTCTTTTTTTTTTTTTTTGCCCTAGTTTCTTATAAAGATGCTCAAAGATCTTATAAATCACTTGGAAGGCCTTGAAGCTCTGCGATTATGAAATGCTCTGCTGTATCTTGTATCTTCCTATACAACGTGCAGAATGCTTAGGAGAATTATTTTTGGTAGCACAACGAATGTAGCCAACGTTGATCATGCCCAGTAAATAACACACGCGTGTTTTATTTTCAGATTTGCTGCTGGAAACAATTCTCTTGCAAACACAAAATTTTGAGACTGCTTAAATATCAGGAGAAGTGTTTGGGGGAGAAAAACATCCTACTTGGAGAAATTATGGAATTTTTAGCAGATTTACTGATTATCCATTAAGAGATAGTGAAACGCAAGTTTTTATGAAATGTTTTAAGTAGTGTATCTCCTTCTCCAAAAAACCCCCAAGAGGGCAGGGAGGTCTGGGGCCCCCCATCAGGGGTGACTCACCTCTCTGGCTCCAGCCTCGGAGGGACTCGCCATGTCTGAGAGCTTTGTCCCGACCGTAACGTGTTTGCAAGGAACTCTTAGCCCACAAACGTGCAGAGGTTTCGGCAGTAGGAAAAGTACAAAGGAGTCCGATGTTTCCTGCCTCACTCACAGGCCTTGTGAGGACCATGTACCCACTCCAGGCCTCTGTGCAGGCCTCTGCCCGTGGTCTATGGTACCCACAGCCCGCTGGTCTGTCTTCTGCAGGACCTAGGCCAGGGCCTGCAGGATCTCTGGCCTTGCTTTCCTGCAACTTCTCCTGGCTGGGGAAGTCCTCTTGGCTTTCCTCCGCTCCCCACACAAGCATCATTAAAGCTGCTAGAGACAATATTTGTGACCTGTGTTACAGAAAGGCAAGGCAGCCATTGTCCAAATCCTTCGTGACAGGGGCAGGGCCACGGTAAAGGGGTTTTGCAGAGGGGGAGAGAAATTAGACTCAACTCGGAATACAAGGAAAAGTGGGGTGGGAAGAGGAAACATGAGGGTAAACAGGGGGACCCTGGCTAAACCGATGAAGAGGATTCTTGCTGAAGGCAGGCCAGGCTGCCTGACACGCGGGGCTGGGGAATGAGGAACAGGACTATGTGTGTGATGAGGATCAGATAGCGAGGATGGCTACGCTGACCCAGCAGGATTTTTTAAAAAATATATTTTTATTAATTTCAGAGAGGCAGGGAGAGGGAGAGAGAGAAAGAAGCATCAATGATGAGAGAGAATCATTGATCGGCTGCCTCCTGCACGCCCCACACTGGGAATGGAACCCACAACCTGGCCATGTGCCCTGACCAAGAATCGAACCGTGACCTCCTGGTTCATAGGTTGACGTTCAACCACTGAGCCACACCAGTTGGGCGACACAGAGGAATTCTTACTCTAAGTGGACAATGCAGAGATGACCATGGAAGTCCAAAGTTGAGGTCTAGTTGAGAAAAAGCTCAGAAAAGCCTGAGTAGAGTTTGGTCAGGGGGAGAAACGCCTCGTCAGCATCTGTGCTTATAAGAGGGTGTAGGTGTTACCCTCCGGATCTAATCCCTGTTGGCATCTGCTGGGCCTGTCCACTTCCCTTGACAGGCTGGAATGGGAGAAGGTTCTTTGTGAGTCCACAGAGACACACACACCCACACCCTGCCTGTGGCCTGGCTTTCATAGCTAATTCAGCTGACCCAATGGCCGGGATGCTCAAGGTTAAACTGTGAGGTCGTGAAGGCTGGCTCTTGTAGCCTCTCTCCCCCCTCTCCCTGTTCCCTAGCTTGCTTTTCGGTTGAGCTTTCCACTTTTCTCGAGATCGTTCTCCTCTCATCAGAAAACCGACCTCTTCCAGCTTTTGCTCCCAGGAAGAATGTGATGTTGGTAATCTCTAACACGGAATGCTCTTCCGAAGAGTATTGACCTTTAAACGAACAGCCCAAATAAGAGCATCTAAGGGTAAAATTACTGGTGCTGTGTAGTAGTAGTGAGCTGTGGGGTCCGATTGCCTGGGTTCAAATGAGCATCAGTGAGAACTTGGGCACGTGCTACTTAACATGTGGGTATCTCATCCACTTCCTCACTGGAGAAACGAGAGCGGTGGCAGTATCTTCCTCACAGGCTGCCTGGGAGGACGTAGAGATCCTGCACGGAAAGAGCTCAGCAGAGTGCCTGGCACTCACTGGGAGGGCCCATTACTGAAGTCGGATTGCGAGCCTCTGAGCCTAGCCACCGTGTCACTACCAGGCCTGCCGGACTTAAGCTCCAGCGCCTAACCGTGTCATTCTCCTGCACGTGTGGATACCCCAGGACCACAACATCCAATGTGACCTCTGTGGCCACTGCCTTAGCTCGGACCCTCATCATTCTTCCTCTAGACCAGTGGTTCTCAGCCTTCCTAATGCCGCGACCCTTTAATACAGTTCCTCATGTTGTGGTGACCCCCAACCATAAAATTATTTTCGTTGCTACTTCATAACTGTAATTTTGCTACTGTTATGAATCGTAATGTAAATATCTGTGTTTTCTGATGGTCTTAGGCGACCCTGCTAGCCGTTCTCTACAGCAGTTGAAAAGGTTGAGAACCACTGCTCTAGACTGGCTGGTCTCCCTGCCTGTAGCCTCGCCTGCTTCAGTTTAACCTCCATACATCCACCCAAATGAATTTTCCAAAATGCAAATCAGATCACGTCATTCTCTTAATGAAAACTCTTCAATATTAACGTCCCAAAACTTTAGGTGTGTACTCAGTGCTCTCTCTCCCTGAGTGGCCAGTCCTCTGTTTCACTCTCCAGTCTCTCCTCCTACCTCGGGAAATTCCCTGAGGCAAGGATTAATTAGTCTTAGGTTTGCACTCCAGCCCTAGCGCCAGCATTCAGTGAATGTTTGTTTAATGAACGAATGACGGCAATGCTCCTTTGATGCAAAACTTTAATTAAATTTATCTTTTTCAGGCTCCAAAGGAAGAAAGCAATTGAATATTATCAACAAGTGATAAAAATAAAGGAAAATGCAAGCACTCTGGCCAACTCTTCACGCGTCAGGAAGCAGCTGAGCACCAAGCTGAGTGATGCCTATTGTGAATTAGGTAATTGCTCTGATCTACCTCTGTCAGAAACAGGTGACTTTCCCCATTGTTTCACCTGCATACTTTGCTTATTTAAAGTATGTTTTCAGCCTGGCCTGATTGGCTCGTGGCTGAGCCTGGACCTATGAACCAGAAGGTCACAGTTCGACCACATGCCTTGGTTGTGGGCTCAATCCCCAGGGTGGGCCATGCAGGAGGCAGCTGATCAATGATTCTCTCTCATCATTGAAGTTTCTATCTCTCTATCCCTCTTCCTTCCTCTCTGGAAAAAAAAAAAGTCTTCATTGTTGAAGTAAGCAACTGTTTCATATACTCTCAATTTTTTTTTTGCTACCTATTTACCCTCCCTCATTAGGAAAGTGTCTTCATTTGCTCAGGCTGCTCCAACAGAACACCCTAGACTGGTTGGCTGAAGCAACATAAATTTATTTCTCACAGTTTTGTAGGCTGGGAAGTCCAAGATCAAGGCACCAGCAGATTCACTGTCAGGTGGGAGCCCAGTTCCTGGTTCATAGATTGTTATTTTCCCGCTGTGTTCTCACATGGTGGAAGAAAGAGCCTGAGAGCAATTTGGGGGTCTCTTTTATAAGTGCACTAATCCCATTCAGGGAGGCCCCACCCTCCCAATCTAATCACCACCCAAAGGCCACACCTCCTATCATCACAGGTGTTAAGATTTCAACATAAGAATTTTAGAAGGGAACCAAGATGGTGGCATAGGTAAACACCTGAACTTGCTGCCACACAACCACATCAAAACTACAACTAAAAGACAAAACGAACATCATCCAGAACCATGGGAAGGCTGGCTGAGTGGAAATTCTACAACTAGAAGGAAAGAGAAAAGCGCACTGAATCCGGTAGGAGGTGTGGAGGTGTGGAAGTGTGGAGGTACGGAGGCGCACGCGAAAGGGGCTGGCAACTGGGTACGCTGTTGTCTTTTTCAATCGGGAGGGAGATACAAGCTCCCAACTACGCTGAACTCCAGTTCTGTGCAAGACTCTGGAGACCCAGACTCATACGGAGAGAAACTGGACTGTCTGGCATCGGGCCGGAATGCAAGGGTGGCTTTCTCTCAGAGGTGCTTGCGGCGATCATTGTTCCTGCACGGTGCCTCGGGACACAGAGACCCGGGGGCCTCTTTGGGGCAGGGCTGATGGTCAGCCATTGCTGTTTGCTCTGCCCTGGTGATTCCCTGGGACCCTGCCCCACCCAATTTACAACTCGGCCCAAGCTGTGCGCAGAAGCTTTTGCATATGAATGGCCTGGCCTTTTGCAATCTAAAACCTAACAAACTGCAGCTGGGTTAGAGAGCCCCAGAGCTTCCAAAAGAAGGCCCAAGGCTCCACAGCAGCTTGCATTGCTTCACAGCTGGGCCTCATCTGGGCACTCCAAACCCCAAACAAAGAGGAGGAATCTGCAGATCTCTCTGTAGCTCCTGCTGGGTGGCCTCAGGCAGAGGCTAAATTAGCACCTCCTTGGAGATCCAAGAGCCAGTGTACCCAGAGGTCAGAGTGAAACCATCCAGATTACAACTCCTCAGATCCATAAGAGACACACTGAGGAGGCAGATTCAGTGAGTACCAAAGCCCCACTGAAGCAAGTCCTGCCCCATAAGGGTGTCTCCAGCACAGAAGTTCTCCCATTGTAGACACAACTGGTCCTCACAGCCAATTGGCCTGGAGGTCAATTCCTTCCAATGATACCAACAACAATCAAGACTTAACTACAACAAGACTGTGCACACAGCCCACAAAGGGGTGCACCAAGAGTGTCCACCTAAGGTAATTAGGGAGGCTGAGCCACTGGGCCCTATAGGACACCTAGCACACAAAGCCACACTATCAACAGAGGGAAGCAGCCAAAATGTGGAGACAAAGAAACAGGTCACAAATGAAAGAAATGGAGGAAAGCAAACTACAGGATATAGAGTTCAAAAGCACGGTTATAAGGTTACTCAAGAATCTTCTAGAAACCTCTGAGAAATATAGTGAGACCCTCAAGGATATGAAAAAGGACCAATTAGAAATTAAGCATACAGTGACTGAAATAAAGAATAATATACAGAGATCCAACAGCAGACTAGAGGATCCCAAGAATCAAGTCAAAGATTTGAAATATGAAGAAGCAAAAAACACCCAACTGGAAAAGCAAAAAGAAAAAAGAATCCAAAAATATGAAGATAGTGCAAGAAGCCTCTGGGACAACTTCAAGCGTACCAACATCCGAATTATGGGGATGTCAGAAGAAGAGAGAGAGCAAGATATTGAAAACCTATTTGAAGAAATAATGACAGAAAACTTCACCTACCCCGTGAAAGAAATAGACTTACAAGTCCAGGAAGTGCACAGAACCCCAAACAAAAGGAGTCCAAAGAGGACCACACCAAGACACATCATAATTAAAATGCCAAGGGCAAAAGACAAAGAGAGAATATTAAAAGCAGCAAGAGAAAAACAGTTAGTTACCTACAAGGGAGTACCCATACAACTGTCAGCTGATCTCTCAACAGAAACTATGCAGGCCAGAAGGGAGTGGCAAGAAATATTCAAAGTGATGAATAGCAAGAACCTACAACCAAGATTACTCTACCCAGCAAAGCTATCATTCAGAATTGAAGGTCAGATAAAGAGCTTCACAGATAAGAAAAAGCTAAAGGAGTTCATCATCGCCAAACCAGTATTATATGAAATGCTGAAGGGTATTCTTTAAGAAGAGGAAGAAGAAGAAAAAGGTAAAGATAAAAATTATCAACAACGAAGTGACAACAAATACATATCTATCAAAAAGTGAATCTAAAAATCAGGTGAATAAAAAAGCTGACAAACAGAATAAACTGGTGAATATAATAGAATCAGGGGCATAGAAAGGGAGTGGACTGACAACTCTCAGGGGAAAGGGGGTGTGGGGGGTGAGGGAAGAGACTGGACAAAAATTGTACACCTATGAACGAGGTCAGTGCGGGGGGGCTAAGGGCAGGGAATGGGTTGGGAACCGGGTAGAGGGGAGCTATGGGGGGGAAAAAAGAGGAACAAGTGTAATAATCTGAACAATAAAGATTTATTAAAAAAAAAAAGAATTTTAGGGGGAAACAACCATTCAGTCCATCACAGAAAGATACCCTTTAAAAGTCTTTTCCATCCCATTTCTCATTCTTTTGTAAGCAGAGCACCATGCTCAACCACACTTCTTGTCAGTGCGTTCCATCTTTCTTCAAATTCTGTTTAAGACACTTTGTATAGGAATAGCCTTTTCATGAATAACCATGACGCTAAGTAACACGTGACCTGAAGTAACATATGGCTCTTCACATGGGCCCACCTTGGATTTTACTTATGGCATCTAGGACTTAGTGCCTCAGACCTGGACCAGAGATTAGAAGGTACTTTCTGATTAAAGATAAAAACTTAGAAACTTAAAATGAAATTAAAGTTAAACACTGAATTTAAAAATTTGGTCTAAAATCTTACTAGGAGGGGAAGTTGGGTCCATCCACTCCTCTTGCTACTTGTTGGTTCTGTTATTACTGTTTTGTTCCCCTTCCTGGTAGGAGTTTCCATGGTTTCTCTGGAGTTTTTTCCACCGGAATGTTGATATTATCACCTGTGGTTTATAGTGAAGGTTCGGTTTCTTCTTCTCTGGTATTAGATCAGTGCGGTGGATTTATTCACATTGTAAGGGTGGTCTTCCAAGGTCACTGTTAAAGAACTTTTCAGAGGCCTCATGGGAGACAGGGCTATGCTCCAGGCTCTGCTACTGCCAGGACCAGAGTGGCTGGACCTTATCTTTTATGACCTCAGTACTTATTTGGCCCAGCAGGCTATTAGCTTATTCTGCAGATAGTGGCTACTCAATACCTGGAATGTTGCTGCCAAACTTGGGAATTGAGGAGAATGGAGAGTTGACTTGGAGGCTGCAAATAATGTTGGGACAGTAAGCTGGAGACAGGCCACAGCTGGAGAATGAGGTGGGGGTAGTCAGAGGTGTGCATCTCACAGGGCAGTGCCTCCCAACCCTCTGATGCGTGGGTTACTGGTGTGCCAAATAGAGACCTCTGAGCCCTTGGTCAGCTTCATTTATTTCTTCTAGTGGGCTATACAAGAAATATTGTCCTATCTAATAAAGATGGAATATGCAAATTGACCATCACTCCAAGACAAAGATGGCGGTGCCCACAGCCAATAAAGAGGGAATATGCAAATCGACACAACAAAGATGTTGGTGGCCAGGCCAGGACGCAGGTGTTCCACCCCGCCCTGGCTGCTCTGGGCCTCTGGGCAGTGTGTGCGTGCAGGAGCAGAGTGGCCAGGGCGGGGCGGGATGCCTGCTATGAGCGGGGGTGGGGGGTGGAGGGAGCTATAGGAGGGTGGCAGGGCTGGAGCAAAGGCGGAAGGCAGCAGCCAGATTGAAGACCCGGGTCAAGCCAGTGCCGGCAGCCAGGGGAAGAAAGGCCTATTCTTGCACGAATCTTCGTGCATCGGGCCTCTAGTTTTCTATAAGTACCTTGGGGCTTCAAAGGGGAAGAAGGTCATTGCAGGATGATAAGAGCAGCTGGCCTGCCCTATAGACAGCTCAAAAGGTTATCTCTGATAATCTCTTATTATGGGCAAGGCTCCTAATTTAAATTTTTCTAGGTAGTTAAGGATGTGTGAGTGTGTGGGGGAGGGGAACAGAATGCAGAAGTTTCTCTTGAGTCTGAAAGGTCTCAATTGCTGTGCGCTGTAAATAACCCACATACCTCAGAGTCACATCTCCAGTCATCACAAAGGATTTCTAAAATACAGGGTGTCCTCCAAAAAGGTATAAACACTTTAACAGCTGATAACTCAGTTTTGAAAATGAAATATATTTTAATAAACACTGCCTTTATAATTATTCAGTGTGTGTATACATGTTTTTGGGACACACTCTGGATTAAGGATCCAAAATCACAAAAGAGTTCGAAGGACCCTTTTATGACACTCATTTTCTATTTCCAATGTGGGCATCTTGATCTCTCAAACAGACTGAACAGGGGCCTTGTAATTCATTCTTCATTTCTTCAAAGCATCAGAAATGGTGCTCTGTCAATGCAGGAAGTGGGAGGGAGTGGATAAACAGGTTCTTTCTGGGAATTTACACTATGTGCCTGGGTATTCAACAGAAGTGTTGGCTGTGCCCAGCCTAACAGCATTGAAAGAAATGGCCTGAACTGTATTTTAACCTATTGGAAACAATAATCTTTAGTTGGTTTTTCAGATTTCTGTTTGGATTATAGATTAATGATGGTAAAAGCTAGCTTGAAAAGTCTTGGGACTTTCCTTAGTCTTGTGTCATTACATTCGATCAACATGTTGAAAGCAGTGTAATCCTCCATGGGGTATGAGAAGAGTGGGCTTCCAGCAATGATAACTCAGATTTTAGTTACACTCATAACATTTTTATGCATGAGATTATGGTAAGCACATGTTAAAATGATGGAGTTGTGAGAGGGTGTTAAAACCTAAATTTTGTTTCTAATCTATACACTAGAGGCCCTGTGCATGAAATCGTGCACTGGTAGGTTCCATAGTGGCTGCCGGCTGCTGGCTGGGTACTCCCTCCCTTCCCCAGCCCGGCCCTGCCCTCTGGTCGAACTCCCAGATGACCTCCCATTTGTATACTACGCTTTTATTATATAGGATATTGATTTCAGAGAGGAAGGGAGAGGGAGATAGGAACATCAATGATGAGACATAACCATTGATTGGCTGCCTCTTTCACGCCCCATACTGGGATGGAGCCTGCAACCCTGGCACGTACCCTGATTGGGAATCGAACCATGACCTCCTGATTCATAGGTCGACGCTCAATCACTGAGTCACACGGCTGGGCTTGTTTCTTCTTCTGATCACAGTTTTGTGATGCACTTATTCAAAGATGAAATCTTTCTGTTTAATAGATCCTTTATAGCTCATCTCATCTCCACTTTGATTTGGTTTCAAGAACAAATCTTAATAAAACTCTTAATTCTAGAGATTTCAGTACTAATCCTGACTATGAAAGAAGCTTTTGTGATTTATGTTCCAAGCTACCTCTGACACAGAGAGGTCTTATTATTCTCCTTCTGTGATATTTGATTTAAATCTGCCTATTGAGAAACCATTTCAGTGGGAGGAAAAACGGGGAGTGCGGGTTTCATATTCTATTACATCCAGCCCGGGGTTTTGTATGGAATTGCTTATTTTGGGTGAAGTATGGTAGGTGAACATTATGGGACTTCCCTCTCCCTGGGGTTCTTGTAAAAATAGAAACGCCAAGCATCTCAGTCAGTGTAGAAGGAAAACATTAAACAAAGGCTCTAATGGGTGACTTTTCGCCTCAAAATGCTTGGCTCAGCCAGAGACCTCCGCTCTATGGCAGGAGGTCCCTTAATCCAAAAAGTCAGGTAAGTGATATAGACAAAATTTGCATTTTAATTTTTTTAACTTAAACATGTAAGTGTAATTATTTCCCCCCAATTTTAAATTTAGAATCAGTCTTTTTTTTTTTTTTTTTAATGGGTCCTCTGGTTGGTATTAGATGTCATCTTTCTCAGAATGCCTTACCCACAATTTCTAATTCTGGCTTCTGTAGATTAATAACTAGACACACGAGAGTAATTCCTGACTTCACCCAGCCCTGCTCAACAGTGACCACAGTAATAGCTTGGGAAGTCCTCGCAGTTCAGCGGTTCTCCGTCAGGTCCTGGGTGGGCCGCATCAGTCTTTCCCACAGGAGCCAAGACTGAGTCAGGCCCACAGAAATGTCGCATTCCTGGTGGCCACAATACACAGAACAGGTGCAGCCTAAAAGGTCTGAGAGAGGACAGGTGCAGCCGGCAGGTGAATGTGGGCAGGAGCGGGATAAGGTGGCAGTGTCCGGAGGGCCTCCTTGGAGAGGCAGAAATCTCTTGTGGGGCAATGGCCTTCTAGGCTGCGCAGCGGGGAGTGTCCCTCAAACACACCAGCCCAGGTGTGGGGCCTCGGCCCAGCTGCCCTCTCCCGGCAGCATTGGAAGGATCCGGGGACACTCACCCCGCAATCCAGGGGAGATCCAGAACTCAGAGGCCATTCATGTGGAGAGAGGTCACCGCCTGGAAGGGGGGGGGCCAGAGGCACTGTCAGTGCAGCCAGAGTGAGGGGACAGGCGCAGACTACGGGAGGAAGATGCTGCGGAGCTGGACGGGCGGCGCCGGGGTCACGTTCAGGGGCCGAGGGTCTGCAAGAAGTCGTCCCTTTCCTTGTGACCTCGGTCTGACCCTGCGTCCGCCCAACTGCACCGCCACTTCGGGGCGTTGCCGGGTCAAGCAGGGACTGCAGTGTACCTGGCGCTAGCCCCTGCTGCCCAGGCCCCGCTCCCGCCCTCCTCCTAAGGCGGGACCAGGCCCCGCCCACCACACGCACAGGCCCGCCCACAGGCTCCGCCCCCACCACGGCCGCGGGGCTGGGCCGCGCCGCCACGTGCTCAGACGCAGGGTGCTGCCCGCCCGCGGGGCTGAGCGCGGGCGGAGCTCCAGTCCCGCTGTGCCCGTCGTAGCCCAGCGGCTGCAAGCATGGCCACCGCGGCAGCGGCGGCGGCAGGGCTGGCCCGTGGGGCCCGGACGAGGACGGCAGCAGCAGCCCTGCGGAGCGTTTGCGGGACTGCGGCCCGGGGGCGGCTACGCGCGGGCCACGCACGGCCCTTGTGCACAGCACCTGGAACCGCTCCCGACCAGAAGCGCTACCTGTGGGAGCGCTACCGGGAGGCGAAGAGGAGCACGGAGGGTGAGTGCGACCGCCCTCCCACGCCCGGGGCCCCCGTAGCTGTGGGGACCCTCCCCGCGGGGCTGGGGCGCCAGGTCTCCTCCCACACGGTCAGCCGGGAAGCGTGGAGCCTTGGACCCGTCCAGGACCCGCTGCTGATCTACGGGATCCCCAATCGTGGCCCTCAGCCGCCCCGGTCGCCCCCAACTGCGGGCAACATCACCTCCTCATTACTATTCAGGGAAACGCGGAGAAATGCGCCTCCAGAAACTTTACAACTCTTGCCTTTCTCCCATTTGGAAAGCGCTTTTATAAATTCTTGGGATTTTTCATCAGAAATCTGCATCGGAAGCGCTTTGGACTCTCCCGGGGGTTTCACCGACATCGCCCGGGAGACGGTCACCCCCACGCACCGTTAGGTATTGTTAGGAACAGACACTAAGAATAGCAACAGCCGGAATCCGACAGACTGCAGATGACTTTGGAGCGCGACTGCTGGGCAGGTGACGGTGTCCGGAGGCTAATCTAGTTTCCTCCTTTGTTTTAGGGGACAGGCGGGATTTGCTGTGTTGGAAAGAGGAGGGCATGCAGGTTGGCCGTGTTCTGGGCTGTCTACTAACCTCGGCGAGGAGGGGCTCCCAGGGAGCGACTGCGCTGTGGCCTCGTGAACTTAAAATTAGCATGGTTCCGTGGTTACTAAGGGAAATGGGGAGAGAGAGAAAGAGGAGGAGGAAATATTAGTGCCAGCTACACAGACTGTCTCCCTGAATTTTTCCTTGTACCTACCCGAGGGAGGTGCCGCATCTCCATTCTATAGATGGGAAAGGTGAGACTCAAATGTAAGGAACCTGGCCACCGTCACACCTTGACTCGGATCTGCCTCAGCCCCTAACCCACTCCACTGTCTTAGTTCCTGCGTTGCTCTGCCTGGCGGTAGTAGCTGACCATTTGGGAACTGGTGCCAAGGGCCAGTGATATTGGTGCTGCTTCTTTCTAGAGAGATTTAGAATGGAAAATTTAAACATTTTTTTGAGGAGGGGAGTAGAAAGGGCACATAGAGATAAGGAGAGATTACTTGGTGGGAGAGAACATTTTGTAGAATCATTATTTTCCACTTTTTGGCTAGAAGTCAATTTAATGAAAGAAATCAATTGGGATACTTTTCCGAGGGAACTCAAAGTGGCCAGCAATGCAGAATGCTGTGCACCAGGGCACATTTTCTTAGTTTTCCTTTGCTCAGAGTTAATTTTGCATTGGTTTTTGAAGTGGTTGTGGGCTGTGGTGGAAAAAGGACTGGCTTTGGAGATATTGGAAACTGCAGCCTTTCAGGGAAAGAAAGGTAGATCATGTAGCCCCGCTTTTGGGCACGGAAGACTTTCAAATGGAAAGTCTTAATTGAAGGAATTGTATATTTACAATACACAGTTGTAAGCATTAATACAGTGATATTTGGCATATCCTTTGCCTAGTTTCTCCCAATAGTAACATTTTGCAAAATAATAAATAGTGCAGTATCACAACCAATATATCGCTATTGATAATTTCTCAGCTCTTGTTCAGAGTCCCCTAGTTTTACTTGTGCTTATGTGTGTGTATTTAGTTCTATACATTCTTAGCACTTGTAGGTTCTTATTTCTTGCACCACAGTCAAGATAAAGAACAGTGTACTACCAGCATCCCTCATATTATATACCCACTCCTTCCTTATGCTCTCTCTAATTCCTGGGGCATTCTCCATTTCTAAGATTTTGTCATTTCAAAAATGTTCAGTAGATGGAATTATACAGTATGTAACCTTTTGGAATTGGCTTTTTCCCCACTAAGCATAATTCCACGGAGATTCATCCAAGTTGTGTGGAATTGCTGAGAAGCACACCATGGTATGGATGTCCCTCAGCTTAACCTTGCTTAACCACAGTCCACTCACAGAAGAACATCTGGGTTGCTCCCAGTTTTTTACTGTTACAGTAAAGCTGCTGTAAAATTTGGGTCCCAGTTTTTGTGTGAAAGAACATATGTGTTCATTTCTCTAAATGCCATGTCATTGCTTGGTTGAATGGTAATTCTATGTTTAGTTTTATAAGAAACTGGGCAATAATTTTGCCATCCTTATTTTGTGGGTGAGGTGTGCCACTTGCTTGTAGGTTGTGGGACCCTGGGGATGCCACGAAGTCTCCATTTCCTCATCTGTAAAATGGGATGCTGGCAGTTGCACCAACGTCATAGGGTTATGTCCAGGAATGAGTGAGTCCATCCATGAAAGGTGTTTAGAGCAGTGCCTGCAGGTGAGTGCTGGTCACATTGTAGAAGGCCTCTTATTTGGAATTTCTTTTTTTTTAAGCTTGAGATCTTTAGAAGTGTAATATTTATGCACCCTGTATACAATTCAGCTCAAGAAAAGGTTCTTTGTATTTTTAGGAAAAGAAACATTGCTTTATAACCTTTAGCAAAAATTTCCTATAGACCTATGGTTCCCAACCAGAGAGCATGGTTCCGGCATTTTGCCCCCCAGGACATTTGGCAATGTATGGAGACCTTTTCTGGGAGAACAGGGAGGCTGCTGGCCTCTAGTGGGTGCAGGCCAAGGATGCCGTTATCCTATAGCCACCCACAGCAAAGATTACACAGCCCCAAATGACAGTTGTACCGAGACTGAGAAAACTTGTTCTAAAATGATGAATTCTGCGAAATCATGTGCAATCATCATTTAAAGGGATGGATGTATTTGCATGTGGCCTGTTACTTCCTGTTACGCTGCATGCTGTGTGCGTCTTTCAGCCTACTCCCTGGCCTGCCCTGTGTGTGTATTCCCTCCTGGAATTTCTGGGACATTAACTGAGATAACAAATGAGAAGGGTCCAGTGCGTGGCATGTGGAAGGCACTGATATTTGTTTGTTCCTCTTCTATGTCCTCTACACCTCGATGACAGATTCTTGATAGTTTGCCTAGTGTTTGATCTGTTGATAGGGCTAACTTTTCTTTTTCGAAGCTTTCCTTTTGAGCAGTTAAGCTTTATTTATTTTATTATTTATTTTATTTTAAAGTATTTTTATTGACTTCAGAGAGGAAGGGAGAGGGAGAGAGAGATAGAAACATCAATGATGAGAACATTGATCTGCTGCCTCCTGCATGCCCCCCACTGGGGATCCAGCCCACAACCCGTGCATGTGCCTTTGACTGGAATCGAACCCTCGCCCTTCTGGTCCGCAGGCTGATGCTCTATCCATTTAGTCAAACAAGTTAGGGCAAGTGTTTTTTTTAATTAGATGGCTATTCTTAAGATTAAGTTATCATGAAACCATTACTATATAGAATTTCATTTCAAATGTAGTTGCATGTAGTTTTATTTTTGGAACTTTGGGAAGCATAATGAGCTTCTACAGAGCAGTCAATTACAGGTATTACTTACAGAGTAGTAAGAGTTATAATTTCAACCTTTGGTGGGAGTAGTATAACTGTCATATGCATTATTCATTATTCAGATAAGTAATTCTTTTTGTCATGGATTGATTTCCCCTGGAGATGATGCAAAATGTTTAACCTAGTGAAAAAAAGGCAGGCTTCTTTTTAGATTAATAAATGCAGTAAATATGGCTTTTGAATTGCCACCTTCTCTGGGGGCACGCCCAGCTCTGTGTTAGTTCCGCTTATTTCCACCTGTCAGAGTGCCATTTCCTGGTCTCTCTCACTGTCTGTGATGTGATGTTGCTCATTACATTTTGTGCTTTGCCGTTATTTTTATTTATAATCTCTGCACCGTGCCCCATACAGTGTCTGACACACAGTAGGAGTGCAGTAAGGCTTATTGCAAAAATTCCTGAGAGTTTTAGTTTATCAAAATACTACATGCTGTATGGTTTCATTTATATAAAATCCTAGAAAATGCAAATCTGATAAAATGAATTGCAGTTGCCTGGGGATGGGCAGGGGTACAGGAGCGAGGGAGGGGTAGAATTCCAAGGGGTGCAAGGAAATGTTTGGGGACATTAGATATGCTCATTATCTTTGTTGGGATGATGGCTTCACTGGTGTATACGTATGTCAAACCTCATCTAAGTTTATACTCCGTGTGTGATTTGTTAGCATCATTGGTACCTCCATAAAGTTATAAAAGAGAGACACAGAAATAATAGATGGACTCTGGTTTAGCCTGGATTACGGCAGTACCCAGGAGGTAGGACCCTAGGAGTGGTCCAGCATGAGTCACGTGTTCTGTTCTGGACCAAGGACTAGGGATGGAGGGGCGGGGTAGGGTCCCAGAAGAGCCCAGAATTTGTGTTTTTAGAGGTGGCAAAGGGTCATCTCTTGTCTAATAGTTGGGGTGTGTTGGGCAGATGACCACACATAGAGGTTCACCTTCATAGGGAAAAGGACACCTTGGACATGGGACATCTATTATGGGACGATTGCAGAAGTAAAAGTGATTTGCAATTGAATGGCTATTGGAGATACTGGAGAAAACAGTTTCTGGCTAAGAATAGTTGTATTTAAATCTCTAAGGTCTGGGGGATAAATGGTGATGGAAGGAGACTTGACTTGGGGGAGTGCTGAACACATAATACAGATGATGTGTTGTGGAATTGTACACCTGAAACCCATATCATTTTGTTAACCAATGCCACTCCAATAAGTACAACAAAAAGGAAAAAAAAAACACCCCCAAACCCCAAATAAATCTCTAAGGTCTTATAGTAGCACACTCTTATGAGTTGTCTGTATCTCAAGTCACACTTTCTACTCGTCTTGATTTCCCTTTCTGTAACTAATTATTAGCAGAAAGGATATTAAATGGACACAACCATACCAAGTAACATTGGTTGGCAGGAAACGTAACATTCTAAATATAAACGTGAAATTTGTGTTATGGTCAAACTGTTCCCTAATATATCAATTGCATCAGAACAAACTCACACTTTTCAGGCAAGTGGCAGTAGCAAAACTGGTCTTCGCCCAAGTCTTTCCTGACAGAAGGAAGTTGTAATGTGTGATGTTTTGTAAGAGAAAATCACCTCATGTCGGCTGTCTTTTTCTTGGCAGTTACAGATGAGAAGTTGAAATGTTTCAAATTTGGATATTGAACCTTGAGTTTATATGTCACAGAGACAGCCGTTGAAATGTAGATACTGCTTCACCAAAGGAAACAAAGTTCCTATACTTTTTTCCCCCTCATATATTTTCAGTCTATATACTTTTAAAAGAAACGTTGAAACCTTATTTTCAATCTACATGCGGACTTTTAAAAGAGAATTTAAAGCATCTTTAGTAAATATACACTAGTTCATAATCTTTTTTGAATACTTATGAATATTCTTGAAATGTGTCTCTGGGACTGTGGTTTGCCTTACCAAAAAAACTGAACTTCAGCCTGGCCTGCGTGGCTCAGTGGTTGAGTGTTGACCTGTGAGCCAGGAGGTCACAGTTTGATTCCCGGTTGGGGCACATGCCTGTGTTTTGGGCTTGATCCTCAGTAGGGTGTGTGCAGGAGGCAGCTGATGGATGGTTCTCTCTCATCATTGCTGTAAAAATGTATTTTAAAAAATTACTATATGATCCAGCAATTCCACTTTGGGGTATATACTCTGAAGAAGTGAAAGCAGGGGCTCAAAGAGATATGTGTACACATATGTGCATAGCAGCATCATTCACAGTAGCCAAGAGGTGGAAATAACCCAAGTGTCCATCACCGATGGATGAATAGACAAACAAAATATGGTATATACATACAATGGAACATTATTCAGCCTGCAAAAGGAAAGAATTCTGACACGTGCTATGACATGGGTTAACCTTGAGGACATTATGCTAAATAAAATAGGCCAGAAAAAAAATATATGATGATTCCCTTTTTATGATGTACCTGGAACAAATTCACAGAAAGTAGAGTGGTGGTTACCAGGGGCTGAAGTTGTGGGGGGATGGGGAGTTGTAATTAAATGGGTGTGGCGTTTCAATTTGGCAGGATGAAAAGAGTTCTCGGAGACCGGTGTGCTGATGGTTGCACAGCAATATGAATGAACTTAATTAAGGTCTGAACCGTATACTTAAAATTGGTTATTTTATTATATGTAATTTTACTACAATAAAAACGAGTAAACAAACCCCCCCAGACAGCTTATGTGTTTTGCTATAGGTTGGTCACCACATTTCCCAGCATTCCGTGGGAGGAGTAGATGAAAGACTGGAAGCTGAGGGGAGTGTGCCAGTGGGTGTCCCACCTGCTACACTGTCCCCTGAAAGGCTCTCAGCTTCCAGCTCAGTGTGGCCGCGTGGGAGCCCGGCTCTGGCCAGAGCAACAGAGCTGTCTGTCCATTTCTTTGTGCAGTTATATAGTCTTGCTGTCATCATCCATTAGGTGCCAAAAGAATTCACTTTCTAAATTCTTATCCACTCTTGTTTCCTCTTTGGGAAAGTGCATAACTTACTAGTCAAGAGCCTTGATTTATATTTTAGAGTCTACAGTTTAGTCTACTCATTCTCTTTGTGAGTGACTGGCCTGCTTTTCTCTCGCCTTGTAAGTGTTGGTTTTATTCTTAGCACTTCTTTAAGGGGGTGCAGGGCGTGTTGTGATCCCTTTCAGCCTCCTGATGTCCCTCTGTTTATTTTGAGTGCTGATAAATTAAACGTCCAAGTTTTCTGGGGATGATGCTCATGTGAGTAATACACTTCCAGTCCAGCGGGGGCGGGGACGGGGCGGGGGCGGATTCCAGAGCAGCTTTCGGAGATGCGCTGGCTATTAGTGATTTTCCATCATGGTTGTGTTTCCTTGAGAGCTTTACATATTCTTCTCAGGTAGTAGAAAGGGAGAGGGGCTTCATTGCCAAGGCCATTTCTAAATATAAACTTGTTATTTAAACAGGCTGTTAGAACTTCCCTTGGAAAGTTGACTTGCCAAGGTAGAGCTTTTAGGCACGCTCTAAGTGATCCCCGTTTTACTTACTTCATGCGGACAGTGTCACGTGCCCATATTCAGAAAATAGCATCATCTGATTATGTAAGGCCAGAGGTCTTGGGTGTTAGATGCCCAAGAGCCTGGGACTGCTGGCTTCTCCCTTCCTCAGGACTGATCATGTCAACTGGCAACTCAGGTTTCTAAAATGTTACTGTTTCCTATCCTCACATTGGTTTTATTTGCAAAAGAAAAACACCGCAAAAAAACAAATACCACACTAAGGTTATTGTCTCATTCGTTTCTTTATCAAAATTAATGAAGAAATGGAATTAGTTAATCTTGACTGTTTGGGTTTTCAGTAGAGTCAGCCACATCTAAATTATCAATGGGCAATTCATTCACTCGTTCCTTCGTTTGTTCGTTTGTTCATTCATTCATTCATTCATTCACTCACTCATTCATACACTTGCCTTCATTAGCCTGGAAATTCTGTGTGGGGATGTAAAGGCTTGGTTTGAAGTTAGTGTAATGTGGCAGTTTAATTGGAGACCATGAATAGGCTTCAGGGGTCAATCTCCCTAAAATTTTCTGCAAAATCTGTGTGCATTTTTCTGGGGAGAAGATTCTATAGCTTCTTTTAGGTTTTCTAAGGGATCCAAGCCGCAAAGCTGCAAGGAGCCTTCTGGGATGCTCAGAATTGCAGCTGGACTGTCCCCAGTGGAGCGGTCACCCTGCTAGATTAGTACCTTTGGAGTATTTCAGGTGGCCCTTGGAATGCAAGTGGGTAAGGTGGGCCATTCCTAGTCAGAAAGAAGTGAGCAGAAAGGAAAAGGGAAGCACTGTGGACTCTAAAGCACTGAAATTATGAAGGCGTGAATTTATTTTATTTTTGAAAAAAAAAAAGGCACTGTTCTCCATTGCAAAGATGGTATCTTCAGACTTCTTGAAGATGACGTAATATTTTGGGCCCTGCAGAGGAAACTGAAGGCTGACGTTATAATGGAATTTAATTCACTACTAGAGACCTGATGCACAAAATTCATACACTTGTGGTTGGGGGGTCTTTCAGCCCAGCCTGCGCCCTCTCGCAGTACAGGAGCCCTCAGGGGATGTCCGACTGACGGCTTAGGCCCGCTCCCAGTCGGACCTTAGTGCTACCACAGAGGCGGGAGAGACTCCCGCCACTGCCACTGCACTTGCCAGTCGTGAGCCCGGCTTTTGGCTGAGCGGTGCTCCCCCATGGGAGCACACTGACCACCACGGGGGAGCTCCTGCGTTGAGCGTCTGCCCCCTGGTGGTCAGTGCGTGTCATAGCGACCGATCATTCTGCTGTTTAGTCGATTTGCATATTTGCCTTTTATTATATAGGATTGTACCATCTCAGACAACCACCTGTCATTCTCCTTTCTTAATGTAGTCATTTTTAAAATCATAGGTGGGGGTAATTGATGGGTAATGATGAATAACTTCTGCAGTGATAAAATAGCAAGATGTTTTAAGATTTTGGGAAAATAAGATCACTAAACATCCCATATTGCATTTTTGCTTTTTAAAAGGGTCTGGTGGACTCGTGGAAATTGTAAGGTAAAATGACTTTTTTGGAAAAGCTCCAAGAAAGTGTAAAAGTCATGAATACCCTTACCGAGATAGAACTGCTCAATAAATGAACTCTAAAGTATTGTTGGATGCAGGGGACCCTGGGGTTAATCACATTTCTAATTAGCCATATGAAGGAACTAATCTGAATGGTTAAGGTTAACATATGAAGATACTTACTCCAGTGTTATTTTCTTAAAATAGAAAAAACCTAAATGTGTAACATAGGATAATAGGTTGATTTGGCACAGTATACCCAAATCTTTTGTAATGATTTAATGTTATATTTTCAGAAAGTCTGCAATATAGGAGAGTACAATCATGACAGAACATTAAATTTAGAGAGCAGAATGCAGAGCTTTATACACAGTGTGAAGTCAACTATGTAAAATATATACTTACAACCATATTGGCAGCAAATACATAAGATGTTAATATTTTTTTTTTTTCTGGGTGATGACATGATGTGTGATATTTAAATTTAATTACCTGTTTGTTTATCTTCTAAAATCTGTACCTGAACTGTATCTATACTAATAATAGAGGAATATGCAAATTGGGATGCCATCATGTAACGACCAATCAGGATGGGGGCGGGGCCATGGTGGAGAGCTCTCAGTGTGCCTGTGCCGGGAGTCTGAACAGCGCGGAGAGGAAGGGAGAGCAGATAGGCAGTTAGGGGGATCAGGCCAGGAGGGGAGTGCATATAGGCAGTTAGGGTGATCAGGCCGGGGGGGGGAGAGCAGATAGGCAGTTAGGGCGATCAGGCCAGGAGGGGAGAGCAGATAGCCAGTTAGGCGGATCAGGCCGGGGGGGAGAGCAGATAGGCAATTAGGGCGATCAGGCCAGGAGGGGAGAGCAGATAGGCAGTTAGGCGGATCAGGCCGGGGGGGGGGAGAGCAGATAGGCAGTTAGGCGGATCAGGCCGGGGGGGAGAGCAGATAGGCAGTTAGGGGGATCAGGCCAGGAGGGGAGTGCATATAGGCAGTTAGGGGGATCAGGCCAGCAGGGGAGAGCAGATAGGTAGTTAGGGGGGTCAGACCAGGAGGAGAGGGCAGTTAGGGGGATCAGGCCAGCAGGGGAGAGCAGTTAGGGGGATCAGGCTGGCAGAGGAGCAGTTAGGGGCAACAGGCAGGTGAGTGGTTAGGAGCCAGTGGTTCCGGATTGCAAGAGATCCTGGATTGGAGAGGGTGCAGGCCGGGCTGAGGGGACCTCCCCCCATGCACGAATTTTGTGTACTGGGCCTCTAGTTATTTTATAAACAAAACAAATCTTTTATGACATTGAAGCTAATATTCTGTTTTAAGAGCAGTTTTGTTAAGATATTATTTACATACCATACAATTCACCCACTTACTGTCTCCCATTCAGGTTTCTAGTATTCACAACATCTCTTCAAACATCACCATATTCAATTTTAGAACATTTTCATCACTCCAGAAAGGAACTCTGTACACCCATTAGCAGTCACTGTATTTCTCCCCATCCCACAGTCCTAGGCATCCACCAGTTTCTCTATGGATTTGCCTGTGCTAGACATTTCCTGTGAATGGAATCACACACATGTGGTCCTTTGTGACCGGCTTCTTTCACTCAGAGTCATGTCTTTGAGGTGAAGCCGATCACTCTGTTTGCTCATTTCACTTAGAAACTAACCCTTATTTACCACATGGCGTAATGCATTTCTTTGTTCTTTACTTCTAGAATTGGTGCCTTCAATCATGAGCAATTTGCTGAATCCGGATGCCATTTTCTCAAACAATGAGATGAGCCTGTCAGACATCGAGATCTATGGCTTTGATTATGACTACACCTTGGTGTTTTATTCAAAGCACCTCCACACACTGATATTCAATGCTGCTCGGGACCTTCTCATCAATGAACACCGGGTAAGAGCACAGTGACATGTCGTTCTTCCTCCCCAGCCCTTAGATGTGTGAAGATCAGCCATGGCTGAGCTGACCTGGTGCCGGCACACAGGTGTCACTTAGAAAATTGCGGCCGAATGAATGAATAGATATTGTTCTATTCCAGTGGTTGGCAAACTCATTAGTCCACAGAGCCAAATATCAACAGTACAACGATAGAAATTTCTTTTGAGAGCCAAATTTTTAAAACTTAAACTTCTTCTAATGCCACTTCTTCAAAAATAGACTTGCCCAGGCTGTGGTATTTTGTGTAAGAGCCACACTCAAGGGGCAAAGAGCCGCATGTGGCTCATGAGCCGCAGTTTGCTGACCACTGTTCTATTCCATTAACCACTTTATTGAGGTGTGATTGATGTGTAAAAAACTATACATGTTTAATGTATACATTTCCATGAGTTTGGGGATAAGTATACACCTGTGAAACCCACATTCCCATCAAGGCCATAAACTCCATCACCTCCCCAAGTTTCCTCCTGCCTCCTTTATTATTATTACTAGAGGCCCAGTGCATGAATTCATGCACCAGTGGGGTACCTCGGCGTGGCCTGAGAGATCGGACTGAAACTGGTTATCTGACATCCCCTGAGGGGTCCCGGATTTTGAGAGGGCGCAGGCCAGGCCGAGGGACCCCACCAGTGCACAATCAGGGGCGGGGAGAGACCGCAGGAGGGCTCCAGGGTGTGTCTGGCCCATCTCGCTCAGTCCCAGTCGGCCGGACCACAGCAGCAAGCTAACCTATTGGTTGGAGTGTCTTCCCCCAGGTGGTCAGTGCATGTCATAGTGACTGGTCATCTGGTCGACTGTCTGCCCCCTGGTGGTCAGTGCACATCATAGCGAGCGGTTGAGCGGCCTTAGCATATCATTAGCATATTATGCTTTGCTTGGTTGGTCAACCAACCAGACGACTGGACACTTAGCATATTAGGCTTTTATTATATAGGATAGTTATTTGTGAGTGTGTGGTAGGGACACTTCACATAAGGTCTGCCCTCTTAGCAGTACTTGAGTATATAGTACCATATTGTTTGCTGTGGGTACCATGCTGCATAATAGATTTTTGGAACTTTTATCTTGCGTAATTGAAACTTTGTATACTCAAACCTTTACGTGTCTGTGAGTGGAGACTCACCTGCAGATGTTTGAGTTCTCATTTCTCGCAGAGCAGTGACATAGCTTCTCCTGAAGTCTGAGGATGTGGCAGCCTGCTGAGTTCTGGTTAGAAGGAATTCTTCAAAGGAGAGGCATGGCGTTTTGTTCTGATCCCAGCCTATCCACAGCCAATGTTGTGACTGAACCAGCCTTATTGTTATTACACTTGCAAGTCACCCTTCAGCAACAGCCATTAGGAAACTTCTAAAAGATACAGCTTTATTATTTACAAGGCCTGGAAATTATACCGCACACCTGGGGTCCCACAGCGAGGTGGGGGGCAGAGAGAGGGCATGTGTGGATGGGACTGGGTTCCGCTTTTATTTGGGTCGAGGGTAGGGGGGCCTAGAGTGTCCTAGGCTCACTTTTTAGTGGTGAATCTAAAATGTAAGAGCTGATTGTAAAGCACGGGAAGAGAACACAAGCAAGTAACCCAAATGGTCATTTATTGAAATCAACCATGAGCTCTAAAACAAAGGATCTGCTGTAAGGGGAGGCAGCCTGGCTCTTGAGCCTGTGGCTGGTGGTGTGTTTATTCCAGATTTGAAGAGGATGCCTCTTTGAAATGGGTGACTTGGAAGTCAAACCTTAAGTCAGGCACTTGCATTACAAAAAAGAAAGAAAACTGTCAGGGCTTATACTACACAATTTTTTACCCTCATCACTGATTGAATTGTGTTCTTTTATAAAGAATACTAGAGGCCTGGTGCATGAAAATTCATGCACTGGAGCGGGGGGTCCCTCAGCCCAGCCTGCCCCCTCTCACAGTCCGGGAACCCTCAGGGACGGGAGGTGACCCGATGATCAGGGGAAGGCGACGCCCCTATCACACCTCTGCTGCTATCACTGCCGGCAGCGCAAGCCTCGGCTGGCCCTGGTTACCTGAGCCTCGGGTGGCGCTGGGTGGCTGGGCAGCCGCCATCTGAGGCTTGCCTGCGCCTTGGGCCGGCCCTGGGCAGCTGGGGGGCTGAGGGCGGGTCTGGCTGCATTGTGCGCCTGCCGGCCCCCTGGCTGGGCTGAAAGGACTCGGGGACCCCGCGGGGCTGAGGGGACTGGGCGCTGCCATCTTGTGGCTATGGGAGCTGCCATATTTGTGATGGCATGGCGGTCAATTTGCATATCCCCTCTTTATTAGATAGGATTTGAATGTCTTGTGATGCATAGTATTGTTGTGATCTTAGAATAAGGAAAGAGAAAAACACACACTCAAAACCTAGCATGTGTTTCTCTGGTCTAGTTTGAGTACACATTTCAGGAACCATGATGAGAAGCATCCTCAGAGGTCATCTGGGTTCGTGTCCTTGGAGAACCCCCATGGCATCCTGTGAAATACCGCTCGTATCACTGTTACTCCGGGAGACAGTTCTGATTTGGGGGAGATTCTTCTGTGGGTTCTTTTTATCATCTTGATCACCCTTCTTTGTGCTCTGTTTTATGTTTCTCAGATGTGAGGCCCTGAAATGAAGATTTTACTGCAGGTGGGGTCTGATAGTGTGGAATAGTGGGAGACCATCACCTCCCTGATTCTGGATACCATACCTTTATTAATATTGCCAAAGTTTCTATCAGCTTTGAATCCTCACCATTTGATGCAGTATATTCCCTTCAGCTTCTGGTTATCAGTGGATTTAAAAAGCGACTCATCTTGTCCTGTTTTAAAATGCAGAAATGGTATTTGCCAAAAATAACTTGACCTCTGCCACTAAGCCACCGGCCTTCTTTCTTTAGTTATTGCCACCTTACCAGATGTCAGCCCATCTAGCCACTTGCCATTCAATAACATTTCTCCATTTGTTCAAGAAACTCTCTTTGGTCTAACACGTAGTCCTTTCCCTGGACTGCGAGGATGGAAGCTGAATGAGAACTATGTGGTCCTGCCCTTGCTTTCCTGTCTGTCCCCCTACACCACCTCTCTGGAACCCCACTGGGAGATTGAGCTGAAGGGGTGTGGCTGGGTGCTGGCGTTCTACTCCCAGGCCATATGCTGTGACTCTGATGTCACTCACAAAACCTAGGTCATTGCTCACAGCACCGTCTGCTGCTTATCTGCTGGGTACCAAAAGCCCAGGTTCTAGAACTTGCCTGCTGGGGTTCAGATCCTGGCTTTATCACTTCTAATCTGCATGACCGCCCTGCATATAGATACTGTCTCTGTTTTACTGTTGAGGAAATGGAGGCTGATGGAGTTAAGCCAGTAGGTCAAGGCCATGAGACCAGTGGGGGGCAGAACCAGGATTTGGGCTTAGATCTGTCCATTTCCAAGGCGCAAATGCCCTCCTTTAGGCCATGTTGCCCCTTGTGGGATCAATAACACCTGTCATTTCTACTCCATGGGTTTATTGTTCACAGGAAAATAAAATATTCAGGAAGATGAAGAATTTAGGAAAATAAAAAATTTATGAAATTTTTGGGAAAAGAGAGTTGAAATAATGGGAAAAAAAGTTGCAATGATTATGATTAGAAAAGATTCTAGATTTAAGATCATGAAATTTCACTCCTATTATGTATGTTTGTTGCTTGGATAAAAGAAATTATCATAACACTAATTATATCAGGCATATTGATAGAGTCAGTTATGCTTATACAGATTTTTCTTTTGCTTTGGATTTGAAAACGATTCTTCTAAGATGCTGTTGGAAGCATTGGCTTTGGTGCTGTTGTTCCTGCCAAAGACTATGTGTGCTTGTAGAGTTGGAAAGACATCTGCGCTTGAGTGCACAGTAATAGACAGGAAGTGGGCAATTTAGCATCTTCCCGAAAAGCAAATGTAAAAGTTTCAGCTCCTTGATTACCCTTTCTCTCTCTCTCTCTCTCTCTCTCTCTTTCCTCCTCCTCCTCCCCCTCCTCCTCCTCCTCCTCCTCCTCCTCCTTCAATAAAAAAGATCGGGTAATAATTGTACCTTCATTTAATATATCCATGAGGGAGGGATAGGAGGGGAGTGTCAGAAGAGTTCTTGATTTCATCTCCTAAATTTGCACCCTCATCTGTGTTTCCCAATCAGCAATTGGCACTGACGTTCACCCAGTTTTTCAGTCTAAAGCCTAACATTGGCCATGACCCCTGGCATTCTGTCACATCAGATTTCTACAGCAAATGCTGCGGATCCTCTTTTTTTTTTTTTTTTTTTTTTTAAATCTTTTAATTTTGGAAGAGTTTTAGGTTTACAGAAAAGTTGCAAAGGTAATACAGAGAGCTCCTGACTGTATACCCCATACCCGGTTTCCCTTAATGTTAACGTGTTACATTTCCACAGTAAATTTGTCACAAGCGAAGACCCAGTATTAATACATGATTATCATTAACTGAAGTCTCTACTTGATTCAGACTGCCTTAGTTGTTCCCTGATGTCCTGCTGCTCCAGGATCCCACCCAGGACCCCGCGTCACAGTTAGTTCTCATGGCTCCTTCGGCTCCTCCTGGCTCGGACAGTTAGGCTTTCCTTGTTTTTGATGACTTCCACAGTTTTGAAGAGTACTAGTTGGGTAATTTTTAGGATGCCCTTCTCTTGGGATTTGTCTGATGTTTTTCTTAGGATTTGCCTGATGTTTTTCTCATGGTTAGATGGGGTTAGGGGTTTGGGGGAGGAAGACCACAGAGGTAAAGTGCCATTGTCGTCACATCTTACCCATGGTGCAGGCCACCATCATGACTTACCTGTGATGTTGACCTTGACCGCCTGACGGAGGTCGTGCTTCCATGTCTCTGCCCTGTTCCCCCTTCCCATCCTTCCCACCTTTTCCACCCTTCCCATCCTTCCCATCCTTCCCATCCTTCCCATCCTTCCCATGCGCTCTTCGGGAGGCTGTCACTCTGTGCAGCTGTGAGCTCTCTTTTCACTCGTTCAGAAGATGCTCATTCAGCGTGTGTCCTGACTGCACCCACTTCCCACCTCTCCCGCGGCCACCACCCTCTCCTCCGCCCCACGGTGCAGTGGCCTTCTGGCTGGTCTCCCTGCTTCTCTGTTCTGCTCCTTAGACTGCTCTCCATCTGGGAGCAAGAATGAATCGTTAAATATTAACCACGTCACTCCTGGGCTCAACACCCCCTCGGAATGACACAGAAGGCCTCCAGGGCTCCCGGCTTCCTCGGCCTCCTCGCCCGCCTCTCCTGCCATCTGCCCTCACTCCGCTCCAGTCACACCAGCCTGCTTGCTGCTCTCCGAACTCTCAGACACGTTCCTGCCTTGGGCTTTTGTACTTACCATTGCCTCTGCTTTGGAAGTCAGTCCTGGCCCAGGCAGCCTGCACCCTTGCTTCTCATCTTTTTTTTTTTCTTTTCAGATTTCTGAACCCTTGAACCGCATTTTCCTTGTAGTATTTATCACCACCAGGCCCGGTATTGTGTATGTGTTTGCTTATTTGGAAACTTCTTAGTGGCAGAGACTGTGTTGGTTGAGTTCACGGCTGTATTCCCAGACCCTGGCACAAAGTACGTGCTCAGTAAATAATTGACGTCATTGTGGAATTCCACAGTTACGCCAGAGCACCACGCTTGGTGTGGAACTGCCCTTCTGATGCAGGTCATTTGCCCTCGCCTGTTTTGTGCGGATTTTGGAGAACTTTGCTTTTATGCCCTTCTGCCCTGCCTCTAATTAGACTCGGAATTTAGGCTCCTTTAAAGAGCAAACTGAGACCTCCGAAAGGTGGAGGTACTTATAGGCACCTGGCCCTCAGGAACTCACGGGAAGTGTTGTGACGCTGAGGCCACTGGCTGCAGCCAGAGCTCTGTGATTAGCCAGGAAGGGCGCGGGGCCCAGCTGTGGATTTGTAGGAACGGCGCATGCGGGCACTCCCGGGTCCTCCGCAGGGTTTTAGTCTTAACTTTCCTCAAAGCTGGAGGGGGCATTTCTGGAGCATTTTCAGGGGGAAACCTTGACCTTTCTCTATCTGCACACACCAGCCTGCCCAGATTGCACCCGAAATTGGAACGAATCCAGGCACTGAAGGAAACCAGACTGGGCATAAATAAGATGTTTTAATGAAAACCCCAAGTGGAAGTCTTTTATCTTTTATTTTTCTTCCTGCTTTTAGGGATACCAGTGATCTTCATCACAGGTTGGGGGAGTCATGTTTTTCAGGATGATGGAAAGTTTCTAAACTGAAAGGTCCAGAAAATCTAGCCATAGGCCATTGAGAGGATGTGACCTTCCAGCTCATGAGAGCGGCTTTGACTTCCTTGACCGGATATTGCCGTGACCGGTTATTCCTAGAGATGCTGCATGTGTGTGTGTGTGTGCACATGTGTGTGAGAGTGTGTGTGTGTATGTGTGTGTGGTGTGTGTTTATGTGCATGTGGGTGTGTCTGTGTGTACATGTGTGTGTTAGAAAGGGGCCCATCATGGGGACATTTGGGACTTGGCTGCCTGTGTGGAGAATTACAGTTTAGGGGCAGGAGTGGAACTATCCAGTCCCACCATTTCATTTTCCATATGAAGGAAAAGGCCTGGAGAGGTTGTGACTCACCCAGAGTCCTCCAGGAGAGCTGCAGAGGCTGGTGGAGTGGGTGGGCCCCAAAGCCCAGGCCTCCTGGTTCCCCATCCTGTGAAACAAGTCAGTTTTCTTGAGCACTTGCTAAGTGCAGGAGGGGGCTGTCCTGACCCCCGACAGGCATCGTTTGACTTAGTCCTCTCTGCTTTCCTGTGGGTAATTCTCTTGTTATCCTTACATTAGAAATGAGAAAATCGAAGCTTAGAGACAGATGACCTTGCCCAAGGTCACACAGACAGCACATTGTAGGACTAGAATTTGACACCTGGTTCCTCAGCGCAGGGGCCGGTATTCTTCATCAGACGTTGTCCTGTGGAGGCTCCTTCAGCTGCTTCTGCCACTTCTCCAGTCGTTGACTGTGGTCTCTGGACCATTTGGAAACCATTGTGCACCTATCAGAAGCAGCTCCCAGGAAACAGCAAAAGTGACAGAGAGGCCCAGGTGAGTGAGTGACCGAGGGAGCCAGCTCAGCCTTGTTTCAGAAAGGAGCCGCCAGACTTCTGAGCAGTCCACGTACAGAGTATACACTCTCTCTCACTCACGCACCTCTCAGCTAAAACAGACAGCACCCCCTAGTCACCGCGAGTCCTCTCAGCAAACTCACAGCGCCTCTGAGGTGGCAGGTCTGCTGTCACCAACGTCTAGGGGTTGGTTCAGTACTGATTGTGAGGTAGTTGGGGTGGACCTGGCCCCACCTCTGTTTATCTGTGTGAGCCTGGGCAGGCTCATCAGATTATTCAACAGGAAAACGGACATGAGGTGCCCTTCATCGGGGCGAGTAAATAAAATCAGGTCGCAGACAGTGTCTAGAACAGTGTGGCACATGGCTCAGTAAGAGCCCCCCTCTTAGTAACAAGTTAAATACCTCCCTCCTGTCCCTTATTTGTCCCTCCCGAGTTAAAGGAAGACTGCAGCGGCGTGGATTCCTGTTGCCTCTCTTGGGTTTAGCAGGACTGTGGTGTGTGTGCGGGGTGCTGGGTGTGTGTGTATGAACTGTTCACAGTGTTCTGAATTCTTGGGAACGCCCATGAGTGGAACTATCACGTAGTGATTTCTTGGCACGCGTGGCAGGTGTTAGATAAATGAGCCTAAATGTGTTATTTGAGTCAGCGCTTTATGCAGCCTGAATTGAAAACTTGCTGCATGTGGTTCAGCCTGGTGGGACCGGGAAATGTTCTCATGCCAGCGTGACTTTGGCCCTGAAAAGTTAGCAGTGCAGCCTTGCAAAGAGGTTTCTTGATCACTGCCTAGTTTTTGTGTGTGTTTTGTTTGAGAGGCAACAAGCATTAATTTGAGAAGAAAGAATTGCTATACGGGAAGCACTGATTCAGGCAGAAACCCAAATAGTGTTTCTATTGTGATGTGAAGGAAAGGGGATTTGTGAGAAGGGAAGGGAAATAATTACATGAATAGAGAAAGAAAATTCTATTGGTGATAAGAAGCTGTTATTCTTTGTTTTTTCTTTAATTTTATTGTTGACTCTATTAAGATGTCCCCATCTTACCCCCTTTGCCCACCTCCACCCATTCTCCTCCCCGCTTCCCTCTGGACAGCACCATACTGCTATGTGTGTCTATGGGTTATGCATATATGTTGTTGACGGTTTCTTCTGCTGTGCAGAAGTTTTTTTTGTTTTTGTTGTTGTTATTGTTTTTTAAATATATTTTTACTAGAGGCCCAGTGCACAAAATTTGTGCACGGGGGCGGGGGTTGTCCCTTAGCCCAGCCTGCACCCTCTCCAATCTGGGACCCCTTGAGGAATGTCCGACTGCAAGTTTAGGCCCGATCCCTGTGGGTTCGGGCCTAAACCGGCATTCGGACATCCCTCTCACAATCCGGGACTGTTGACTCCTAACCACTTACCTGCCTGCCTGCCTAATTGCCCCTAACTGCTTCTGCCTGCCAGCCTGATTGCCCCCTGACTGCTCCCCTGCTGGCCCGATTGACACCTAACTGCTCTCCTGCCGGCCCAATGGCTCCCAACTGCCCTCCCCTGCTGGCCCGATGGCCCCCAACTGCCCTCCCCTGCTGGCCCGTTGGCCCACAACTGCCCTCTCCTGCCAGCCTGATCGCCCACAACTGCCCTCCCCTGCCAGCTATCTTTGGCGGTGTCAGGGCGGCCATCTTGTGACAACGTGGGGGCGGCGCGCAAGGGCGTGAGGGCGTGAGGGCTACCTAGGCTTTTATTAGTATAGATTGATTTCAGAGAGGAAGGGAGAGGGAGAGAGAAATAGAAACATCAATGATGAGAGAGAATCATCTACAGCTGCCTTCTGCATGCCCCCTACCGGAGATCGAGCCAGCAATCCAGGCATGTGCCCTTGACTGGAATCAAACCTGGGACCCTTTAGTCCGCAGGCCAACGCTCTATCCACTGAGCCAAACCAGCTAGGGCTGGGATGGTTTTCTTAGTTTCTCTTTCTGATAGCTTATTATTGTATAGAAATGCCACTAGTTTCTGAATATTACTTTTGTATCTTGCTACTTTGCCAAATTCATTTATTAGATATAGTAGCTTTTTGGTGGAGTTTTTAGGGTTTTCTATATACAATATGTCATCTGAGAATGACAGTTTTACTTCCTCCTCTCCAATTTGGATGCCTTTTATTTCTTCTTCTTGTCTGATTGCTGTGGCTAGGACTTCCAGTACTATGTTGAATCAGAGTGGTGAAAGTGGACATCCCTGTCTTGTTCCTGATCTTAAGGGAAATGCTTTTAGTTTTTGCCCATTGAGTATATGATGTTGGCTGTGAGTCTGTCATATATGGCCTTTATTATATTGATGTATGTACTCTTTATTCCCACTTTGCTGAGAGATTTTATCATAAATGGGTGCTGGATTTTATCAAATGCGTTTTCTCTGCACCTGTTGATAAGATGGTGTGGTTTTTATCCTTCATTTTGTTTATGTGGTGTCTCCCATTGATTGATTTGCAGATACTGTACCAACCTTGCATCCCTGGGATAAATTCCACTTGATCATGGTGTATGATCTTTTTAATGTACAATTGGGTCTGGTTTGCTAATATTTTGTTGAGGATATTGGTGAACAGTATCCCTATGTTTATCAGGGATATCGTCCTATAATTTTCTTTCCTTGTAGTGTCTTGATCTGGTTTTGGAAGTAGAATATTGTAAAATGAGCTCGGGAGTTTTTCCTCCTCTTGGTTTTTTTGGAATGGTTTAAGAAGGATAGGTATTCATTCTTCTTTGAATGTTTGGTAAAATTTACCTATGAAGCCCTCTGGCCCAGGACTTTTTTTTTTTAAATTTCTTTATTGATTAAGGTATCACATATTTGTCCTCATCCCCCCATTCCCATCCCAAACCCCTCCCCACGCATGCCCCCACCCCCCTGTTGTCTGTGACCACTGGTTAGGCTTATATGCATGCATACAAGTCCTTTGGTTGATCTCTCCCCCTTACCCCCACCCTCCCCTACCTTCCCTCTGAGGTTTGACAGTCTGATCGATGCTTCCCTGTCTCTGGGTCTGTTTTTGTTCATCAGTTTATGTTGTTCATTATTTCCCCTAGATGAGTGAGATCATGTGATACTAGAAATACACTTATAAGAACCGAAAATGAGACAAGCAATAATGGTTATGCTGAGAGGCAAATGAATCAGTCTGTAGTGAGTTTCTTTCTGGGCCAACAGTTCTTTTGAGTCCCAATTTCAATGTCAAACAGTTCCTTATGTGTACATGTCAGCAATGATATTTCAGTTCTGGATGGTGGACAAATGGCTTGGCCAGGACTTTTCTTGGTTGGGAGTTTTTTGATAACTGCTTGATAAGCTGTTATTTTTGAGCTATACACAGTACTGATTCTAAAGAATGTCCATGATTCTGTTATTGCGGTCAGAAGGTTTGCTTTCCTGACAGTTGTATAGAAGACAGTGTTGGTTTGGCCTGGTCCAAAGGTTATCTTGCCCAAGTCAAATAATCCAAATGTTCAAGGAGCAAGACATGCAAGGCAGTTCTTCTGGGATGGTGGCTCCAACTCCATTTGAAATGGCTGTGTTTATGCCATTTTTCACCAGTTCTGTGTAGTTGAAGAAATGTTTGTGCCAGGCAGGCGTGTCAGTGACCCTCAGTCTGCCAGAGCTCTGCTTTTTTTTAGAGACATTTTGGCTCCAGAATGACGTGTCTATGGATTATTTTCTCCTCCAGGATTCTGGAAATTTTAATGCCTGTACTCATTTCTGCCCAAGGAGAAGGACTGTTTGTAGTCTTTGTTGCCCTAGGGCCGTGGTTGGCAAACTGCGACTCGAGAGCCACATGCAGCTCTTTGGCCCCTTGAGTGTGGCTCTTCCACAAAAATACCACGGCCTGGGCGAGTCTATTTTGAAGAAGTGGCATTAGAAGAAGTTTAAGTTTAAAAAATTTGGCTCTCAAAAGAAATTTCAATCGTTGTACTGTTGGTATTTGGCTCTGTTGACTAATGAGTTTGCCGACCACTGCCCTAGGGCATTGTGGGAAGTGTAGTCTGGAGGTGTTCCCTGTGGCTGCAAGCATTTTTAAAGCTGCAGGAAGGTAGGCGCCTAGGTTTTTACTTAAGCATTGGAAGATCCTGGTGACACAGCCTCTCTAGACTCAAGATTACCTATTCTATCCTGCAGGTCTGTGCTCTGAGGGAGGTGAGTGTCGGGGGGACCAGAGGCCAAGCCTGACTTCCCTCCCACCACACCCCAGCTGTGTGGCCCAGGCCAGGTGGTTTCACCTGGTGCCTCTGATGTGCCATCTGTGAAATGGGAATGGCAGGGCCTGCGGTGCTCGGTACATTGGTGTTGTCAGTGGGGTGGCTGGTCCAATTCTGAGACTGGGCAGGAGGGAAGGACTTAGATAAGGGGGGAGCTGGGAGGAATAGTTTAATAACCAGGAAATACCAGGGGACCTGAGCTACCTCCAAAAGCCAAATTTGTTCTGAACCAGAGCATTGGAGTGGTAACTGGGAGCCACATGCTGAGAAGGGCCCGTCTGAGCCTAAGAGGGGAGGACGCTGCACTGACACTGTGGGGTCCCTTCAGCCCATGGAAGGTGAGCAAGTGAAGTGACCTGTTGACCAGATGAGAGATGCAGTGGGAGCTACATGGAGGGGCCCCTCTGAAAAATTTTCAGCTGGGGTCTCTTCATGAAACCTGGTCATGGGCCATCCGAGGGCTGTGACATGGAGGTGCTCCAATCTGAGTAGAATGGATGGTTGACAGTGTGTTCAGGGAGAAAGAAGCAGATGTGTGTCTGGGGTCTCAGGGGTCTGGGAGTCTAGGGGCAGAGGGAAGGAGGGGAGGGGCAGTGAAGACGAGAGAAGTTGGAGGGATGAGACCCCATCTGTGGAGGGGTCTGGGGCCGGAAGTGCTGGGTCCAGAAGCAGAGGGATGGGTGCAATTCGTGCCCTCTGACCCTACCTTTTCACCAGAGTGCGTCAGCCACCTCGGCCTTTGTACAAGGACCAAAATGGACACTACCTGGAACCCCCCGCTAGTGCCTTGTCAACTAAAACTGGTTTCTTTCTTTTTTCTTAGTATCCCGCGGAAATCAGGAAGTATGAATACGACCCAAATTTTGCAATTCGTGGACTTCATTATGATGTGCAGCGGGTAGGTTTAATCCTCATGTTTTTCTCGTTTAACGGAGTTTGGATACAATGTGCTCCTGGTGCTTTTCTTTGCTCAACACATACATTGATTTTAAATTCATGTTCTTCGGGGCCACAGAATTGAATTCTTCAAAATATCTTTGGATAAAGGCTTTTCAAAAGAGACTGTGTATTAAAAAAGCAGGAATGCATTCAGCAATTTGGGACATGTTTATTTCCAATGGTCCTTGTTGGTGCGAGGAGCCAGTTGTCATACCTTTCAGAGAGGCCATGTCTTTCTTTACAATACATTTATTGATTTCAGAGAGGAGAGATAGAAACATCAATGATGAGAGAGAATCATTGATCGGCTGCCTCTTGCACACCTCCTGCTGGGGATTGAGCCCACAATCTGGGCATGTGCCCTGACCAGGAATCAAACCTTGATCTCCTGGTTCATAGGTTGACGTTCAACCACTGGGCCACACCAGCCGGGCTAGGTCATTTCTTTAATGAGTTGCACACTGCTTTAGTCAGTAAGCAATGCTTTCAGAAACATACGGCTGCTTCCTTGTTGTAACAACTTAATGTTGATAGGATTTATAATGACACCCGGAGTTCTCATTCAGTGTGCAAATTGTTGTGCATTAATTACCTGTGTTTATGTTTTTGAAGGCAGTATTGATGAAGATTGATGCTTTTCATTACATCCAGCTGGGGACTGTCTACAGGTAAGAGTAAGCTCCTTGGCTCCGACACTCATTACTCCTTCTCCCCTGGACCCTTAGTTTTCTGCAGAGGCGTCCATCCTGGACATTGTTGCTCAACTGATGTACCTCAAGCACTTTCCTCAGCCACCCCCTCCTCTCTTCTAAATTCCGGGAGGCTCCCCACACCTCTTTGGTTTTCTGTCGACCTCCAAACCCTTAGCTTCCCCCTTTTGCACGCACAGCTCCTTTACTTACTGGGTTGGTTAAGACTCTTACTGCAAGTGACTGGACCCCAATTCAAACGGGCTTAAACGAAAACACAGTACTGGCTCACTAATTGTGAGGCCAGTCGCAGGTGTGGCTGGTTCCAGGGCCCAAGTTGATGTTGTCAGAACTGTTTCCGTTCCTTGGCTCTCTTGCTCTCTGGGTAGGTTCTCTCTGGGCAGGCCCCCCATGTGGGGACCCCTGGAATTACCAGGCTTCCATCCCCCAGCTCGAGAGAAGGGCAATTTCTCTTCCCTACCGTTTCAGTCAGTCTTAGAGGGGCGGATGCTGGGCAGGGACAAACAACACGTGTATTCCTCTCCTCTGAGTTCTCTTTTCTCCCTGCAACATCTATTCATGCTGGCGGCCATCCTACCAGGATAGTTTTCTTTCCTTTCTGCTCCTTGAAATCCCAGCCCTCCTTCAGGCCTCTCCTCACCCCTCAGCCTGAAATGGTCTTTTTCTTTGCTCTTGGCTTCTAATAGTCTTGTTTCTTCCGTAGATAAATAAGCCATTGTGTTAAGGTGTATGGGCGGGGCCAGGCAGGAGGAGCCAGCTGAGGCGTTACAGGGTCAGGAATGTCCAGCTGTAGGTCCTGGAAGGTCTCTGCAGCCTTAGTGCTGAGAGGGGTGTGGCTGAACCAGCAGGGGTGCACGTGTGGGCTCTGGAGTCACACTTTCTGAGTGGGAACTCAGAACCCACCACTTAGGTGTGTGGCTTTGAGCAAGCTCTCCACTGTCTCAAAGCCTTGGTTTGCTCCTCTGTCAAATGGGCATGGTTCCAGCGCCCTGCTTAGGGGCGGCTTGTCATGCAGACTAAAGCATGCTTGAACGGTGCCCAAAGCACCCTAGGCACAGATACCACTTCTCTTCCCTTTCTCCTCAAAAGGGGTCGTGAATGAGTGAGTGGCTGGGAAGAATGCTTCCGCCTCAGCCTCGCTGGTTTCTGAGGCCTGAGGCCAGAGACCTGCCGAGGGGACCCGCAGTTGCTGCATCAGGTGCTGCATCAGGTTAAATGTTATGTCGTGGGCTGTGGGAGTGAGTGCTGCTGGGCAGGGGAGGCAGCAGACTGCTCTCCACTGCAGTCCCATTTTGCACCCAAGGTTTCACTTCTAACTGGAACCTTTGTGAAAAGCTAGGGTTGTTCCCATCGCAGTCCCTTATCGTGTACCAATGACTGTTCATCTACAGTAACTCACTGAGTTTTCTCAGTAACACTAGGAGGTAGGTACTATTATTGTTTCCAGTTTTAAAATGACTGAGACCCAAAGAGTTAAACTCCTTGTCTAGGTAATACCCCCGGTCACTAATTAAGGGAGGTGGGAGTTGAACCCCAGGCAGACTGGTTCAGATCTGTGCTCCTACCCCTTATATTTCTCATAACCACACGGGGTGTGTAACGTAGTTTTCAGTGCTGGTTTACACACCCTGAGGCAGGCTGATTCCTTGGCTGCTTTTGAGCTGGCATTTGGTTACCAGGGCCTTAGGATGCAGCTTGTGTGCCCAGGTTCCTGTGTCCGTGCTCAGAGGCAGCAGTGGCTTCCGAAGGACTGGGTCGGGCCTAGTGTGGAGGCTGAGAACCCACCCGGCAGAATTCTTCTACTTTTTGTGTTTTCTTTCCACGTGTTCAAACCTTACAGGTGTGCACACTTGACTGCTGCTACCTTAGCAAGCGCTGTTTTCCAAGGTCACTGTCTGGAGTGATCTGGCTTGGTACCAGCGTCTTATCTGATTTCTGGAGCGGAGATAGACGGAAGTACATTGCCTCTTTTGTTTTCAAAGCGGGTACTTGTAACAAGTTAATCAAGATCGGAGGCAAAATGTTAGTGAATCCACTCGGATGTTTTTAGAAGTCATATGGGGGTGGAGAAAGGAGGAAAGAGGCTGAAATTAAATTTTCTTTAAAGTCACATATCAAACGTGAATTATTTTTGTACGTATTTTAATATTGGCCAGGTGACTTGGCATTTTAAGCCACCTATTTGTATCAGTAACTCAAATTCTTATTGAATCACGTGTTACCCCTGTTGCAGCACATTGTGGTGCTCCCACTGCTCATTCTCTGGTCCCTCCTCACGGTGTCTGCTTCTCAAGCACCTTCTCTTCGGGAGAAGGGGGTAGAGGAGCTGACATTTCCCCCTGTTACTCCCTAGAGCGGGAGACTCCAGGTGAGGAAACTTGAGACCACTGAGCCCAGGGTGCAGGCATCTGCTCCCGGCGCTGGTGGCAGAGGCAGGGCTGAAATCCAGCCGCTCTGACTCCAGAACTTATTTTTTCCTGCGTGCGGAGGAGCTGGATTCATTTGCAGATTCTCCCGCAGCTGCGGAGGCAGGCAGGTGGTGGGTGTTACCTTGGCGTGTCCAGACGCGGAAACTGGCCTTCACTGTCACGTAGCATTTGGGTCACCCCTCCTGGAGGTGGTGCCCAGGCGCCTGCCTTGTGTCACGGGGTTTAGTCCACGGAGCCTCGTGCATGCCTTTTTCCATCTCGGCGCTGACCTTAGGGGAGAGTTCTCAGAGGGCACAGGGATGATGGAGACAGCCAGCCTTTCTCTCCTGAATGCATTAAAATCATTAAAACACACACACACAACAACTCACCTCAAAGTAAGGCATGAGGCCTTGGACCTTGTTGAGGGAGGCAGTGTGGTGTAGAGGTTGAAGACCCACAGAGCCCTTGGACCCAGTCCTGACCCACCTCTTTCTACGTTACTGACCTGGGGGAAGGTACACGACCTCTCTGTGCCTCCGTCGCCTCTGCTGGAAAAAGGGAGGCCTGATAGTGCCTTTCGCCTAGGATTGCAGAGAACTAAGTGAAGGCCTGTGTGGAACTCAGATCTGGCGGGTAGTAGGTGCCATGTAATATGAGCTCTTACCTTTCTGCTCTTATTACCGGTAGCGTGGCAGCAGGAGTAACAGTAGTAGCACTTTGCCTGTCATTCGCAGCAGTTACTAGTGGCACCTTGTGCCTCCTTGTGACGCCCCACACCTTGCTTGAAAAACCCCAGCACTTGCCAGAGGTGTGACAGTCCTTGCTCTCGCTGGCCAAGCTCTTGAACTGTGCTGCTTGTTTTTTTTCCCAGAGGCCTCAGTGTGGTCCCTGATGAAGAAGTCATTGAAATGTACGAGGGGTCCCACGTGCCTCTGGAACAGATGAGCGACTTTTATGGGAAGGTAATGAGAAATGCTGTATTTAGGTAAAGCAGCCTATCTTTTCCCTCATCAGAACATGGCCTGGGACATTTAGGAGCTTGGATCCCTAGGCTCTGGGACTGCTCATAGGGAACTGACAAGGAACTTTGGGGTTGTGTTTTGAGAGACCCAAGGTTTGAGAGAGATTAGTATGGTACACGCTCCGTAGGTTCTTTGTGATTCTCCTTTTTTTAAAAAAAAATATATTTTATTGATTTTTTATAGAGAGAAAGGGAGAGGGAGAGAGAGTTAGGAACATCGATGAGAGAGAAACATCAGTCAGCTGCCTCCTGCACACCCCCTACTGGGGATGTGCCTACAACCAAGGTACATGCCCTTGACCGGAATCGAACCTGGGACGCTTGAGTCTGCAGGCCGACGCTCTGTCCACTGAGCCAAACCGGTCACGGCTGATTCTCCTTTCTTAGGCCTTTCCTCCTTACCTGACGAAGGCTCCTTAGCCTTCCTGGTACCTGCCCCTGTTTGCCACCACCCGCTGAGGTGTCCCCACGTTCTGGATGAAGACCTTGGGGGCTGTCAGTGCAGCGGCTGTCGCCTCGCCCGAGACTGAGGGCAGCAGGTTACCCTGTGCATGAAGGGAAACCTGTTTTTCTAACTTCTGTGGTTCTCCTTGCCCCCCGCATTTTTGCTTCTTATTAGATGTGTTGTCTTACCTGCATTGTCCAAGTGCAATGGCAGATGTCCCATCCGCTGGTAAACTGTTAAAAAAATTTGCAGCCATTCAGAGAAAGGCTCTTTGTCAAGCTCACACAGAGGCTTGGGAGGTGCTCAGACTCGGGAGAGTCAAGTGGCTTTTTCTGCCTTTCCAAGGGTATAAGCTCCCAGCTCTCCTCTGAGCTCGATGAGACTGTGAGCTGGGGGCTGGACAGCGGGGAGTGGAGGGGAGGGCGGTTAGACTTTTGGGGTGATTTCCTTGGATGTGCCACTTACGCTTAGAGTGAGACGCCAGCTCTGCCTGGATGAGAAGAACAAAGTGAACCTTTCTTAGCCTGTATTGTTAGAGTGTTGCTTTCCTCGTGGAGAGGGATCTGGTTGACCAGCACCCCCCTCAGGAAAGGCCGACTCTGGCCCTGCTGGGTGTGGGCCTCCGATTCTAACTGTGCTCCCTGCCCGCAGAGCTCCCACGGGAACACCATGAAGCAGTTCATGGACATCTTCTCCCTGCCCGAGATGAGCCTGCTGTCCTGCGTGAACGAATACTTTCTGAAGAACAACATCGACTATGAGCCTGTCCACCTGTACAAAGACGTCAAGGTTGTGTGGGCAGGAGGAGGTCCCGGGTTCCCACCCCTGGCGCTTTCCCGCGGCACTGGCAGAATCCTGAGGCTCCTGCATAGGTTGGGTGCCTTCGCCTGGCAGCGCTTGTATTTGTGGTTTGTCCCTGAAATTGTAAGATGTTTCGTTAGGAGAACTGGACATCGGTCAAATTTGTTGTTAAAAGAAGAGGGTGCTCATATTGTTACCCGGATTTCTTAGTTCTTTCTGAGGCCAGAGGGGCGAGTGGTGACCGAGGTCCAGCTCAGCGGCTGGGTGGCTCTACACAAAGACGGGCATTTGAGTCTCAGACTGTGGCCCAGGGATGCAGCTGCCCATAGGAGGCGCCATTGTCTCTGGCACACAGAGGGCCATGCAGGCTCTCGGAGGCCCAGCAGCAGCTGTGGACATCCATTCGGAGGGGGAGAAAGAGCAACAAATATTTACGTGCATATTCACACCTCATTCATATAACTTTGTATTTATATATTTTAACTCGTAGTCACGTTTAATATTCTTTAAACTGAACTTTCTTCAGTACTTAAAAATGCTTATGTTATTTAATATGTTTTTCTTATATATTTCTAAGCATGTGATAGAAATATATTTATAGAAAATATAATTTGTATATAATACATATTTATTGAAATATATGTACTTTTAAAAGATCCATATTCATCTCTACAATATTTTTTATTATATGCTTATGACTAATTTAAAATTTTGACCGCCCTGAATCCTGGGTTTTAGGCAGATAAAAGATGAATTATAGTTTCTCAATATCAATCTGGTGTCCTGTGAACGGAATTTAAATATTTAGTTTCTAATCTCCTTTTCGTGCACACAAATACTTCATTTGTAAGAATCTTTAAGAATCACTTACAGTTATATAACCTCTTGCACTCGTGAGGAGAGATGTTTATTTAAAAGTTTGGTTCAGATGGCCACCAACAGTGAACACATATGCCGAGTTCTCTGTGTTCCAGGCACTGTTCTTTTTAGTGCTTTATGCATATTAACTAATTAAACCCTCAGAATAATGCCTTGAAGTAGAAACTGTTATTGTCACCCTCATTTTGTAGATAAATTGAGGCACAGAGAGGTTGAGTAACTTGCCCATGGTCACACAGCTAGTCAATAGCAGAGTCTAGATTTTAAGCCGGGAAGTTTGGTTCTGGCTTGCTCTTAACCATTGCCTCTGCCGATGTGATGTCGAAATAAGCCTGTACTGGGAGGGGATCGAGGTTGAATTTACAGTCCAGGGTGCTCATGCTTGACAGAAAGCTGCGATTTTCTAAGGCTTACGGCCCAGTTTGTCCCCAGTCCAGTCCCCTGTCACCGGCTCTGAGAGTGTCCAGGTGCCACCTGTGTCGAGGACCTTCTCAGTGCCCCCTGAGAGTGGAGCTGTGCTTGGACACCTGCCAGGCATCAGCCTGCCACACTCCTGGGCCTGCAAAGGGTCAGCTGCTTCCTCCTCCTCGGGTCCGAGGGCTGGACCACATCTCTGCCTGAGTCGCCATCCCCACTGGCAGTTCTCCCCTCATCAGCACTTAAGAGAGGCAGGTCCATTCTCTTGTCTCTGCCTCTTTTTCTAGATGACTGAACCTGCTGTTGGGATCTAGGGGCAGGTGCAGTGATGAAAAGAACAATAATGCCCTTTGCCCGGATGGCCTGGAATCATTTGTTCACGATACTGCATATAAATTATGGTTTATCATATGAGGCTTTTTTTTTTCTCCCCAGAATTATCCACACAAATGATCTCCTCCCAGTGACCCTCTTGTATATTGCATTGAAAACTGCCACTATCACCATGGAAACTTACGTTTTCCCCACAGCGGCCACCTCTGATGAATGGGCCAGAATTTAGGTTTCATTTAGTGCTTGGATTGCAGGCTCCTCACGGCAGAGTGCCCTTTCACTTGTATTGCTGCTCAGGCCAGTACGCTCACTGATTGAAAACCTTTCTTTTGACAGGATTCAATTCGAGACGTGCACATCAAAGGAATCATGTACCGAGCCATCGAAGCAGACATTGGTAAGTGTTTGGCATTGCCACAAAGTCAGTCCAGGCTGCCCCTTCCCCATGGCCCCCTCCAGGCATCTTATTTCACCGGTGCTGAGCCGAGGCTGTAGTGCCTTTCTGACTGGGAAGGGCCCTGCATCCCCGCCTCTCAGCTGTCTCCCTCCCCTTTGCCTAATCCTGACTCAGAAGGAGAGGCGCTGGCAGCTGCAGCCCCTTCGTTTTCCCCTCCCCTCCGACCGAGGAAGCGGGGGGTCTTGGCTACTGATGCACCGGACGCTGATAGACCACCCTGATCCAGGCTCCCTTAAGACCTCTTTCTCTTCCCCCACGTGCCCTGGACAGCGCTGGGTCCACAGGCCCCATTCAGCAAGTACGGGCAGATTGGGTGGGCCTCGCGCTGAATCTGTGTGTGAATTTTTCTCTTGCTCTTAGATAAGTACATCTGCTACGCTGAGCAGACCCGCGCGGTGCTGGCCAAACTGGCTGATCACGGCAAGAAGATGTTCCTCATCACCAACAGCCCCAGCAGCTTTGTGTAAGTCCTGAGTTTCCTGGCTGGCTTCCGGTTCACTTGGATTGCATGTCATAGTGGAAATTTGCAAGAAAAAGTGGCAAAAACAGTTAACCCCTTCAGTGCTAGACTAACCTGGCCGGCGTGTTGTTTAGGGACAAAGGGATGAGCTATATCGTTGGAAAGGACTGGCGGGACCTGTTTGACGTGGTCATCGTTCAGGCCGAGAAGCCGAGCTTCTTTAACGACAAGCGGAGGTGAGTGCCTGCCCCTCCAGGCGACTGGGTTTCCCTCATTTGCCGCTGTGAATACTTACGATGGAGCATGTCTTGGTGAAATCCGGTTGGAAATCACAAGCATCTGCCATCAAAGCCTTTGATTTTGAAGTCCTCTAGCAAGTACTTGTGAGGAGAGTGAGATTTGGGCATAGCAGACATTTTACACGTATCAAAATGGATCTCAGTTCAACTCGGCTGCTTCAGTCCTATTGGTCAGGCTTTAAGAAATTGATGGATAACAATGAAAAATGCAAACTTACTTTCACGTAGTATATTAGATCTCTTGATGCAGATGTATGGTGAAGTATAACAAAACAGCGGCAGCAAACCACCTGGTGGGTAGCTCTTTAAGGAGAGCTGTAAATGGTACCTTTAAAATTGCAGTTGGATTTTGCAAAACTCTCTGCAACACAGGTTTTGCATCAGGTGGAGTAAATTTCTACCAAGACTTATAGAATGTCTTTCTATCCCCATTAGCCTGGGGAAACGGAAGTCGTTGTATATCTGACCCTGGAGTTCTTTCTCTACTACAAGTCCTTGGACCCAGGGGTGGGGTGTGGGCGGTGGGGGGTGGGTGTGGTGGGGCACAGTTCGGGAGACCTTGCCCTGGGAAGGGGAATGCCGGAGTTGTGTTCAGGGCTTTCTCAGGTTCGGGCAGCCCCCTTCTGTTCCAAGTGCGTAACCATATGGTGTTTCACACAGCAGACAGCCTGCACAACCACCACCCTCATAACTCCTCCGTTTCTGTTCTTAGACCTTTCCGAAAGGTGAATGAGAAAGGTGTCTTACTCTGGGATAAAATCTACAAGTTGCAGAAAGGCCAGATTTACAAGCAGGTACCTCGCGACCTTATCCCTTTGGCTGCTTTGCTGCCCGCGGTCAGTAATGATGATAGCTGACATTCACTGAGGCTCACTCGGGGCCGGCAGTGCTCAGTGCTCTGCCTGATGGACTATGTATGACTTGGCGGCAGAATTTAAGCTTAAGTCAATATCTAAATCAACTCAGAATTGAACAGTTTCTTAAAATGAAATGTAAAGCATTACTTTTCATAGTAAATAACAAGATACTGGTAGCAAAGCTTGGAAATGTCTCCTTAAGAAGCATTTGACCACATGGCATATTACTAGTATTTGCCCAGATTAGTAATTACTTCGTGACACGCTATGTCTTATTCTACAGTTTTGATATGTTTTGGTATTATATAAGGCTTGCAAATGTTTGAATAAATGATTGATTTGCTGACTATTATTGTATTACTGAAGTAAATTTTTTTTTTTTAATGTATTGATACATTCCTGGTGGATTTAGAACAACCTTGGCATTAAGTATATTTTGTAGGCCTTGAAAACTTAGCTTTGAAAAGCCATTCCACTTCTAGGAAGTTAGCCCAAGAAAATGATTAAGATGTAGCTAAAACCCTACTACTATAAGAATGAAATTACTTACAAAATAAGTTATATTAAATTTAAAATAAGTTATAAAAGCAAAATAATTTTTTTGAAGTTAAAAAACCCGGTATTTTGGGCCATGGGTTATACAAGGGCTTCTACCTGTCACAGGAGATAATATCTGTATTTTCCTTATTGCAGGGCAATTTATATGAATTTTTGAAGCTTACTGGATGGAGAGGATCCAAAGTGTTGTATTTTGGTGACCATATATACAGTGACCTGGCGGTGAGAGGAGCCTTTTTTTCTATTTCTTCATTGGGGGACAGACGTGTTAGTCCACTTACTAAGGAATTTCTCTTTCGGTTAAGACCATTTTTATGCTTTCATAAAGCGAGGAGTAGGTCACATTTTTAATGTCTTATATTTTTTAGAACAGGATGGATAAGACACACTTTTTCTTTTTTTTTGGAAATTATGGAAGTTAGCAGTTGACTCAGAGTTTAATCGGGAAATCTTCCCATTGAAGTAATGGTGAGAAATAAATGCCAGTGCTCTTTCCTTTTCCATTTATCAATGTGTCAACCACACAACTGCAGCATGAAGGCTTGAGGCATCCGTGAGGGCTCCGTTGCCAGCCTGTCGCTTTGGAGGCGTTAAAAACCCCCCTTTCCTGGAAACAGCCCTGAAGTGAAAATGAGGCTTTTCATGCCATTGGAATGACTAGAGGAGGTGGCAGGCCTGGAACTGTGCTTGAACCTGTAGTTGGAACAATATGTAATTGGAGCCAAACGGGTCGGTAGTGAAATCTTTCCAGGTGACTCCTGCACACACCTGCGTAGTCCCGTCTGTCTATGGGTTGAGGTCTAGTGGAAGGAACCTTGGGCTCCGGTTAGAAGACCGTAGTTTTTACCCCAGTTCTACTGTTTACTAGCTGTGTGACCTTGAACACTTCCCTCAAGCTCTGATGTCCTCATTTGTAAGAAGTGTGAAAGAAGAAAATGTATATAAAAGTGCTTAATAAACTAGAAACGTAAAGTGTTACTCTCAGATGTCGGCACTCCCAGAATGTCTAGCCATGTGACATGGCGTCATCACGGGTGTTTGCCTCTTGCTAGGTGGGGTCTTTGGGCCCCGATGAGATACTGTGTACTGCCCTTAAGTCACGTGGGTACGTGGCCCTGTGAGGTCGCACACGCGCGCACACACATGTCTTAGGTGTGGTCCTGTGGCATGAGCACCCCTGGGACCTTGCAAGAAATGCAGATTCTCAGGCCTCGCCCCAGACCTACTGAGTGAGCAACTCTGAGGGTGGCGCCTGGCCATCTGTGTTTTAACCAGCTTCCCGCACTAAAAGTTGGTATCGGTAGTGCTGACCTCAGAGCGAGTTAGGAAGTACCCCCTCCTCTTTGGTTGTGGGAAGTTTTGAGTTAATTCATCTTTAAGTGTTTGGTAGAATTCACCAGGGAAGCCATCTGGTTCTGGGCTTGGCTTGGTTGGAAGTGTTTGGATTACTAATCCAGTCTCCTTACTAGTTAGAGTCTGTCAGATTTCCCGTTTCCTAGTGATTCAGTCTTCGCAGGTGTGTATTTTTAGGAATGTTCGTTCATCTAGGTCAGTGGTTGGCAAACCGCGGCTCATGAGCCACATGCGCCTCTTTGGCCCCTTGAGTGTGGCTCTTTCACGAAATACCACGTGTGGGTGCTCACGTACAGTGCGATTGAAACTTCGTGGCCCATGCGCAGAAGTCGGTTGAGTCTATTTTGAAGAAGTGGCGTTAGAACACTCAAGGGGCCAAAGAGCCGCATGTGGTTCGCGAGCTGCGGTTTGCTGACCACTGATCTAGGTTATCCAAAAGTTGTTGGCATACAGTAGCTCAGAGAACTCTTTTTAAATCTGTTTATTTCTGTAGAATCGGTAGTAATGGTACCACTTAAATTTCTGATTTTTTTTACTAAGTTGAGTTTCCTCTCTTTTTTCTTAGTTATGCTAAAGGTTTGTCAATTTTGTTGATCTTTTTGAAGAACCAACTCTTGGTTTTGTTGATTTTTCTATCTCTGATCTAATCTTTATTTTTTTCTTCTGCTAACTTTTAGTTTACTTTTTCTAGCTGCCTAAGATATAAAGTAGGTGATTTGAGGCCTTCTATAATGTCGGTGTTGATAGCTGTAGATCTCACCCTCAGCATGGCTTTTGCAGCACCTGTAGGTCTGGGTGTTGCGTTGCATCTTGGTTTGCCTCGAGGTATTGTCTCATCTCCCTTGTCATCTCTTTTTTTGATTCATTGATTAAGAGTGTTGTTCAATTTCCACATAGTTGTGAATTTTCCAGTTCTTTCTCCTGCTGTTGAGTTCTAGTTTCATTCCTTCTGAGCAGAAAAGATGCCTTTTCACAATATCAGCCTTTCAAAATTTGCTAAGACCACTTGGCATTGTGCATTTACTTGCTTATTTGTCATTTGTATTTCCCACAAGGGCAGGGATTTGTCAGTTTTTGTTCATTGTTTTATCCTCCGTTTGTAGAACTGGGCCTGGATAAATATTTGCCAGATGAGAAAATGAATGACCTTTTAGCACAGTGATTGCGTATCTTAGGTTTTCTGGGACATCACTGACATCAGGTCGCTTGGCCTATTGTCAGCTCATAGGGTTATAATATTTGAATGAAAAATGTGATCCTGTGTGTGTATGTTGTGTGATCATTCCAAGTCTGATATTCCACGGTTCCCCATGACCCGCGAGGCCTGGCGCCCAGTGGGTGTTCCCCCGCCGTCTGTGGATGAATAGTGTCGTGGCCCGGCCTCTTTGTGCCCCTGACCTAATTGTTGTTTTACAGGCCGTGGATAATGATTCCAGACCCTGAGTGTCTGCAAGGGCTGTGACTCACAGCAGCTATTTCCAGAACAGAAATTTTCTTGGGGTGACATGATCAAAGCCCTAGGCTAACTTGGGTTTAATGGCATGTAATTCATTGAATTCGGCTTGGTTAATAACTAACCATTACAATTAAAAAGTAATTCAGTGAGTGCCTGTTGTGTCTGGGACAGGTCACGCAATGACTTAAAGTCTATTGAGATGAACGTTGACTCTCTGTGATCTTTGCGAGCAGGACTTGACCCTGAAGCATGGCTGGCGGACTGGTGCCATCATCCCAGAGTTACGGTCTGAGCTCAGAATCATGAACACGGAACAGTACATCCAGACCATGACCTGGCTGCAGACGCTGACCGGGTTACTGGAGCGAATGCAGGTTTGAGATTTCTTTCTTTCCTCCTTTTTCGGTAAGCCTGAAGTTAGTGCACTGGCCAGTGTTTCTTTAGATGTTCTCTATTTAATTGTGGTTATAAAGTATGAGGCATAAGTCATCCTGCAGAATAATTACCGGTATATTTTGCCCCTAAGAGTTTTGCCAGTTTCCCCGAAGAGACCTTTCTCAACGCCCCCGAAGCCATTTGGAGGAAAAGGCCTTCATTTACGTTCCTCTGTCTGGAATTCCAGTGGCCTCACTCCCACTGCAGCCGCTTTGGGAGGTGTCCTGTGGGGGTGGGATTCGAGAGCCTCTGCCTTCGTTTGGGTCTAGTCCTGCTTCTGCCATTAGCCTGCAGTGGTCTTCTCTGTCCGGGCCTCAGTTTCCCCTTCTGGAAAACGAAGGGTCCTGTGGAATGAACACTCGGGCTCGGCACCACAGCGTACTGGAACGTCTCAAAGCAAGAGTCAGGCCCCGGGTGCAGTCTCCACTTGCTTTTGAAGATAATACCTACAATTGGCTGGCTCACTAGAGAGCAGCGGGGTTTTTTCTTCCCATGAGTCACATACTCAGTTTTGTTGTTTTTCGTGGTGATTCCCTGGCCTGTGACGATGCCCCTCTGTGGCAGCTGTGACCCCTTTTCCAAGCTCATGAGGCACCTTGCTTTCTCGCTTGGTTCCGCTGGCCAGGCCTTCAGCCCTCTCAGCCTGAGGGTCGACTTTTTCAGGAGAAGAGGCATGGGTGCCCGCTCTCTTGGCTAACATACCTACAGACCTTGCCCACGGCCTGCCAGCCTGCTCTGGATGTGGCCAGGGAACTGCCTTGCCTGGCCTAGCTGGCAGCCTGTGTGAGCTCAGGCAGCGCTGCGAGGGGTGGCAGGCCAGGCTCTCATTCCAGGGTGCCCACATTGCAGAGCACGGGGCCCGCACTGCTCGGTCTCGCTTCCACGTGCTGCGGCTCCATTGGTTCTTGACTCTTCTCTGACAAGGACTCATTCTGTCTCCTGCCCATGCTTGTCTGTGAGATGGTTTTCTAAAAATAAAAGGCATCGATGCTGGGTTAATGTAGCCTCAAGTCTGTGCAAAGGTCATACAGTAATATGCATGTGTATGTATACATGTGGGTATATATGCATGAGAGTACATGTGTATGTATACATATATGTATATATACATGTCTAAATAAATTACTTGTGACACTCGACAGATTTTTGATCTAGTCATATACATTGTAGAGTTTAAATTCTATAGTGAGTAATTTGTTAATTAAAATGTCAAAGCTAATTAAAGCTATGCTCACAAAACCATCAACACCCCCAGAAGTGCCGGGCCAGCCTTCCGGTCTCCAGGGACATGGCCAGTGGTCATTCAGTGTAGCTGCTTCCTGCTGGTGTAGGCAGTGGTGTTGGGCAAGAAACCCAAATTGCAAGCTCAGGGTTTTGTCTGAGTGGCAGAGGCCCTGAGCGGGTGCCTGTGGGCCAAGCTGGTGAGCTGGGCAGACGTGGTAAACAGAAGGGCCTTGGCTCCCACGTCAGAAGCAGATGGTTTGTTTGGTCTTTTCCTCCGGGCCCTGAGGCTGCCCCGTGACTGAAGGGCAGGGAGCCACCTGTCCCCTGCGGTCACACGCGCCTCTGATTCTGGCTGAGCGTTCCTGTTCGGCCACAGGAGCCTCGCAGAGACTTGTGAGATCCATTGTTAGGTTGTGGGCAGTTGCCATGTTATTGGTGCCTTTGCTCCTGTTTCAGCCCAACCAGAGAATTCTCTGCTTTTCCATCTGGTTGAGGTGCTTTACCTTTTTGCCTTTTACAAAAACATTTTTTTCCCTTAAACATTTAAAAAAATAATACAATATTAAGGAAGACAACAGCGTAAAACAAATTATAATTCTACTACCCTTGCATCAATTAAAGAAAATATTTTATGTTGATTTCTTAATAGATGCACATATTTTCAGGTGCTTCCAATTAGTGGATGTACCTGTTATTTCCACTTACCTGCCATTTTTATGTTGATGTATATGCATAATATATACATCATGTGATAGGTGGTATGTATTAAGTATATGTTCATATAGGTAATACACATGTGTAATGGCCCTGGCTGGTGTTGGCTCAGTGTTTAGACTGTCAGCCCGCAGACCGAAGGGTCATGGGTTCAATTCCCAGTCAAGAGCATGTACCTCGGTTGCAGGCTGATCCTGGCCCCGGTTGGGGTACATGCAGCAGGCAACCAATTGATGTGCCTCACATTGATGTTTCTTTCTCTCTCCCACTCCTCCCCTTCCCTCTACTTTCTCTAAAAAAAAAAAAAAAAAATCAAATCAATGGAAAAAATCTCCTTGGGGAGGATTAAAAATCAACATGTGTAATGGATACATTGCACATATATACAGTATAACATATATACAGTATACACATAGACTTTATGTAGTTATATGCACATGTTTATACATAGCCTTTAACAATACTATCTACTTTAATAGAGGCCTTGTTTAATATCGTCATAATATCCAGTTTCATTTGTTAAACCATGTTACTGTTGTTGGACATTCAAAACTATTTTGGTAAAGAAGGGAGGGTTGCAACTGGGAAGTCTGAAAATGTAGTATTTCATGCAAGTGCCCATCTCTCAGATTTGAGTAAAATTTGTCCAAGAGGAAAGCTGCCCATTAAAAATGCTCATTACCTACTGAGTTTATTTGCATCCAGAACATTCTCAGTAATCAGTTTGTGTCCTGCAGGTGCACAGAGATGCGGAGTCCCAGCTGGTTTTGCAGGAGTGGAAAAGGGAGAGGAAGGAGATGAGGTAAGAGCACCCCGTCCTGAACATAGGGCGTCCGCCACTCTGACACGCCCACCCCTGGCTCAGGCATACTTCCAGACGCCCTTTTTAGCTCCCAGGCATGACCTGTGGCCAGAGCCACCCACCTCTCTGCTGTCAGTGAGTGATGTGTGACAGCGGTGACCTCCCGCACACCTCCTGCCCTTGGATGTGTTTGTTTCTTTTGTTAAAACAGAACAAACGTGCTCTTACGCCTCTCACCTAAACAGACATACGTATCTTGATTCCACATTCCCTGCCAGGCCCCATCTGGTGTGAAGGCCAGGGGAGGAGGACCCTGCCTTGCCAACCCGCCTGCTCGGCTTTCCCGTTTGGGTAGCCGGCGGCCTCGTGTTGGTGATGCTGGGCGCACAGCGTGGCTCCCGGGACAGTGTTGGAGGTGGGCCCTGCACCACAGTGAATTCCTGGGGCCCGTCCAGCCCTGGCGCTCATCCGTAACCACGGCTGTTCCCGGAATGTGCCCGCACTCAGTGTGGTTGTGTTGACTGGTGAATGCCCGCCTGCTCCCGGAAAAGTTTGGCGGGTGCGCGTCTTAAGGGGATGGTTATTCAGGAGGCCCCTGGACAGCCACGCGTCCCTGAGAGGATGTGCTGTGTGGACACTGGTTACAGGATCACTTCTGCTCTTGGGCATGGCCGCCCCTGCCCTGGGCGTAGCTGTCTCTAAGGTTGGAAGGAGCAGTCCCTGCCTGGGCATGGAGAGGGACGGAGCCCCTCCCTCGGGCTACAGAAGCCTGGGTGTACTGACTCATCCCTCTCAGGGACTTGGTGTATTCCAATTTAATTATCACTCTAACATTGGTGAAATGTTGGGTGAGAGGGCGATGGGCAAGTACTGTGATTTGATTCTGGGCCCCTTGTCCCCTGCACTCCAGGGACCTGATTATTAGATAAAGGAACCATTTCATCCGCCAGGCATTTTTGCTTTGATTTCGAGTTTCTAACAACTCTACATCTCAATGAGATTAAAAAAAAAAAGGTATATATTTTTATTGCTTTCAGAGAGGAAGGGAAAGGGAGAGAGAGAAAGGAACATCAATGATGAGAGAGAGCCTCCTGGAGCCTGCAACCCAGACACATGCCCTTGACTGGAATCGAGCCTGGGAACCTTCAGCCCGCAGGCTGACGCTCTTTCCACTGAGCCAAACTGGTTAGGGCTCAATGAGATTTTTTTAAAAAAAAATATATTTTATTGATTTTTCACAGAGAGGAAGGGAGAGAAATAGAGAGTTAGAAACATCGATGAGAGAGAAACATCGATCAGCTGCCTCCTGCACACCCCTTACATGCAACCAAGGTACATGCCCTTGACTGGAATGGAACCTGGGACCTTTCAGTCCGCAGGCCGACGCTCTATCCACTGAGCCAAACCGGTTAGGGCTCAATGAGATTTTTTAAGTAAAAGTTTAAATATTTATGTCACTCCACCCACAGACCTAGTTGAGTTCTTTTAATTTTCTGCTTTTTGGTTGTCAACCTCTCTCTCCAGTTGAGGACAGACCGCTATGACCAGCCAGTGGCCTTTATCACACTATTGTGTAAATGATTATATTTTTTGCTGTTTCTGCAACTGATTAACAGTCGAATGGTATTTAGCCATTTTGCTGGAATATTCTATGTCCAGGGGTCCCAGCTATCAGATAGTGCTTATTCTGTGGACGTGTGATGGGTGTTGATTTACACACACACATGCACATGTGTCCACCTGCAGGGGCTTAGAGCCTGGGGTGGGGTGAACAACCTTGCAAAATGCTTGTCACCTAGGCTTCCAGGAGGCAGTGAGGTGTTTGAAGCTGAGCAAGGGATGGTGGAGACTTACTTACATCACTACAAAAGAATTCTTCATTTCCTAAGTACCAAAAGTACTTCAGAGTTTACAGTACGCTTTTATTTTTCTGTCTTTTCTTTTTTTAATCCTCACCCGAGGACATTTTTCCATTGATTGTTTTTTTAGGGAGAGTGGAAGAGAGAAGGAAAGACAGAGAGAAACACTGATGTGAGAGAAACACATGGATTGGTTGCCTCCTGCACGAGCCCCGACCAGGGCCCAGGCCAGGGAGAAGCCTGCAACAAAGGCATGTGCCCTTGACCGGAATCGAACCCGGGATCCTTCGGTCCACAGGCCGATGCTCTATCCACTGAGTCAAACCAGCTAGGGCTATTTTTCTTACTTTACTCAGTTTTTGCTGTAACCTTATAAAAAGGGGGTCTTGATTTCATTCTATAGATGGAATTTTGGAGACTAGAACATTCTACATCTCTCTGGTAGCTTTAGAAGCAGTTCCTGCTTTCCTCCTTCTGTCTGAGAGTGTGGTGTGTAGGTGTAGAGGGGCAGACACATGAACACTGGAGCCTCAAACAGTGCTCTCGAGGGTCCCAGGGGGAGGTGTGGTCGTCATTTGGATGGACGGGTGGACAGACGGCTTTCCTCCCAAATGAGTCCTATGGAACTGTGATTTTGGTTTCAATAACTTGAAACGCTTCTGAATCATTGTCTGCCGCACCCCTCTTTTCTTGCTTCTTCAGAGAAATGAACAAAGGTTTCTTCAACGCCCACTTCGGAAGCTTGTTCCGCACAGACCAGAACCCCACCTACTTCCTGAGGCGCCTGTCGCGGTTTGCCGACATCTACATGGCGTCCCTGAGCTGCCTGCTGAACTACGACGTCAGCCACACGTTCTACCCCCGGAGGACTCCGCTGCAGCACGAGCTTCCCGCCTGGTCGGACGGGCCTCTCACCTGCAGGCTGCCCCTCATGAAGGCGGCCCAGGCCAAGTAACCGTGCCCTCCTGTGGCCAAGGCCAGACACAGCCCCGGCCCAGACCCGGGGGACACCAAGGGGCCGGCCTTGTGTGGATAGGAGTGTTGCTTTTGGAAAAGACACAGAATCGCCTCTTGATACTTATTTTGGGCCTTCTGGAGGATACTCCCCAGGTGGTTGAGACGGAAGCCAGCGCGTCCCCGTCCCGCCTTCCTGCTCACCTCGGGCTGAGTGGCAGGCTTCACAGGGAAACGGTGATCAGTCCTCTCGTTGACCGAGGTGCTGTTACTGGTGTCGGTTTTCCTGGGCCAGGGGAGACTTCCTGAGGCCATCTCCGTATTCCAGCAGGAGAAACTCCCGGCCTCCTCCCTGGAAAACAGGGAGCATTCACAGGGTGCATCGGGAATGAAGGGCGCCGTGGTGCAGCGACACTGCTCCCAGAAAAGATGGTGGAGTGGGCTCTGTAGCAGCATAAGTGGCAGAGATGATCCCCAAACAGCGGGATCCCCCAGCCCTTTGGTCCCAGGGCTTTGGCGTTCCGGTGCATCAGTTGGAAGAAGAGAGAAAGAACAAGGGAAGGTGCAAGTCCTTCGCCCTGGATTGTCCTCAGTCTCCGCTTCCTGTGCCCCACCCCATCCTGGGGAAGGACAGGCGCCACAGGTGATGGGGGGGCTCGCTCCTTTCCCCGGAGAAGGAGAGAAGGGCGCCCGGTCACATATCCAGCTGGCAGAACAGACTGGGATAAGGCTGTGAGCAACAAGTGCTCAGAGCCAACGCTTGGGGGTGGGTCCCTTGAAAATGCCACCCGAGTGTTGGTTTGAGGTGCCCACTGGAGGACAGAAAAACGAAACAGAAAAAAAAAAAAAGTCCTTGCAGTGAAATGCCGGTCCCCTCCCAGGGTTGTGTTGCTAAAATGTAGGCATTACCAGAAACCATCCCTTTCTGGAGGCAGTAGACATGCTGCCTCCCCCTGGATTATCGGGGAGAAGGGGGCTTGCATCCAGCAGGGGAGGGGGCGGTGGCCTCACCGCCTGGCTGGCTCCCACCCTCTGCTCCCCTTAGCTTTCTTCCTTTCCTGCCGTGCGTGCATGCATGCGTGGGCTATTGTGGGACTTGGGTTTTTTTCTTTAGGTGTCTGTATTTAAGGTGGGGGAGCATTAAGGGCATTGAAACTAAGAGAAAAGGGGTTAGACATGACTTAGGTAACTGAGTATTTCTCATGTCTTTGTAAGGACAACGCCCGGGGCATACGTTTTAAACCTGATGCAGGGCAGGTGCAGGGAGGGGCTTGTGAAGAGTGCCTGCTAACAGCGTTTTTATGGCAGTGAATAGCAGACCCAGCTATTGACCAAAGGCTAGCTTGGCATGCCTCGGCTGCCTGCCGGCATGCAGGGCGTAAAGGAGTTCTGGAGCATGCTTTGCAATGCTGCTGTTACGGTGGGATTTTACTGTGGCATTTCCTTGTATTTAACTATGACAGTGACGGTGACCTCGTAGACCCAGGAGGCCCCATCAGTTAGACCCCTTTCTCCGGCTAAATTTTATTGTAAACACAGAGGTCCGTTTCTTCTGGGCATGGGGTAGGCCTTCTGTTTACTGTTTGTTAGCTCCCAGGTGCTTTGAGCATCAGAGTTGACTGGCATTTAGGGGGTGCAGGTGGAGGCCCGGAGCTGCTCGGTGTTGGGGCCTCCCAAGGACACGCTGGTGCTTTCGGCTTCGCTTCGGGGAAGCTGAGTGAGGAAGAAGTTACTACTGTTTTTAAAAATCTCTTCGTGTCTGTCTAGTCAGGTGTTCATTGGCTGTCTCGTGGTGCCAGTCACAGGGTGTTTGTTTACTCCAGAATGAAGTAGACTTGTTTTAAATCCTGCTTTTGTGGATGTCTAGGCTGGGTGAGCCAAGCCTCAGGGGAGAAACACATTTGCTGGGTGTGAATTATGAATTTCACAGTTTATTACCAATTAAGGTTTCGGTCTGTGGGCCATCCAACATGGCCGTGCTGAGATCTGCCACGTGGCAGAGGCCTGGCATCTGTCTCAGCCGGGCCCCCGAGCGTGTGCCTGGCAGACCCGTGTGTTCCCGGGCCAGCAGCAGGGGTAGGGCGGCGTCGCCACGTGAAGGACCGGGGCAGCCTCCTGGTCTGCGTTCCGTCGTCCTCATGACTCAGCCGGGCCTGGGCACACGGCACGGGGCATTCTGTTCTTTCCCTTTTGTTCTCGGGGCTCACCCTGGTGAAAGCCTGTTGGTCCAAGGGAAGTGGGTCTGTTTTCCACCCTTCAAAAGTAGCAGTTTGGAAAGCCAACAGAATAAAATTAGTTTGCATGTTTAAAAAATATTCTCACGTGTAGCATGGGTTAGACTGGTTTTCTAAGAATGAGGGGCACAAAAATTCACTGTCCAGGGGCAGTCCATGCCAGCTGAATGAGGGGCGCATGGGACCCGCAGCAGGTCGCCTTGGAGGGGACCTGCACCATTGCTTTTCCAGAATGCTTCTATAGGGAAACCTAGCTTTTGTTTTTAAAGTATTTTAGGAGTTTGGCTCAGAGCTCCCACTTTCCTCCTAACATAGTGTCTCTCTCTCACCACCCCCCTTTTCTCCCCTCCCCCCCCTCCCCTCCCTACCCCCTCCCCTCCCTCTTTCATGCTCTTCAGCTTCATTTCCTGCTGTGGCCATTAGTAACATAAACCACCTGTTACTGACTGGGGCCGGTTCAGATTAAATTACTAGTTGCTTTGACTGCGTCGGCCCTCTTCATTATCGCGGAGGAGAAATGGAAAGTAATCTTTCCTCCTACTAATTTAGCTTTGGATGAACTAAATGGCTTTTCCTCTCTCTCCCTCCCCAAAGGCCCTTGACGCAGTCGAGAGCATGCTCAATATCGCATTGAGTTCCACTATGCCCAGTGCTCATTTGCTGCCAAAGACCCAATGGGGGGCCCTCGTCTGGAATGCTCTGAGACTGAATGTAGCCAGAGGCAGCGTTCCTTGACTGCCCTGTTCAACTACTGGGGAGCATGTGTGTGGCCCTCCTATCCCTTTCCTTGTGTGCCAATTTCCATCCGTTTCCTTGTGTGCCAATTTCCTTCTTTTCTCTTTTATTTTCCTTAGCATTTGGGAGCCTAGCTCCAAGGCCAGCTAACCTCCAACACCCTAGTGGGTTAAGGGAAGGAAAGGGAGTGAAGATTCTTTAATGCGGGGTCAGCAAACAGATTTCCAGCTTTGCGGGCCATTTTCTGTTGCCACTACTCTAGGCATGGACGCAGCTCTGTCCTATTACAACGTGGTTTATAAAATCAGCTGCAGGCTGCCATTGGCCCTCGCGCCGCAGTTGGCAAGCCTGCTCTAACTAAGAAAGCGTGCAGACGAACAGCCTGATAGTGAAACAGGCAGCAGGAAAGTGCGCCCTGTCCCCAGGAGCTGGCTCTGGGCATATGTACTTCTGTGGCCAGTGGTGACATACTGTGTTCCCAGCACGGCAGCGTGGTGTGTAACAGCTGCCGGCTCGGGCACTAGCACTAGGTGAATATACCTCTTATTGTAGTGGTCTGTGACTGTGCTCGTCTTAGGGGATGGCATGGCTTCCCACGGAACCCTTCAGGACCGAGTCCCCCAACCACTTGGGTGTTCAGCAGCTGTCGGCCCTGCTGAGAAGCCCTGTCTCGGGTGGGTCACACCCCACCTCTGAGCAACTCCCTTCCCTCCCCGGGTGTGGACCCCAGAGCACACCCTGTAAACTCCCTGCACGTGAATCTCCGTCTCAGCTTCCCGGGAGCCCGCCCACAGCAGCCCTCTGCACTTTCCCAGCACTGTGGCTTGCATCTGACGTCGGAAACTGTTTTCTAATCATGTAGCAGAATGACTAATGGTGCCTGTACGATCGCAGGCACCGTAAATGCAAACTAGGTTCACCTACTATTTATTCTGAATGTGAATTTGCTATTTATTCTGAATGTTGATTTTATGTTACCAGATACTGAATTTATTGCCAAATAAAAAGAATTGTATCATCCAGTTTATTGCAAATCATTGGTTTTTGTGTGCTTAAGTTAGTGGCAAAGCCATAACAAATTCTAATATAACCAAATAAGAATATCCCTGTGAGAAGGGAGGGTGAGAGATTTAGGGTTCATTTCTCACCACACACGTCCCATCACGCCCAGCGAAACACGCGTGCTTGTTTTCAGAGCTTGTAGGCTGTGTATTGAAGCTGGGAAATTGGTGTGAACTTAGCCGTAGGTGGGCAGCAGGCAAACCCACCTGGAATTTCTTTTCTCCCACAGACAGTTCCCTCCCTGAGAACAGGGAAACGATGGTGATCCACGGGTTTGTCTGCCATCAAATTACTATGAAAGCTGGAGATTGGAAGCAGTGTTGTAAGGGAAGAAAACACTGAATAATCCTGAATTAGGAGTGAGCCTTATGAAGTCAAATCACTGCTGGGTTTTAGATAAATTTAAATAGGTTGAAGAGTTTTTTATTGTCTAAAGTTTTACATATGTCTCCTTTTTCCCCAATTGACACCCCCTCCCCCGCAGCCATTCCCACCCCGGGCAAGCCCCCACCGCCCAGTGTCTGTGTCCATTGGTTATGCTAATATGCATGCATACAAGTCCTTCGGCTGCTCTCTAACCTCACCCCCCACCTCCCCTTCCATTTGTCTCTGGATCTATTTTCATCAAATTATGATGATCATTATATCCCACATATGAGTGAGATCATGTGATATTTATCTTTCTCCAACTGGTTTATTTCACTCAGCATAATGCTCTCCAGTTCCATCCATGCTGTTGCAAATGGTAAAAGTTCCTTCTTTTTTATAGCAGTGTAGTATTCCATTGTGTAGATGTACCACCCTTTTTTAATCCACTCCTCTGCTGATGAGCACTTAGGTTGTTTCCAAATCTTAGCTATTGTAAATGAACTTTTTTTTTTTTAACTGTTTAAGCATGAGTGTGAACACGTGTGTGTCTGTATTTAAACACCTTGAAATCCTTGATCCCTCATTGTGCTGGGACCTTGATCTCATTCCATTTCCCACCGATAGCTGCTGTTTCATTTGGTCACTGTCTGTAGGTACCTGTGATGGTGGGATTGGTGGACCCATGTTCTTTCTGGGGATGTATTTCCTCCCACCGTGGCGTGTCCTCCTAGAGGAGATGGTAAGTTGTTCTGTGGCTGAAACTGGACTTCTTCCCTTTCCTGGAGAAGTGAAAAGCTTCCGGAACTTTGGACTTGGCTCAGCAAAACCCCAAAGATGTGGGGCAAAGTTAATGTGGGCTGTGAGGGCAACAGAGAGGAAAGCCTGCGATCTTGACCCAGCCTTTCATTGCTCTGTCCCCGCAGAGGTTCAAACACTCAGCCGGTACTAATCAGGGACAGTTTGGAAATGTGTGGTGGGTGGGTTGAGGGTGTCTGGTTGTCACAGTAGAGGGGGGCACTTCTGGCCTTGGGAGAGCAGGGACCTGGTGTGGTGGACCTTCTGCCTTGCACGGTCCACCTGCACATCTGCACTAAAATTCCAGAACATCCCACCACAGAGAATGGAGCCCCACACCTCTCAGCAGTTAGTTCCATCCTCCCCTTCCCTAGGCCCGGAACCACTAATTACTTCCAGGTTCTGAATGTGCCTCTTCTGGAAATTTCATTCATGTGGCATTTTACAATATGTGGCCCTTCATGTCTGCCTTCTTTCACTCAGCATGTGTCCAAGGCCCGTCCATGCTGTTGCCTACTTCAGTGCTTAGGCCCCTGGTAGGGTGGAATGACATGTCATTATATGGAGATACCACAGTTTGATGGGCATTTGGGTTGCTTCCATTTTGGGGCTATCCTACCTAATAAAGATGGAATATGCAAATTGACCATCACTCCATGACAAAGATGGCAGTGCCCACAACTAATAAGGAGGGAATATGCAAATTGATGCAACAAAGATGGCAGCGGCTGGGCCGGGATGCTTGTGTCATCACCATGGTGACGACACAGGCGTTCTGCCCCACCCTGGCCACTCTGGGCCTTCTGAACAGCTGAGGCAGGATGCCTGCTATGAGGGGGGTGGTGGGGGGTGGAGTGAAGGCAGAAGGCGGCAGCCAGAGTGAAGGCCCAGGTCTCGGGTGCTGGAGGGAAGCCAGTGCCGGCAGCCAGGGGAAGGAAGGCCTATTCTTGCATGAATCTTTGTGCATCGGGCCTCTAGTTATGAATAATGTTCTCTGAACATGCACATGTACGTTTTTGTGTGGACATGTTTTCATCTCTCTTGGGTATATGCCTGGAGGGAAGTTTCTGGTTCTTATGGCAACTCAGTGTTTAACTTTTTGAGGATCTGCCAAACTTGTCCACCGTGGCTGCACCATTTTGCAATCCCAGCAGCAATGTATGAGGGTTCTAATCTCTCCACATCCTCGCCAGCACTTGCTATTATCAGCATGTTGGGTTATAGCCATCCTAGTGATTGGGAAGTGATGTCTCATTGTGGTATCATGTCTTCTTAATATATACACACAAACAAAACAGAATTAAGAAATCTAGGCAGATGTTGGCTACTGAAAAGACCCTAGTTAGGTCTAATAAGTGGATTTTACCTTCAAAGCTTGACCCCTTCTGTGGCGAACAGTATTTTTGGTTCTGAGAACACTAGATTGTTCCACTGACTTTATTTCTGTTCCATAAACATTTATTGAGCCCCTTTCATGTTCCAGACACAGTGCTAAGTGCTCAGATACAAGACGAATGAGGCGAGTCCCTGCCTGTGGGAGCTTACAATCTAGTAGGAAAATAAGAGGAGGTCACAGTTACTGTCGAGTTGGGTAGGATGTAGGAAGTGCCATCTAAGTACTGAAGGTGACACACAGGAAGGACAGCCAAAGGTCAGAGGTGGGGGAAGTCCCCTGAGTTGATGGGTGGAATTCACATCATTCCTCACCCACAGAAACAAAAGAATCCCCCAGATGAACCAAGGAGATGAGGTACGACTTGCGTGCTTCAGACATGCTTTCAAATGTTCAAGGACCTTATGTTCCCCAGAGGCAACTGGGGCCGAGGATTCACAGTTCGCAGCTGTTGTGAGGAGGCTGGGGGCCCAGGTGGCTGTGGGGCTCGCTGGCTGCAGTGGGTCCGGCCCTCACAGCGCCCCCAGGGGGTCACTGCCCTCCAGCAGCTGGTCCTCAGAGTCCTGGAAAAGAAGAGGGCTGTGAGCGCGTGGAGAGAGCCCAGCACCTGCAGCTTATTGAACCTCTCCAGATTGAGTGTTTCTTTTGGCCACTGGTCTGAGGTGTAGATGGGGTTCAGGACACACTACCCCAAAATATAACTCGTTGGCATATTACATATCTTAAGCTGAAGGAATAAAAAATCCCACAAAAAACCGGCAGAAGTAGGAAGGTCACTCTGCCCTCCTCTCCCTTCCCATCTCCCCTGAAACAGGTCAAGGTCCCTCCATGTAGCAGGAGGAAGGAAGACACTCATCAGCAGAGATGAGAAATTTGGGGCCAGGAAACCTGTACAAACGCGGTTAAACTGACCTTATCGCCCCACTTACTTCTTCACCGTTTACTCCCCAGCCCAGACCTCTGTCTCAACAATTCTTCACAAGTGTATCATTTCTTTGTCTAAGTCAGGGGTCCTCAAACTTTTTAAACAGAGGGCCAGTTCACTGTCCCTCAGACCGTTGGAGGGCCGGACTATAGTTTAAAAAAACAACTATGAACAAATTCCTATGTGCATTGCGGGCCCGGGACGAGTCAGCTGCTAAGCAGGACAGGCAGTGGCACCCGGCGGGCCGGATAAATGTCCTCGGCGGGCCGCATGTGGCCCGTGGGCCGTAGTTTGAGGATGCCTGGCTAAAGGTATAAGAGCTTCCTGTGCTGGTTACTTCTTCAGTCTTCATTCTCCTGTGAAGCCTCCCATTGACATGTAAACATTCAATACCATGTATATGCTTTTCTCTCTTGTGAACTCGCCTTTGTGGGTTTGTCAGACCAGCCAGGGACCCTGAGAAGGTTGCTGAAAACTGTTCCCTCCCCTGCAGCCTGAAATACGATTCTTCCCCAAGTTCCCTGTGGACACACGTGGTGGGAACATTCCTGCACGTGGCCGTCTCCTGTCACATGTTGGGAGGCAGGATGTGTGGTGGTTAGGGCCCCATTCTGGGGATAGTCGCTGCTGTTTGAAGCTTGTGTGCCCTGGACAAATCATTTAAGCTCTGCGGTAGTTTCCTCGTCTATCAAGAGTCCTAACAGGTGTGAGGATTAAATCAGCTGCCATGTGAAGGAAGGTATAAGCACCCCACAGATGGTGGCTATTCATATGATGACCATAAAACTTTTAGATTGAAAATTCATCGTCTGAGCCCTGGCCAGTCTAGCTAAGTGGTTAGAGCATAAGCCCACAGGCTGAAGGGCCGAAGGATCCATTCCGGTCAAGGGCACATATCTCAGTTGTAGGCTTAATTCAGAACCTGGTCAGGGCATTTGAGGAAGGCAACCAATTGATGTGTCTCAAACTCTACCCTTTCCTTCCACTTTCTCTAAAAATCAATGGAAAAAATATCCTTGGGTGAGGCTTAATAACAACAACAAAAAGATATCATTAGAAAGAGTCAATCAGAAGCCATACTCAAGAGGCAGCCACCCCAAGCTTATCGCTGTCTCTAGCCCCGATCAGCACTCAAATTGTTAATTAGCATAATGGATATGTTCAAGATGTCTGGGTTGGCTACAGGTATTCAATAGGTCACCCTCTCCCCTCCCAATATAAAAGGCATGAGATTCCAGCATGACACATTTGGGATGGCACCCTTGGCTTAGGATTCCTGGTACTGGAACGTTTTTGCCCCCTGGCCTGATGAGACGGTTTAGCTGAATCCTGTCTCTAGGATGCTCTCACCTGCCTCAGGTGCATCTCAGGCACAGTGCTGAGTGAGCCCTCAGCTGAGAAGGCATGGAGCATGATGAACAGGATTGATTACTTTTTCCCTCTGCTTTTTAAATGAGGTTGATTTCAACATAATGTTTGCAGAAATAAAATATTAATAAATGCAATCTAGCTGTTACCCTTGCAGTTTCGACTAGAAATCCTTACATGGGTTTGATTAAAAAACAAAATAAGGCCTGGTCAGTGTGGCTCAGTGGTTGGGTGTCCACCTATGGACCAGGAGGTCACGGTTCCATTCCTAGTCAGGGCACATGCCCGAGGTGCTGACACAATCCCCAGTAGGGGGTGTGCAGGAGGCAGCTGATCAATGATTCTCTCTCAGGATATTTTTCAATCTGTCACAACTACAGTACATCTGCTGCCACAGGCACTCAGAACCACATGGCATTTACATTGGGTTCACTGCAGAAGAACAGCTGTTGCACTGTACAAGCTTCAAATGGTACAATAAAATATTTTTGTAATGTTTCAGTGCAATTTACAAAAATTCAACAACAATCATAATATATATAGTCTTGGGAGAAGGGACAGCATATGTCCACGCAAGAAACAATGACAGCGGCTGGCTTTGGTTATAATTGCAGGAGGGTTCTAGACCCACACAAGCCAAGATTCAAGCATTTCCCTGGACCCAAGTAAGGCCATCAACTCAGACTGCTGAGGTACAAAAGGCCATTCATTCAGCAGACAGCTGGCAGTTTTTCTTATCTTTATACTAGAGGCCTGGTGCACGGATTCTTGCAACGGTGGGGTCCCTTCTCCTGGCCTGCGCCCTCTCGCAACCCAGGACCCCTTGGGGGATGTCAGAGGCCCAGTGCATGGATTTGGCATGATCCCTGCAGGCCATGTCGAGGGACCCCACCAGTGCATGAATCCGTGCACTGGGCCTCTAGTAGGCTTATAAGATCTATGGTTAATCTCTTCCCTCCCTCCCCACTCCCCTCTTCCTTCTAAGATTCATCAGTCTGTTCCGTGTTTCCATGCCTGTGTGTTGAGCGTCTGCCCCCTGATGGTCAGTGCGTGTCATAGCTACCAGTCGAACAGTCAAATGGTTGAATGGTCGAATGGCCGCTTAGGCTTTTATATATATATAGACTAGTGGCCCGGTGCACGAAATTCATGCACGGGGGGGGGGGGTGTCTCTCTGCCCGGCCTGCACCCTCTCCAATCTAGGACCCCTTGGGGGATGTCCAACTGCCAGTTTAGGCCCGCTCCCACAGCAGTCAGACATCCCTCTCACAATCTGGGACTGCTGGCTCCTAACCACCCAACTGCCCCCCCCGCCCCCCGCTGGCCTGCTCGCCCCCAACTGCCCCCCTGCCAGCCTGCTTGCCCCCAGCTGCCACCCCCTGCTGCCCTGTGGCCTGCTTATCCCCAACGCCCCCCCCCCACCAGCCTGCTCGCCCGCAACTGCCCTCCCCTGCTGGCCTGATCACCTCCAACTGCCCTCCTCTGCTGGCCTGATTGCCCCTAACTGCCTCTGCCACCATGGCTTTGTCCAGAAGTTCTCCCAGAAGGTCTCCCGGTCTAATTAGCATATTACCCTTTTATTAGTATAGATAAAAGGAGGAATTAAGTGTTATCCCAGTTTCTCAATCCAGACCTGGTAATACAGGGAGGGTGTACCTTCCACCTTCAGTGTGCGTGGGGTCCCTGCCACGGGGTCCCCCTGGGTAGAGGTTAGTGGAGGCCCCAGTGAGGTCAAGGATCACCAACTCTAGAAACAAATGGAAACCCAGAACAGAGCAAGCTCCCCTAAATACAAAGGACCTCATTGAAGGAAGGAAGCCCCACAAGCCAGAAGCAGCTCTGACAACAGGCAGAACAATCTCGGACAACAACATACACACATACCTTTTAAAGGCTTTAAAGCAGCGGTCGCCAACCGGTGGTCCGTGCACCACTGGTGGTCCGTGAGGTCCGAAAGGTTGGCGACCGCTGCCTTAAAGGCTTTATGTCTTATTATGCAGCAGCAACCTCAGAAATGTTTGTGGCAGAACTAACCTATTTCTTCCCCTTGGCACCTGATGGTGAGGCTGTGTGGGCCAACTCTGGTCCTCCCTTACTTCTAACTGTCGGGGCTTCTGCAATCCAGAGGCACCCCGGGACACTGACCACCACACAGCCTCCCTCCGCCCCCGAGGCCGGCTTTTAGGCCGGCTGCCCCAGATGTGCTGTGGAGGCTAGCTTTTCCCGGTGGGAAGCGTTCCCCTGAGACTTGCTGAAAGACATCATCCCCCCGCCCCCAAGTGGAACCTGTTCCTAGAGAAATCAGGCCAACTCACCATGAAGGGGTCGTAGGAAGGTTCTGGGGGAGCCGAGGTGGCGCTGTCATACATGGGGTTTGAGATATTCTCAGGCAGCTGCTTGCCAAGAGCTGTGACATCGAAATCCTCTTCACACTACTCGGAAAGACCAGTGCCGGGCCTGAGAGGCAGATGTCCCAGGGCCGGAGCGCCTCCTCCCAGCTGGCAGGTAAAGCAAGCCCCGCCCCCACCTCTGCCTGCGGACTTTTTCCTTGTTAATGGTGTTTTCATAGACATCTGGTGCACACACGGTAACACGCACCAATCCTAAGTGTTCAGCTCACATGGTAACACGCACCAATCCTAAGTGTTCAGCTCACAGACTTCTTAATATGCCCATCCAGGTGGGACCACCCCCAAATCAGCATATAGGGCATTTCCATCCCCCCAGAAAGTGCTCTCAGGCCTCTCGCCCCCCACACCCCCAGTACGAAATCCCCCCAGCATAACTTATGTCCTGATCTCCATCACCCTGGAGTGGTATTGTCTGCCCTTGAACTGAATTTTAAAGGATTCTCACAGCGTGTCCACTTGTGCTAAATATGATGTTTTTGAACTTTGCCCCAGGAGCTCATACAGAGGCAGGTGATCTGCTAGAAGGAAGTGAACTGCCCGGGGACGTCATAGGCTTCACCTGGCATGTCTGGAGGAGGCAATGGGGGAGGGGAGGACAGGCCAGGAGGGGTAGGAAGCTCAGAAGGGAGGGTGCTCTGCTGCTGGGCTGCTGCTGAACCCAGTCCCTAGGGTCACCCCAAGGTCAGCCAAGATCCGTTGACAAGTTAAAATAGGGTGAAATGTGGCTCAGTGGTTGAGTGTTGACTCATGAACCAGGAGATCACAGTTTGATTCCTGGTCATATATATATTTAAATACATTTTTATTGATTTCAGAAAGGAAGGGAGAGGAAGAGAGAGATAGAAACATCAACAATGAGAGAGAATCATTGATCGGCTGCCTCCTGTACGCCCCACACTGGGGTAGAGCCCACAACCTGGGCATGTGCCCAGACCGGGAATCGAACCGTGACCTTCCGGTTAATGGGTTGATGCTCAACCACTGAGCTACGCTGGCCAGGCTAAAAAAAATATTTTTTTTAAAAATAGGGTGAAATGTGTTTCACTGGCTGCAGCAAGAGGCCCCACCACGTGGGTCACCAGCCCTGTCTCTCACCTCAGACTCAGCCTTGAAGCCCAAGCCAAGCCTGGCGGGTGCCTGTCTCATGAACCCTCCAAGGGGAGCGTGCCTCCCGGGCCCTGGTGAATTTGCTTCCACGCCAGACCCCTGGCTAGAAGCTCGAAGTGTCTGTGCTATTGGCGGCCCATCAATCTCTCACCAAAACCGGTCTCAGCCAGGAAGAGGGGCTGGGAGCTCCTGCTGCTGCTGCTCTTAGGGGCAGACACCCCAGCCTGGTGGCGGGAAGTGTGTGCCAAGCACCCACATGCTGGTGAGCTCTGGGAAGCAGCCAGTGAGCTGAAGTAGCCCAGAGCCAGGGGCTGGGCTGCAGAGAGGACCCCCATCCCCGTGTTCCCATTTTTCTCATTCTTACCTCGAAATGCTGGAAGCCAATTGTTCTCCGGTTTAGTCGGAAGTAAGAATATGCAGCCAAAGCGATGGCACCGAGGACCAGGGTGACGGCAAAGAATATCCCTGTTCCCCAGCCAGTGTGGGCTGAAGTCTGAACACAGAAAGGGGAGAGGTTGGTATGAAATCTGGTGTTTTCCGAAAAGAGGAGAGTTCTGGAGCCCATCCCTTTCCTCCTGGCCTGGGCGTCTTGGAGCAAGTTGGAATAGAATTAGTGATAAAATGGTTAACACATATCTGCCCTTACTGCTGCCAGAGTCTGTTCTAAGTCCTTTATGTGAGAAAACCCATTTAAATGTATAGTAGCCCAGAGAAACAGGGATAATCATTCTTGTTTCCATTTTTTAAATAACATTTTTATTTATTTTTTTGTTACTCCTTACCTGAGGATATTCTTTCCATTGATTTTTAGAGAGAGTGGAAGAGAGCGGGAGAGATAGAGAGAGAAACGTCCATGTGAGAGAGACACATCGATTGTTTGCCTCCCATATGTGCCCTGACCAGAGCTGGGGATTGAACCTGCAACTGAGGTACATGCCCTTGATCAGAATAAAACCTGGGACCCTTCAGTTCAAGGGCTGATGCTCTATTCACTGAGCCAAGCCAGCTAGGGCCTTGTTTCCATTTTTACTAGGGGGAACTGAGGCACAGAGAGGTTAAGCACTTGCCCCTAATATCATACAGCCAACGAGTGGTAGTGTTATTTTTGTAATTAGCTAGTCTATACTAATAAAAGGGTAATATGCTAATTAGACCGGGAGACCTTCCAGGAGACCTTCCAGATGTCCTTTTGGACAAAACCTTGATGGCGGGGCTGAGGCAGAGGTGGTAGGGTTGATCAGGCCAGGAGGGGAGGGCAGTTGGGGGTGACCAGGCCAGCAGGGGGGGAAGTTGGGGGCAAGCAGGCCAGTGGGGGGGCAGTTGGGGCCGGATCGGGCCTAAACTGGCAGTTGGACATCCCCTGAGGGGTCCCATATTGGAGAGGGTGCAGGCCGGGCTGAGGGACATCCCCCCATGCACGAATTTCATGCACCGGCCACTAGTTTATTAGTAAAAGAAAGAAAGCAAAGGAAAGTCAGACATGGTAAGCATGGTCACCTAAGATGCTTCACCAGGAGCTATAGCTTCACATAGCATTGTTCCTCCAAGGGGACTTAACCCTCTCCCTTCCCCCATCCAGTACTGGATTGTTGTAGGGAAAAAGAGGAGATAGGCACATGTGCAGAAGTTGGGGGGGCCGGGAAGGTGCTTGCCTGTCAGTCTAGCCTGGGGAACAGTGGATTGGCTAGGGGGTGGACGCCATCAGAAGTGCACAAAATCACGGAAAGTTAATTGGTTAGTTTGTAGAAACTCCTGGTTAAAATCCCCAAAGAGTTCCCTGTCTCTTGTTTTCTCTGGCTCTGTGACCCGAGTTTGCCTAGTCTCTCTCCATAGCCACATGGCCGTAGGAGCTGCATGGCCCATGGCCGTGCCGACTCCACAGCAAGATGCTGGATTGGACTGTACTTTAATATGGAGCAGAAACTATGGACCTGCTGAAGACAAGATTGGACTTCTTTCCATAGCGAGATGGACATTGATGGGACCTTGGAGGGGAACCCCCTTAAGATGACATCATCAATAAAGCTTTCCATGAAACCTTATCCTCACAGAGGGGCCTCAGGAATTCTTTTCCTTGAGGCCCCAAGAACTCCACTTCCACTGATAACAGTAGAGCTGGGATTTGGAGCTCATGCACTTAACTGCTGTGCTATGGAACTTCCTAGCATCCAGCTGTGCTCCCCCTCCCTCACACTTTTGAACAAAGTTAGGATACTAACACCAACTACCAGACAGTTACATAATATGTGCTATGCGACAGGGGCTAGCCTCACTATTTTACACTAACTCATAGTCCTCCCAAGGACCCAGGGAGGAAGGCGTTATAAACCCCATTGTGCAGGTAAGAAAAATGCGGTTCAGAGGTGTTCTGGGACTTGTCCAAGGTCACACAGCTATGAAGTGGAGGGGCTTAGGATTTCTCACTCTCCTCCCAGTAGTTTCTCCATTGGCCCATCCTGTTTCTTTCATTCAACAAATATTAATGGTGACAGGTGTGTTTCTAATGCACAGGAGTGGGGGTGGGATAAATGAGGGCCAGGCATCCCTGAGGCCAGCTGCCATGATTGGGGGAGACTCCTCTAGTCTCCAGGGGAGAGGGATGTGTGGGCTTCCAACAACACATCCTTTGCCTCTTGGAGAGTGGACATTGGGCTTCTCCTGGCCCCTCTCCAGGAACCCTGGGTACTCACCACTGGGGCAGGAGGTGCTTTTAAAGGCCTGGAAATGACATGAATGATCCCATTGGAGGCAAAGATGTCCCACTGCAGAATGGCTCTTCCATCGACAAACCTGGTCTCCTAGGGAGATGAGAAGAGGGTTGATGGAGATCGATGGTCACCTGACTGGTTCTCCTCACATGGTGGCCCTTCTATGGAAGGAAGTTGTTCATTTTGCCCGAGATCTGGAAGCCTAGGTTTCAGGCATATCTTCATCAATAGGCAGCACAGGACTCTGCTCACCCCCTGGCCAGTCCAGAACCATTAGCTGCCCTTGTGCAAACAACTTGATCAAGAGCTGCAGAGAACCTGAGGGGTCATCTGTCCAGCCCACTTGTCTGATAGGTGAGGGTGCAGGAGGAAAATGGTTTGTCCAAGATCACCCAGCTACTAAGTGGCAAACCTCATGCCTCTGGTCTCCAGATCCATTGCTCTGAGCATCACACCACACTGTGGAGAAGTAATGTTTAAGTGATCTTATCCCTTGCTGATCAAAGTGTGATCCATTGGCTTGTGGTGTGGGCAATCACCCTAGAGTTCACTGGAAATGCAGAAGCTGAGGCCCACACTCCATCTGTTGGATTACACCCTTCATTTTAATAAACCTGCAAGTAGTTTAAATGCCTGTTAAAATGTGAGAAGCACTGGTCTAAACTACTGATCTTCGATAATAGAAATCTTTTATTAAGTAAAAATTAAAAATCATACTTATTTCACATTTGCTACATGTCAGGCACTATTCTCACACATCACAAGCCTTGAATCACTGAATCCCCACAAAAGCCTATGATTTGACATCATGGGTATTCTGGTCATCATTACCACCATCACCATCACCATCATCATCATCATCATCATCATCATCATCATCATCAACATAGCCATCACCATTACCATTAATATCATCACCACCACCATCATCATCAACATCAATACCATCACCTCAGCACCATCACCACCATCATCACTACCATCACCATTATCATCATCATCATATCATCATCATCATCATCATCATCATCATCATAGCCATCACCATTACCATTAATATCATCACCACCACCATCATCAACAACATCAATACCATCACCTCAGCCCTATCACCATGATCACCATTGACAAAATAATATCACCATCACCATCAACATCATCAACACATCCCATCATCCCCATTTTTCATATGAGGAGATTGGGACACAGAGAAGTTGGATGACTTGTCTAAGTTCCCACAGCTAGCAAGTGGCAGAAGTAGTTTTCATAGTAGGCTCTCATTTGACTTTAAGGCTCTCATTTGACTTTAACACCTGGGATAGGCTGACAATCTCACAGAAACAAAGGTGGTGATGAGACAGCATTTAAAGTGGTTTCATTTATAGTTCCTCATTACCTGCTTCTGAGGCTGGTGGTCACCAATGGCTTATTTCCCAAGGGGTAGGAGTAGCTGACCAGTCAGTGTGGTGTGCTATGGTGTGCAGCTAATACCATCCCCTCCCTGCAGATTTAGGGTATACTTTCACATTAGAATAGTTGCCATCTATTAAGCACATACTATACGCTAGGAGCTTTGCATGTATTATCTCCAGTTCTTCTAATAAACCCAGAAGACCTTTCATACCGGCTGGTGCTGGTCCTGGCTGGAGGTGATGAGCAGCTGGCTTCCCAGCCTCGTCCGCAGGAGGGTACCGTTGACAAGGTCATTGTAAAAAAGCATGCTGACATTGGCGAAGTGGTGCTCGATGTCCCGCCCAGACAGAGTCTGAGAGAAAGGAGAAATGCGAGAATGGTATTTAAAGGCCAAGCAACATTTTTTCTTGTTCATGATAATGACACAGAAAAAAATATCACTTTTCATGACCTTAGCTTGGCTTTTCTGCCTCACGTGGCGATCAGGAAAAGTCGTTTTTCACAGGCTTTGGTTGTGTGGGCTCTGCCAGGGGTTGCCCTCTAGCGAGGATGTGGCATTGAGAGCCACCTAAGTGGGGCTTCCCAATGGCATCCTGGGAGTAGTGGGTCTTGAGTGGGCAGAGTTGTTGCCCCATTCAGCCCTGGGGAGTGGGGAGGGCCTGGGGCTGTCAGAACCTGCAGGACAGCCAACTGTGGGAGCGCTGAATGAACACTGCCAGTCCCTCTGTGTGTCATGGGGTGGTGACGTTGAGTGTGGTGGATTGGTTGCATAAGTGGTCCTGGTTCTTCACCAGTCCCTGTATCCTTGCTCTTTGTCATGTAAATGTGAGGGCCTCCCTCTCTGACTTTGGGCTCAGCTGTGTGATTTAATTGGGCCAGTGGCATGTTAGCAAAGTGATCAGACTGGGGCTTGCAAAGTGCTGGCAGGACCAGACTTGCTCTCATCATGTCCTGCTGTCTCCAGGAAAGCATGCCCGGGCTAGCCAGCTGGAGGGTGAGAGCCCCGAGCAGCTGAGCCGCAGACTGCCCACCTAGATCATCCGCCAGCCAGCCCATCTCAGACACATGAGCAGGACTGCCAGCTGATCTGCAGATGTGAGAGCTGAATAAATGTGTAGCTACTGAGTTTTGGGGTAATCTGTGCCTGGCTCTATCATGTGGATGGAGAACTGATACTGTCTAGAAGAATTAGTCTACAGCACAGACACCAGGGACCCGACTCACCTCGTTTCCCCCCAGCCCGCTGTTCTGAGGCACGAAGAGGGTGCCCCGGATCGCCAGGTCACTCAGGCGGTTCAGGAATGCCCGGCCTCTGGCCGAGCTGTTGGAGTAGGCCAGCACTTCCTGGGGAGGAGAAGGGAGTGATCAGAAGGAGAGGATCACATTGCCATCTGGGGATATTCCCATTGTGAGCCCCACTCAGGCTGCCGCTTGCTCGTCTGCCTGCAGCTTGGCAGAGTTCCAGGAGCACTTTCCTTTTCTTCAATGAATGCTGTGGTCCTAAATCACAGCCACACCAGTGGCCATTCCCAACGTGGCGGACTGCACAGTCCTTGGAAGCGTTAAGTCAAATCTTGAGTCTTCTGTTGTCAAAACCCTGCAATGGCCCCCACTTCACTCAGAGGAAAAGTCGAAGTCCTTACAATGACCCATGAAGGCCAAACCTGGACACTGTGGCTCCTCGGACCCCATACCCAGCTTCCTCTAGCTCACTCTGCTCCAGCCACACTGGCTTTCCTGCTGCTCCAACCTGCCTGGCATACTCCAGCTTTTATCCTGTGCCTGGCAGTTCCTTCTTCATGGAACGGTCTCCCCCAAATCTGCATGTCTCAAATGTCACCTTCTCTCTAAGGCCTTCCCTCATCTCTCTATGCAAAATGGAAACCCTGTGGTTCCCCTCTCCACCCCACCTCCCTGCTCTACTCCCCGCCCCATATCACCTTCTAGCAGTCAGTAGGATTTACTTGTTTATTCTGTTTGTTTATTATGTTTGTGTATTTTCTTCACTAATATAGCTCAAGCACATAGTAAGTGCTCAATAAATACTCACTGAACAAATTATGAGCAATCACACTACCCAGTTCAACTTAGCTACTGTGCAGACGGGACTACTACTGCCCAGATAAATTAGTTTGCTGTAGGGCACATAGCCAGTGGGTTTTATTTTGACACTGTCTTTTCTCTGAAATGCGGTCACAAGCCACGCTCCCAGATAGCAGAAATGTTGGACTGGGTGATTACCTTAGAGTACTTACGGTAACCCTGATGTTTAGACCAGTTAGTTAGATAGATACCATTGGTCTATGGACAAAAAGATTCACCATTTAAGGGTCCTTGGTTTAACTTGTGCCCTGATTCTGCAAGCCCCATATTTATGCATAGTCTACTCTCCTTGGCTGTGTCCATGACCTTGTTCAGCCTCAGTTTATTTGTCTACAGAGTGGGAATGATAGCAGAAGTAAGCTCATAAAGTTGTGTGAAGATTTATTCCTTCTAACAAGGACTTATTGAGCACCCGCTCCACGCAAACCACAAGGCAGAGAAAATCCTTCCCCTTAGAGAGCTTACATTCTGCACAATTAGTGAAAGGGCTCAGTGCAGAGTAAATTCTCAGGAAATATTAGCTTTCTTGGTATTGTTGTTGTTATTATTATTAGCTCAGATTTTTGATCAGTCAACCTTAAACCCTTCTCCAATGGGGGCTTTCTCCTCATTGGACATAATGTGTGGACTATTGAAATGACTTCAAGTGCAGTGCAAAATACAAGTTGACACCATGTGGATGGTTTGGCTCACTGTGTGATCACTAGCCAGGCTTAGTTCACTATGTCCCATCCTGGCCCTGAAGATCAGACTATCAAGATGGCTCCAGATGCACACAGAGATAGTAATACTAGCTTATACTAAAATAACACTTTCCATGTGATGGCCTCAGGTCTAAGTGCTTTACAAATATGAACTCATTTAATTATCACAATGACCTTATGAAGTTGGTGCTATCATTATCTCCATTTTACAGACGAGAAAACTGAGGCCCAGAGAAGAAAATAACTTTAAGGTGATGCAATAAGTGGCAAACCCAAGCTTCAAATTCAGGCAATGTGGTCCAATGCCCATGCTCCTAACCATGACTGTGAGCCTTTTGCCTTCTGCTTTGAGGCAAACCCTCCTTCCCTGAGTGAAAACGAGCAGACACGGTACCTACCGTCAGGAAGTTTGTGAGTGAAGGGAAGGACATCAGGACCTGCAGTAGATTTCCACTGCACGAGAAGCCATCTCCCACGTAGCCCACCTTGCAGGTGCAGTTCACATCTGGAAGGCAGGAGCACATGGCAGGGACCTCAGCTGCCAACCTCACCCTTGAAGATTGGCTGGACAGGCTGAGGATGGCTCACCAGCTGTGTGGCCTGGAATCGGAAGTGCAGCTGGGAGGATTACCTTTCATCCGGTAGCAGAAGACATCCCACATTTCACTCTTGTTGTTTCTCAGTCCATAGTCCACTATCCCAACAATACCAGAGCCACAGTTCTGGGAGGCGTAAGCTGTGGGGTAGGCAACCCGCCCACTCTCAAGCCAGCCTGCTGAACAGATGTGGTAGTTGGCCTGTAGGGACACAGATGTGACTATGGGTCAGCTGCAACTTAATATTTGTTGTGGAGTCCTTTGGTTAATGCCTGATCCCCCCATCAGACTGTAAACTCTAGGGAGTCAGGGGTATGGCTCATTTTGCCTGTTGTACCCCTCTGCCTGTAACATAGTAGATGCTCATTAGGTTTTTGTTGATTGTCCCATTGTATAGACCAGTGGTTGGCAAACTGTGGCTCGTGAGCCGCAGTTTGCCGCTCTGTTGACTAATGAGTTTGCCAACCACTGGTATAGACAAAAGTGGTGCCCTCTCTTTCTTGTAGGCGCCTGAGTCCTTCACACTCATTTTCCTTTTCTCTGCTCTTGAGAAAGGATTTGCTCTTAGTCATTTACTCCTAGTGAAAATTCTTTTGCTTATGGATTGGCAGAACTCTAACTGATCATCACCACCATCATTACTATCATTATCATCATCATCCTTACCATGTTCAACATCACCGTTATCACCTTCATCATCACCATCATCATCACCATCATTATCACCATCACCATCACCATCACCATCATCATCACCATCATCATCACCATCATCATTATCATCACCATCACCATCACCATCACCATCACCATCACCATCACCATCACCATCATCACCATCATAACACAATGAGAGCTTATTCTGGACCAGGTTCTGTTGCAAGGGCTTTTCATACATCAATACCTTTTGAGAGAAGAACTTTAAAAAATTCCCTATATTTCCCAGCCAGTGTGGTTCAGTGCTTGAGCATTGGCCTATGAACCAGGAGGTCATGGTTTGATTTCCGGTCAGGGCATGTGCCCAGGTTATGGGCACAATCCCCTGTGTGGATCAGGAGGCAGCTGATCAATGATTCTCTCTCATCATTGATATTTCTATCTCTCTCCCTCTACCTTCTTCTCTGAAATCAATAAAAAATATTTTTAAAAAAGTTCCCTATCACATAACTGAGAAAATGGAGGCAAAGAGGAATAATGACTTTTTCCAAGTCCTACAGCCAGCAAATAGCAGAGCTGAGCTGCACACCCAGGCAGCCTCCTCCAGAGCTCTTAATTTTAAAAGCTGAGTTCCTACTGTATGCCAGTCACTGTGCCATTTCACCTTTAATCCTTATACAAACATGCCAAGTAGGACAGAGGTTTCAATGGCTTGATCAAGGCCACACAACCAGCAAGCAGGAGAGCAGAAATTCAGACCCTCCAAGATGCTGGGTCCTGGCATCAAAGGCTTTGTCAGGTCTGAGGAAAGGTAGAGAGATGGGTAGTGATGGAGGTTGGAGGAAGAGTTCTAATATTATACCATGTAGGCAGTCACCTCCTTTGCTCCGACTGAACAATCACTAGGTAACTCCAAAGTGCTGGCCTTTCCAAATGTGCAGGCTTCTGGTTTTTAAGGCCAGAACTCCACTTCCCACCTGGCTGTGGCTAAGAGCTAGGCCATCCTCATTCACCCCCTTCTCAGCCCCTTCAGACACAGGGAAATCCAGCTAATCCAGAGAAATTGGACTGCTTCGTGGATTCAGGGAGATGCCAGGCTTGTGGTCATTGATGTCTTCCTGGGCTCCAGCTGTGAGGCATGCACTCCCAGTCTGTGCCTCTGCTGGGGCAGTTGAATGTCATGGTCAAGAACAGACTTTAGGAATCAGGGCTACATTTGACCACTGGATCTTCCACTTCCTGGCTAGGTGACATTGGACACATTACTTAACTTTTCAGAACCTCACTTGCCCTACCTGTACCTCCAGGCATGTTGTAAGGATGGACAGTGATGTCAGTGAACCACCCCTCACAGTGCCTGACACATAGTAGACCCCCAATGGCTATGACACATTGTTATTATGGCCCCAGGAGCTTCCTGAACTCCCCTGCAAGAAGGCAACAGCCAAAGTGTCCCCATGTTAAGAAGAGCCTGTAGCTCCTCCCCAGCAGTCCCTGCCAGCATGGTACCCACCAACTGGGGACCCACCTTCTGAGCATAGGAGAGCTGGTTGTAGGTCGCCATGGTTGCAGCTTCATTGGCACAGGCCTCTTTGGCTTTGTCAAAGGTCAGCTTATACTGGCCCAGTGGGGAGCGGAGATGGAACACCCCAATGGTGGCATCTAGATAGAGAAGGAGAGGAACCGCCCAGGTCAGTATTTCCTGCAAAGAACTTTGAAGAACGTTCAAAGCAGAAGGCCAGCTACTGAGACTTTGTATGTGGAATCACCCATTTGTCCTTTTGTGTCTGGCTTATTTCATGTAGCATGTTTTCAAGGTGTGATCACGTATCAGAGTTTCATTCCTTTTCAAAGCTGAATACTCTCCCACTGTAGGGATAGACTACATTTTGTTTACCCATTCATTTCTGGATGGGCATTTGGGTTGTTTCCACCTTTTGGCTATTGTGAATAATGCTGCTGTGAACATGGGTGGACAGATATCTGTTTGAGTCTCTGGTTTCAATTTTTCTCTGTTCTTCTCTCTCATTTCAATTGGATCATCAGCATGCGATAAATTACTGTCTTCAGTCTTACTAGATTTTTTTTTCCTGGTTTTATGAATTTAAAATTTTTTTTTCAAAAATTTTAGAAATTTTTGAATTTCTCACTTAGAATGTCCTTCTAAGTAGACTATGTCATTATCCTATGTGTTTTTCCTGCTTATATGCACCCTCTAGCTCATGCATGCCCAAATGATGTCATAGGATGGACAGTAATGTCAACAAACCACCCCACACAGTGCCTGACGCATAGTAGAACCTCAATGGGGCCTTAGGGCTTAATTTATGTTATGGACTGAATGTTTGTGTTCTCCTCAAATTCCTATGTTGAAATCTTAACCTCAATGTGATGTTATTAGAAGGTGGGGCCTTTGGGAGGTAAGTAGGTCATGGGGGTGGAACCTGCATGAGTGGGCAGAGCCTTTATGAGAAGGACCACAGAGAGCTCCATTGTCCTTTCTGCCTTGTGAGGACACAACGAGAAGTTGGCCGTCTGCAGCCTGGAAGAGGGTCCTTACTAGAACCTACTGTGCTGGCTGGCACCCTGACCTTGGACTTCCTCCTCTAGAACTGGGAAGAATCAATTTCTGTTGTTAATGAGCCACCCCGTCTATGGTACTTGGTTGTAGCAGCTCGAATGGACTAGGACAGTACATAACAGGTCTTACATCGATAGTTATTGAGATGCTAAGAACTGCCTCACTAAAGCAAACTGAACCCGTCTGAGACGTCCGTTTCACTTTCCGAGACCGAGCCCTCCTTGCCCTGGCTCAGAACTCGTTTGTGGGCCATTTATGGCTTTCCTCCATCAGTTTTCAAGATGCTCTGTCAGCTGCACCTCTGTACTTAGTTTTACGATCCCTGTGGGGTTATTATAAGCCATCCACATCAGCCTTGGAAGTAGGTGAGCCTGTGCCAATCCATGTGCTACTATCCACACGACTGTGAAGAAATTGCTTCTGCTCCTGGCAGCCACTTCCTCTTTGTTATTTAAACCCTTAATTATGCTCCTTTCCAATTAAGGGTTGCAGGGATTGCTAAGCAACTCGAGGAAAGCAAGTATCAGGAAAATTCACGGTAGAGGACCTTTGAGCTCCCGTCTCATTCTCAAGGCTCAGGATACAATTCTGAGTTACTTGCCCCTCCACTCAGGGCTATGCACAGGCTGTTTGGCCCCCAATTTTTTTTTGTATTATAAAAGGTTCATTAACTTGCCAATTTTTAAAAATCCTCCCCAGAGGATATTTTTTCTATTGATTTCCAGAGAGAGTAGAAGGGAAGGAAGGAGGGAGGGGGAGAGAGAGATATCAACAGGAGAGAAACACATCAACTGGCTGCCTCCTGCGCACACCTGGGGATAGAACCTGCAACCGAGGTATGTGCTCTTGATTGGGTATTGAATCCCTGACTCTTTGGTCTATGGGCTGACACTCCAACCACTGAGCTAAACCGGCCAGGGCAAGTTGTAGAATTTAATGCAATTAAAATTTTTACTTTTTAAAAGTTAAATTGTTTTTCTTTTCCTTTTGCACAGAACCCCCCACCCCCCATGCCTAAAGACCAGGTGCTTTGGGCCCGCAGCCCCTCGCCACACTGACCCTGGAAGTGGAGGTCAGCACAGTGGGCATCGGCGTGGCACTGTCCGTTGTCCTGCAGGCAGCGGTCGATGGGCAGCTGCTCCGGCTCACAGTCCACCCCGTCTCCTACGTAATGACTTTTACACTCACACTTGTGCCTGCCCTGTGGGGAGAACGGAAAGGTGAAAAAGCCCCCTGGCTAGGACCCAGGACCCCCTAGCGCTCTGCGGCCCACCATCCAGCATGGGAAATGTTCAGAAGGATGGAGAATATATGCCTCTCCTGTCCAGTGGGAAAGAAGTAACTGCCACGTCGTGTTGGTCCAGGATCATGATGAAATGCTGTCCTTTACATCTCAGCTCAGGGGAGCCTCCCTGACCCCTAAATAAGGCAGCTCCCCATCCCCCTGCCACACTGGCCGGGTCACGTCCTTCCTGACCCTCGGGGCTCTCTGAGAGTGTCTTGTGCGTGAGTTCTGCACTGAGCATCACCCGTCCCTCTGCTCGAATACAAGTGCTTTGTTGTGACATCCCTGGCACCTGCAACAGCACATAGTAGGTGCTTGATGACCATTTGTTGAATCAGTGAATGTTCTCATTTGATCCCACAACAATCCTATGAGATCTGCATTGTTATTAGGCCCACTTTGCAAATGAGGAAACAGAGGCTCAGAGAGGCCAGCCCCAGGCCACACAGAGCGAAAGTCCAGGAGCTGAGACTCAAAGGCTGTCTGACTCTGAGTTCATGTTATAACCACTGTGGACATTATCTCCCACCATCTTCTCCTCCCACCAGATAAACAGGGCTCCAGGTGCTGTTCCATTCTAAAAAGACTTGAGGGCCTACCCGGTTTGGCTCAGTGGATAGAGTGTCGGCCTTTGGACCAAAGGGTCCCAGGTTCAATTCTGGTCAAGGTCACATGCCAGGATTGTGGCTCCATCCCTGATAGGGGGCGTGTAGGAGGCAGCCAATCAGTGAGTCTCTTTCATCATTGATATTTCTATCTCTCTCTCCCTCTCCCTTCCTCTCTGAAATCAATAAAAATATATTAAAAAAAGAGAAAAAAAAAGAGAAGGTGGCCTATTGGTGCCTGTTGTTTAATAAATAAATAAATAAACAAATAAATAAATAAATCCTATCAATAAAGAGGGAATACGCTAATTGAACATCACTCCATCACAAAGATGGCTGCACCCACAGCTGAGGCCAAGTTCCCATAAGGAGCCTTAATGAGCAATCAGCAGGGACTACGCCCTCCCCCGCCCCCGTGTGGCTTGATGGGACCTCAGGCCGAGCCCCCTACCCTGGTGTCAGGCTGGGGGACCTCAGGCCGCACCCCCCCCCCCCCCCCCGCCCCGTCCCAGTGCCAGGCCAAGGGACCTGAGGCCACGCCCCCCCGCCCGGCGGGGCTTGACGGGGGACCTCAAGGTGCGCTTCCCGTCCTGGTGCTGGGGTAGGGGACCTCAGGCTGCTCCCCCGCCCCAGCGCCAGGCTGGGGGACCTCAGGCCACGCCCCCTGCCCGGCTGGGCTTGACAGGGGACCTCAGGCCGTGCCCCCCACCACAGCACTAGGCCCAGGGACCTCAGACCGCACCCCCCTCCTGGCTGGGCTTGACAGGGCATCTCAGGCTGTGCCCCCGACCCAGCGGGGCTTGACTGGGGACCTCAAGGTGCACCCGCAGTGCTGGGTCGGGGGAACTCAGGCCGCGCCCCCACCCAGCAGGACTTGACGGGGGTCCTGAGGCTGCGCCCCCCTGCCTGGCAGGGCTTGACAGGGGACCTCAGGCCATGCCCCTCACCCAGCAGGGCTCGACAGGGGATCTCAGGCCATGTCCCCCACCTGGCGGGGCTTGATGGAGGACCTCAAGGCATGCCCCCCGCCCTGGGCTGGGCTGGGGGACCTCAGGCCGCACCCCCCCCCCCCCCCCCGCCCCGTCCCAGTGCCAGGCCAAGGGACCTGAGGCCACGCCCCCCCGCCCGGCGGGGCTTGACAGGGGACCTCAAGGTGCGCTTCCCGTCCTGGTGCTGGGGTAGGGGACCTCAGGCTGCTCCCCCGCCCCAGCGCCAGGCTGGGGGACCTCAGGCCACGCCCCCTGCCCGGCTGGGCTTGACAGGGGACCTCAGGCCGTGCCCCCCACCACAGCACTAGGCCCAGGGACCTCAGACCGCACCCCCCTCCTGGCTGGGCTTGACAGGGCATCTCAGGCTGTGCCCCCGACCCAGCGGGGCTTGACTGGGGACCTCAAGGTGCACCCGCAGTGCTGGGTCGGGGGAACTCAGGCCGCGCCCCCACCCAGCAGGACTTGACGGGGGTCCTGAGGCTGCGCCCCCCTGCCTGGCAGGGCTTGACAGGGGACCTCAGGCCATGCCCCTCACCCAGCAGGGCTCGACAGGGGATCTCAGGCCATGTCCCCCACCTGGCGGGGCTTGATGGAGGACCTCAAGGCATGCCCCCCGCCCTGGTCTGGGCTGGGGGACCTCAGGCCACACCCCCGTCCTGCCTCGGGCCAGGGGACCTGAGGCTATGCCCCATGCCCAGCAGGGCTTGACAAGGGTGGGACTGGCCAGGTCTGGATCTAGCCCAATGGGGGGTGGGCGGCTGGGTCTGGGTCTCACGCGATTTTGAGGTGCATGTGGGTGGGCGGGGACTTGACTCTGGGTCCCATGGTGTGCCCTAGACTCTGACAGGAGGAAGGTTTTCATATAAATTTTACTGATTTTCTTTCATCTCTGACACTTCTATTATAGAGAAAGGGCAAATAGCAATATTAAATTATTTCCTCTAATTAATCCCCTTTTAATGTGCAGGAATTTCATGCAGCGGATCACTAATAAATAAATAAAAAGGCTTGAGGGAGTGCCCAAACCTGCACTTTCCTGCCGCCTCTTACCAACTCTTTTTGTTTTAATAAACTTTTGAGTTTGGATAATTTTAGATGTACAGGAAAGTTGCAAAGATAGCAGAGAGAGTTCGTCCCATCTACCCTCTACCCAGTCTCCCCGAATGTTAACATCTTACGTCACCATAGTACACGTGTCAAAGCTAAGAAATCAGCACTGGTCCATTACTATGAACTAAACAACAGACTTTCTGTGGTGTTCACCAGTTTTTCCACGGAGGTCCTTTTCTGGCTTAGGATGCCACCTTGCCCTTGTCTCGCCGACTTCACAAGAAGTAGACCGTGGTGGGAAGCAGAGGGGAGAAGAGGCCAAGTGAGGCCCACAAGCTGATCTTGGGGAGACAGACTCACCGGGCCAGTCATCTTGCAGGTGGCATGCTCATGACACCCCCCATTGAGGCCGTCCGCACAGGGGTCTACCTCTGAGCAGCTGCGACCGTCCCCCTTGTAGCCCTTCGGGCAGCTGCAGGAGACCTTGGTGCCCTTCTGGGAGCACTTGGCGACCTTCGCACAGCCCCCGTTGTTCTGTTTGCAGAAATCCACCACTGCAAGAGCAGGGAGAGAGGGCTCATGAGCCACTGTCTGTGCAACGGGCTTCACATTGGGCTATGGATCACCTCAGGACCAGTGGCCCCAACATGTTGGTGCCCTCTCTCCCCAGGCCCTGCCCTTGGCCTCCGTGTTAGCCTTTGCAAACGCTAACATCCTGCGGCTAAGCCTCTCCTAGACCAGGCCTGACGACATCAGTCCACCTCTGCCCCTTTGTCACATACTGCTAGCCTCCACTTGGGCAGCACTTTTCTGCGTGAGTTTGGGTGTTTACTAATAATATTAGGACAGTTATGCGTGTATATGTGTGTGTATAGTTAGCCCACTACGGAGGACGTGTGAGATAGACATGACCCCATTCTACAGATGAGAAAACTGAAACTCAGAGAGCTTCACTGATCTGGTGAAGGCAAAAGAGCTAGAACGTGGTGGGGCTGGGATCTAAACCCAGGCTGGTTTGACTCCGAAACCTGTGCTGTCCCCACTGTTGTGCTGCCTCTTAGCACCTTTGTTTTCACAATCCCCCAGATTTCAACCCAGTCATAGATTAGCTCTCGCCTCAGGAGTAGCTGGAAAGCCATCTGATTTCTCTTACCTGCCTTTTTGCCTAGAGTTGTTGCAGCCACTTGAGACCCTGAGAGAATGGACATTAGGATAAAAGGCCTCACCCTAAGGATGGTGGGGTAGAAAGACAGACCTGGGACTTCGCTGCCATTGTTGAGTGCTGAATCATTTCTGGGCTGCCTTGTGGCAGATTACAAAAGAGCAGGCATAGCCCTAGTTGGTTTGGCTCAGTGGATAGAGCATCGGACTCCGGACTGGAAGGCCCCAGGTTCGATTCTGGTCAAGGGTGCATGCTCAGGTTGCAGGCTCCAGCCCCCAGTAGGGGGCATGCAGGAGGTAGCCGATCAATGATACTCTCTCATCACTGATGTTTCTCTCTCTCTCCCTCTCCCTTCCTCTCTGAAATCAATAAAAATTTATAAAACAAAACAAAACAAAACAAAAAAAAACAGCAGGCATAGTGAGATCTCATTCTTGTAAGGAAAGTCTATATCTCTGTGAATAATTATTCGTGAAAAAAGAAAGTACTTGTGGCCAAGATTTTCACCTCCCCTAGTACCTATTGTCTCCTTTATCTATAGATTTTTAGCTGGGCTCATGGTTGCCTAATGAAAGACTACATTTCCCAGGCTTTCTTGCTGCTACATGTGATAGATAATGAGGGTCCAACCAATGGGATAGGAGCAGACAGGATTTTAGCAACTACTAGGTGTGCCCTTAAATCTCTTTCCTCTCCCTCTCCCTCCTGCTGCCTGGGATGTGTTTATGGTGGTGGCTATCTCAGGTCAGGCAACTGAATGATGGCAGAGCAACAAGATAGAAGGAGTCTGGGCTCCCAGATGACCTTTCAGAGTGATACCTCATGTTAGCTGTGGATGCCTCCATCCAAACTGTTCTACGAGATGAAAATAATCATCTAAACATCAGCCATATTTATGCCACTGTTCCTTTGGGTCTCTGTGTAGCTGAACCCATATCCTCACTACTAAATACAGACATCGCAATGTTCAGAGTGGTTCTTACTAAACAGTGAGAGTATGTGTAGTTTTAACTATTTTTTTAATACTATCGTGTATCTTCTGAATTTTTTGAAGTAACACTGGAATACTCATAGAGTTAGAAAAACACTATAAAAGAAAGTGCAACACAGTTTGCAAAGCAATTTCAAACCATGACCTGGGAGGTGGGCAGGCCAGGTGTAAGCAAACCCATAAAGGAAACTGAGTCACAGAGGGGGTAGGTATTGCCAAGTGGCCCAGGTAGGAGGTAGAAGGGCCAGGACAGAGCCCAGACTATGACTGTTTCACTCATGCACAAATGGACCCACCTGTGCACGTTATTCCGTCGCCTTCATAATTCAGGTTACACTCACACGTGTTGTTCTCCTTACAGGTAGCGTGAGCAGAACAAGGAGGTGTGCACACTGGGGGCAGAGCTGCGAAGAAAAAGGTCACCATTCATCCTGTGTCATGGTGATAAGAGTTGAGGCCCACTTAAGTGTTTCCCCAAGACTCCCCTCTGGCTTGCCACTGTGTTTCAAAAGTGTCCCTTCTAGCCTGGAGATCCCGAGATTCTGGAATTACTCCTTTTATATTAAAACATTATCTCTGCAATGTTAATCAGATTAAAATGCAAATATGTTACCTTGGGGAGCAACCAATTAAAACTTTCTACATCCAAATTTGCTAGCAGACGTGAATTTGGCAGATTAGCTCTCCGGTCCTAAGGGCATGGGGTTCCGGATGGAGATGGTTAGATTGGAGGAGAGCCCAGCTGGTGTGGCTCAGTGGTTGAGTGTTGACCTATGAACCAGGGGGTCATGGTTGGATTCCCAGTCAGGGCACATGCCCAGGTTATGGGCTCTATCCCCAGTAGGGGGTGTGCAGAAGGCAGCTGATCAATGATTCTCTCTTATCACTGATGTTTCTCTCTCCCTCTCCTTTCTTCTCTGAAATGAATAAAAATATATTAAATTGGAGGAAAACTTCTGAGGGGGCTTTGGTGATTGGATGGGGCTGCAGCATCCACAGGCTGCAGGAAGCCAGGTGGCAGTCAGGGTCCAGGAGCAGGAGGAGGAGAGGGAGGAACGGAAGTGAAGGGTCCTGTTGGAATTCTGGAACTTCAGGTTGCCAAAGCCCAGCGGAAGAGCTTGGTCCGCCCTTCAGACCCAGCGGCAGGGTGGGGGTAGGGGTGGGGGTGGGGGAGGGGGTGGATGAAATGGCAGTGATTCACATGAGATAATTTAACCTTTATATCTCAGACCTTCTGCCAGCAATAGGGCTCTGGGCATGTGGAGGCTCAGAAAACTGCTCAATAAGGATCAAGACAATGATGACTTGATAATGATGACAATGATAATGGCAGCTACTGTTTTTAAGAGCCCACATACACCAGGCACTTCAAAAACCATGATCTCCGGCCCTCACAACAACCCCCCCACCCCCTGCAAAATGTGTAACACACACTTCTTTTCAAAGGATGAGTGCACTGAGGCACAGAGCGGGCCACTGGTCTGGTAAATAGCAGAATCTGGAATCAGATCCGGGATTCCAGACTGTATTTCCTATGGAAGCACTCAGCCTCGGGGCCCAGGACCACGATCCCGGGGCCCCTCCCTGCCCGATCCTGTATTCTTTGCCTGAGGTGGGTCCTCTGTGATTGCACAGGACTGCTTGCTAGTTTCATGGGTTTGCATGAAATATTTTCATCTACGTTTCCTTCAAGTTGCCACACCTCCTGAGGCCTGGGGCCACGTATCCAAGTCAGCTGTTCACGTGGCCAAGGGTGCACCTGCTGTGTTGCCCCCTCCCCCTTTTTTTTAAGGTGCTGCTCAGACCCAACCTGACTTGGATGCTCAGGGCAGGGTTCCTGGCCCCTGGTGCTGTGGGCGGCTGCTCACACCCATGACAGACCTGCCTGCGTGTCACAGAAGCGGCCGGTCCACCCATCTTCACAGAGGCACTGTCCAGAGCCCGTGATCCCCTCATCACACTGTCCGTGGTCCGAGCAGCCACAGGCTGTAAAGCAAATTGCAATCAGAGGTCAGTCATCAGGGATTGAAATCCAATCAACCAGCTCACTCGCCACCTGTTGGCTGTGTTGTTGGTGTGGGAGGCACCCTGCTTGTGCCATAGTCACTCACTCATTCACTCATCCATCCAGACATTCAAAAAGCAACTTATTCAGTGGCTATCATGGGGCAGACAGTGACTAGGCAATGAGGTTACACCAGAAAACAGAACAGAAGAGGGAGAGAACCTTATCTGGGGCCCCCGAACAGAGAAATCTATTTAACAGTAAAATCTTCAAGACATGTACCAATTCTTCCACTTCTCGCCACCCCCAGCACCACCAGAGCCCAAGACAATACCAGCTCTCACCTAGGTTGTGGCATTAGCTCCCCTAAAGGTGTCCCTGATTCTGTGCTTCTCTCTGGCAGTGTATTCCCCACAGGGCGGCTGAGCGTCCTTTCTAATCTGCTCCTGACGCTCCTCCCTTCCTAACCTTCCACTGGCCACCATCACACGCAGAGCAGAGGCCGTAGATCTTTCTCGGGCCGAGATGCTCCTATGTGACCTGGCCCTGGAGACCCGCAGATTTCATGCTTCCTTTCTTCTTCTCATGTGCTCACTCTGCTCAGCCACTCGGGCCTCTTTGCTGCTTGTTTCATGGCAAGCCTGCTCCGGCCACAGGGCCTTTGCATGTGCTCATCTCTCTTTTACCATCCCCCTTACCTGCTTCTTTATATGCATACCTTTATAACTATTGTTGTTTCTGCAGTTTTTATCTGTTTTCTCCCTTTCAATACACACTCTTTGAGAGCTGGGGCTTGGCCCCCTCCTACACCACTGTGTCCTTACAACTTAGAACAGTTCCTGGCTTTTGAGCCGCTGAGTGCCTCAGTTTCCTCTTCTGCCAAGTGGGAATAACAACAGTACCTACCTCAAAGTGTTGTTGTGAGGATTAAATGGTAAAACATATCTGCCTGGCACACAGTAGGCACTCCACAAACGATTAGCTATCAATATTCATAAGGACTGAATAATACAGGTTGGTTGAATAACTGAATGAATGAATGTTGTTCAGCCACAGCTTGTCTTGGTGGCTGCAGGGGATGTGAGCTCACTTTTAGAGATGCGGCTCTTTCAGTGGATGGAAATGCACACACATCGGAGGGGGAAAAGCACGTAAGGGGAGGCAGATGGGGGAGGGGGTTGTGGCTGGGAGAGGGGAAGACGCATGCTTCCAGGGCAGGAGACTGGTGTGGATCAGGGCAGGGAGCACTCAGCTGAACAAGAGGCTGAGCAGGTGCGTGGGTGCCACCTACGCTGACAGTCAGGCCCGAATCTCCCTGGCCAGCACAGCTCGCACGCCGTCCCGTTGAAGCCAGTGTTGCATTTACACTCTCCTGTGGCCGAGTACTGGTCAAGGCAGACACCCCGGTTATTACACGGGGTATCTGGTCCTCCGGGGCAGGCTGGAAGAGATGAAATAGCAGAGACTCAACAGCCTCCCCAGCATTTGTAAATGCGCTGCTAACCTGTCCGCAGCTGTGTGTACTGAGCTCCATTAGCCCAGAGGGACTGTGGCCCTGGGGACCTACCCACACAATGTCTCAATGTTTAGGGCAAGCCACTAAACTTAAATGTATCTGATGGGGTTCTACCTTGGCAGGGTGATACCCTGAACTGTGTACTGTATTTGGGGATCAGGAGACCTGGCGTGAATAGATCTGGGCTGAATAATGAATATGCTCTGAGGTTCAGTTCTCTTAGCTCTAGATGATGATGATGATGATGATGGGGATATAATGCCCTATACCACATTGTGACATGAAGATCCAATGAGGTACTATAACTTAGAACATTTTAAAACTATAAAACACTGAGCAAATAGAACGGTCCACACTTTAGTGATGGAGAGTGGAGGCTGGGTGAATGCGTGGACTCCCAGAATAAATGGACCTTGGGCTTGCTTCTTATTCTCTCTGTGCCTCCATGTTCTCCCATATAAAATTGGGATAGCAATGCTATCTACTTCTTAGGGGTTTTGAGGTTTAAATATAATGATGTATATGGGAAGTAGCTAGCACCCATGCGTGGCCGATAGGAAGTGCCTTGCATCTGCTATGCTGCTGTATTATTGTGTCAGACACAAGGGTTTCAGGATGGGCCCAAATGCCCTTTGACAAGGAGCCCTTTCCTGGTGAAGAAAGGGAGGGGACAATGTTGTATATCCAGTAACAGGGGTTTTTCACTAAATAATGGCCCAAACGTATCATGTTAGTCTAGCACCCTGCCAGGGTAGAATTCTATTAGATGCCTTTAAACTCATGCACTTGTCAGGACCACGGACTAGGGTAAAAAGTGAAACATGGTATTTCTAGCGCCATGGGAAATGTCTTATGCCATACTAGTAAGCAAAAGTGCATGATACACAATCACACTCCAGGCACAGCTCTGTCAAAACTAAAATGGGACAAGAGAAGAAGTCTAAGGAAAGCTACACAACTCTGCAGCACGATTGCGTTGGGATCTTTTCTTAGTAGAGTCATGAGGAGGATGGACTCCCTCCCCTAAAACACACACTTGGTAATTTCAGTCCTTCCAAATGCAGCACAGCGACGGTGCAATCGTTTCGGAACCTCAAGGCGATGAGAGGCGCCCTCACCCTGGCAGTCTCTCCCGAAGTAGCCCTTGCAGCACCTGGGCAATGGGATCACCAGGGCGCACTGCTGCCGGCAGCCCTCCAGGTTCCTCTTGAAGGACAGGTTGTACAGACACTTCTGCTTCACGCCCTGAAGGAAGAGAGTGAACAGCCCTCTGCTGTCTGCTGCCCAACGTGGGCTTTAAGCTCTAGCCCGCTCCCAGTGGGGGAGCCGGGTACTGCCCGAGTCCAAAATGGGACTCAATGGCCTTTACAGGGGATTCTTTTCCTGGGGGCATAGATAGGCAAATGAGTGGGGGAGAGCCCAGTGCTAGAAAGATTCCTCTCCAGCCTTAACACCCCAAGAGTGCAAAGCGTGCCGGGTGAGAGGTGGGGAAGAGGTAGCTTTCTATCATGGCAAGGCCCCCAAATCATCAGAAGGAAGGGTCTGAGTTACATTTTGTTTTGCAGGGATGTTTTGGTTAAGAGGGTTTCCTAGTAGAATAGAAAGAACTTGGCTTTGGAATAAGTAATCAAACCAATATTTAATGAACGCTTACTATGTGGCAGCCTCTGTAATTTGCATTTTAAAACTTACATCCTAACAGCCACACACTGAATAGTTATTAGCTCCTTTTTACAGAGTCAAAAAAAAAAAATGTATAGACTATGTGATTTGCCAAAGATTGCCCACTGGAATTTGACCCCACATCTGTGACCTCCAAATTTCATTGGCTTAACCATTGCTCTGACATGGCTTTCTTTGTTCCTTACCAGTTGTGTGACCTTGGCTGATTGCTTACCCTCTCTGACACTCATATATTTTTTTATTTTTTTATTAAGGTATTACATGTGTACATATCTTACCATTGCCCCCCTCCACTTCACTCCCATACATGCCCTCACCCCCAATGTTTTGCATCTGTTGGTTACTCTTATATGCATGCATATAAGACCTTCAGTTGATCTCTTATTTCCCCCATATCTCCCTAACCTTCCCGCTGTAATTTGACAGTCTGTTTGATGCTTTACTGCCTCTGTATCTATCTTTTTGTTCATCAGTTTATAATGTTTTCATTATCCCCAATGACACTCATATTTCTCATAAGCGGAGGTAATAATAGCTTCTAATGAGTGTTATAATGAGGAATAGGGATAATGTCTAAGAACTCAGTGTAGCTCCAGGGACATGAACAACTGCCAATAGAATCCAGCTATTATTTTTATCATTATAATGATCTAGGTCTACACTCCCATGGCTTTTCTAGGCAGTTCCTAGAAGCTGGGCAGTGGGTTTACAGTTTGCCTGGGGTAAGAATGTTCATCTTTCACCCGATGGGCCTGGTTGTTGAAAGAATGGCATAAATTACAGTTAAGCCACACACCCACCGATGCACACACTTGCACGCTTACTTATGCTAACCAGAAGATTAGGGTCTGGTAATGAAATAAACCTATTGCTCTCTGAATGTTATTGCCACATTCATAATTACCTTTGGTTTCGTCCACCTCGGGCAGCTGGGAGTATAGGTACAGCTCCCACAATCCCCCTAGTAGTCAAGAAAAGAAACACTTAAAAATCAGGAATATTAGGAAACACAGGAAATGCCCCTAGTGAATGTCTTGTTGAGTTGACTAAGAACTGAATCTTGATTACGATTCTGACTATGATCAAGAATATAACAGCAAACACATGTCAGCTTTGCCACGGAGAATTCTGAAGGTCTGTCTTGGACCTCAGCTTCTTGGTTTAGTTCTCAGCGATGAACAGTTCCCTATCCCACAGAGGTGGACCAGCGTAGCGTCATGCAGGCATATGGTATACCAGCGGGAAACGTGGAAGCAGGTGTCAATACCACTACAAATCAGCTGGGGAACTTTTGGCCAATCACCTTCTTTGGTGCTTAGTTTTCTGATCTATAAGGTAGGCATAATAATTCTTGTCCTTCAGGGGGTTGGTGAGGAAAAATGATTAACTGAAAAAATATGTGTGGATATACTTTGGAAATTAAGAAGGCCACCATCTCTGTAGCAGAAAGGCTAACTGGGTTTTCATCTCCTACTTTGGCTGATGGGTATTCTAATAATTTGGGATATTTATCAAATGCCTACAAGTTGCCAGATCCCCAAATCAACGGGTGACAGACTTTTCCATGTAAGTCACTTCACCTCTTTAAGGTTCAATTTCCAAGTCTATATAATAGAATTGATGATAACTACTTCTATTATTGGATTATTGTAGGGATAAGATGAGTATTGAACCAAACTCAGTGGATGGTACTGGGTAGATGGTTAAGTGGGAAATTGGAAAATGCCTCATACAGTGAAGAGCCTAGGATGGAAGCTTAACCCATGTTCGTAATAAATGAACAAATGAATGGAGGTGTGGGTAGCATAAAATATTAGATCGAACCATGTGAATTTGCCTGTTTGTAGCCACAGCCTCTCAGGTATGGCAATTTCATATGGTTTAAAATAGCAGAAGCTCAAACATGCTTGTTGAATGAATGAGTGAACGACTGAATGGATGGGTGGGTTTGAAAATGACTGGCAGGGCACAGGGTTGGTCTCAACAACTGTTTCCCTGGTTGCGAGGGAATGAATGGACACGTGGGCAGGTGGATAAATGAAAATGTGCAAGGTCTGTGCAGGCGTAGGTAGATGCTTGTTCATTGTGAATCTGAAGAGAATAGCCCTCAGCAGTTTGACAGCTGAGCCCATGCAGGATCATGAGACCATTCTTTGGCTCATCGTTCTCTTACCACAATAAGAGTAGTGTTTTTAGGACTGACCGAGACATTGAAGGTAGTAAAAGTGTCACAGCGGCCCCCCAGGGTGGGGTCAATGAGTAGACAGTCAATGCCGTAGGCCACACCCAGGTCAAATAAGAGCTCCCGTTGTATAATCCTGCACGTTTGGCTGTTCAGGTAGAGTTCGCCCTGAGAGAGAGAGAGAGAGAGAGAGAGAGAGAGAGAGAGAGAGAGAGAGAGAGAGAGATAATCCTTCTTAGACTTCCTAGGCCATATAATGTAGCCAGCACTTGCAAGACTCAGAAAGAACTGAGATACATACTTAGATATACCAAACACTCAGCATGTATTAAGTGTCAAGTATTGTTCTATGTGCTTTACCTGTGCCAGTTATTTTATTCCTCACGACTCTAGGATGTAGCTACTATTGCTAGTGTTCCCATTTACAGATGAGGAAACTGAGGCAGTGAGAGGTTAAACAGCTTGCCCAAGGTCACTCAGCCAGTCAGTGGTGGTGCAAGCATTCACACCAGGCAGCCAGCCTTGGAGCCCACACTGTTGGCCACTCTGCAACACCGTCTCTGCCAAAGTAGAACAGTGGTAGTGGGGGTAATAGGATGGAGCAGGGGCGGCCTGGCTGACGTTCAGGATAAACTTTGTTCACACGGCCACATCATGTGCAGTAACCCTGATTCCTTACTTAGTGCCAGCACCCAGCAAAGTGCCTGACACAACTGTCTTCCTAGGACATACAAGTGATGGCTTTTCCTTTACAGTGATAACAACCACTTCTGTTTTCACATGTATTAGGCATTGGGTAATTTGTGCTTTAGATACATTATTTTGTTTTATGCTACAACAATCCTAGCAGTTTTCCTTTTTTTGTTAGTCCTTACCCGAGGATATTTTTCCATTGATTTTTTTAGGGAGAGTGGAGGAGAGAGGGAAAGATAGAAACATCGATGTGAAAGAAACACATCGATTGGTTGCCTCCTGCATGAGCCCTGACCAGGGCCTGGGCCAGAGAGGAGCTTGTAACCAAGGTATGTGCCCTTGACTGGAATCGAATCCTGGAATCTTTGATCTGCAGGCTGATGCTCTATCCACTGAGCCACATAGACTAGGGCAATCCTAGCACTTTTCTTTGCTAAGGTCCACCCAGCAAAGTTGATGGATACAACCCTTCCCCCTCACTCCCCAGGAAGCAAAATGTTTTTTTAGAAAATTCTATGAAAAGAAAAAAGATAAATTTCAGCATCTATGATGAGATGGGCACAAGGTAATTGAGTGGAAAGAACACTGGAAAACTGTGGTTAAGCCTCCCCACTTCTACTTGTCAGTGGACTTCTCTGAGGTTTAATTTTCCTCACCAGGTAAGTAGGGTTAATGATTCCACTGCATAGGGTTATTATAGAGATCAGACTAAATAATACATTACAAAATTCTCAGAAAGCTGTATCGGCACAGAGAATGAGCAGTGGGCATTCTTATTATATTTCTTTGATAGGCATCCAGTTTGGTCTGTGGAGATAGTACAGCTGATCTCGAGAGCAACTTTCCGGAAGTTGGATGGTAAAGGTGCTCACGTTCCCCATATCCAGTTATAAAGTCAATGCAATTCCAATCCAAATACCAAAGGGATTCTGGCTGGTCATCCCTTGTAAACAGAAAGTTGTATGGGACTTCTCAGAAGGCTCCTTGAATGGAATAAACTCATATGGGAGCTGCATCTCTTTGCCATTTGTCCATCTTACTGCCTGGGAAGTGGACGTGACGGCTGGAGCTCCAGCAGCCATGATGGACCTTGAGGTCACTTTAAGGCGGGAAGCATGTGCTGAAGAACAGAAAGACAGGAGGAGCTCCCTCACGGAGCCATCATTCTAGGTCTGGAGGGGCCACCTCCCGATTTCCTTTATAAGAGCGATAAACCCTTGTATATGTAAGTCACTGTCATTTTGGGTTTACCTTTATATGGATGTATATATCATATCCATTCCTATCATATCCATATCCTATCATATCCATTCATCATATGGAGTTACAGGAAGGTAAGTTTGTTGAGGAACTAGCCAGGGAAGGTGAAAATGGCAAACTTTCTCTCTGTTGGCTCATTTAAGAAGCAATAGCCCAGAGTTGGTTCTGATCACTAAGAGAGGCCTAGAGATGAGGTCACCTCGGGGCCAGGAAGGAAGGGAAAGGAATGACAACATGCTTTCCTGCTCCAGGGAAGTGTCTCACACTGAAAAATAAATGCTCTACCACTAACTAATGAACTAACTAACTAACTAACCAAACAACCAACCTAAAAGCTGCTCCACACATGTAAGAGGAAGGGGGTTCCCTGACACCTGCTCCAGGGCTTAGGTGGGCCAGGATTTATCAGGTTCCTCATACCCGCTTACTTACTCTCAGGGGAGATAGCTCTCAAGGCGGCGAGGAAAAGAGCTTGCTGTCAATGACAGGAAAAAAGGAACGTCTCTTTGACAGGGCAGTGGCTATGGAACGCTGATAATGTGTTGCCAACCCCCACCTGTGCAAGGGTACTCACGATGTCACTGTCAGCGCCACACCGCACACTCAGCTCGGAGCCTTGCAGGGTCTTCCAGGCAGCAGATCTGGGCAGATCCACCGACAGAACCTGTAGCAGCCAGGATGCCACATGAATGCCCCAAATTTGGGCCGAGGAAGGGCCCAAAGGAGCTTTGCCAACAAACCAAATTCAGACACAAGTTTAGTTCTAATGATTCCAGCTTTAAAATGACAATAGGTATAATAAAAAGGACTAATAATTATAGGCCCTCTAGGAACTTGGACATGCTCTCTGTAGGGAAGGTCTCGGCAGTGGGACTGGGTTCAGTCACCCTCCCATCTCCCGACTATGTGTGGAGTCCATGGAAGATGCGCGTTGGTGAATGAAGCCAATGGCAGCATTGGGTGGGTTAGGGAAATGGCGCAGGCTCTGTTATGGTTGATTTATGTCCCCCCCGCCCCAAAAGTCAGAGTCATGACCCCCATTACTTTAGAATGTGACCTTACTTAGAAATAAGGTTGCTGCAGATGTAATTAGCTAAGATGAGGTCATACTGGAGTAGAGTGGGCCTCTAATCCAATATGACTGGAGTCCTTATAAGAAGAGAGGAGAGAACGCCAAGTGAAGACAGAAACAGGGAGAAGACAGCTTTGTGACCACAGAGGCATAGATGTGGGGGATGCGCCCACAAGCCAAGGAATGCCAAGGATTGCCAGCAACCACCAGAAGCGGGAAAAAAGCATGGACCAGCTTCTTCCTTAGAGCTTGGAAGAGGAGCTTCCAGACTTGACTCCGGACTTCCAGCCTCCAGAACTCTGAGACAATACATTTCTGTTGTTTCAAGCTCCCCCGCACCCCGCACCCCCGCACCCCGCACCCCCGCCCCTGTTGGTGGTAACTTGTTATGCCAGCCCCAGGAAACAAACAGATCCTATGAATTAACCACCGTTTGGACATCTGGCTTTTTTGGATTGGACAGGTTTACTCCTGGAGAGGAACATGGGTCCTGGTCGAGGGTTTTAGCAAGATCTCAATTCCCTGAGCACAGTGGACCGGTTCAGAAATGAAGAACTGATCACAGCTGAATGAGTCAGTCCTTTGCCTAGACACTTTGGAGTCAGGAGAGAAAGAGTCATCTGGAGAGACTTGGTGATTGCCATCCGCAGCCATCCCGCCACGTGAATGATGGAGGCGAGAAAGCTGATCTGCTGTACAGACAGGAAGGCTGCCGCTGGGTATTGGTGAAAGTTAGAAAACAAAAGGCAGGTTGGAGCAACAGGCCGAGGTGTGGTAAACTGCAGGGCCAGTTGATGACCAGTCAGAGGACACAGTGGGGCAGGGGCTGCTCACGATTCCTGGGTCCATCACTCTCGGGCTGCCCTGCACTCGTGTCTGCATGAAAACAAAATACCTTGGCATCGCGGATCACGTGGAACTTCAGATACTCCTTCAGCTTGTCCTGGTTGTTTTGGTTGAACAGAAAGTCCTGCTGTTCCTGGGGTAGGGCTTGGAGGGCTTGGTTGGAGGGCCAGAAGAGAGTGACTGGGGTGTGGATGGGATCCGTGATGAGGCTCAGCAAACCAGCATCCTGAAACACAGGGTCGGTCACATGCTCAGCCAAACCCAGCGGTGCGGACTAAAGGCAGCGAGGGTCCCCTCCGTGCCCACCCCATGGCACAGCCAGAAACTAGAGGCCCACACTCCAGCCATTTGAATCCTCATTTTCTTTTCTTTCCTTTTTCTTTTATTGGACCCACATTTTCTTAGAAAACAAAACAGGAAGTCAAATTCTGGGCTTTTGTTAATAGGAAAATAAACTTTAGTGAGTACCTTCAAAAAATTTATTTTTGCTTCTCTTGCCCAAATATTTTATTTTCTGGAAGACCCATTTAGCACTTGTCTCATATTTCATTAAAAAAAATGAAACCTATCCAATACTGATATACTTCTGTGTATTTATAAGATTTCTAGATCACATAGATAAAAAAATAAATTTCCAGATGAATGGGGAGGTCATTTTGAGAGCCTTCTATAACCTCGGTGCATTGTACACATTTTTTCCTTATAATTTTCCCAACAACCCTGGGGAGTAGGTTTTATTAATCCCTTTCATTGAGCCCCAAAGAGCTCTCCTAACTTGCTATGAAAGCCCGTGGTCAACCAGACCTGATGCTCAGGTGTGTGTGGGGGGACCATAAGGTTTTGGGAGTGGGTGGGCAGGCCCAGATGACTTGTCTGTAACACCTGTGGAGATTCTCATTTTGAACACCATTTGGAATCTCCATTTCTTCAAAGCTGCCCAGAGAGTCTGAGCCCCAGACCATTTTGAAAATTACTGGGAGATACAGAGATTCGTAGACTGTGCTGGGGGGTGGAGGGGAGAGGGGAAGGAGGAGCTGGGGTTCTTAGAGAGCCTCCTGGGGCTTCTGGGAGCAGGAGGAGAGGGAGCCTTGGCGAACCTTATCCCTCCTGAGGACCCTCTGCAATATTTGTTTGAACAAGAAGTTTTTCTACTCAAAGCGTGGGAACAGCCTCTGAAGTCGGAAGGGTATAGTTTGAAATGCAATTTCTACCTGTCTCATGGGCATAGATTCCCCGACTCCACCCCAGCTTCTCCATCACTACAATGCAGGCGATAATTCCAGACATAAAGCACCTGGGTCAGGGGCTGGTGCACCCTCATTCCTTTCCTCGCGCAGCCTCATACTCTTCAATTGCTAACTCGGCCCATGTATATACCGTAGAGCTGAACAAACCATACAATGTATTGGGGATGGAGTGGCAGAGAAAGACTTTGTTCTCTGGAAAATTACGACTTCCCCATACAGATCCCAGTTCAGCTGGGGTGTGCCCCAAACAAACAAAATGACAGAAAATCAAACCAACAGCACCCCCCACCTGCCAACACACACACACACACACACACACACACACACACACACACACACACACCCTCCAAAAACCAAACTTCTTTAGTTCAGTTACTCCCCGGGGTAACTTTTGTCCTAGTGTTTACCTGTATTAAGTTGCTAAATTTGGTGTAGCCGTGGTTCATTGCCAGTGTTGTAAGATTTTGCTGCAAAGATGATAAGAATGGGAATGAGACCTTTTCTCATGCCGTTCACAAAGCACTTTAACAAAAACTCCACGGGACGCAATGAGGGCAAGGTAATACGGCAGGTTCTGTGGACTGGCTCATGGCACCCACCCCAGCTCCAGTCTGCCCTTGACTTTCTGCATCACAGAGACTAGAAGGCTGAGCACTGCATTTCCCAGACTGCCTTGCAGCTAGAGCCCCGTGTGACATAGGGTTCTCCAAGGAGAAGCGCTTGTAGAAGACTTATTGGTGGAAAGGAACAACAGGAGGTGGCAGTGGCCGCTGGCAGGGAGACCAGATTTTCTTACAAGCACACGGTGGAGGCCTCTGGTGCCAGACGCTGGTACCCTAGGTGGTGAGGCTGGGACAGGTGGCGCTGGCAGAGTTGTTAGAGGGCAAGGTCAGGGGTCCTCCCTCTGCAGGTGTCCTGGGCTGTGGCGTGCCCAGCTGTGCAGCATCTGGATTGGGCTCCCTGGCTTTCCAGAGATTTGGGGATGTCAATTTCTTAAGAAACCCCTTTTTGTTTAAGTTAGGCATAGTGGATTCTGTTGTCTGCAATGAAGAACCCTGACCAAAATGAATGAATAACAATAAAAGCAAAAATTGTCTTTTCTGTCAATTGAGGAGTCTTGCTCCAGGCCTAGTTTAGTGATATCTATCGATCTATCTATCTATCTATCTATCTATCTATCTATCTATCAATCTATGTATCTATCTATCTGTAATTTCTCCACCTTCTATATCTATGCAAGACCACCTGCCCTTGTGAACACTGAAGAAAACGGATACTTATTTAAAATAGACTCACTTATTTGCTTCTTACTAAGAATAATATTTACTAGGCTTTCAATACTTGCTTGAGATTGAAGCAGTAAAATTAAAATGTCTCAAAACGATGCCTCTCAATCAGAATGGAGAGAGTAAATTATTAGCACACCGCGTCACTGTGCTGAGAGCATGACAGTTAGTTCACCCACCAGAACCCTTCCCGCGGCATCTCTGGGGGTGATAAGCAAGTTTTTGGGAGACAGCAGTTTGTCTATGATGTGGATGACTCCATTGGTACTGATGATATCACTGGATATGATCTTCGCTTTATTATTTACATACATCGTGTCCTGAAATCAACCAAAAAAGAGAAAAGAAATGAGCACAAATAGAAATAGACACAAACATCACTTCTTTCTGAATGCTCACCATGTTAAATTGTCAAACGAGTGAATGTTTAAGGAGATCTGTGGGCAAAAGCTGAAGATCCGAGTTTAGCAAATTTTTTATTATGATTATAAAGAGGAAATGGAGATCAGAATGTATTTTTCATCTGGAGAAGTGAATAGCAAATAATCAACCCAAACAGTCATTTCACTGTGATTCTCAAATATGAAATAACAAGTGGATCAAAACTGGCATCTGGTTCACATGTGCTCTCTAGATCACCCACCCTCCCCTCTGGCCACCACACACTTCCCCCCCTTTTGCAATGAATTCGACAGCCACCATTTGTGTGTGTGGTGGGGGGAGTGGCCCAGCATGGTCAAGTGGCTTCCATCAAAAGCTTTTATCCCCCTCCAAGCTTCTGAGTGATGCTTCCAAAGCAGTTCTGTTGACCACCTGGAGATGCCTCGCCTCTGAGTTTGAATTCCAGCTCTCCTATTTACTTACTGTGTAACCCTGGACAAGTTACTTAACTTCTCTGAGCTCAGTTTCTTAATTTATAAATTGAGAAAAATAATAACATCCATATTATGGGATTATTTGGAGGATTCTATGAGTGCGTACACATGGAACACTTAATAGCTGGCATATAGAAATCACAATATATGTTCGTTATTGTTGTTGCTATTATTTTTATTATTCCTGGTATTAATGTAAGGAAGAGGAGAAGAAAGAAGGCCCAAGAAAACGGGCACCTTCCTGAGGTGGCCTTGCTTACCTGAGAGGCGGAGATGACAATTGACTCCCCTTGGAGAGAAGTAACATTTGGGGTCAATTTCAGGTTTTCCAGGAGCAGCTGGTGGCAGGCGACCACATGATACCGAAGAACCTGGGGCATCAGGCCCTGTCTGTCCCAGTCTTTAATCTGTAATGGAAGGTCAGAGGGTTCCTGCCAGAGCCAGGAGCCTTCGCTCCCACTTTCCCTGTCGCTGTCCTGTACTCCATGGGCTCCCCCACTTCTCTCTCCCCACCTGGGCCCTGGGAAGTGGGAGTCAGGGTTGGCTGTGCTCAGGTTAGAGACTGTGCAGGCAAGAGGGAGAGCGTGGCCCTGATTCTTATCCTGCTTCCATTTGGGATCTCAGGGTGGAAGGGAATGTGGGGCTCCTTTGGTCCAGCATTTTACAACACGTGGCAAGGACCCCAAGTCCTGTGAGATGATACTTAAAAAAGAGTTTCCTTGTGACAGGTACTGGGAAACACTGCATCTGTTCCCCTCTCGGAGAGGTGCCCGGGCCAGATTTAAACCTTTAAGACGGGAGAGATCACGATGCTTCTCCATTTGTGAATCAAAATGCAAACAAAATGACCCATAAAGTAGGTGTAATATAAGCCCACATGGATCTCCCTGTTTTATGATGATAACTCCTCTGATGCTTTAAAAAAATCTATCAGATGTCAATTTTTTTTTGAAAATTATGTTTTGTGTCCCTGCTTTGCTGGTGTCTAAACTATATGCATAGAGAGGCCATGTGTGAGGTGATTAATAACACAGACTCTGGGGCATGTTTGAGTCCTTGTACCACCATTGTCTAGTCAGGTGACCTTGGGGAAGTTACTCCTCTCAGTGTCCTGGACTGTAAAATGGGGATAATAATAGCACTTCATCACAGGGTTGTCATGAAGACTAAATGAATTAATCTACATAAGGCACTAGAAACAGTGTATGGTACACTCCATAAATGTTTGCTACATTATAATATATTAATGGGCAACCCAGCATGAAGAGTCTTAGTGAATATCAGAACATTAAAGGCTCTGATAAATCCTGCAAAACACACACACACACACACACACACACACACACACACACACACACACACACAAAAACCCCACACACAACCTATTTAAATCAAATCCCTTTGATCCAACATTCCTTTTTTTTTTTTTTTGCCTATAGGAAGTTTGGATCATTTAAGAATTGCTGATCTATTCCAACCTTCTAATGTATTCAGGAACGTCCTTTAGAGGGTCTCTGGCTAGTGGTTACCCCAAATCCACTTGAATGCTTCCCCTGATAGGGGTCCCAATGCTGAGAGGCAGCCCCTTCCATTACTGGTCAACTCCAGCTGATCTTAAATCTCCCTCCCACAAATGTGTCCATTGTTGGTTCTGGGGTGATACCCGAAGACTGTGTTCTAGTCCCAGGCCTCTTCCATCTGCCTAAGCTCCACGCTTACCCGAAGGTCCTCATCAAAGGCTGCCGACAAAGGTGCAAACACGGTGAAGGGGCCTGGACCAGCCAGGTCACGCACAGAATGCTCCTGTGGGAAGCAAGGTGGGGGCGACATGCGTACGGAACATAAATACAGGCAGGGCTCGAGGGCAGAGGGAGCAGATGAGGGGGCAGAGGGGGGTGGACACTGATGGGGAGATCTGTGCTTCATTTAGTCTCAGATTCAAGTTCACTCAGCTCCCTTGTCAATGAAATAATGCTTATTTTTATCTGGTTATCCAAATAACATATGCTTATTGTATTAAATATTTGAAAATACAGTATAAAGAAGAAAATAGCTCCCTATAATCCCCTGCTATTTTCAGGTATTCTTTTCCAGTGTCTCTTCCACATGTAAATGTTTTACATGTTTGGGATATAATACAAATGTAGGTCATAGGATGGTTTAATGAATGGTTCTAATGGTCTTGTTGCCAATACTCACACCTATGGTTGTATTTTCTTCTAGATTTTATGATTTTATTTCTCTGGATTTTTATGTGTGACAGTTTTTCACTCTTTCATGCTGCCCACTGAGGCATGAAAAGTTCATAAATGACCAACACAGAGTCCCCTCCAGAAATCCAGGTTTCCAGGCTTTCTTCTACCTGCACCCACTCCAGAGGCTACAGGTTTATCCTGTATCTGGCCTGAGACTCGGCTCTTACAGACACACACACACACACACACACACACACACACACACACACATGCACATTCTTACCAGCAGCTGGAAGAAATACTGGGAAGTTTTGGGGTTCCTGGGAAGCTCCTGGAAACAGAGAGAGGGCAGTTCACTTAGTGTCTGTGAACTATATACAAGAACAACACAGGGTTATTGCAGGGCAGTTTCTGTAAGATCGAGAGCATCTACCATCCTTTCAGCTGGGACTGTGCTACTATGGGCCCTTTGCCAGCTCCACCTACAGCTGATGTTCAGGATGACTATGTGGACACACTGTGAGTTCCAAGACCTTTCTGGAATCTCTACCTGATTCAGCCATTTCCAGAAACATCTGAGCTTTAGGAGTATTTTTTAAAGGTTCAATTGTTTTTATTATTATTTTTTAAACAACAGACATTTATTTTTTCACAGTTCTGGAGGCTGGAAGTCCAAGATCAAGGTGTCAGTAGGGCTGGCTTCTTCTGAGGCCTCTCTCCTTGGCTTGCAGATCACCGTGGCTTTCTTACTGTGCCCTCGCATGGCCTTTCCTCTGTGTGTATGTCCCTGGGGTCTCTTTTTGTTTGTTAAAGTTCAAGTATCTTTAAAAAAATGAGTTCTAGATTTATGGCAAATTTAGTTTCTCTATTAACATGAATTTTGGATCATACGGAATGCTCTAGCCCAGTCGTTGGCAAACTGCGGCTCGCGAGCCACATGCGGCTTGCGAGCCGTGGTTAGCCGCTCTGTTGACTAATGAGTTTGCCGACCACTGCTCTAGCCTGTCTTTAAATCAAATAACGGATGTTCACATTATAACAGGTAGAAATATGCAAATGTCCTACAGCCCCATCTCCATGCCCAGTGCAGCATGCTCATGCCTTCGAGTCACTGTGTTCTCTGAGCCTGTTGCACACATCATCTCATTTAATACTGACGACAACCTGATGTGGCCGGTACCATTATTTTCTTTTACAGATTAGAAAATGAATGCACGGAGAGGTGATGCAATCTGCCCAAAGTCACATTACTAACTGGCAGAGCTGAATCCAAACCCAGAGGCTTCTGACTCTAGAACTGTCCATCTGAATCACTACATTCCAGGTCAAATGAATTCCCATGGATAGGTCACATTTGTTTTCACTGCCAATTAATGTCAAGACAGTCGTTCCCGTGGTTAGAGAGCTTCCCACGTTATACAACTCCTGCATGTCCCTTCACAACCTGGACCTTGGCGCAGTGAGGGAAGCAGAGCTGACTTCACGGAGCATGACGTGCGTTACCTGATGGATGTTGCCGCGGCAGGTGAACCCATCCCCGATGTAGTTCGGCTTGCAAGTACAGGTCCTCTCGTCTTCTCCCGTGTGGTTGCAGATGGCAAATTCACTACAGCCGCCGTTTCTCTGGTAAAATTTCCAAGGGATGTGGGATCGGAGTCAGATCAGGAAGTTTGCCAGTTGTGCCAGTGATCACAAAGCACTCCTGTACTGAAGTTTATTTTTTGCCTCCTCTCTGACTGGTTTGCAATATCTGCCCTTTGCCTGACCTTGCCTTCCAATCCCCTACAGCTGTAGGGGCTGCCTTCCTCCCCAGCCTTGTATCCCAAGGCAGCAGGTCCATCTGAGCAGGCCTCCAGCTCGGTATTGATAAGCCCACAATTGCCCAGTGGGAATTTCTCGGCACCTGGGGCTTAACTAGAAAGGCCCTGATCTTGGTTGACTCCTCCCATCTTCAGGTTAAACTCCGATCCCACCATAGCAAAGGTAGCAATCACCAGCGAGAAGGCAGTAGGTATAAAATGATGCCAAACATTGTCCTTGTCTGCAAAGAGCTTATCAACTGAGGAAGACGGGGCAGAGACCTAAGCTATGGACAAAGCAAAGTGCAGTCCAAAGCCGACCTCCATGGGCACACCGAGAAGGGCTCTGAGAGCCTAAGCAGAGTTCCTAAGAGGGGGAAGAAAGGAAAGCTCCAGAAAAATAAATCCGATGAGGCTGAACAGGCAAGGTCACCAGTCTTCAAGGCCAGCTGCAAAATGTCCCCTCCCAATCCCCATTCCAAAAGTATTTGTGGATATGATATTTCAGCCCAGGAGTGACCTACCACCCAGATTCCTGCCTCACTGACACAGCTCAGTGAGCTGGTTAAGAAAACGGACTCCTGCCTGGCCAGTGTGGCTCAGTGGTTGAGCGTGGACCTATGAACCAGGAGTCATGGTTCGAATCCTGGTCAGGGCACATGCCCAGATTGCAGGCTCAATCCCCAGTATGGGGTGTGCAGGAGGCAGTCAGTCCACGATTCTCTCTCATCATAGATGTTTCTCTGTCTCCCTCTCCCTCTCCTTTCCTCTCTCTGAAATTCTGTGGTTCACCATCTGCCTGAGCCTGAACTCACAGTGACTTCCCAGTGCCTAACTGGTGCCTGGGATCTAGGGAATGGTCTTCGACCAAATGTCCATTGTGCTGAAACCAGAGTTTCCCCAACACACCACTGGAACATGAGGGAGAAAAGAGCCTCAAGCCCAAAGCAGCTCAGAGGAGATCACCCCCACACCCATCTCCTAGAAGCGGGGTAGGAGGCACCCCCGCCTAACCTTGGAGGGCCTGGGCCCCAGAGCTGGACTCACAGTTAAGCAGGTGTTGATGAGTGTGCAGACCTTCCCATCCCCAGTGTATCTCGGCAAGCAGTTGCAGACAGCCTGTGAAGGAGGAGAGGGACACGGGCCATTGCTCAGAGGGACTCCGCTGGCTCTCACACTGGGACCCCAGAGCAGTAAGGGTAATGGGCAATGGTAATGTTAGAAGATTCTACCTTGGTGAGACCTATTCTATAATGATAACTGTCATCTTACATTTTAGCACCTTTGACACACTTCTCTCTAGCACTGGGATTGCCTACCTATCCTATCTTTGCTACCAAGAGACTTAATTTTTTTAAAAAACCTTTGTTATATTATTTGGTCCCTTGTTCTGGGCACTCGCTCTTCTCTCTCTCCAGTGGGTAAAGGCTCAGTTGCAAGGAAGCTAAGCTCTTGCCCACTCCCATTCATACTCAGTTCTTGCTTATCTCCCTCTGGGCTCGGCTCCCCAGGCACCAGCACTAGGAGGTCAATCCTATTGTTTGACCAACGAAGTCCCTTGGGCACTTCAAAATGAGGGAGGGGACACTGTCTACGGGAGGTTGGGGACTGTCTAGTTCACCCCTGTGTTCCAAGTGCCCTGCTCAGGAGCTCCTGGGCACAGGGGTGAGTGGGGCTGAAACCCAGCTCTGTTCTATTTACCAACCTGTGTGTCCAGAGGAAGGAGTACCTGCTCCTGGTGGGTCCCCCCAAGGGATGGCTTTTCTAATTCACATGAAAGCCTCCTACACAGGAGAGCTGGCTCTGGTCTGGCATCTACTTGTTCGAACTTGAACTCATTGGTCGACCAGCCAGGACCAAAGGGTTGGTTTTCACTGCTCCTCCTCCTCAACTTCATTACAGGCCCTGACCTGGGCTCCAACCTTTACCAAGATGCCCACCAGCCAGTCCTCCTGTCTCAGAGATCAACCCTGCATCTAGGTTGCCTTCTAGGTTAGAGGAGGACTTTTAGAGACCCAGAGCACCAAAAAGTTATAGGGTTTCCCCATTCCATATGTAGAAATAGGAGCTCTATCGAATGCCCAAATATGTGCAAGGTAGACCCATATTGACTGTTCTGGTTTTCCCCGTGACTATACATGGAAACACACAGAGATGATTCTTTCAAAATAAATAGTATGTTTCTTATTTTTTGGTGCTTTAGGCGCTTGTTTGATCTGCCCATGGGTAAACCTGGCACTGAGTTCTCCTAACGGCTCAACAAGGTCAGTAGATCATTTCCCGGGGGAACCTGACCTCATCATCCAGTTTCTGATGTATGTAATCTCCTGCTGACCACTGGGCTGTTCCTAATGTGACAGAGACTGAGGGAGGCGGAGCTTGGGTTCCTGAGCCACAGCTTCTCGGCCTCTTCTCACTCCCCTTTGACCCCCCCCTCCCCCGCCCGTGACCTTTCCTCTCCTTTGGAACCCTGAGATTTTCTCACCTGCCCAAACATGCTCATCAGGGAGGCCCTGCAAGGTCCACTGTGTTAGGGAACAGAAGGCTGACATGTGGCCTAAAAATGTTAGCTTTCGCTGTGGTGCATGCATTTCAGAGCCTCAAGCCAAAGAAAAACTGTGGGATTCTGGGAATCAGAAAGCTGAAAGGAAGGGAGACGTTGTTGGTGACGCTTCTGGAACCACACGGTGTATGGAGAAGCCGACTCCCCCCACTCTAGGAAAGCCTCTCTCCTAAGTACTCTTTGTTTCCCCTCCCATTTCTACTCCTTCCCCAAGAATGGCCTCTTTTGAATGCTTTCAGAATTTCCCCTAAATTATTTGTTTTCTGCTGAGGTCCCTGCTCAGCACCCTTGTCTCAGGCTTGGGTCTAAAGACCCCTAGCCCCTCCGGGAGGCGGAGCTCACCTGGTTGGGTCCTGTCTGCGTGCACTCTGCGTGCCTGTGACAGCCACCATGGTTCTCCAAACACGGGTTGATCTCTTTAAAACAAAAAGCCGACACCTGGCATGAGAATTGAACCTCATTCTCAAGGAAAGTCATTTTGGCAGGCCAGCCAGGATGGCTAATTGACCGAGGAGAGGAGGTGTCAAAGTGTGATTCAGTTTCCTGACAACTCAGGGCAGCAGTGACCTGACAGGGAGCCTACCAGACACGGGTTCTCAAAGCAACTCTCTGGGGTGGGGCTGTGGGACCACAGGCATATAGTCTGTGGGCATGGATCTCCCCTCTGCTGAGTGAATCTAAGAGTTTGCAGCCAAGGACTTGAAATAATAGGATCCTAGAGTCCAGTCCAACAGGCTATGAATGATTTAGGAATTAAAAAAAAAAATCACTGCAATCATCATAATATAATTGGTTCAGGAGAGAGTCTTCAGTAGATGGCTAATTTTAGGTTATATTTCCACGAGGAGCAGGGGATTTGCCTGGTGTTAAAGCATCTCCCTACTGATTGCTTATTAGCAGCAAAGGGGAAAAGGTAGCCGTACGAGTGGAGAAGTCAGACAGCACCTGACCAGTGGTCAAAATTAACACCACAGATGAGAGGCAGTTGGAAATCACAAGCTTCCAGTGTGATACTCTGAGAATGATGCAATGTCACTAGTGTGATAGTGGGCCTGGAATGCAGAATCTGAATATAATCATAAAAAAACATCAGACAAACCCCAAAGGAAGGACATGCTGGGAAAAAAAAAGTTGGGTGGTGAACGATATTCCAAAATGTCAATGTCATCAAAGACAAAGCAAGGCTGAGGAACCATTCCAGGTCAAAGGAGACTAGAAACATGATAACTACATGCAGTTCCCAACCTTAGACTGGATCCTGCAGTAGGAGGAAAAAGTGTCAGAAAAGAACATTATTGGGTCAATTGAAAAACTTAGAATATAAATGGTAATTAGACAAAAGTATTATATCAAAAATAAATGTACTGAAGCCGATAATTGCTGTAGTTATGTAAGAGTCGATCCTTATTCCCCAATACTCTCAAGTATTTAAGGATAAAGGCAATATTCTCAATGGTCACATTTCCTCATCTTCAGACCTTCCCAGAGAAACTGAAAGATGGTCCAACATCACCCACACATCAGAATCCTATAACAGGGCTCTGACTCTTAAACCACACTCAGAATCCTATAACAGGGCTTTGCCCCTGGATGGATGAGGGATGGTACGTACCTAGGCACACAATGCCATCGCCCGCATAGCCTGCTTTGCACACGCACACCCGGCTTCCTGGGGTGGTTCTTTTACAGTCAGCCTTGGCAGAGCAACCTCCATTGCTGATCTCACAGGCATTGATTGCTGTGGAAGAGAGAGATGACACAGAGCAGAGAGGGGTGAGGAGAGGGGAAAAAACCATTGATGCATTTTTACTTGTCATTGAGAAATGGAAATACTTCAGAACTGAAGACATTGGATCAAATATGGATAATTCAAAAGGATGCAAAGTATCAAATATCTTCACTGGTGAAGTCTACCAAACATTAAAAAAAAATACCAAATTTTCACAAACTCTTCCAAAAACTAGAAGAGAAGCAAAGACTTCCCAATTCATTTTATGAGGCCAGATAAAGCCATCACAAGAAAATGAAAAACCAATATTCTTTATAAATACAAACACAAAAAATCCTCAAGAACATACACACAAGTCAAATTCAGCAATGCATAAAAAGGATTATACAGAGAGAAACCAAGATGGCGGCATAGGTAAACACCTAAACTGCTGCCTCGGACAACAATAGCAAAACTACAACTAAAAGACAAAATGGACACCATCCAGAACCACAGGAAAGCTGGCTGAGTGGAAATTCTACAACTAGAAGGAAAGAGGAAAGCACATTGAGACTCAGAGGAGCTGCAAAAGGCTGAGGTATGGAGACACGCGCATGTGGAGAGGACGGGCGGCTGAGTGCACTGGCAGCTGAGTGCATGGCTGGCTTTCCCAAGAGGGAGGGAGACGGAAGCTCCCGACTGTGCTGAACTCCAGTCCCGGGCGAGACTCTGGGAACCCAGACGCATTCGGGGGGAATCTGGACTGTCAGGAAAAGAGAAAGCACACTGAGACTCAGGGGAGCTGCGGAAGGCAGAGGTCCAGAGGCGCGCGTGTGCAGAGAGGACTGACTGCTGAGTGCACTGGAAGCTGAGTGCACGGCTGGCTTTCTAAAGTGGGAGGGAGATGGAAGCTCCCGACTGGGCTGAACTCCAGTTCTGGGTGAGTTTCTGGGAACCCAGACTCATTCAGGGAGAAACTGGACTGTCTGGCAGCGGGCGAAACTCGAGGGTGGTTTTCTCTCAGAGGTGCTTGCAGCGATTACCGAGGGACACTGAGACCCAGGGGCCTCATAGGGCAGGGCTGACAGGAAGCCAAGGCTGTCTGCTCCGCCCTGAGACTCCGCACCATCCAAGCTGAGCACAGAGGCTTTTGCAATTTTGCAAGTCTTGTCTCATAAGGCTGTCTCCAGCACAGACGTTCTCCCAGCATAGACACAGCTGATCCTCACAGCCAATTGGCCTGGAGGTCAATTTCTCCCAGTGATACCAACAACAATCAAGACTTAACTACAACAAGGCTGTGCACACAGTCCACAAAGGGGTGCACCAAAAGTGTCCACCTCAGGTAACTGGGGGAGGCTGAGCCACTGTGCCCTATAGGACACCTACCACACAAAGCTACTCTACCAACTCAGGGAAGCAGCGAAAATGCAGAGGCAAAGAAACAGATCACAAACGAAATAAATGGAGGAAAACAAACAACGGGATATAGAGTTCAAAACCACGGTTATAAGGTTTTTCAAGAATTTCCTAGAAAAGGCTGATAAATTTAGTGAGACCCTCGAGGATATGAAAAAGGACCAACTATAAATTAAACATACACTGACTGAAATAAAAAAATATTATACGGAGACCTAACAGCAGGCTAGAGGAACACAAGAATCAAGTCAATGATTTGAAATACAAAGAAGCAAAAAACACTCAACCAGAAAAGAAAAAAGAAAAAAGAATCCAAAAACTTGAAGATAGTGTAAGGAGCCTCTGGGACAACCTCAAGCATACCAACATCTGAATTATGGGGGTGCCAGAAGAAGAGAGAGAGCAAGAAAACCTATTTGAAGAAATAATGACTGAAAACTTCCCCCACCTGATGAAAGAAATAGACTTACAAGTCCAGGAAGCGCACAGAACCCCAAACAAAAGGAATCCAAGGAGGACCACACCAAGACACATCATAATTAAAATGCCAAGAGCAAAAGACAAAGAGAGAATATTAAAAGCAGCAAGAGAAAAACAGTTAATTACCTACAAGGGAGCACCCATATGATGGTCAGCTGATTTCTCAACAGAAACTATGCAGGCCAGAAGGGAGTGGCAAGAATTATTCAAAGTGATGAATAGCAAGAACCTACAACCAAGATTACTCTACCCAGCAAAGCTATCACTCAGAATTGAAGGGCAGATAAAGAGCTTCACAGATAAGAAAAAGCTAAAGGAGTTCATCACCACCAAACCAGTATTATATGAAATGCTGAAAGGTATTCTTTAAGAAGAGGAAGAAGAAGAAAAAGGTAAAGATAAAAATTATGAACAACAAATACATGTCTATCAACAAGTGAATCTAAAAATCAAGTGAATAAAAAATCTGATGAACAGAATAAACTGGTGAATATAATAGAATCAGGGGCATAGAAAGGGAGTGGACTGACAATTCTCGGGGAGAAAGGGGTGCAGGGGGTGCGGGAAGAGACTGGACAAAAATCATACACCTATGGATGAGGACAATGCGGGGGAGGTAAGGGCAGAGGATGGGGTGGGAACCGGGTGGAGGGGAGTTATGAGGGGAAAAAAGAACAATTGTAATAATCTGAACAATAAAGATTTAGTAAATTAAAAAAAGGGGGGATTATACAATAGTCCCCCTTATTCATGGGGAAATGTTCCAAGACTCCCAGTGGATGGCTGAAACTGGGTAATATCAAACCCTATGAATATTCTTTTTTTCTATACATACATAGCTATGATACAGTTTAATTTATAAATTAGGCACAGTAAGAGATTAACAACAATACTTAATAATAAAATAGAGCAATTATAACAATGTACTGTAATAAAAGTTATGTGAATGTGATCTCTCTCTCTCAAAATACCTGGGATTTTCCATTTACTATTTTTTTAAATTGATTAAGGTATTACATATGTGTCCAAATGCCCCATTGCTCCCCCCCCCACTCCCGTACATTCCCTCACCCCCCTGCTGTCTCTGTCCATTGGTCCATTTACTATTTTCAGACTGTGGCTGACCACAGGTAACTGAAACTGGAAAGTAAAACTGTGAATAAAGGGGGGCTACTCTACACCACAAGCAAGTGGGAGTCACACAGAAAACACAATGTGGCTTAACGCCCAAAAATCAATTAATGTAATACAGCATTTCAGTAGAATTAAAGACAAAAACCACATGATCATCTCAACAGAAGGAGCAAAAAGGATTTGACAAAATTCAACACCTTTAATGATAAAAACACTCAACAGACTAGGAATAGAGGGGACTTTCTAGAGGAGAGCTGCATCATTCTGTCATTGTACACAGACAGGTCACTTCATCCCCAAACCAACTCTGCAAGAGAGAGAGTTTTGTTTCCTTTACAATGAGCTAAGGGGGCTGAGAGGAGGAAGACACCCACCCAAGGCCACACAGGAGTAGGAGGAAGAACCGGGTGGGGCTCAGACCCTTTCTGCCCCACTCCCGAGTCCCCACGCCCAGGCCACACCCTCAGCCCGTGGTCGGCAAACTGCGGCTCTCGAGCCACATGCTCTTTGGCCCTTTGAGTGTGGCTCTTCCACAAAATACCACGGCCTGGACGAGTCTATTTTGAAGAAGTGGCGTTAGAAGAAGTTTAAAAAATTTGGCTCTCAAAAGAAATGTCAATCGTTGTACTGTTGATATTTGGCTCTGTTGACTAATGAGTTTGCCGACCACTGCCCTAGGCCAATCAGATCAGAGGCTCTGAAAGCTCTCCAATTGCGATCTAGGCTGTGAACCACCGTTTGGAGGAAATGGGTGGCAATCCCTCAACAGTGATTTCCTGCCCCCAGGCAGTCAGCTGCCCCGTTCCACCCTGTTCACCAGCAATGGCTGATGGCAACTGCCCATCCAGCCTGCAGGAGCAGAGAGCTCTCCAAGGCTCTTGCTGGTCTTATCTCCCGGGAGCAAATTCTTCCTTCTTCACTTGCCTGTGCAGACTGTCCCGTTCCCCTGGAATCCTGCCGCGCATTTGCACGAGGCTGTGCCATCCGGATTGGGAAGGCAGCTGCCAGGAGAAAGGGCAAAGGCTGTTTGTAGAAAAACACATAATACCCACCCCCTATGTGGCCAGTGATTCCTCTACCCCCCACTCTCACCCTAGGAGGCCCTCAGAGGTCCTGCCTAAGGGTTCAGGGAGAAAGTCCCTTCCTAGCTAGGCCACAGGCGACTACCATTGCAATCATTATTAGGCAAACTAGAATGTGTATGTGGGCATGGGCCCTGGGATGGGGGAGGGGCTACCCTTTTTCAGAAAGGTACCTGTGTTAGGGGCTGTGCTTCACACATGACTTCATGTCACTTACACAATATCCAGTAGCCCTGATGCGTGGGTATTATTATTATTCCCATTTGCAGATGAAGAAACTGAGGCTTAGAGGCATCAAATCATTGAGTCAAGGTCAATGACAGAGGCTGATTTGAATTCATATCTAACTCCAGCTATGAGGCTCATCATTCATTAACACTTTAAGCCCCGCTGGGAGTTAGGAGCATGAAGTCGAAGAGTGAAGAAGCAAGTCCTGGCTGTGAGTTGGGAATAAGCTTTGATGAAAGCAAGAGGCCCACTGGGCTACCCTCGGCCTCTGTGAAGGCACCCCTGCGGCTTGAACTGGGGGCAACGACGGGCATTGTGCCAATGCGCCAGGTAACTCCGCTGGCAGCTTGTTCCAAAGGCTGGATCTGGCAAGTGGATGGCAGCCTCATCAGAAATACTTCTAGTTTCACATTAAATGTATCCTAAATCCTCAGAAACGGTCTCAGGAAAATACTCCCCTGAGGATAGGGCCTGGGATGTACACACTTAAGAAAGAATCCCCTTGGCATCGCCCCCAGGGGAGGCCCAGAGGGTACCTACTTGGCGCTGGTGTGGCAGGTCCCATTGCAGTTGTCTTTTGTGATCTCTGAAAAACACACACACACACACACAAACGAAAAAACTCAAACAATTGCTTTGCCAGCCCTCTTTTATTAAACCTCCCTCAAGACCTTTCAGTTAGTGCTTGGTGCCAGGAAAAGATTTACTTTCCTGTTGTAAATGATACGCATCATGTTTACTATGTAAAAACTGTGGGACTCTGCAGACTGAATTCTTGTGCCTCCCCCTGTCTAACGCTGAGATTAATCCCCAGTGTGACGGTACGTGGAGGTGGGGGTCCCTGGGAGGTGATTAGGTCATGAGGGATTAGTCCCTCATGAAAGAGACCCCAAAGAGCTCCCTTGCCTCTCTTGCCACAACACGAGGAATGGCAGTCTGCAACCCAGGAGAGGGCCCTCATCAGGACCCGACCATGAACTTGAACTTCCAGCCTCCAGAACTGAGCGATATCAATGTCTGTGTATTAAGCTACCCCATCTCTGAGACTTCACAGAGGTGAACAGACTAAGACATCTATGTTTCAGAAAGTTCTCTCTGGCAGCAACGTGGAGTGTGGCATGGAGGGAAATATGACAGGAGGCAACGAGACGTATGACAAGACAACTGGTGAGAGGAGGAGCAGGAGCGAGGGAGAAGACAAAAAGATGTATGTAGGAGATGCTCACTGCAGCATTATGATAGCAGCAAATTGGTTCCAAAAAGCTTGGTACACTCGTATAATAGGCTATTATGAAAGTTAAGAAAATAATGATATTTACTATATTTATTCACATGGAAAGATACCTGTTAAACACTGGGAAGTGAAAATGTAGACTACAAAACAGTGTGTAGAGGATGGCACTATACACACATTTGTGTGCCTATAAAAATGTTGGGAGGATAATACAAAATATCAATGATTGCTTTTTCCCGCCTTGGGAGTATGAGGAAGTTTTCTTCTTTCTGTTTTTCTTTATTTTATAAACATTTTGCTGCAAGGAGGAATTACTTTTATTGCTCAAGGAAGAAATAAAGATGTCCCTTCTATTTTGGAAAGAAAAAAACACACACGTAGCTGCTGAGAAGGGAGGCTGAGAAGGGATCATACGTGGGGAGGGGCCGGCACTCACCAAAGTCACATTTCACTCCTCGCCAGCCAACGTCGCATTCGCAGGAGCCGTCGCCCGCGGGCCCTTGGCTGCATCTCCCATGCACACAAGAACACACTAGGTGAGAAATGCCCACACACTGTCAGACCTCCGAGCTGTGCTCAGTAACTCATTGGCCACTTACTGCAAAGTCTCCCGTCCTGCACTGCATCTGCACCCGGTTTTAGAGAACCGTCGTCTTTAACGGGGACTGCACGCACAGAGGTAGAACTGAGCGGGCGAACAGGTGCGTCAGGTCAGGCCTCAACACGGACCACAATTTGGGGACTGCGGAGCATGTGGGGCAGCCACCCAAGCAGTGGGGGTGTCCTGAGTCCACGACGTTATCTGAGGATCCAAGGTTACGGGCCCCCCTGGGGGTCCCTGAGAGTGGGCCCATTTAAAAGAAGCCCATTTGATACTGGGTTTATATAAACCTGGTGAGGCACTGCCCTCTTCCACAACATGGAAACGCCGATTCCTTTGTTATACGGCAGCATCGTGAGTCTCTTTGAGAACTGGATGAAAGCTAGGGATGCCCTCCCCAGGGAAAAGCACTCAGCCCATGCGGGTCACTATGGGTCCCAGGCTGGGAACTCCTGCTCAAACCGAAGCAGACAATCTTCCATGTAACATAGAAAAAAGCAGCACTGTAATGTCAATTCTATATTCTATGGCCCAGTCACAATGAGTCAGCTACACACTGATTTTGCCTTGCTTGAACCAGCTGATGATAAAACAGTTAGTCAGGCCAAATTTGTGTTTTCTAGTACAGGGGAAAACAGATGCTTTGTGTTCTCATCATGCATTAGGAAACCCCTCCTCCCAAGTCAATCAAGTGTGTGTCCCTGGGCACAAGAATGCCAGGATGAGAGAATGCAGGTGACTTGGTTCAAAAGGGCACATTTTGTGTGTGTGTGTGTGTGTGTGTGTGTGTGTGTGTGAAAACAAATTAAAGCATGTGGCTTCCTGAGGGTGAATCAATAGTGTGATCTTCATATAAAGACAACATCATCCAAGAGCAGAGCCTTGGAGTCAAGCAGTGTGCATTCAAATCTCAGCTCTGCCTCTTTCGGGTGTGACCTTGAAGGAAGTCATTCAACCTCTTTGCCTTAATATCCCCATCTGTAAAATGGGCATGACCATACCTAAGTATGTAAAGTTCCTGTGTGGATGAAATGAGATAATGTGCACAAATCTGCCTTTCGAACTATCAAGCACTGTCCCAAACTGGGCGTGTGACATGAAGACCGTGAGGCTGGGGAGCCAATGAACAGATGGGGGTGGGGTGGGTTGGTAGGTCTAGGTTAGTGACTGGAAATGTGGGGGAACACTGGCCTATGCAAACGACACAACACAAATGAGCTTATAATTCACATGATCTGAGAGGTAGGATCCAGCCCGCCGGGGAGAAGGCCGAGGTCCCCTCCTCTGGCATTTGGACCTGGAGGAGAGGGGTGCGCACCTTGGTCACAGTGGACGCCGTACTTGCCCTCCGTGCAGGTCTCGCAGGCTGTGCCGTTGAAGCCCTCTCCACACTCGCACACGCCCGTGCCGTTCATCCCGTCCAGGCAGATGCCATTTCCAAAGCAGACGTTCTCGGCTTTCCCGGGGCAGGGCTGGCACTGGGGGCCGAAGAAGCCCGCACAGCATTCTCTTGTCTGAAATGAGAGGCCGAGGCTGGGCCTCCACTTCCATGTCCTGGTTTTGTCCAGCCACAGTGCAGAATCCCATGGTCGGGCTGGCTGAGTGCCCTGAGCTTGGACCCCACCGTGAGGGGTTGCAGGAACCCCTGAGAACTAGGGAGCTTAAGCAATTTCCAGGGGTGCCAGGAACAGACGGAGGCCTCCGCCAAGGAGGTTGGAAAGAGGGAAAGGAAACAGGTGTAAGAGAAGAGGAAGGAGCAAAGTGACAGAGAAGGAGGGCCGCAGGGACTAAGTAAAGAATAATGTTGCCTGGCCGGTGTGGCTCAGTGGTTGAGTGTAAACCAATGAACCAGGAGGTTATGGGTTGGGTTCGATTCCTGGTCAGTACACTTGACCCCCCAGTGTGGGGAGTGCAGGATTCAGCCGATCAAAGATTCTCTCTCATCATTGATGGTTATATCTCTCTCTCCCTCCCACTTCCTCTCTGAAATCAATAAAAATGTATTTAAAAAAATAAAGAAAAATATAACATACGATTAAATTTCCCAATGCTACCGCTATATTTAGAAGAATGGTTAAACTGTGATACTCACAATGACAGTTTTCACACATTTTGGCTGGCACCCAATGAACACGGATCGCTTGCCCATGAAATAAATGGTATAGAGACATTTCCTCACCTCGCCACCCTATGAAATAGCAATGATTATATCAGCGTGTTAGTTAGGAAACTGTTTTCCAGCCTCCGAAAGAAGAAGGTGGGTGACACGTGGCTGTCCCTATGACTGAAATGCTCTGGGAAGGGACAGGATGGTTGCTCAGAGCTGCTTCACAAGAAAGAAGGCACTCAGACAGCGTTGGCGGTCATAACACCAGGTGGCAAAGCCCAAGGAGTTACACTGTCAGGTAGTACTCTGTGAAAAGAACTTTTCCTGATAAGACTAACTCAAGCTAGCAGGAATCACAGAGTAAGCCAGACAAAAATGTCCTACCAGCACTACACATCGGTTGATCTGAGCCTTGATTTCTATCTACTTATTGATTTCTATTCTTCCTTGGTCTGAGAATGGATTCAGGCTTCTTACTAAGACCTATCATACACAAAGATTATATTAAGACTCAAGTGAGACAGTTAGCATTGTGTCTGTTATAAATGATTACTAGAGGCCTGGTGCACGAAATTCGTGCATGGGGGGTGTGTGTCCCTCAGCCCAGCCTGCACTCTCTCCAATCTGGGACATCCCTCTCACAATCCAGGACTGCTGGCTCCCAACCACTCGCCTGCCTGCCTGCCTGATTGCCCCAACCACTTCTGCCTGCCAGCCTGATCACCCCCTAACCACTCCCCTGCCAGCCTGGTCACCTCTATCTGCCATCCCCTGCCAGCCTAGTCGCCCCCAACTGCCCTCCCCTGTAGGCCTGGTCCCCCCCCCAACTGCCTTCCCCAGCAGGCCTGGTCACCCCCAACTGCCCTCCCCTGCAGGCCTTGTCCCTCCCAACTGCCCTCCCCTGCGGGCCTGGTCCCCCCTCAACTGCCCTCCCCTGCAGGTCTGGTCGCTCCCAACTGCCCTCCCCTGCCAGCCCAGTTACCTCTAACTGCCCTCCCTGGCAGGCCTGGTGGCCCCTAACTGCCCTCCTCTGCTGGCCTGGTCCCCCCAAACTTCCCTCCCCTGCTGGCCTGGTTCCCTCCCAACTGCCCTCCCCTGCAGGCTTGGTCCCCCTCAACTGCCCTCCCCTGCAGGCCTGGGTCCCCCGCAACTGGCCTCCTCTGCTGGCCCGGTCACCCCTAACTGCCCTCCCCTGCTGGTCATCTTGTGGCGGCCATCTTGTGTGTTGGAGTGATGGTCAATTTGCATATCACCTCTTTATTACATAGGATTACCGTGCCCTGGAAGGTGCATGGGTGTTTCTTCTTTCTAATGGTTGGAGCATGATCAGAATTAGCTTTTACAATAAAGAGCTATGAGAAACACAGGTGGGTAGTTGATTCAAAGACAGGCCTACTTTCCCCAAGTTCGCCATCTGTTTCTTAGAGAAAATTAGTTGTATCTCCAACTGTAAAGGGAACTCTGGCAGGGGGAGCTCATCTGGGCTGGATTTGGTTTTGGATATGGAAGCTGCCTTCTCGGATAAGATGTCTTGCTCCGGCCTCCTCTGGCTCCCAGAATATATAGAAAGTGAGAAATCTCTCTCTGCGTTGTGCCTTGGTTGACATGAACCCCTGTCTCTATTTATTTATTCATTAAAATTTGGATTCAAGACTTTAGAAAGATGCGTACAACAACGAAGGAATGAAGGAAGTGAAAAATGGAGGATGCTTGAGGGTCATTTTCTAATTTGGACCTTGCTGGGATCAGAAACTACTTTATCAAAGCAGAAAAAATACTCACTAGCGGTTTACTTCCAAGTGGGCAGATGGGTTGCTGGGGACACTTCCCACACTTTCCCTTGACAGAACACAGAGGCAAAGAGAACATTTCATGGTTATTGGTTTTAGTGCAAAGCGAGGCTGCAAATATTTCCCAGACCTAAGAGCTGAGGGTTTTAGGCTATAGAACTGATTATCAGAAAGATATGAGGGAAGCTCCTCTGGTCAACCTCTTTAATATTCTTAAAGACAAGCACTTTAACTACTTCAGGTCTTGGATATTTGATCATTGCTTTTCCCACCATATTCTTCTGATGCTGATAACCCTTTAAGGTGTGGAGGTCTTATCTCATTTGAATCTGAATTTCTTTAACAACCATCACTTACTGGTAACCCATTGTTTAGTGAGTTGGGCCAGATTTGGTGCCCAGTCTTGGGAGCCCACAGTCCAGGTGAGGGATCAGGGTGGAGATAATATACACACAATTACAAAACGAAGGGCACAACTTAAGAATGACAGACTCTTAAGTGTGACATGTTCCTAAAACAAGAGGAGGTCAATGTGCTCAGCTCTTGCTCAGCCCCCACCGGAGAGTACAGTGTGCAGTCCCGGCTCTGGGGCCACACTGCCCTCTCTGCCACCTGTTAGCTCTGTGAACCTGGTGCATGACTTAGCTTGTCTGTGGCTCATTTTCCCTATCAATAAAATGGGGACAGTAATAGCACCTTCTCTGTAGGGTGCTGTGAGAATTCTGTGAGTTAATACAAGTAAAATGTTTAGAGCAGGGCCTGGCACATAAGTGCCCAATAAATGTCAGCAGCCATTACTATTACTGAAAGATGCTACGCCATCCAATGGACTGGAGTGAAAAGTCTCCAATACTGAAATAATCCACTTCCATATTTTCTCTCCTAGTAGACCAGGCATGGCCAGTACCTGCCAAGTACCACAGTCCCCTCCCTGTGCCTATGGCAGGCATGACACATTTTCCCTTTGAGGAAGATCATGGCTTCAAATACCTGCTCAACACAACCCTCCCGGTAGCCTCTCCCAGGCATCCAAGGTACAACTCACTGCACTAGATTGTGAGCCCATCGAGGGCAGAGGTCATGTCTTACTTATCTTTGTAGAACCGCAGCTGGGTACGTTCCTATGTACATCAGAGATGCTCACTTGGTGTGTTTTGAACTGAATTGAGATACCCTAATAGATGAATCTTATGCTTAAAAAAAATGCACAACACTCTTTAGCTGCATCGTTAGCCTTGCATATAACTTACTCGTACAATAGTCGTGTCGTTATTATCACATCGATTCTTCTGAATTTCCAGAACTTTCCCCAAGCCATGGATCACTCCCTTGTCAGTGGCTACATTGGTGTAGTTTATCGGAGCATCATTTACGTAGAGCTGTAAACAAGAGGGTCAAATGTAAATTTCTTATTGTAGTGACTTTAAGGGGAGTAAGGGAGATGGGGGTTGGAGGATATCAATATGACATCAGCCTAAAAGGTATTCCAATGTTCACCCCAAAGGCAGCACACTGGAGAGGGAGAGCTCTGGCCCAGGAGTCTGAGAACAGTCCTGCATCTGGTCACCGAGCTGTGTGACCTGGGGCCACTTGCTTTTCCTCTCTGAATCTCATTGTTCTCTTTTGTAAAAGGCATCATTTCCCAGTGTGTGGGGACTGCTCAGAGGTCAGCATTACCCAGTGTTTCCCTTGGGGTTTCTTTGGAGTTTATGGAATGTTTGCATCCATCTTTGCCTAGTGCAGTGGTCAGCAAACTCATTAGTCAACAGAGCGGCAAACCGCGGCTCACGAGCCGCATGTGGCTCACAAGCCGCAGTTTGCCGACCACTGGCCTAGTGTGTTCATAAGCATCCAAACATGGGTACTAAGTCAGTACCTTTATGTTGCCAACTCAAATTCAACTTGAGCTTGAAATTTGTTTTCTTCTGATTTTTTTTAAAGGAGAGGATCCCTTAATGATTAACAAAAATAAGTGAATCTATTAATTCATTCATTAAAATAAGTAATATAATTGGAAACAAATGGTTCTTTGAAAAACTGGGGTGGTGTGTGTATGTGTCTGTGTCTGTGTGTGTGTAAATGTGGTAGATCTGAGGTTGGGAAAAGGGGGAATTCTTTATTGTACTAAGCAAATGTCAAGTTCATTTCCAATAACAGCTTACAAATGCTTAATAACATCGCCCAAACTCCTCATAGCAGCGATATTAAAATGACTCTAAGTGCTTACATTTGAACTTCCACTGACTCATAATTTTTATTGTGAACTTTGGGTTGTATTAAAATTTTGATTTGGACACAACTTTACTCATGTAGAGAACATTTTTCTGCATCTACATTGTCCTAAGACAACTGCGAGCCGCGGTTTGCTGCTCTGTTCACTAATGAGTTTGACGACCACTGGGATAGGGGCTTAATCACAAGGAACAACAACAGCCTGTTTATTGGAATCGAGAGTCTAGGTCAGTGGTCGGCAAACTCATTAGTCAACAGAGCGGCAAACCATGGCTTGCGAGCCGCATGTGGCTCGTGAGCCGCAGTTTGCCGACCACTGTCCTAAGAGAAAGTGAGTTATCGATAAAAGTAAAACCTCGATTATAAGATAGAACCAGTTGTTTATTGTGAGATAAAACTTGTTTTAAGATCTGAATAAATGGGAAATAAACATGACAAAATTGGAACTGATTCAATTAACTGTGCTAGAAGTCATTCTACACGATGAAGTAAAAGATGACATAGATAAAAAGTAGGTTCTTTAATTATAAAAATTGCTTTTCCTGAAAAAATAAGAAAATGTATTTAAAAGGATCTCCTCAAAGTTATTACACAATAGGTGAGATGTTTGTAGAAGTCAGAGAAAAATATTTGAAGTTCGATTATTCCCTAAGTAATGAAGAGTCAGAAAAATTCTCTTCTACCCAGATTAAAAAATATGTACACAAAATTCACTTGTGATTCAACGATAATACCACTGAGAAAATTGTTTGTAAGACTGCCCTTTTTAAAGAGAACCAAATAATACTATTGATTGACCCCTTTCACCTCTGACCCCTCCAAGTCTTCACCACACTGTTGTCTATGTCCATGGGCTATGCATATTATTCACTTTTTAATGTCAAATCAACAGTATTATAGCATCAGGAGTTCTGCCATTTTGATATTTTAAAATAGCTTGGCATCTTGGAATTCTAGAATGTGTTGTAGTCACAATTTGACACCATCAGTAAGGTTTCCCACTACTTTTTCCAATTGCATAGGCCCTGGAATACCTCTGTGGAGCTTGGCCAATGATTAACCTTTATTTTAATTTAGTGCTTAATAAAAATAATAAAATAGTTTTTATTTTTTTTTTCTCATGAGAATCTATACTTGAGTAACGTCATGAGTTTCTTGTTGAATTTTCTTACTTTGATACTTGATTGATCTTACTTGATGTTTGAAATATGTGAATGAGATTTTATATTTGAAATACATTAAATATTTAGTCTCACTAATTCTTTTTTAAAATGAATGCTAAACACTGAAATATTTAGGAGTTGTGTGAGATAAATACTGAAATACCGGTGTGGAGGTCCATTAGTCCTAGGACTACAGTCTCTATAGTCAAGCAATGATAATGTTAACTCATCTGGCTCCTGGATCCTGCTTACGTCATTAGGCTCCTTAGAGCCAGGAGCCTGTGCCATCTCCTGGGAGTTAGGTTTTTCTGGCAGGTTCCCTTCTACCTGGGAGATTGCTTGGGGACTGTCTGCTGGGTTTGATAGGAGTCAGTACTGCAGGGCACCTGTGACTGCTGGGATTCCAGGACCGCGATTCGTCAGCCACACTGGTTATCTGAAGGCTGGGGACAGGGACAGTGAGTGGGAGCTTGACAGTCTGGCACAGTCATTCCTTTATGGGGAAACACAGACCCCTGTCTTTTGTTGATAAGGTTTAGGAAGCGCTGTGAGTACCCTAGCCAGTTTAGCTGAATGGATAGAGCATTGGCCTGAGGACTGGCCCAAGTTCGATTCCGGTCTAGGGTACCTGCCTGGCTTGCAGGCTCGATCCCCAGTGTGGGGTGTGCAGGAGGAAGCCAATCAATGATTCTCTCTCATCATTGATGTTTCTCTCTCTCTCCCTCCCTCTCTGGTCCTCTCTGAAATCAGTTAAAAAAAAAAAAGGAAGCACTGGTGAGTCCAGTATGGAAGTGATGACGGGTGACAGGAGCTAAGACACCCACTCCCCGGTTTGGAGGGAAAGGCCCTCACCTGGTCGTTGCGGAGAAAGAAGCCGAGGAGGTAGGAGAAGCCCAGCATGGATTCCCTGTGCATGCCGTTGTGCAGGTCGTTCCTCAGCAGTTTCTCCTCCAAGACCACGTGGTACCTGAGTATGTCTTCCTCCTGGTCAACACACAGGATTGAAATAGGCCAGCCAGTCCCCAATCACTTACCACATCGTCTGCTCCCATGTGTCGGGCACTGTGGGCATTGCAGGGGCAACAGCTTGTTGAACCGGAGGTTTTGACTGAGGCAACAGGGCACAACAGACATTAAATATTAAATCGGAGACCAATAGCCTTGGAGAAAGTGCAAGTTTTCCACCTGCGATGCTCAACAACTCATCAGGTGATTCTAAAACCCAGAATGAGGGTATGGAAGGTTGGGAGAGGATTTTAAAGATGACTTTTTTTTTTAAAGAACTGCTGGGAAGAAAGGGTCTCCACGCCCCAGCCTACCTTTCATGTCCAGGGTCACGAGAGGAAGTCTGATGGGATGTTTTAAAGAGCTTTATCTGCCCAGCCGGCATGGCTCAATGGTTGAGTATTGACCTCTGAATCAGGAGGTCATGGTTCAATTTCCAGTCAGGGCACATGCCCCGGTTGTGGGTTTGATCCCCAGTGTGGGGTGTGCAGGAAGCAGCTGATCAATGATTCTCTCTCATCATTGATATTTCTATCTCTCTCTCCCTCTCCCTTTCTCTCTGAAATCAATAAAAATATATTTAAAAAAATTAAAAAGAGCTTGATCTGTGTCCCCTGCAGAGAGAGTGGCCTGTCACTGGGGTCTCACTCGGGCCTGAGCCATCTCCTGCCAGGGACTGCTGGCAGCTGGCCGATCCTGTGGAGTGAGGAGGTGTCCCTGCACCGGGCCCCCTGCACTCCGGGTACTGGCTTGGGACACGTGAACACTTTGTCCTGTGGACACACATCCAGGTCCTGGGGCCCAAATGTGTGCTTCCAGGGCTGGAAGCTAAGTATGCATATGGGGGAGGAGTGTGTATCAGAGCGTCTCCTCAGGACTTTACATTACGTATCTAGCTATGGAAAGGGAGTTTTGTCAAATGTTGAGCGTCTGAATTTCCAGAAATTGATTCCCCTGCTTCTCGTGCCCGGTACCTACTAGAGTGGTGACCTTCTTTTCCCGGATGTAATTCTCAATGGCGTCGTTGTTTGGAGCAAACACTGTGTAAGCATCGGCAGCCTCGATTGCGTTCACCAGGTTATATTGCTGTGATGGGAAGAGACAAGCGTGCGTGAGGGATTTCTGTTCCCCCGTCACCTGAGCAAGGGAGTCATGTAGAGAATGAGGTACTTGCAATGAGGTAGCCCCGGAAGATGGAGTAGTCAGGCATCTGGTCCAGCCGGGTGAGCAGGTTTGGTAAGGAGCCAGTTAGTCCTCTTTGGGGAACCAGAACCTGAGAAAGGAAGCCCCCAAATTCGGTTAGCAGGTGCTGGCAGGCCTTGCTACTTTGTGACACATGCGTTCATGTCACATACACTTGTAATTGTCAGGGCTACTGCCAGTCCTGAGAGTGCCTCTGCAGATTTAAAAAAAGGCCAACGTTCTGTGGGCCTTGTGAGATGTTCCCATAAGTAAGAAATATGCTCTATGTGGCCACACTTTGTATAGGGCCCATTGTAGAACAGGGCTTGAGTAGACAGTAACTGAGTCTGATTGAATGAGTAGAGCCTCTAAGTGGTTTTAAAATAAAAGTAATGAGGCACAATGCAGGTTACTTTTATGTTAAGGCTAAGGATTTACCCCCCGTGCTCCCTCCAAAAGGAGAGATACTGTCCAGGAGGGTAAATGAAAGAAGAGAAGCTGTCTGGGCGGAGGATGGACTTGTACCTTGTTGATGATGTGTATCACTCCGTTTGTGGCTGCGTTGTCACCATCAATGATGGACGCTCCTTCAATTGTGATGTTCTGTAAATGCAAACCACAGTGATAAGGTGAGTCTCCTTTGCCTACACCTAGGGATCAATGTTATTTCTGCTTTTTTCCATTTTCTGAGAAGCAGTGACCTTCAACCTTTTGGGCCATGACTCACAGTTAGAAATATCTTTAAACTGTGCTCCATTAGACATCACACACACACACACACACACACACACAAAATCAAAATGAAATAGTACTTTCCTCTACTATGTGGGAGGCAGCTGATCACTGATTTTTACTCTACTCCATTCTATTTCACTAAAAAAGTGCTGGCTGAGGTCACTAAAGTGACCCTGCTGTTTGAAAAACACTGTAGACAATGTTGTGGGTTGAATTGTCTTCCCTCCCTCCCCCAAAATTCATAAGTTGGAGTCCTAACCCCCAGTATGTCAGAATATGACCTTATTTGGAGCTAAGATCTTTACAGAGGTAATCGGGTTAAAAAGAGGGCATTAGAATGGGCCCTAATCTAACATGGCTGGTGTCCTTATAAAAAGAGGGGATTTGGATGTAGCTATGCAGGGGGATGCCATGTGAGCATGAGGACAGTCATCTACAGGACAGCCTGGAGCAGCTCCTTCCCCAGCTCTCAGAAGGAGTCAGTTCTCCCCTCCCCTTGATCTTGGACTTCCAGCCTCCAGAAATGTAAGACAAACATGTCTGTTGCTTGAGCCACCCAGTCTGTTGTAGCAGCTCTTGCAAACTCATACAGACAGCAACTGACTTTCCTGGTCAGCATTCAGCTATTTTTCAAGAAGAATAATTACAAGGGGAATGGAGCTAAGTAAAAACCAATCTAGCCACCCACCTGGCCACCAACCAACCATGACAACGGGGCCACACCCTCTCTGGTTTCTCTGGTGTCCTCTCATCTCCACCATTACCCTTCATGTGAAATTCCTCCTGGGCACTTTGGGTACAGAGGGGACTGGCGTCAGTCACCCTGAGCAGCTCCAAAGCCACATTGGCAGAGGCCCCAAAGAAAACATTGCTGGCCACCTCACATATCTCTTTTGGTTAAAGGGAAACATTTACTTCAGACATAGGAATAAACTCATTAAAAATGTGTCTTTGATGGTTATATCCTCTCAATAAGAGGTCTTGGTTGATTTATCTTTGAATCTATAGAGCCTGGGATAAGCATGACTAGGCTGGGTGTCCCCTTAATGCTTGCCAAGAGAATCAGTGATTTAAAACACTGATAGAAAAGAACCCCAAAATCTGATATATGCATGTAATACACTAAAATTATAATTATACTAGAGGCCTGGGGCATGAAATTCATGCATGGGTGGGGTCCCTAGGCCTGGCCCGCGATCAGGGCCTATCAGGGCTGTCTCGTCCAGTTCCAATTGGGGCCAGGTTGGCTGGGGCCTGGAGGCCTGCCGGCTGCTGGATGGGCAGGGACCGTGGGAGGTTGGCTGGCCATGGGAGGTGGCTGTGGGAGCGCACTGACCACCAGGGGCAGCTCCTGTATTGAGCATCTGCCCCCTGGTGGTCAGTGCACATTATAGCAACTGGTCAACTGGTCATTCTGGGTGTTCCCGTCTTTGGTCATAATGGTTGCTTAGACTTTTATATATATATAGATGTTAAGGACCCATGGGATCATATGTAACTCTTTACTGCTGCCTAAAAGGAATTATCTGATGAAGCACATACATCTAAGTAATACTAGTCATAGAGGTTTTCATAGAGCTCATACTGATGAATAGAAAGGTAGAGATGCCTTAAAGCAGTTCTCACTCTCCAGTAGAACCTTCATTCTCATCTTGAATGAAGATTCATAGAAAGAGTTTTAAGGCTCTGCTATATGCAATAGGGCATCCAGACATCCTCAGGAAAGACTAAATCCAAGTCCTTGACATATTGTAGCCAGAAGGTGAGCATCGATAGGGCTTGGTTCTTCCTTGGGCACTGCCCTAACTTCAGCACTTTAACCAGTTCCTGGAGAATAGCAGGTGCTCAATAAATATTTGTTGCCTGACTGACCCTCACTCAATATAAAATTTTAGTAACCTGTATTGACTCAATTAGCAGGTTACAGTAATAAGCTCTTCGTTAACCATACATATAACTCCAAGTGGCAAAACCGTACAACCTTCACGCAGAAGAATAGAAAGATCTGACTCTCTGGATGAGTCTTTTCATAGAGCTCACACTGGTGAGCAGAAAGGTAGAGATGCTTTAGAGCAGTCATTCTGAAACATTTTGACTGTGGCCCACGGTCCATGGATGTAGTAGCTCTCACTCTCCTGTAGAATCTTCATTCTCATCTGTGGTCTGTCAGGAAGTGCCTTGTGGCTAACCAGTGGGCAGAAGGCCACATTTTATAGGATCATCACCATAGAGTAACTGTGTGTGTGTGTGTGTATCAATATACGTTGATAATTGTTGAAGTTGTGATGCCAACATGGATGTCAGAAGTTCTATTCTTGCTCTACTTTTGCTCATGTTTGGAAATTTCCACAACACAAAAAAATTAAAAGTACAATATGAATGTAACAGACATGTTTCTACTACCCAGACAAATGACAGTACTCTCTTACCCCATCTGCCTTTGCCAGGTGAAGGAAGTTGCCCTGCAAAGACGTGGCCAGCATATCAGAAGATGACAGAGCCTGCAGATCTGCCACCCCGTACGTGCCTAGGAGTGTATGGTATCTGAAACAACAGTCCACAGGGCCATCATGAATACCAGTGCACCCGGCAGTTTCACTAGGTAATTAAAAAATGGTTCTGGAGCCAGACTGCTAGATTCAAATCTACCCCTGCAATTATCAGCCATACCACCCTTGGGTTAGTTACTGAATCACCCCGTGCCTCAGTTTCCACATCTGTAAAACGGGAATAACTATAATTCCTATCTCATAGGGTTGTTGGGAAGATGAAGTGGGTTACATATGAAGCAGTTAGCCCAGAGTGGGCTGTCAATAATGCTAACTCTCCTGGGGGGAGGGGAGTCCTAGAACATGTTTAGCGCCATGAATCTGAAGGACCATGTGGCTTCCTTCCATTGCACTTGTTCCCACTGATGCCAGTAATATATCATGAAGAGTAAAATGCATAATACCTACTTTATCAGGGCTGGAATATTGCTCTTGGACAACCAAAAGGCTTTCTCATCTTGGTCCATGTCCTCAATAGCTTGTTGGGAAGGCACCAGGACAGTGAGGTTGGAGGCAGCTGACAGCATGGGATGCAGAGAGGCGTTCTGAATTACAGAAGGAAAACAAAGGGCCTGGCTCATATTAGCGGACAGACCAGGGCTGATTTAACGCTTGGCAGGGATGACCAGTTTCCTTGGATGTAATTCCAGGGACGCCGGGGTGGTCCTAGGGACCGCTTTCCCAAATCCTTCCTTTTATGTAATTGTGTGAGTCTGGTCAAAAGGCAGGTTTTCCGATCCAGTCACACTTTGAGTCGTTATCAGTCATTTACCCATTCGTCTACATGAAGAGTCAGAGAATAGTCTTGGCAGGATTATGCATGTGTGTGCACATGTGTACACGTGTGCATGTGTATGTGCAGAGAACCTTGAGAATCCTTGGAACCTTTGGAATAGGGTGGTGGGAAGATTACAGGAACAGTTTCAGCCTGAGAGAGAGACCAGAGGCCTGAAATCAAACTTGACCTACTTTTCATTCTTACCCAGAGCCAGTGGATAAAAGCAGTGGTGGGCTTATGTTTAACAATCAGTTCTCCAGGATAAACAAGCAAACAAACAAAATTCCCTGGTTCTTAGTGTTCGCTGATTTCTGTGGGGTAAATATTCCCACCGTGGCTGAATTCAAGCTACCAACAGGACAGTGGAGCTGGGAAGGGTGTGCTCTCGTGAGCTGGGATGAACTGGGTCCAGAGCACCCCTGGCCAAGCTTCTGCATATGGGGCTGGTCTATATGGAAATCAACATGGACCACAGGACTCTCAGTCCTGCTTCTCCAGGTGAAGGGCCAGAGGGCCCCAGGAAGAAGCAACGGGCAGCTGTCCTGCAATGGGTGCTGACCACGCACTACCTCTCACTGTGTGTGTCTGTTCCAAGGGGAGAAACCACTTGTGTGCTGGCTGGATGGGCCGGTCACCCTGGACCCCTCAGGCACAGAGGGCAGAGATTCTTGGTAATAGAACTTTCCAGGGGGAGGCAATGCTCCTGCAGGCATGCTGGGCCGAGAGCTAAGCACACAGGAAGTTTTCCAGATTGCAACTATAAATCCCAGCTCTGGCCCAGATTGGTAGCTCCGTTGTTTAGAGCATTGTCCCAATACGCCAAGGTTATGGGTTTGATCCCCAGTCAGGGCACATAGAAGAAACAACCAATGAATGCACAAGTAAGTGGAACAACAAACAGAGGTGTCTTTGTCTCTGTCTGTCTGTCTTTCTCCCTCCCTCTCTCTCTCTCAAATCAATAAAATAAAAAATTTAAGTCCCAACTCTAACTTGGTGAGTTACAGTGATGAATTACATTGACGTTTTAAAAAAAGACCTCTGGGATGAGTGAAGCTACACGTATATATTTGAATTGGTTGAAAAGTTGACACCCAAGCTGATCCTAGACCAGAAATTCTTAGCCCTGGTTTCATGTTAGAATCACCTGGGAAGCTTTCAGAATACACCTATGTCCAGGGCAAATCTCTGACCAATCAAATCAGAGTGTCTGGGATTGAAGGGGGTGGGGGGGGGGGCGGGCGGGCGGGGAGGGAGAGGGGATGGCTATTTACAAAAGGGCAGCCAGGGTTAGGAACCTCTGCTCTAGACAATGGCCTGCCCTCCTCCCACTAGCTGCATTTTCAGTGTTCCATTGTATGCATCCCATATTTCTAAAATTATACACATTCCAACAAAGGTACTCACATTTATCCACTGGTTAAATTTAGCTGCCGCGGAGAGAAATGACAATTCCTTATTCATTTCGTGCGAGGGAGGGAGGGAGAGATGAGGGAGAACATGAGAGAAGGAACAACGAGAAGCACAATTACAGCACGTTTCTGGGAAGCCAGCACCAAGCCTTCCCGGGCTGGGCTCCCTTTCCCTCCAGCCTCCTTGACCCGACAGAAAGGGGCCCCAGCTAGTTGAATCTCCGTGTGGCCAGAGCTGTTCATTTCTTTCAGGCTCAGTGGTTCTGTTGTCCTCTCTATCTGAGGCAGAGAAGTATTTCTAGAAACTCCAAATGGAACAACAGCCTGAGGGTCTATAAGAACACGACCACCCAGCCCTAAGGAAGGTCACAGAGCTCAGTAAAGATCCCCTTTTCAGAGCCAATGTTGAGTAGTGGCTTAGAACATGGAGCCAAAGTTCCTTAGGCAAGTGACTTCATTTCTCTGGGCCTTAATGTTCTCATCTGTAAAATGGGGATAAGAAAAGCTCCAACTCACAGGGCCAATGTGTGAATCGGAGGAGTTACTGTTTTGAACGTGCTTAGAATAGAGGCTGGCATGCAGGACGGGCTTCTTGGTAATGTATCCCAGGATATTTATTAATGAACATATATATCGAACCACCACGACTGGTACCAGGATGGAAGGCACGGAGGGTATGGGATACAGAAGGGAAGAGACGGCTTCTGCATTTGTCCTGAAGACTTGGAAAGATATCAACAGGGCCAACAGGTCAATACACTGGATTGTGATAGAGAAAGCTCTGGACTTGGAGTTAAAAAAGACCGGGTTCTTTTCCGGAGCCGGCCATTTCCTAGCTGTGTGATCTTGGGCAAGCCGCTGCACTGCTCCAAAAACTCACGTCTAATCTGAACGACTGAGGTGATGGCTTGCACCTGGGATCATAAATATTATATGCACTAATGTATGGGAGAGCATTTTAAAACATCAAATGCCCTGCAAACGGCAATAACGATGATAATATGCGAATTTCGTGAAGACAATACACCTCAGAGCTGTCGCAATGTCTTTTTGAAAGTAGTTGAGGCTAATAAGTTAGCAAATACCTGTTAACAAGTAAATTAGTAAACAGAGAAGTACAATTGCGGAGATGCTCATGTCATTTCTTAAAGGGGCTGCTTTGAGGGAGAGGAGGGCACAAGTTAGACCTGAACTGATGGCAGGAAGGCCAGAGGCTGGGTGTGTGGGAGAGGGGTCAGTGCCGGCATGGAGCTGAGAGCTGCAGCTGAGCTCAAGCTAAGGCCCGGCTGCTTGCAGGAAACGTGAGTTGAGCCCGTGTGAAGCTGCCCGGGGTTCCGGGCTGAGAACTGGGACTTCATCTTGTTTTCTGCAGAAACAGGGGGCCAGGGTTCTAAGGTTTTAGACCGCGTGGCCCATGGACAGTGCAGAGAAAACGCTGGGTCTATGCTCCATGGTCTGGGTGTCAGGAGATAGCTGCTGTGCCCCACTGGGTGGCAGAAGGAACAGTGTGAAGTGGAGGGTGGAAAGGACCACGAACAGGCCAATAGGCCAGGGGTCCGATGCCTCAGCCAGCCCCGGGAGCAAGGATCCGAGCCTGAGGGAGACTCCTGGTTTGGGCAAAGTGCAGGTCCAACTGAGCAGAGGGACAGCAACCAGACGGCAGTGAACTGAACAAAAAGTAAGTGATGAGAAAATTCATCTATTTACTCTATTTCTCATTTCAACAAACCTTTATGAACAGTGGGAGTGAAGTAGGAAACAAGGCAAAGACCTGCACTCATGAGTTTACGGTCCAATGGGGGGAAGACTGATACATGTATGCAGTGACAATTCCGTGTGACATGCACTACGCTGAGAGAGTCCGCTCCACTGGTGGTGAAGCGCGTTGGCTCTGCACTGGACAGCCATGGGCTGGATTCCTCACTTAGCAGTTGAGGGGCCTGCGGCAAGTTATTTAGCCTCTCACTTTCCTCCTCTATAAAATGGGCATAATAATGGCAGCATCCTCAGAGGCTGTTGTGAGTTTTAAATGGGGTGCCTGCATGTTAAGGACTTAGTAAGACGCCTGGTATACAGAAGGCGTTCACACACATGCGCAGGCGCGTGCACCCCCCCTCCGCCGCCAGATGTGGTCAGTGCAGGGTGCTCTGGGTACCAACAGGGGGCACTCAAACCAGACAGGAGCACACCGAGAGCTCAGCAGAGGCCAGTTAGTTGTCCATTTGGGAAGTTTGGGGATGGCAAGAGGTAGAATGACCAGAAAGAGAAGCCAGGACTGCTTGGTACACAGCAGGGGTCAAATAAAAGCTAGCAACCTTCAGCCTGTAGGAAATGTGTGACCCGCGAGGCACTTATACCATCGGGAGAAGCAGCTTGCTCCCTCTAAAATCTCCTGGGATTTCCTATAAAATCACTCGGTTTGCACAGCGCTAGGAAGGCATCCCAGCGAAGAGCATTTACACGATCTGTGTCTTGGTCACGCTCTACCAGGGTTCATCTCAGAGGACTTACCACAGCCGCGCTTCCATAGCACAGAAAGCCGTCGCCTTCATAGCCCTCTCCACAAACACAGCTCCAGACACCAGAAGTGAACTGACAGGCTGCCTGATGAAACGGAGGTGGGAAAAAAGGGCTTGATTCCCTAACTGAAGAGTTAGAAATGAGCTACATCCGGGAGACTTGGCTCCAGCTAAGGCAGCACTGCAAATCTGGGGTAGCAGGACGGTGGGAGTAACCTGCAGACCTGCCCATGTTGCAATGAAAGGCCCCGGTCTGCATTGACATCTTAGTCTCTCTTGACATCTCTGCCGGATTTAGCAAGTAAAAGCAAGGACACACAGCTCATTGGAATTTCAGATACACAAGTGTGTTTTAGTACAGGTATGTCCCATGCTGCATTTGAGGGCAAACTTGTGCTGGAAAAGGATTCATTGTGTATCTGAAACGCAGTCCTGTATTGTATCTGGCAATCAGACGTTGGTTCTTCCAAGCTTCGGAATAATGGAGTATAAGTTATAGTAACTACTCCCATTCTGCTTAGGGACACCGTTTGGGAGTAAGAGAGATTTTGCTCATTTCTCGGCTCAGGTAAGAAATAACCTAACTTTCTTTCTAAAAAAAAAAGTTTATTTATTGATTTATTGATTGGTAAGGATAAAAGAAATCCAGAAACTCACCAGGGGATGACATTTCCCAGTTTGTCCCAAGCAGGAAGTTATTGGTTCACATTCAAAGCCATTGCCTCGAAATCCAGTCTTGCACTCACACGCACTCTGCAATTCCAAGAACAGAGAGGCACGGGGGGTTATGGAAAGCAGCTGCCTTCCCTGTCATGCCCTCATGTGGTGCTGAACCATGAACGATGGGAACCAGAGCGGTTTGGCTAGGGAACAGCGTTAATGGCTTTCTGTATTTTTTTATACTTCAGATTCCAGAGCTGTTGGTCATCCACCTTCCACACGAAACGTCTCAATCTGATAGTTCCTTGGCACTTTCATTTTGAATTTATTGCCCCAGAAGGGCCATTTGGAGAGTCTCAGAGAACTCAGACTCGCAAGAGCATCACACTGGACAAATGGGCCCCTCCGTCTCAGAGGGAAAGATGAAGTAAGCCATGAGTTTCCACTTGGCGGAGATCCATGTGCAGGGCCATTGCCAGGCGAGGAGGCACTTGGGTAATTTAAGATAGGCATCCCTCTGAGTAGGAGGGTTTGAGTCAGGTCCCACCTCTACATGCACAACCAGTACCTTAGAATACCTGTTATGGAAAACAGCTTATTTGGAGAGAGGATTGTAATTATGTAATTAGTTCAGTTAAGAAGAGGTCATTCCGGAGTAGGGTCTGTTCCTAACCCAACAGAAAAGGGGAGATTTGGACACAGACATGCACACAGGGAGAATGCCATATGCACATGAAGACAGAACACCGATGATTGCCAGCAAACCCCCCAGAGCCAGGAGAGAGGTCTGGAACAGGTTCTCCACAGCCCTTAGGAGGAACTGAACCTGCCGACACCTTGATCTTGGACCTCTAGCCTCCAGATCTGTGACACAATACAGTTTTGCTATTCAATGCCACCCAGTTAGTGACTCTTTGTATGGCAACCTCAGAAAACTAATACCGATGCTGAGAAATGGTTTTTCTTTCTCAGCTGCAGTCTGGCAACTCAGGTGAGTCCGAAACGAATGCAATTGTTTGTTAAATGCTTGGAGAGACGCAAGACTGCCTTGAGCTCGCCCATGATTTGTGCTTTTCCATGGCTGCACTCCTAGCACAGTTGTCATCACCTCTCTTGGACTGGATTAATTCTGAAGCTGAAGATTTTTCTGCCTCATTCTCCCTTCAGTGAGGCTAAGTGACAATGATCAACAGATTGCAGTGCTACAGAAATATAAAGTGTGGTAAAGGGTGGTGACTAAGAGGGCAGCTCTGGAGTCACTGTCTGGGTGTGAATCTCACACCATGATTTATTTTCTGGGTGATGTGAGCCAAGTATTTAGCTTCTCTGTGCCTCTTTTGTAAGATGGACTAATCATAGTACCTGTGTGGCACCAAAAGCAAAAATAAACAAGTGTGACAACATCAAACTAAAAAACTTCTATGCAGCAAAGGAAGTCACCAACAAAATGAAAAGGCAACCTGCTGAATAGAGAAAATATTTGCAAATCATATCTGATAAGGGGTTAATATAAAAAATGTAAAGAACTCATACAACTCAATAGCAAAGACCAAACAACCTGAATAAAAATGGGTAGAAGATCTGAATAGACATTTTTTTTTCAAAGAAGACATACAGATGGCCAACAGGCACATCAAAGATGCTCAACGTCACTAATCAGCAGGAAAATGCAAGTCAAAACCACAAGGAGATATCACCTCACACCTATTAGAATGGCTGTCATCAAAAAGACAGGAAATAACAAGTGTTGGTGAGGATGTGGAGAAAAGGGAACCCTTGTGCTCTGCTGATGGGAATGGAAATTGGTGCAGCCACTACGAAAAAAGTATGGATGTTACTAAAAATTTAAAATTATCCACATCATCCAGCAATTCCACTTCTGAGTATTATCTGAAGAAAACAAAACATTAACTTGAAAAGGTATGTGCACCCCTATGTTCATCGCAGCACTATTTACAATAGCCAAGATAGGGAAACAACCTAAGTGTCCACTGACAGATGAACAGATAAAGAAAATGTGATAGCCCGGCCAGTGTTGTTCAGTGGTTGAATGTTGACCTATGAACCAGGAGGTCACAGTTCGATTCCCAGTCAGGGCATATGCTTGTGTTTTGGCCTCGATTCCCAGTAGGGGGCTTGCAGGAGGCAGCCCATCAATGATTCTTTCTCATCATTGATGTTTCTATCTCTCTCTCCCTCTCTGAAATCAGTAAAAAAAAATTTTTAAAAAAGGAAAATGTGATATATATGTATATACACACATATAATGAAATATTATCTACACTAATAAAAGAGAAGTATGCAAATTGACCATACATCCACACGCCCACCAGCCAATCAGGAGTGTGTATGCAAATTAACCCAACAAAGATGGTGGGTTAATTTGCATATGCAGGCGTGGAGCAGCCGGGTGGGGCTGGATGACTGCTATGAGGGGGAGAGTGGGAGGGGGGCGGAGGGAGCTACAGGAGTGGTGCTCTGGCCGGAGTGGAGAAGACTGAAGGCTCAAGCTGGAGCGAACACTCCAGCCGGAGTGAAGACGGAAGGCGGCAGCCAGAGCAAAGGCCTGGGTCCTGGGTGCTGGAGGAAAACCGGTGCCAGCAGCCAGGGGAAGGAAGGCCTATTGCATGAATCTTTGTGCAAAGGGCCTCTAGTTCAACTATAAAAAGGAATGAAATCTTGGCATTTGTAACAACACCATGATGGACCTTGAGTGCTAAGTAAAATAAGTTAGAGAAAGAAAGACAAATGCTGTATGATCTTACTTATATGTGAAATCTAAAAAACAAACAGGCCAGCTGTGGTGGCTCAGTGGTTGAGTGTTGACCTATGAACCAGAAGGTCACAGTTCAAATCCTGGTCAGGGTACATGCCTGGGTTTCAGGATCATTCCCTGATCTTGCAGGAAGCAGCTGATCAATGATTCTCTCTCATCATTGATGTTTCTCTCTCTCCCTCTCCCTTCTCCTCTGAAATCCATAAAAAAACCCCATAAAGAAACAAACAAAACCCCACCCTAAACCAAGGTCATAGAAACGTGAACAGATTGGTGATTTCCAGAGGTACTTCTATGTCTAGATCAAGCATGTCAAACTCAAAGGCTAACACAGGCCAAATAAACAAGGTTTAAGTTTATGTGGGCCACAAAAAAACAAAAGCTTCAATTTTCATAGAAACGTACGTTTATTTTGATAGAGACATGCTGAATACAAAGGGCTGAAATAAATGATTAATTGTTAACATAAAATAATAGAACATTTTAATAAAAATTAATATTTTTTCTTGAACATTAACTTACCAAACACTGAATAACTGCACAAATGAATAAGCGTAACACAAATAAACCTATTTTTCTTGTTCTCCGAAAGTAAAATATTTCCTGTTGCGCACACCGAACAGTCAGTACAAGACTAATGATGTGGCAATCGGCTGCTAAAATATTCCTGCTAGTATTAGTGGAAATGGTGTGCCTGTGCATAAAGCGTGTAAGGGAAGTGAATGCAACACAATTATAGTAATCAGTCATTACCAAACGTTGTAGTTCATTATTAATAATTACAATAGGATATTGTAAAAATTAAGTTATGAAATTTTCATTAAAATGTTTCTTACATACCGTTATATTGGCTGGGCCGCAAACATATTTGTTGTGGGCTGCATGTGGCCCGTGGGCCGCGAGTTTGACATGCTTGGTCTAGAGGGAAAAAAGCCATCCCAGGAATCCTGCTTTCCCTTTGCCCTTTACCATGTCACACCTACCTGCCCGGGGCCCAGGTACAGACAGGTTGCGTTGTCATGGCAGCCACCAGCGCGGGGCAGCAGGCAGTTGTTAACCTCTGAGCAGTCTCTTCCGTCCCCGGTCCAGCCCTGCTGGCACACGCAGGTGTGGGTCCCCACGCCAGTTTTGATGCATTCTGCCTGCAGAAGGGGAAAGAGCAAAACGTCAGAAACCTCAATCCAGCTACTTGAGTCCAAAAGCCAAAGAGGATTTTCAGAGGTACAGTCTAGAAACACATTTGCATGGAGTTCGATGGCAGATGGTTTAAAAAGAAAAATTGCTTGGAGCTGGCCAGCGAATGGCCACCACTAACATCCCTGTTATTTTATTGTGCCAGGGACTGTTCCTAATAGTTTGTAGATGTGAGCTGCTCTCCTGAGGAAGGTATTGTTATTGCAGATAAACAGGGCTCAGAGGAGTTAAGTAACTTGCCCAAGGTAACACAGCTACAAAGAGGCACAGACCCAGGTCTATACGACGCTGAAATCCACATTCCTAATCACTGTACTTTTTCTTAGGATGACCACACCAGGAGGTCGAAGGACATGGGGAGAGGGGAAGACGTGCAAGGTAAGTTGTTGAGATGAGGCTGCTGAGTGGGTGGGACACATCCAAGGGGAGTCTCGTGGGCTGGGCAAGGCATTTGCGTCTGACTCCATCCTCAGAGCCAGGGGGAGTCACTGAGGGGCTTTCGGCATGGGAGAAGCATGATCTGATCTACGTCAAGCCCCTCTGGCTGCGGGTGAACAAGGACTGTACTGTGGGTAGTCAAGAGAGGCACAGGGAGGCCGGTTATTAAACGGTGGGTAAGGGATGAAGGTGACTGGGGCCAGACAGTGGTAGAGATCATCAAAAGGCATCAGTGAGCCTGACGGGTATTGCTCAGTGGTTGAGCGTTGACCTATGAACCAGGTCAGGGCACATGTCCTGGTTGTGGGCTCAATCCCCAAGAGGGGGCATGCAAGAGACAGCCCATAAATAACTCTCTCTCACCATTGATATTTCTCTCTCCTCCTCTTCCTGAAATCAATAAAAACATATTAAAAATAAACCCACCAAACCAAAACAAAAAACCAAACAAAAGGTATCAGTAAAAGCAATGGTGGCTTTGGCACAACCTGACAATAGTAGAATTTAGGGCGAGTCCCTTAACGTCCCCAAGCCTCAGTTTCCTCATCAGGAAGATGGGGATAACAAAATCGCTTCACTGTGTTGGTGGGAGAGCAAGTGAAATTGCATACAGGAAAGTTGCTAGGAAGCTGTAGCCTCTGAATCAAGCGTTTCATACGAATGAGCTCAGTTTCTGATTCTCAGGCTGTGGTTTTAGAGCCCAACGTCCCCACTCATGTGGACTGAGAAAGTGGGGCCTCCTGGAAGGTCCCCGGCACCACCTTTCAAATTCCAGGTTCAAATAAATGTGCTTCGTGTGATGAAAAGCCATCAGACCCTGCCTGTTGGAAGGCCTTCCCTCAGGATTTCCTACAAAACCAGGCAGTTTGCAAATAAAATCCACCACTCACGTTGCGGCTGCAGACCCCTGCGGTTAATCCCGCGCAGGGATCCATCTCTGAACAGAGGCTTCCGTCCCCTTCATATCCGGCTTTGCAAACACAGCTGCCAAGAAGAGGAGTTCACCCATCAGCCCCGAAATATCAGCACCCACACCCGAAGACGGCGGGCCAGCCAGGGGGTCAGGGTCACGGACACTCCAGGGGTCTGCAGTCAGACAGAACTACGTGGGAATCCAGGCTCCAACTCTCAGCAGTCGTGTGACCCTGCAGGGGTCCCGTAACCTCTGGGAGACCTTGTTTCCTCATCTGGAAAATGGGTATAATCATACTGCTTCCCCGCTAAGGCCGCAGTGAAGATTAAATGAGCTAATGCATGTGGAGCATTTCACCGGGCCCTGGCAGCTTAAAAGGCTCAACATCTGGTAGCTTTTCTGCTCATTCTGGGCTGGAATCTGCCTCTTTACAATTATAGGCACTACCTCTGGTTTCACAGAGATCAACTCTTCCCTCTATTCTACGCTACAGCTCTTTAAATTTTTTTTTTAAAATATGTTTTTATTGAGAGGAAGAGGGAGATTGAGAGAGAGATAGAAACATCAATGATGAGAGAGAATCCTCCATCGACTGCCTCCTGCATGCCCCCTACTGGGGATCAAGCCCACAACCCAGGCTTGTGTCCTGACTGGAAATCAAACCTTGACCTCCTGGCTCATGCATAGCAACAGGTCACATGAAACCTCCCCTCTCTCCCTTTTCTAGTCCCTCAGGTGTAGTTGTCCCCCCCGCCCCCGCCCCCCTGCCCAAACACAACATTCTCAGGTGCCTCATTCCTGACCCTTCCACCCTCCCAACATGCTCCACCATGACACTGTCACCAGTAAACACAGGGCCATTGGTTCACCCAATATTTATCGAGTGTCCCATGGCAGGTGCTGTGACACCGTGTGGCTCCATCACCCGCCCCCCACTCCATGATCCTACTGTAAATTGTGTGCTTCACAGAAAATAAAATAATGTTTTTCATGTATCAAGGCTCCTAGAGAAACGAAATGCTTTATCTGGTGCCCCAACAAAGACATAGTCAAATGTATTCCAACGCTGACTAAGTTTATATGGTATGGACAGACCCACGTCTGTAGTCCCCTGTGGGTGATGGGAGAGGTTTTAAGGGTAGGGAATTACTTGTGTTTTTTGCCTCATGCACCAATGTAGACCCTAACTCGTAGGAAGATGCATTTCTGTCGTAGACTGTGGAAGAGAGAGGACAGGCTCTGGGCCCATACTGCCTACAGTCCAGTGGGGGGAGACAGACCATAAACAGGTAAGCATATAACCATGCAATTATAAATGAAGAAAAGCGCTGTAAAAATAAGGCCAAGAATCCAGACATTCGACAGTCTCTGCATTTCCCAGGAGGTTGTGGGGGTGGTTACTGACTTTGAACCAAATCTTCCTGGAGAGGACATTTTCTCTCCAAGCCCATGGGATATGTTAACATTAAGGGAACAAATAATGAACCAAGTGACCAAAGACCCAAGGACCTGCCAGATGCCTTTAACAGCGGGGTTGTTATTGATGTCCTTCAGAAGTAAAGGAGTTTTTCAAGGGTTGGGAAGCTGGTGGACAAGTCTTCATTTCCTTCACAGGAGTGATGATAAGAATTATAGTTCCCTTGATGCAACATCTATCATGTACTAGCCCTGGTGCTGGGTGCGTTTACAATCTCCACAACTGCCCTGTGAGGTAGGTAGCGTCACCCTTATTGTACTGATGAGGAAAGTGAGGCTCAGAGAGGTTAAGCAACTTGCCCAAGGTCACACAGCTGGTCACTTTCAAAGGAGGGAGCACAGTTATTCGAACCCAGCTTAGCCTGAGGTTTTCTCCACAAAAGCCACACTGGCTGTTGGAGAAAACAGGCCTCAGTGTATGGGTTGGGTCTGTCTGCAGGTCACACAATGGCCACGGGCCTTTGAGGGTGGTACCCCTCTCCCCTAGACCTACCTTGCTGTCCCATTGCTGTATTCACAGGTGGCATGGATGTGACAGAACTGCATGTAGGGCCCACAGGCTGAGGTCCGCTTGTGGCAGAACCTCCCCGCGGAGCCCTCTCTGCACGTGCCTGGGAGGCAGGCCCCGTCACTGTCCACCCGGTTATCACACGTTCCGTCAATGCACAGGCATTCTGAGAGAGAAGGCAGAGGGACACTCAGGGCTTGGAGGACAAGCTTAGCCTTGGGGACACATGGGGCATGGAAGACAGGTCCACCTCTCCTCACCCCAGTTGCTCCTGTCAGAGCAGAACCTGGGCTGAGCAGGGGAGCCTCTGGGTGCTGATTCTTAGGGTCCCAGGTGTTTCTCACCGTGCCTGGAACAGCGCTGGCTGAGGGTGACTGTCCCATCAAGATGAGAACATCTTGGACTCAGGGCTCTTTTATATGCACACTAGAGGCCCGATGCACAAAATTGTGCAAGGGCCTCGGCCCTCACGGCCCCGCCCACAGGTCGTTCAGGAAGGTCGTTTCGCCATCTGGTCTAATTAGCATATTAGCTCTTTATTATATAGGATGTGTGGGGTGTGGTGGGGCCCAGGACGGTTGTGCTGGTGTGAAAGCCCCCGAGGAACTCGATGGTCATCTCCTTCACGGTTGGAGAGTTTAGTCTGGAAATGTCTCACCTTTTTGTGGAGACATTTTGGAACAAACAGAAGTGATCTCTCATGCTGGCCTGGCCCCTGCTGCTAGCTTACCTATTTCTTCCTCACTAGCCTTGTTCTAGGCATTGGGCCAGCATTTAACCTGTACCATCTCATGGACAGTCACCAGCCTCAGGAGGTAGGTTCTTTTAGCATCCCCACTTTCCAGATGAGACAACTGAGGCCCAACCTGCTGCTCAGTCCCAAGCATGGACTTGAACACAGGCCTTCAAAGCCCATTTCTATTAATGGAGCAGGTGTAAACACAGGAGCTTGCTGTATTCACGGGCATTTCCACAGGCCTCCTGTCATTTTAAACGTCAGCTGCTTACTTTGCTTTGAGTTCTAGGCATTTAAACATTGCAACATGAGCCAGCCCATCAGACTCAGGCTCCTATGCATGTGGGAGTGCATGATTCTCAAAGACAGATGGCAAGGATGTGGGGACTTGAAACTGGGGATCAGAAATGAAGGAACTTGCACTTTTGCCTCCGAAGGGATTGATGGGAAATTAGTTTGGGTGCTTGGAGCCAACATCCAGGAAAGAGAAGAGAGTCTCAGTGAGGGGGCTGGAAAAGCATGGCTGGATTAAAATAAAAAAGACTTTCCATAAAATTCTAAACAAGTCAGGGCGTAATTCGCAAGGAACAAGAGCTCAGAGAGGAGGCCCCCTGCCCGAGGCAGCCCCAGACCTGGGATGAGAGGCATTGCAGCAGGAAGCCCCGCGCCGGCCGCTGCCCCAGCCTCCCCCGCAGCCGGCCGCGGGTCTCCTAAAAATGGTCAACGTTGGCAGGCTTTGGAATGAACCCTATTTTTCTTTTCTCAGAAATCTTATTGGGCAAAAGGAACCTGGGACTAGGGTCAGCAGCCCTGCTGGCAGAGCTCTGGCCTCCTGCCCATTTTAAGAGGTAGTTGTGAGGATCAGAACAAGGCAAGAGAGGGGAAGGGTTGTGCATTTTGTAACAAACTGAGTGAAGGTACTAACAGCAATAAGAATGGCTTCATTTACTGATTATGTGTTAGGTGCAAGCTCTGTGCTGAAGCCCTAAAGTATGACCTAACTTAATCAATGACCTGTGAGGTGGGCACCAGTACTATCTTGGTTTTATAGATGGAAAATTGAGGCTCAATGAGAGACTTTTTCTAAAGCCGCATGGCCAGTAAGTAGCACAGTAGGGATTTAATTTGAGTTGGGCTGGACTTCACAGCCAAGCTCTGATGCATTTTCTCTATTCTTGTTACATTCTAATCTTAGTTTAGAAGGATGCACCTAAATATATTTACATACCTAAATATACACATCATGTCATTTTAAAGAACACAATGCATTTTCTAAGATTGTATAACTACATTTTTTCATTGCCTATTGTTGTGGAACTTTCTCCATTTTTCTCCAAGCTTCTTGATATTTATGCCACTGAACTGAGAATAGCAACAGTAGCAACAATAACAGAGAATAATAATAATAAGAGAATATTTGTAGCGCATACTCTGTGCTAGGCATTGTTCCAGGACAAGTGCTTTCCATTTATAACTTGCACCAACTGTCCAAGGTGGTTAGTAGTATTAGCCCCATTCTATAGACAAGGATACTGAGTCCTTGAGAGGAGTAGTAACTTGCCCAAGGTTGCACGTTTGGCAAAGGGAGGAGCTGATGGCAGCGGACCACTTGAAAGACAGGTAGTGAGTCTGTTTCTTGATCTGGCGCCCACCATCACTTCAGGTTATGAGAAACCTAGAGACTGGATTTGAAACTGTGGTCCTTGGACTAGCAGTTGTCAACCTTCCAGGGAATTTCTTTGCAAATACAAATTGTCAAATACCACCCAGGCCCACCTTCTCAGAAACTTGGTGGGTGGGGCCCAGCCATCTGGCACGGGCTGCAGTGTCAGAACCAAGCTGTTAAGAAATGTCCTCTGATGAAGGCGTTCACCAAGCAAAGGGGCCCAGGACACCAGGCCCGCCCACACCACTGGCTTCCAGGGCAGCAGGGAGCCTGGCTGAGGGGTGGAGGGAAGCCCTGGAGGTGCCACTTACGTTTGTCACACCGAGGTCCGTACTTGTTGGGATCCGAGCAGAACTGGCACTGGGAGCCGTGGAAGCCATCCTGGCAAATGCACGTTCCGTTGCCACCGAGGCCGTCTGTGCACTGGGAGCAGAGGCAGGCCCGGACCGTCAGGACAACACCAGACCACGCCCAAAGGAGTCCCCGACTGCTTCGTTGCGTGACCTGACTTCTTGGTACCAGGCAGGATAAGCTTGGGGTCCCAAGCCTGGGTTTAGAACTTTAAGGGAAGTCATTCAAGGGAGTGGGAGTCACAGAGGTGAAGTGGGAACCTCCAAACAATGCTTATGGGCTGGCGAGGCGAGGCATCGACCTCCAGAATGAAGCTGGCCTTTCTCTCCAGGTTCTCGCCTGCTCAGCTCTGTGGCTTCTCACTGCAGTGTTTCTCCCTTCAGTGGTAATATGTTTGCCTCCCACCTCCCGGGCCAGCTCGAGGCTAGATTTAGAAAGATCAACGCCCATCAGAGTTGGGCCCGGTGCCTTCCCCGACTACCTAGCTATGGTAATTAATTAGTGCCAGTGTCGCCCTCCTTTCTTCACCTGTGTGTGTCCCCACATGTGGTTGCAGAATTTTTCCTTCCCCTTGAAAGAGCATATTTTAAATGTGGATTTCTTAAATGCACAGATCTATGCTTTTTCCGTATAAACCACAGCTACTTTTTTTTTTTTTAACCTTTGTTTGTTTAGCTCTGGCCTCCAAGCTAGAGTTAAGTATTGGCCTTTAAGTTTCCTTAGGTTTTGGGGTAGGTTAAAAAAAAGCAATCAGCCCTAGCCGGTTTGGCTTGGTGGATAGAGCGTTGGCCTGCGGACTGAAGGGTCCCAGGTTCGATTCCAGTCAAGGGCATGTACCTTGGTTGCGGGCACATCCCCAGCGGGGAGTGTGCAGGAGGCAGCTGATTGATGTTTCTAACTCTCTGTTTCGCTCTCATCGATGTTTCTAACTCTCTATCTCTCTCCTTTCTTTTCTGTAAAATACCAATAAAGTAAATTAAAAAAAAAAGCAGCAATCACTGGGCAGTGCTGTTTTTTTAAAGTCTCATAAAATCTTAGTCCTGGAAGGAATCTTAAAGATTCAGCCAACCCTACTGCCTCCTGTGGGGGAAAGTGGGGTCCAGAGAGCCTTGTTGAGTTGCCCAAGGTCATGCAGCAGAAAAGCAAAGATCCGAGGCGATATCACTGTCCCCACCATCCCCTTCTGGGCCAAGATTCCTTCCAATGCCGACACCTGTTCTTTTAGTAACCGAGCTGTCTTATTTTTACTTCCTGGGAATAGTGGCTGGCATTGCATCATTTCTTGGTTCAGTGGTTTTAAAGATAATTTCTCGACTTCAGAAAGATCAGCCTCTGCATTCACGGAAAGTGTGCCCTGGGGACTGTCCTTATCACCTGTCCGTTTCCCGAGCATGGGTTCGAGAAGCCTCCTGGACACTGGTTGCAGTTGGGCCCATAGAAGCCTTTGCAGCACTTTGGTATCTGGGAGACAAAATGTGTGTTGCCCTTTAAAACCCAAGCAGAGTGCCAGTTCCTCAAAGGAGATCTATTTTAATTTCTATTATTATCGTAAACAGCATTAGCCCCCTCCCCCATTATGAGCTCACTTTTCTTTTGCAGATGATGTCATGGCTAGTGCTCAGCCACCTGCTCGCCACAAATCTACTGAGGGCTGACCATGGCGGGCAGCCTGGCACCAGCACCATGGACAAGGCAGATGAAGGCTGTGCCCATGGTCTATGTTCTATCTAATCAGGAAGAGACTATACATAAAAGAGGAGAAGGAGGAGGAGGGGGAAGAGGAGGAAGAGTAGGAAGAGAAGAAGAAGGAGGACAAGAAGAAGGAGGAGGAGGACAAGGAGGAGGATAAGGAAGAGGAGGAGGAGGAGCAGAAGAAGGAGAACAAAGAAGAGGAGGAGGAGGTGGAGAAGAAGAAGGAGGGCGAGGAGGAGAAGATGAGGAGGAGAATAAGGAGGAGGAGGACAAGGAAGAGGAGGAAGATGAGTAAGAGAAGGAGGAGGAGGAGGAGAAGGAAGAGGAGGACAAGGAGGAGAAGGGGAGGAGCAGAAGAAGGAGAACAAGGATGAGGATGAGGAGGAGGAGGAGGAGGAAGAGGAGGACAAGGAGGAGAAAAACAAGGGAATTTCAGAGCGTGGCCAGTGCTGGGAAAACAGAGGACCATACTAAAGTGGCGGCAGGTGGAGGCAGAGGTGACGGAGATTGGGGAGGTCACTGTGGATTGGGTGTTGATGGAGGAGGTGACAGTTAAAGGGAGACATGAAAGATAACTCAGCTCCAAGAAAACCTGGAAGAGCATTTTGAGGCTGGGAATGGCCAGTGCCCACACTTTGAGGGAGGCGTGAGGCAGGCCAGAGGCAGAGCGTGGCCTGTGTGGGGGCATTGAGAGTGTGAGCTCTATATTGAGAGCCAGAGGGCATCATGGGAGGGGTGGATGCAGGGAAGGGGGTGACCTGGCTGCCATGTGGAGAATCCACCCTTCCATTCCCTTGCAGGGAGACATGGCCAAGGCTACAAGGCAACCTGTGTCTTACGGAACCTGGGGCTCAAGAGCGTGGCCTTGGCACTGCCCAGCCCTGCTGACTTCCATGTGAGCCCCAGTGGTCTGGATGAAGGCCCCAGCCACACACCCTCCTCACCTTCACGGTGGCATTACAGTATCTGGCACAGCCACTCTTCAAGTTCCTGGTTCTGCCGGTGTACACACATTTGTGTGTGAAGAGTTCCTAGAAGAAAGCCAATGAGAAAAAGCATTGCTGTGTGCATTTCGAGGTCCTCTTGGCATTCCCCAGCTTTGACATATACTAGACGGTCTACTACCACTTTACCATCGATGTCAGGGATGCTCTAGACCACACTGGGCACAGGTGTGGTCACCCTCTTTTAAAAAAAAATATTTTTATGGATTTCAGAGAGGAAGGGAGAGGGAGAGAGAGAAAGAAACATCAATGATTTGAAAGAATTGATCGGCTGCCTTCTGCATGCTCCCCACTGGGGATGGGGCCTGTGACCTCCTGGTTCATAGGTTGACCCTCAACCACTGAGCCATGCCTGCTGGGTGGTCACCCTCTTTAGATACTCTGTTTCCTAATACAGGCCGGGGTCAGCACAATGCAGGCCATGTATCTTTATGCCCCTTATAGTGCCACAGCAGACATTGATAATTGATCAGGGAACACTTTCTTGCGCATCCTGGATACAGCTTAGCCTCCCCTTCCAACCAGCTGCCACCCCTAAGCTCCTCTTACATAGAAACTTTGGAGGCAGTAAAGAATCTATCTCTAATTTTAGAAAGACCCCTCCTGCCCAATAGTGATAGTCTGGTTTTTCTCTTGGAGGTGGGGGCAGGTTAAAATGCACCTTTCATTCTCTAACCCCGTGGCCACTCATGATTATCTAGAATTACAATTTATTGAGAACGTACTAGAGCCGGACACATTATATACATGAGGTCATCAATCCTCAACCCCACGTGGATACTTTTCATCACTGTTTCCTAGACGAGGAAGCTGAAGCCCAGATAGGTTGCCCTTTTCCTAAGGAACACTGCTACGAAGCGGCAGGTCCAGAGAACGGGACCTTCCTTGCCGCACACTAACTTTAGGATATCACAGGCAAGTCATGTAGTCTCTGTGGGGCCTCAGCTGCCTGATCCTTGAAATGGGACAATAATGGTGATCTCAAGTTTTGTCAGACGCATTCGTCCCCGGCTCAGATTTTATGTTCGATAAATATTGATGGTGAGCTTGCTCCTTCCTCGTAGGCTCTTGCTCAAGAAGAAAGCATTGAGAACAGCACAGACTGTAAAATCCCAAATTCTGAGATACATTTATTGAGGAAGGAGCATTCAGTCCTCGGGTTGGATCACAGGATAGGTAACCAGGTGCTGATCCTGGGAGCCTGGGAGGGGCAGTTTGGAGACTCTTTTGGCTCCAACCCACGTGTCTCATCTCTCTTTCTTCTCGTCCTCCTCCTCCTTTGGGCTGAGGCAATGTGGGTTCATGGTGCTGCCACGTATCAGCCGAGTGACCTTGTGTGAGGTGTTTGCTGTTTCTTTGCTTTAGCTTCCTGGTGACACGATGGTTATGATAATAATATGCCTACCTCCTAGGTTTGCTGCAGAAGGCTTTGAGAACAATGGCTGGCACCAGCAGTTGCTGTGATACTGGCCAACACGGTTTCCTCTTCCCCCTCTCTCTCCATATTCCCTGGTTGACAGCACGCTGAAGGGCGCAGGGCTGATGGCTTCATTAAGCAAAATAAATATCCGAACACCTGTGCCTATTTAATTTTAATGTTTTGCTATATAAATGCTTCACAATAAGATTGCACCGAGAGCTCATCACCTTCCTTAGTGATTTATTCTCGTGTTGAATGAAACTTCTGGTTGGGAAGTTCTTTTTTAAAAAAAAATTTTTTTTATTGACTTCAGAGATGAAGGGAGAGATAGAAACATCAATGATGAGAGAGAATCATTGATTGGCTGCCTCCTGCATGCCCCCCACTGGGGACTGAGCCCACAACTTGGGCATGTGCCCTGACCAGGAATCAAACTGTGACCTCCTGTTTACAGGTTGACACTCAACCACTGAGCCACACGGGCTGGGCAGGGAAGTTCTATCTTTCTTTTTTTTTTAAATTTTTTTAAAATAAATCTTTATTCAGATTATTACAATTATTTCTCCTTTTTCCCCCCATAGCTCCCCTCCACCCATTTCCCACCCCACCTTCTGCCCTTACCTCCCCCCCACTGTCCTCATCCATAGGTGTATGATTTTTGTCCATTCTCTTCATGAACCCCCCATACTCCTTTCCCCCTGAGAATTATCAGTCCACTCCCTTTCTATGCCCCTGATTCTATTATATTCACCAGATTATTCTGTTCCTCAGGTTTTTAATTCACTTGATTTTTAGGTTCGCTTGTTGATAGATATGTATTTGTTGTTCATAATTTTTCTCTTTACTTTTTTCTTCTTCCTCTTCTTTAAGAATACCTTTCAGCATTTCATATAATACTGGTTTGGTGGTGATGAACTCCTTCAGCTTTTTCTTATCTGTGAAGCTCTTTATCTGCCCTTCAATTCTGAATGATAGCTTTGCTGGGTAGAGTAATCTTGGTTGTAGGTTCTTGCTATTCATCACATTGAAAATTTCTTGCCACTCCCGTCTGGCCTGCATAGTTTCTGTTGAGAAGTCAGCTGACAGTTGTATGGGTGCTCCCTTGTAGGTAATTAACTGTTTTTCTCTTGCTGCTTTTAATATTCTCTCTTTGTCTTTTGCTCTTGGCATTTTAATTATGATGTGTCTTGGTGTGGTCCTCTTTGGATTCCTTTTGTTTGGGGTTCTGTGGGCTTCCTGGACTTGTAAGTCTATTTCTTTCACCAGGTGGGGGAAGTTTTCGGTCATTATTTCTTCAAATAGGTTTTCAGTATCTTGCTCTCTCTCTTCTTCTGGCACCCCCATAATTCTGATGTTGGTACGCTTGAAGTTGTCCCAGAGTCTTCTTACATTATCTTCAACTTTTTGGATTTTTTTTTTTTTTTTTGCTTTTTGCTTTTTCAGTTGAGTGTTTTTTGCTTCTTTGTATTTCAATTCTTTGACTTGATTCTTGTGTTCCTCTATTCTGTTTCTGGGTCTCTGTATAATATTTTTTATTTCAGTCAGTGTATGTTTAATTTCTAGTTGGTCCTTTTTCATATCTTCGAGGGTCTCGTTATATTTATCGGCCTTTTCTAGGATATTCTTAAAAAGTCTTATAACGGTGGTTTTGAATTCTATATCCAGTCGTTTGTTTTCCTCCATTTCTTTCGTTTGTGATCTGATTCTTTGACCCCGCTTTTTCATTGATTCCCTGAGTTGGTAAGGTAGATATTTGTGCTAGGTTTCCAATATGGCCCAGTGGGTCTGCTTCCCCAGTTAACCTGAGGTGGACACTCTTGGTGCACCCCTTTGTGTACAGCCTTGTTGTAATTAAGTCTTTATTGTTGTTGGTATCACTGGGAAGAATTGACCTCCGGGCCAGTTGGTTGTAAGGATCAGCTGTGTCTATGCTGGGAGAAGTTCGGTGCTGGAGACAGCCTTATAGGATTAGACTTGCCAAATTGCAATAGCCTCTGTGCTCAGCTTGGATGGGGTGGAGTCTCAGTCTTGGCTTCCTGTCAGCCTTGCCCTTGCGCGCATGTGCGCTTTCAGTCCTCCGCCTTCCCCAGCTCGAGTCTCCGCCTGAGAGTCCAGACTCCCCCCACAAGAGCGTGGGTCCCCAGGGGCTCGCCTGGAACTGGGGTTCACTGCAGTCAGAACTGGGGCTCAGTGCCATCAGGAGCCTCTGACTCCCTTCCACTAGGGAAAGCCTGTGGCAACCTCCGCAGCCTTTGTGCGCACTGGCACGCGCGTGCGTGCGCACTTTCAGTCCTCCACCTTCCCCGGCTCCCGAGTCTCTGCCCGAGAGTCCAGACTCCCCCCACAAGAGCGTGGCTCCCCAGGGGCTTGCCTGGAACTGGGGTTCACTGCAGTCAGAACTGGGGCTCAGTGCAGTCAGGATCCTCTGACTCCCTTCCACTAGGGAAAGCCTGTGGCAACCTCCGCAGCCTTTGTGCGCACTGGCGTGCGCGCGCCTTCAGACTTCTGCCTTTCCCAGCTCGAGTCTCCACCCGAGAGTCCAGACTCCCCCCGTAAGAGCGTGGGTCCCCAGGGGTTCGCCCAGAACTGGGGTTCAGTGCAGTCAGAACTGGGGTTCAGTGCGGTCAGAGGCTTCCTTCCCCCTTCCGCCAGAGAAAGTCAGTCAGGCTCTCAGCCGCCCTTCCTCTCTGCGCGCACAAAGCCCCTTTGCTGTACCTCCAATTCTCTGTGAGCTTTTCTTTTTCTTTCTAGTTGTAGAATTTTCACTCAGCCAGCTTTCCTGTGGTTCTGGATGGTGTCCGTTCTGTCTTTTAGTTGTAGTTTTGAAATTGTTGTGCGAGGCAGCAGTTTAGGTGCTTACCTATGCCGCCATCTTGGTTTCCCCTTGGCAGGGAAGTTCTTTCTTAGCATATACTTAGGGGCAGAAATTTCCCTCATTAACTTGACCTTAGAACATTTGGCTTTTGCCACCAATGGAATACATGGTGTATGGATTGTGAATTGTACAGCAGTCTGTTTTCCTTTTAGATCAGAGCTCTCAAGACAAAACCAAAATAAAACAAACGATCTTTTTCATGTTTCTGCCCCCAAAATCAGCACTGTGAACCTCAGTAGACATGTATAGAATTCAATCAAACTTGAAAAGGTTTTGATGGTTCTAGTGTCATTTTCTTGATATTTTTCTCTAGAATGACGCTTGGGAAGAGCAAATATGAATAAAGAGTGGCAGAACACGCCATCCCAAAGTATGCCACTTTGGGATAAAGATTATTCTGAGCTAAAGGTTCCTGAAAGACAGCAGATATCTCTTTTCTTTCTGGAAACTCTGGGCTTCTGTTGCCTAATCTGTGAAATGGGACAATAATGGTGATCTCAAGTTTTGTCAGAAGATAAAACTATGTGAAAGATGTTCTCCCTGTACCAGAGAAAAGGAATATCTTGTCACCATGGACAGGGAATTGAAACCAAGAAAAATCTGTAAACACAGACCTTGTAAAAAGAACTGCTCTTCGTCCTGGCTCGTTTGCTCAGTGGTTAGTGTTGGCTGTGGATCGAAGGGTCTCAGGTTTGATTCCCAGTCAAGGGCACATACCTCGGTTGCAGGTTTGATCCCCGTCCTGGTTGGGGGAGACAACCAATCAATGTGACTCTCTCACATCGATGTTTCTCTCTCTCTCTCCTCCCCTCCTCCTCACCCTTCCACTCTCTCTCACTCTAAAAAAAAACAAAAAAAAAAAAACAATGGAAAAAATATCCTTGGGTGAGGATTAAGAAGAGCAACTGCTCTTCCTTTAGCCTCCCCATACATTTTAGTTGCTTTCCCCAAATTGCCATTCTTTGTTCAACCTACTATATAAGCATTTGGGTTTTGCCACTTGTGTGGGTCTTCATTCTTCTATGGAGGCTCCCATGTAAGCGTAAAAATCTGTGTGCTTTTCTCCTGTTAATCTGTTTTATGTCAGCTTAATTCTGAGGCCCAGCTGGAGACTCTTAGAGGGTGGAGGTAAGGTTTTGCCTTCCCAACACAAACGTTGCATTTTGTTTAAGAGGGAAAAGCAGAGAAGGAATGAACCTTTACTGAATGGCTACTTGATTTAGGCATTGTGCTTGGGTTTTTAATCTATGCTAAGCCCATGGTGTTTATTATTATTATTGATTATTATTTACAGATGAAGAAAATGAGAGTTAAAAAGCTTAAGCAACTTACTTCGGGTTAATGAGCAAAGATTGAAACAGGCGGTAGGCTAAGAGCTAATCTTATATCACCCCAGTTGGAGTTAGCATCTTTTCAGAGGAAGGTGGAAAGGATGAGAAACCACATCAGTGAGATTGCCTGGGTGATGTGCGTTTCCATGAGGCTGTCACACTCACTGTGGGCTCGGAGTTGGCAGGACATTTGCTCCAATAGATGAGGGAACAGCTCACACACGTGCCCTGGAAGGAAAATCAGCGGATCAGCACAGGTGCTCCTGCAGAGGGAGCAGGGGACTGCCCTGGCTGGTCTCATGCTTCCTCCCGGAGAAGGGGGTTCCTATAACCCTCCCAGCCTCTTTCCCCACCCCCTTCTGGCTCCTCCCCAGAGAAAAGGAGTAAAAGTGGTGCAGGAGGGTTTGGGGAGAAGGAACTGAGCCTGCACAGTCCTTTCCTCTCCCTCTGTTAGGGTCAGACAGATCAACTCTCTGTGTGTAGAGAAGCACCTCACCCACAGGGGGCACTGTAGTTGGCCATCTATGCCAAGGATGAAGGATTAGGATGAAGTCCTTGTTCTCCAATGAGCTTAGCAGTAATGAGGATGAACATTGAAACTCTGTCTTTCATTCTCCTGGGCTCCTCACTTCAGTGATTCAGGAGCAAGGAAAGGGGTGTGTGCCTCCAAATCTTTCCAGATCTATTCTCTGAAGTTCTCTACTGGGCTCTGTGCTCCAGCAGGTAGAACTTGGAGGATGGTCTCTTGGGCTTCCTTGGCCGCTTCTGATTGGTCTTGGCCAATGGGAGGCACCAGCAGGATACTGATGGGTTGGAGGAGAGCTAGGTCAAGGTATTTCTTCCCTGTTCTCTGTGTACTTAGGCACCATTTCTACAGTTCCTGATGGCGTCACTTCCTCCGTTCTTCCCACTCTCACTGGGTTCAGGTAACCCTACTCCCCTTCTTGACCCACCCCCGCCGTGACTCCTTGGCCTTGGAGTGGGAATGATTTCCTGCCACTGCCTGTCCCCCTGGATGCCCCAGCATAACTTGTTTATTTCCCTAGCCCTGCCCATCTCTCTGTAGTAGCTTCTTCATTAAACTCTCTCCATTTGAACCTTTGGGATACATTCTGTTTCCTGCAGGGACCCTAGACCCTGTCAAGTACACAGTGCTATTTATTAAACCTTTAAAATCCAAAATTCATGTCCCCAAATCCAAACGTACATGGCCAAAGGCAGCTATGGGTTCATCCTGGTGAAAACGGAGACTTCTAGAAGGTGCCAGCAGCTTCTATTCTCTGCTAGCAATAAATACTCTCCAGAGAATGCATTTGTGCTTTCAATAGACAATCAAAACCACCCTAAATCACATGGAGCAGACAGATTTGACTTTACACCCAGAGAAAATAGAAGACTCCATTCTAAGGCGGCTAATGGGAAGCTCTTTCCCCCATCTAACCACAATGCTTTAGGCTGCGGTTCAAACCCACATGTTGATTCTGTTTGTTGGGGAGATGAAGAACAAACTTTTGAACAACCTGGAATTAGACAACCTTGAACTTATGGCTGCCCTTGTTTCCTCCACAGAATTCCTTCCCTGAACTTGAACAGCAGCTGCTTGGGGTGGAGGAGCTCTGAAGGAGTCTAATTATCGATTCCGATTCACTCTTTCCTGCAGAGGCCCAATTTCCCTAATGTTTTTACCTTTGGGTCAGGAGATGAAACTGTTTCCATCTGTCCTTTTCTGAGCTTCATCCTGGTCTAAGCCAGGTGACACACCTGCCAATATTTATTTCAAGGATTGAACCAAATACCTAAATTGCTGCCAGGGACTGGCTGGGAAAGTGACCAAGTTTCTGCCTCTCTTTAAAAGTGGGGTTCAAAGTTGAGCTACACCCCGCAGATGGCATGTGTCTGGCATGGGGAACCAGTACCATCACAGTAGCTAAAACATGTTAGAGTCATTATATTAACTAAGAAATCTGGAATCAAAGGAATCAGCCACAAGTCTGTGCCAGGCACTCAACTAGGTACTTCCAGCCTTCATGACAAGAAGAGGGATCAATTCAATAAATCTATAAAAACAGGCCGTTATTCCTGTTCAATGCCCATGTTCCAAGGATATTGTGAGGACAATCATTGAAGCATTACTGAAGTGTCCTGAAAAGAAATACTCAGACCTATTGTTGCTGTGACTTTGGGGTTGTGGTTTCCATGGGAACTGAAAGATCACATGTAACAGCAATGTTAACATTTGGGGTGCTCTGATTTAAACCAGCTGAGCCAAAGAAAGTTGCTATGGAAACAGGAAAGGCCATTAGAAGGTACATAAACTCATAGGCAATCAGGAAGTTTGGTATTTGAAAAGAAGTACAGAAAGATGGTTGATTGGCTAGGCCAGACATCCACCTGAGAAGACATTCTATTTTAAATCCCTCTTAAAGTGCCTTGAAGTGTGGTGGGTTGAATAGTGTTCCCCCCCAAAATGGATGTTTCCCCAAATCTCTGAATGTGATCTTATTTGGAAACTGATTCTTCACAAACGTAACTAGTTAGGATGAGGCCATATGGATGAGGGTGGGCTCTAGATCTAATGACTTGTGTCCTTACAAGATGAGAAGGGGACACAGTGACACAAACAGGGAAGAAGGCCAGGCAAAGACGGAGGCAGAGATTGAAATGACACAGTTACATGCAAGGAATGCTGAGGGTCCCCCGGAGGCACTGGAAACTGGAAGAGGCAAGGAAGACCCCCACCCCCACAACCCCAAACCTTCAGAGGCCCTGCTAATACTTTGATATTGGACTTCTGTCCTCCAGAGCTGTGAGAGAACACCTCTCTGTTGCTTTAAACTGCCTAGTTTGTGGTAGTTTGTTATGGCAGCTCTAGAAAACTAATACACCTAAGGCATCATCTATCACTGTGGAAATTCCCCCAAAGGAAACAGTTCACGCCTGCCTCTCTATGAAGACAGATACCCTCTGTGTTGAGGCTCCTCAGAACGGTGAGAGCTGGGAACATTGTCTGCTTTGTGGGGCAGGTTAGGGGCCCTTATTTACTGTCCCAGTTTTCTTACCAGTTTCATCTCTCTCTTTACTTCGTCGCATCGGTGGGGCAGAATTGGGACGATGGAGGGAGGAATCAGAACTCCAGTCAGTGTGTAAATTCGGCCATTTTTGGCAGCGACCTCAAGTTCTTCCATTGCCACATCATTTGCCAGAATCTGCCCCTGGAAAGAAGCAGTGATATCTTCCATTCTGTCCTGCAGGGACACCAGTGGTCCCTTGGCAGGTCTGAATGGTGGCGACCTCACCGGAGACCTTCAACTTCACCTGACTTTTCAGTGAGTAGAAGACTGCTATTAGAAGGGCTTGGCTGACAGGGAGAGATGAAACTGTTAAATGAATTCTTGACTGATGCAAGGCAAGGATGTCCTTGCAGAAATGGTCCTTGACTGGGGAAGAGGTATAACTATTCCAGCTCTACGATATATTTGCTATGACAGCTTGGGCAAATTAATTTACTTTTTTGTGGTGATCCAATCATTCAGATACATTTACTGACCTTGTGATATAGCAGGTGAACAAATCTAGGCAAGTTCCTGCTTATGTTGTAGGGAATGGAGCAGAAAATGAACAAATTAGTGAAGAATGCTGATCTCTACTATTCCCGACATCTGCTCCACCTGCAGTGCTCATGGCAACTTACCTTTGTGGTTGCTCAAGTCAAACCTTGGGGGTCATCCTTGGCTTCTTCTCCCTTTACTCCCAGCCAATCCATCAGTACATTTTGTTAAGTCTACCTTCAAATAGCCTTGAAAATTTAACTACTTCTTATCACGTCCCTTCTACCTCCCTGGTCGGAGTCACCATCATGCTTCTCTGGGTTATTGCAAATTGCCTCTAACCAGTCTCCCAAAATGTATGTCTGATGATCACGTCATTCCACTGCTCAGAATCCTCCGGTGGCTTCTCATCTCATTCAGAGTAAGAACCTATGTCCTCACCTTGAGAGCTTAGGCCCTGCATGTCTGGACCCAGCCACTCCTTCTCCCTCCTTCTGCCCTGATCTCCTCTCCAGCCTCTCTCCCTTCTGCTCTCTCCGATGGAGCCACACTGACCCTGCCCTTCCTCAAGCAGTTGGTGCACGCTCCTGGCTTTGTGTCTTGCACTTACTGCTCCCTCTCTCTGCAATGCTCTTTCCTAAATAGTCACTGCTTCTCCCTTCACTTCCATCAGGTCTTTGCTCATATGTTTCCTTCTTCACGAGGATTTCTTGGGCACTTTATCTAAAATGTCAAACCCATTCCTGCATTCCATTTCCCGTCCTTGCTTTGCTCGTTTTTGCCTTAGCACTTCCTATTCTCTCATATATGATATATTTTACTTATTTGTTTATTGTCTATCCTCCTACTTACTAGAATGAAGGTCCCACACAACCAGGGACTTTCATCTGTTCATTGGTCTACCTTCAGGACATAAAATAGTGTCTGGCACATAGTAGGCACTCAGTATATATCAGCAATGAATCAAGAGGAGACATAATCTCTACCAGACTTTTGCTGATATTATTACCCCAGGGAGTTAGCTGAATAATGCTGCCTTCTTTGAGTTTCTTAAATCAATCATGTTTTTCCCACCTCAGGGCCTTTGCACATGCTCTCGCTTCTGCCTAGAACCCTCTTCTCTGCCCAGGTCCACTCTACTCACCTTTTGAATCTTGGCCAAAGCCTCACCTCCTCACTACGGACCTCTGGGCCCCCAGACTTGCTTAGACTCCCCCTGTTGCATGCTTTCTTAACTTCCATTTGGTGGCACTGATTACAATTGTAATTAAAATAATTAACTGGTTGCTAATAGTTGTTAAAGTTTCTTTTCCTTGTTTGGATGGAAGCCTGTCTCTTTCCAAACTGCTTTACCCTTGGCAACTAGTTCAGACTCTCACATATGTAGCTGCGCAGCAGGTATCTGCTGACAAAGGCAACACGTGAATGAAACAATCATAAAGGTTTTAAGCCTGTGACTTAGTACAGAGGTAGGATAACCTGAAGAATAATGAGTAGAAGAGAGAAAATGCATGTAAGTCACCAGTGGTAGAGTTTTCACCTACATTGCTGGTTGTGTTAAACTGTATGATCTGGTTGGCCATGCTCCTAATGCGAAGGGTTGAAATGAGGGAGGCCACTTCGAGCTGCAATGAGAACAATAGACGGAGACATTGAGAGCAACACACAGTTATGCTTTCATAACGTCCTCACTGGAAAACACAGCCTGCAAGTTCATGAAATAAATAATGGGAGCTCGGATGTCATGTGTTTTTGTAGCTTTGAAGATTTCTTTGATAGCAGGCTCCTTATCCACGGCTAAGGGTACGCTCATAACTACAGAAAAAGGACAATTGTCACATATATTCTAGCATCCATATCGCAAATTTAAGACTAGGTCAGATATCTTGAAAGCAGGGGAAAAGGGCAGGAAAAGTGGGGCCCACCTGGGTATAGGGGACAATGTGGTATCTGACGAGTTCCAGAAGCTTCCAAGATCCCTGTGAAGGAATTAAAATACTTCTTTAGTCAATAAAGAATATACAACATTTCCTACCTACCCACCATCTTGTAGGACCCTCCTTACATGACTTTGGACACTTAGCCAAGAAAAATAAGTGACCCATAATCTCTTTAGTGGGAAGTCCAGGGTGAGAAAAATACCCACCCCCTGATATTTAACATTCACCGAATTCCTACTTTAGCAGAAGCTGTTCTGAAAACACTATATGCACATCTCATTCTATCCTCCCAACAGCCCTGTGAGGTGGGGACTACTATTGACTCCTTCTGTGTGTGATAACACCGAGTTTTAAAGTCATGCTCAAGGTCACAGAGCCAATTTAGGATATAAGACTAAGGATTAGCCCAAGCTCTCAGTCACTCTGCTCCTGACCTCTCTCAACACCCAAGGCTACCTTCTGGATTTTCTAAGACAGCCTTAGTTTATGATTCTGTTTCACTCTTGCTATAATCACACATGAGATGGTTACTGAGGACTAAACAGTCTTTGTTTGGATTATCTGGTCAGGACACTTGCCCTTCTGAGCTGCAATGGTACATGGGCATTTCTCCTGTGAAGTCCTTCCCAAAAGTTCCCATGCTTCCGAACACAGAAGCAACAGTGGAGAAAAAAGAGGGTCTTGGCCTATAAACAGGATGAGCAGCCCCGCAAGGGTGTCCTGGAGAGAGCATAGAGGTGAGGGGCCCAGGGCCCACTCTCTTTGGGGGAAGGAGGCAGTGGCAATGGAGGTGGTCTGTTGCAGAATGTCGTGATCTTCCAGCTGAGCCCGAGTTAGGGGTTACAAGTTTCACAGCCCTCGTGCTTCTTAAGTGGCACAGCCATAGTCACTAGGTGAACGATCACAAATCAAGATCATAGTAATGCCCCCAAAGAGGCTGATCAGTCTAGGGACATGTTCCAACAGCATGAACATGATCAAAAAGAGTTTTATTCACCCAGACTCCTCTCTGCATTGGGCCTTGGTCCCTGGGCCAGGGAAGCTACTTATAAGTAGAGGGACCATGTATCCTGGTTTGTCTGGTATCACCCTGGCTTATACTTACTGTCCCAGCAGCCCCAATCACTCTCAAGAACTGTCCTGGTACAAATGATAAATTGCATGGCTACCATAGCTATGTCAATAGCACTATGTGCAGGGCATGGTAACCAAAAGGAGTGTTGAAGTTGACCACTGTCTGCAGTACTGGTTCTGTTACTATGTGACCTTGAGCATGTTGCTTAGCCTCTGGGTTTTAAGTTCCCCTTTGCACTACTTTCTGGTACCCAGAAGTGAGACTTGCAGGCAGAAGCAATGCTCTTACAAGTGAGATGCTCAGTGGCAAAAGGGGTGAAAAAAGTGGGGACCACTAGGGAAATGTCAGACTGAACTGGACTGCAAACTCCTGGAAGCAGTTTATTAATCATGGTGTCCCCAAACAGCACAGTATGGGGCACATGCCATGCCCTGCATACATGTTTATGCCAACAAATTAAAAGGAGGAGGGGAGGGTTCCTAGGAAGAGCACTGAGCTGGACCTCAGGACCCTGAGTTCTAATCCTGATTCTGTTTCTGGGTGACCTAGAGCAAGCCACTCAACTCCTCTAGTCTCAGCTGCACCTGCAAAACAAAGGGACTGGTATGGACTCCTTTCAGCCCTTTGATTCCACATGGAGGACTTTATTGACTGGGTAGGCCACTTCTAAAGTCTCCAGAATTAATTGGTGTTGGATCCTCTACAAGAAACAGGAGAATGAAAGGGACAAAGGCATTGGTCAGCATTGCTCTACCACTGTGTGTGCTGCTGCTGTATCTGGCTGGGGGCCGCCGTCCAGTGCAGCTCAAACTTTCAGGTGCTGTTGGGGAAGAGCCTTTTGGTGAAGTGTATTTCTTCCCTTATGAGGACATTCACTTCCTCCCTGCTGCTTTAGGTAACAAAAGCAACAACAACAAAATAACCACCAAACTTTTGGTGCCAGGGACAGAAAGAGAGTTTTCTATCCAACTGTGTGACCTTGAACTCTGTATATATCCACTTCCCTTTGCCACATTTAACTTTCAAGGTGTTTGAGAACTGGCAAGGGCAGTCTCGGCCCCTTTGGCTTTGGTTTCTGTCTAGTTCAGTGATGAAGCCGTAAACTGGGGCTTATTATCAGTAGCTGTGGTCTCTGTGGGGATGGGATGATTTGGGGACTGAATATTATTTTCAGGAGAAACAGAAGGATACACTGGAAAGGAAACATGGCATCCCAAATGAGAATTGGAAACCACTCTTCTAATGAGATCAGTGTGTTTTCCATTTTATTGGTGTAGCTGATGGGACTTTTATTGTCTCTCACTGGGGTTCTTCTTGGAAGATACAACTAAAGGATGCTATTAAGATGGAGACAGAAGGAGCGTGCCAAAGGTGGGGACATTTCAACCCACATGGGCTCTGCAACTGAGAAAGAGGCAGAAATGGTTCTATTCCCCACCAAGAAACTTCAGCGGAAGAACAGTTTATAACTTAGGACAAAGAGACATTGAAGCTGTATATTCTTTGCAGGAAGAAAAATAATGCCTTTCAGAGAAAAGGGACAGAGAGCCAGGAGCAGTGGTGTGTTAGTAAATTGTTCCCAAGGAGAAAAAATAAGCCATGACTTATAGCGTTGGCCAGTTTCTATGGTGTAAACTACCTTGGGCTGATTTCAAGCTACCAATGTGATCTCAGTGGGTGGAGTTGGGAAGAGATACACATAGTCTACTCTCAAGAGCTTGAGTGAGCCAGCTTCAGATATCACTGGAAGGAGGTTTTTTTAAATCCTCATCCAAGGATGTGCTTTTTTTTTTTTTTGAGAGGAAGAGAGAAAGAAACATCGCTCCATATGTGCCCCAACCAGGAATGGAACCTGCAACCGAGTTATGTGCCCTGACTGGGAATTGAACCTGCAGCCTTTTCGGTGTATGGGAAGAGGCTCCAACCAAGTCACTCGGCCAGGGCACCACTGGAAGGAGGGAGGAGAAAGAGAAGAGCTTTCGGAGCAAAAGTGCTTGACAGAAAAGCAGGAAGGTTGTTTTTATTTTTATTTTTCTAATTCTAGTTAAAAGGTTTTATTTTAATTTTAAGTGTACCTGATTAGGTGTCTGAGAACTCCTTTATTATTATTTTAAAACCTATATCAGAAGCTCATGCACTCAGAGAGGCCATATAATCTCAGGATTTTAATAATCTCCCAGGGGAGCAACATTACTTTTTTTTTAGCTGTAACATTAGGTATCAGTGTGAGTTCTAAAGAAAGGTATAACAGGATTTTTTTTTCCCCAATAGCTAAGTTTCAGAAAATTTGAGCGTGAATCATAAGTGTAAAATAACATCCTATTTTTAAGACACTGGAAATATAGCATTTTAAATGCAAACCTATAGCAAATCCTTTAATATGTTGAACATCTGTTTGCAATGTAAGGGAGATGACCTTCTGATTTATCTCCTTGAGGCATATCTTTTTAATCCAAAGTTTTCTGAAAGTAAGATACCTTTATTTGCCATCCCTAGTTTAGACAAAGCCTGTATGGACACACACTGAGGCAATGGTGCTGCCATAATACCATGAGAATGAGTAGGGTACAATACCTCTGGAGAGAGGAGATAATCGAGAGTGCCATCCTTCATGTTACTCAATACTTCATTACTTGGAACAAAAACTGTGTATGGTCCACCAACTCCATCCTCATCTAAGGCATGTCCCACATTGGTTTTCTGCAATTAAGAAATAAAATTTTATAAACTGATGAACAAAAATAGATTCAGAGACATAGAAGCATGGAACAGACGGTGCAATCTCAGAGGGAAGGTGGGAATGAGTGGGTGGGTGGGAAGAGATCAACCAAAGAACTTGTATGCATAACCCATGGATGTAGACAATAGGGTGGTGAAGGCCTGGGGTGGAGATGAGGGTGGACTAGAAGGGGTTAATGGGGGAAAAAGGGGACATATGTATTACTCTCAACAATAAAGATTTTTAAAAAAAGAAATAGGATTTTATATCTGCAATGATCTCTGACAAACATTTGAGTAATTCCTAAAAAAATATATCATTGACACATTGGCTAATTTTACAAAGGACTGGGCGTAAAACATTTCCAGAAATCCATGAAAAGCACATACCTCTAACAAGGATCTGAACTTGCTGTACCTTGGTTGTAGCATTGTCATTATGGTTTGCTAAAAAGAGACACTTTGTTTAAAAATTAGTGAAAAAAAAAGGTGGTTTAGGAAATAGACACCCTATCATTAAAAGACTGATGACAGAGTTTATGTGTAAGTGTGGGTAGATAAAAATAAAGACTGGTCCACATTATATAAACATTTCCTGTTGTTATTAAAACATTGGTTCAGACCTGCACATTCTGCAATAGCATGTAGCCATCATCAAATAGGTCAGAGGGAATAAATATTATCGAAGGGAGACTGTCCTCCTCCATCAAGCATGAGGGATATATTTTCAATAGTCACTGGACTGAACTGTCAGTTGTGGCCATAAAAGAGGTCACAAAATCAAGACCTTCCCTACACCTACTGCAGGTCTTTCTCTCTGCAGAGGTATCCAGAATTCTGTTGAAAACGAAGTATCCCATCTTTCCCATGGTTGGGGTCCTAGTACAAGTGAAGAACAAGTATATACTGTTGGCATGCATTTTCCTTTTGGATGTGACTCTCCATGGAGCAAAGGAAGATGGATTTGAATCGACCTCACTTTTAGCTGAAATATCATACCTCTGTGTTGCTCTCAAATGTGGGCGTCATCTTGTCCATGGCTCTGTCAAGAATGTGCAGGAGCCCATTGGAAGCAACTATGTTCCCCTCTATAATTTTTACCTTCTTTTTTCCTCCATTGAGTTTAAGCTTTAGTTGATTGTCCTAAAACACCAAGGGAAAATAAAATAAAGTTAGTGTGGTGGCCTCGAAGGGGTGAGCAGTGGACTAGAAGTCAGAAGTCCCGAGTCCTTGGGTCCTGCCATTTATTGGCTGCCTGATCGTGGATAGGCCACTTCACCTAAAATAGGGAGGATGGTATCTGCTTAATTGACTTCACGGCCTTTTCATGAAGATCAAATGAGATAGCTTGTGAAATCAGTGATGGCTATCACATGCTACATGTGAATCAGGCATTGCAAGTCTCCCCTAATAGAGTGCAAGCTCCAAAAGGGCAAAACTATTCAATGTACTATAAACACACCATCTATTTTAGTGTCTTGTACAGAGAAGGCACACAATACAAATATTTGTTGAGTAAATAAGGGAAACTAATTCCTTCTTCCTCCCATGTAGCTCCTATAAATTATTTGTTGAATGAATAAATGAATGAAGGCATGCATGTCCTTGGGAGAAAGAAAAGCATCTATCATCTATCTATCTATCTATCTATCTATCTATCTATCTATCTATCTATCTATCATCTCTCCTTCCACCCTCCCTCCTTCCTTTTTTCTTTCCTTCCTTCCTTCCTTCCTTCCTTCCTTCCTTCCTTCCTTCCTTCCTTCCCTCCTTCCATCTACCCACCTATACTCACACACACAGTACAACATATTGGTTAAGGAATCAGGTTTTGGAATCAGGCAGACCTGCACTTGAATCCTGGCTCTGGCAAAATGTCCTACCCAGGGTTGTTGTAAATCTTACCTAGCGTAAATGAAGATTGACCCTAGTTCCTTCCACAGAGTAACAGCTATCAACTATTTGGTGAAACATAACTGTATAGTCCATAATGCACACATGCACATTCTGTTGATTAATCATGTGTACCTCAGCTCAGTAAAGCAATAAAAAGATCTGTTTATGAAAGGGGAGTAGGATGGTTTTATTTAAAAAACAAAACAGTCTAATGGCATTAGGAAAGGTGGAATGTTATGCTGGAGAAGATGGATAAACTCCAGCAATCTAAAACAAACACAGTCCATTTCCTTTTGCAAGAAGAATGCTGATCTGGCTTCATGCTGATACTTCCAGAGAACAGGCTGACTGCAAACTTCCTCCTTCCTGCTGGCAGTTGAATGATGGTTGCCTTGAAAACTAATTCAGATCAGAGCAAAATCAATCACTTTATACCCCCCTGTTTATAACAGTCCACCCCACTCCTATCTGACCCTTTCTGGTGTTGCTCGCCACTTCTTCCTATATAGGAAAGTTCTTTGACAAACACAAAGGGAGGGCCAGCTATGGGCACTGACTCAGTGGACAGTTTCCTTCTGGGAGTGAACATCGGAGAAACACTTACCTTATCACGATTGAAGATTTCCCCTGACCTCCCCGTCAACGTGTAGAATGTGTCTGTGTTATTCATACGCTCAGTATTCATCTGTCCAGCAATTATGTGGAGTTTCACAAAGTACTGAGTAGCCTTATTATCCATCAAAAGCTCTTTAACCTAAGAAAAGAGAGCTGTTCCTTCAGTTTCCATTGTTGGAAGGAGAAAATGAGGCTCGTGATTCATACATTGACTTGTTCATCAAAGACATCAAAGTCAGTGCACCCTCACTCGGGTTTGGGCTCTTTCCCCGAGCGCAGCTGCCCTGGGCCAGGCCCTAAAGGGAGTGGGAAGCTGGAGAGTGGGAGGTGATGCAGCGTATTCTCTCCCACCAGGGAGGTGCTCCAGCCTGGAAACCGGCACAGTGGGGAGAGCGCAGCACTGGGGCCAGGAGGAGCAAGGAGGGTGACAGGGACCTGGAATGATTTGGAGCCCAGGAAGCAGATGGAAATGAAGTATAAAGTAGGTGAAAAGAGCAGGTAGAGTGGACCAATGGAGGTCTTGAACAGTAAAATTAAGATGCTTAAAAGGTTGCGGGGGTGGGGCTGTAAGAGATCAACTGAAGGACTTGTACGCATACATATAGGCATGGCCAATGGATACAGGACACTGGGGGTGGGAGGGCAGGTAAGGGCATGTACTGGGGGGTAGGGGAGGCTGGGGGGAGGTCAATGGGGGAAAAAAAAGAGACATATGTACTACTATTTGTAATACTTTAAACAATAATAAAAAAATAAAATAAAAATAAAATAAACACACACAAAAAAAAATCCACCGGACCTAATCTACATTTTTCAGTGTATCATCAATAATCAACCAACAGAGATTTTTGAATTAACTTTGTGCAAACTGAATCTATGTATTAAACAAGAAACCACATCCAAAGTGTCCAGCCCAGAGACATGCAATAGTACCAGTTCTCCCACCAACAGGAGAGAAGGGAGGGCACCCCTGAAGATTAATGGTAGACTCCTCTCTGATGGGTTAATGGTGGTGGCATAGTAGGGTAGAAGAGTCTGGAACTTACTGGGTTTTTATTCAATGCAGCAAAAATCACCACAAAATATCTTAGAATAAGATAAACCGATTTTATACAAATCAATATGTCCATTATCTACATGAAACCAAATCTAACTGTTTGATAGCATCATGATGGGACACCTCCACCAGGCACTATGAGTTTCATTCCCACCGAATGACATTATCTCAGACAACAGTTGCTCACATGGAAGACTACCATTTTCTAGTCTCCCCTATCACTGTGATCATTTATGAATCTAAAGAAATAAATACCTAGCTCGTGTATTAACCTAATTCTTCCTGTAGGAAGTGAGCAGTTTTGCATCATGCAAATCTTATGTATCACATGACTCTAGATAAGGACCCTCAGTGATTACTTTGAAGGGATAATGACTGGAAGGGGCATCAAGGGTCTTGAAGGGAGCTGGTAATGGTCTTGCTGGATACACAAGTGCCTTCACTTTGTGACAATTCATTGAGTCATGCGCTCATAATTTGTAAACTTCCTGTCAGGATGTTATATTTCACTAGAAGAAGTTTACCAAAACATCACCATCCTTATCGCAGTAGCTTTTATTTTAATGGGGGTTTCCTATGTAAGTAAAAGAAGGTATTGCCTACTAAGAATGTTTTTGCATCAGCTTCTTGGTGTAGGCTTATTTTAAATACTTACATTGAATCCTTTCAGTCCCTTGTCTGTTGGCAACAGCACAGTGAATGGTCCCAGGTTGCTGAGTGGCCAGGCATAGGCTTTGTCTTAGCAGTCGAGACACACAGAGAAAACACAAGTGGGTCAATGGCACATGCAGAGTAAAACTGGGCAATGGGCCCTGTGATCCATTTACACCCTTGACTCAAGAGCTTCTCTGTGCTAAGTGGCATGCGCAGGCCCTTTGTAAACTGGGAAGCTGTCTAAGAATGTAAGGCACCATGGTGCCATGGCCCCCAAAGGTTCCCCATAATGGTGTGATTTTTCCTGCAGCCAGGGTCTTCGGCATCAAGGACACCCTGGGATGAGAGGTTCTGTGAGGGTCATGTGACCCAATCCTCAGACAACCCCACTCAGCAGGCCTCTGACCCTGTGCCTGACTCTATCAGCTGTCACCTTTTCAGTGAACAAAGCCTTTGTTCCATCCAGAGCCAGCTCAGAAGAGCCTCATGCGTGGTTTACTGCTCTGCGCTTGTCATCTTCAAATGGTTAACCTTTTTTTTAAAAAAAATCAATGGACTCTGCCTTTTCATTTTGCAGGGGACCCTGCAAGTTCTGTGGCTGGTTCTGTTTCCATGGCCCTGGGGAAGCTGAGACAGAAGATGCGCTCTGTGCTCTCACACAGGCAGTAACTAATGTGTGTACCCGCACTTCATAAATGGGCAGCTGAGAGGTTGGCCAGACTCTGTCCAGGGAAACGTTTGAGGGCCTGGTCTGCAAAGGACATGCTATCATTCCAGTCCACTCTCATTTGATATTGTGAGTCCTTTGAGAAGGCTGTGAGAAGCCTGGCAGGTTGCCTCCAATCTCTGTGGTATGCCAGTAATGCCTCAGAAAGAACAAGGCATTTATATAGGGTGTACATTTAGATTTATGCCAAGAACATTGGCGTTGGCCCGTGGAGGACATTTCTCTGGCTGTGCTCTTTCTGGGAAAACATTTTTGGTGACTGGAAAATTCAAGATAGGGATATTTTAAGGCTTCTGTTGATTGGTCAAGTCTGTGTTTTATTTTCTGTCTATTGGCCAAAGTTGTGTTTTATTAAAAGTCTTGCCTAAGGCTGCAATCAGCTATCGTATTTGATTCTAAAGGTAGTTGGGGCAATGACCTAGAGGGCATTTGGAAATGCAGGAGGGTGTTTTGGGCTGTCACCCTTTCTGGGGGACCAGTGCAGAATGTGTCACTATGGACAATTAGTGGTTGGGGGGCCGATGGTGCTAAATATCCAGCAATGTGTGAGATGGTCACACACAATCAAGAATGTTCCCCCAATTCAAACAGCACCTCCATTGAGGAACATAGACTTTGACTCAGGGGCTTAGTCACTCTCTATGCCCAGTATTACCTGCCAACCTTGTTTCATACCGAAGGACCCATAAAGTCAAGGGAAAGAGGATGGCCTCCATAGTCAGATTAGCTGTTACCCTGTCCTCAGTTCCCTGCCTCTTAATTATTGCATTGCCGGGTCTCCTGCCACTAACTCCCGTCTCCTTGGAAACAGCTGCCTGTCCTTTCCTTCCCACCTGCATGACCCCTCCTAGAAGGGCTGGTCCCAACAGACAAGCCTTGCCTAGCCTGCCCACCCCTTTTTGAATGACTGTGTCTTGCACTCGCTGTTGCCTGAAAGGAGGCTGCCATGTATGTGGAATCTGCACCCATAGCTGCATACCCAGAAGTGAGATGAAAGAAGTCAGTCTTCCTTGCCATTTTCCTCTGGGTTCAGTGTTTAATTCTCTGAGTCGCTCCATGATGTTTCCATAGCATGTTGATCCATCACCCATGTAACCTTTCTGGCAAATGCATCTACAGAGAGGGTGAAAACACAGTTGCAGGGTCTTAGAGCCAATGAGAGGTGAGATCCTACCATCCAACTCCCTCATTTGATCCTTGTCTGCAACGATGGGGAAAGCTATGTCCAGGGATAGGCGAAGAGAGGAGAGGCACACATAGAAGTGAGCACTCCAAGTGCAGTGCCTGACATAGAGTAGGCCCACAAGAAATGGATAGTTAATACATTATGCATATCATAAACACTAGACATATTTGCATACTCACAGTATTTTTCAAAGTGTGATCAAGAGACCATGTACATCTGAAGCACATGGAGTGCTTACTGTAAATGCGGAGTCTAGGGCCCCTCCACAGAACCACTGAATCACAATAAGCTACTAATATAAGCCTCAGATAAAGATGCAGAGCCACTGATCTGCTTAGAAGACTCTTCCCCTTCCCTTCCATCCTAGCTGAGATCTCCAGTCAACTGTCCCTTCCTAAGGGAAATATTCCTCGATTATCCATCCCCTCTCCAACCTCCCACTGTAGACCAGGTTCCCCTCAGTGTGTACTCTCATGGTACCATATAGCTCCTCTCTGGGCCACCAAGTCCAGTGGCAATTCTACCCTAACTGTGTGGTTATTTGGTTCCATCTAATTTGAGAAGGGAGTGAGGGCAAGGGCTATGTGTGTATTTATTCCTTCACTGTTGTAACCCCAGGATCTAGTGCAGGATGTGGCCCATAGGAGGTACTTAATTAATAGGTGTACAATAAGCAGTCACTGAATTAAAATAAATACATACACAATGAAAGTCACAGAGACTTTACACAATGGTTTAGTTTCATAAAACAGTTAAAGATGCAATTAATGATGCACTAGCCATAGTGTGCTGGTCAAAGTTGAATGACCAGGTCTCTGGATGGGGGTGGGGGATGGGAAGAGCCCTAATTTGTGGCATTTGCCAATTTCCACGGTTCATACTCCCACCTTGGCTAATCTCAAACTACCAAGGTGATGCCAACCAGCTTGCAAAATCCTGAAAATTTAACAATCTGCTCTGCTGAATCAATAACCCCTGAGACTAGCACACCACTCAGCAAAGGTTGGCTGACAGCTGGCTGAAGTTGGCAAGGTGCATAGGAAGGTGACGTTCACCAGGCTCCTGGAGGTTAAGTGAGGAACTAAACATGAGATAGGGAAGAACATGTCAGAGAAGAGACATGCAGGGATACTGTGGTCATACCATTTCACAGATCTAACTGATGTTTAGAAGAGGATTCCAAAGAACAGTTATACACCCATCAATCCAGTTGTGTTTTTAAATATGGTCCCATGGAAAGTAGGTATATTTTCTACAAGTTTGCTGAACAAACATCTCAGAGTCTTATCACCCCTTTGCTTGGATTGCTGCAATGACTTCCTGACTGCTCTTTCTGCCCTTTGTTTTCCTCCCCTCAAATCAGTCCTTCATCCCTCCACTCTGTGTGGTCTGTCCAAAAGGGAAATCTGGCATCTCTGTGCTTAAAACTCTCAGGGCTCTCATCACCTCTAGGATAAAGATGTAAGTGCTTAGCAGGGCTGGCCAGGCCCCCTTCCTGCCATTCACTGCAAATTCTAGCTCCACCAAATGGCTTTAAAAACAAACAAACTGGGATGTTCTTCTCAGGCCACCTGCCCTGCCAGGAATGCTCTCCCAGCCTCACCTTACAGCTCAGGTGCGGCCTGCTCTAGGCAGCCTTATCTGACCTCCTGACTCTCCCCTGGAAGGAGCATCCCCATGGCTATTTTACAGCAGAGACTCGAACCCAGGTCTTTAAACTCCAAACACTACCTTCTTCCCACCCCACAAGCTGCCCCGGCCTCAGGAATTTCCACACAAATATTTTTACTTAGAGTAAACCCCTTCCACAGTAAACCTGGAGTCCAGGAAACACCCCTAGTCTTTATTCACTTTCCCTGGCCCTGCTTTGCACTGCTAACAAGCAATAGTTCACGTGTGAGGAAACAGGCATATACACTAGAGGTCAGTCTCTGGAATTGCAACATTTGTTTTTCCAGGGACCGTGGTTTCCTTCTCCCACACGCTGACCACCTCATGCCATGTTAGCAGGCCGGGTCTGTGTTTCAGATGGTTCTCATGGCCATTAGAAAAGAAACAATTTTTGAACGATTCATCGATTAAACGAAGATTTATTGAGTAACTACCAGGCTCCTTGCATTGTGCTATGGGGATGATGTGGATATAGGCGGAATAAGACGTATTTCCTGCCCTTCCGGACACTACAGCATTGACTGGCCACCACGTTCACCACTTGGAAAGAAGGTGGTGGAATGGCAAAGACTTACTTGGCTTGGCCTGGTGCGATGGTGGAGCAGTTGGCGTTCCTGTGACAGGGGTTGTTAGATTTGCAGATATCGGTCACACTGCACCCCACGCCGGGTACAAAGTCATGGTAATGTTTCTTACACTCGCAGTGAGACTTCAGGGGGTTGGGGAGAGATAAAGAAATAGGGTTCTAGTTAGTCATCAAAGCCAACATTCTCCTTAAATTCATATCTTGTGCCAGAAAAATCCACTCGGGGAAGTTGCAAAGTATGGGCTTAAACTACAACTTTGTCAAAGTGTCTGGAATTGGAAACCCTGAGTCTACTTCATGTCTGTTGGGAAACTCATACACCTCGTGTGTTCTTCACCCTTCAGTTTCCTTGTGTGCTAACCCTGGGCTTCGCTGGCCCCATAGCTCCTGATTTTAGATCGTCTGCAGCCGAGTAGGGAGTGAGGATCAGCTGGGAAGTATTGCTGCTCTAGAACACTGGTTTTCAGCCACTCAACTCAAGTGACATTGGGTGTATCTGGAGATTTCTGATTTTCAGAACGGGACAGGGGGCGGTGTCACTAGAGGTCAGGGATGCTCCTAAACATCCTGCGATGGTCTGGACAAGCTCCCTCCCCCAACAAAGCATTACTCGGCCCAAAGCATGATTAGTCCTGAGCTTGAGGAACCCGCTCTGGAATAACGGAAATACTGAACGCACTGCTGCCACGGAGGGTTTCTAAGACTGGAAAATCTGCCTTGAGACACATTTTTGGGAGACAAAGCATATTTTAAACCTCACTCCCAAGGTCCTGGGGCCTTGCTTCAGGGTATAACAGGACTTTGCCCACAGGGGACCTCATATAGGGAAGGGAGTTCAGTCCTTTGAATTTCTTGTAAACCTGCCTTAGAAATTGACAGTAGAAACATCGTGTGACATGTTCTTTTTCCTATCTAGGAGATGAGGTTGCGCAGATTCTGTGCAGGGAATGCCAGGAGCATTCCCGTGGGGCACTGACTAGATAGCTGGGGACCCGTCACTGTGTTGTTCCCACCCAGGCAGCAATAGCCTGTGTACGGATGGATGAATTTCCTCCATGAACACGCAGCGTCCAGTTCCAGGGGCAAGAGGCACTGCTAAATATTCGATGGATGGATGAGATACTAGGAAAAGGCTCTTTCAACTGGACTCCTCAGCAAGGATCTCCTGGCCAGGCTGCCTTTTCCCACTCAAAGCCATGATGTGATTTAGGGGGTCAGGTTCTCACCCCAGAATCTCCTCCCTGTTCCCTGCAATCTGTCAGTGCTGTGCCTTTGGGACAGAGTATTTTTGGTTCTGAGAGTCCTCTCTTGAAAATGAGAGGGACTGGAGGATTGTAGGTAAAAGTCAATCCCATAGTCACACAACACTTGGCCCACAGTTAATCTGTTGATGGAATTTGAGTTGTGTATATATATGTCAATGGCCATATAGAATTAGGATAGAAGAGGATGTAGGACAGTGAAGTTTTGACTGGGGAGCTTGGAAAGTGTGAGTATAGAGGTCGTACTGGGGAGGGGACATGCCAAGCTTATCCCTAAGCACGTGCAGGTTTGTCTGGAGAGGAAGCCCAATTGGACATTGAAAGGGAGCATGGGAAGGACATGGAAGACAAATTCTAGCCATGGCCCATTTTACCTTCGGCGGGCTGTCCTACTCTACGTGCACCAGCTCCATGCATCAGCAGCTCACCTGTCCTGGCCCATCATATTTGCATACTGTGGACTTCGTAGGGCAGTTTCCGAAGTTGATTTGGCAGGGGTCGACTGGTAAGCACACCTGGCCATCCCCGTGGTAGCCTTCTCGGCAGGTACAACTGTGCTGATTTGGTCCCAGGAACGTGCAATAAGCGTGAGGGTGGCAGACATTTTGTGCACAGGGATTGATAGCTGGAGAGGCAATGACAAAATAAGAGGCAGTCACCACACCTGGGATGGAGGACAATGGAACTGTGAAGGGACTGCCAACCACAGCTCATCAAAGCTGCACAGGCAATCCAACAGTTTTAAGAGGAGTGAGAAATATCTTGTCTTACCTTACCTGATCCCCCTCAACTACCACACAGATTTACATATGGCCATCAAAGATTGTAACTACAAATATTGTGTTGATATATTATTATGCCATGTGATGTGTGGATTTGAATATAAAAGAACATGAAGGAAAGTGCGAAGGCTTATCGAATTTGTAATATGTGCTGGGTTCTGTTCTAAACATTTACCAAACATTAATTCAGTTAATCCTTACAACCCTCTAAAGTAAGTACCATTATTATCCCCATTTGATAGGTAGGAAAATAGAGGCACAGGCAGGTTAAAGAATTTGTCCAGCTAGTAATAGGCAGATCTGGGATAGGAACCCAGATAGTCTGTCTCCAGTTTCATGATGAGCATTTTGCTTAGAACTGTTGATATATTTCATTCAGCAATATAGAGAGAAATAGAAGTGGTGGTTGCATTAAAATTAGGGAGGTTGTGAGTTGCCCGCCCCCCGCCCCTTTCTCCTGTTGAATAAACTAAACATCTCAACCAATAAACTTGTAGAATCTAAATTCCACTCACGCTCACAGTATTTGCCATCGCCTTTGTAATTGGGAAGGCATTTGCATTCTAGCTTTGTTTCATCTTCGCTGGAAAGTGAGCATCTGGAATTTTCTGGGCAGAGCAAGGCTGCGCATTCAGGGATGGCTGCAAGGGAAGATTGTTGAGGTAACTGCATCAGCAGAAAAATCAGTTATAAAAAACTCAACAAAAGCAATATTCCCCATTATTAAAAAGGTAACACAGAGTTGCTGTACCAATTCAAAAAATACAGAATGCATGAAGTAAAAATTAACTGTCTTCTTATTCTCACTATCCCATCCCACTCTTAAAATAACCATCGTCAACAAACAATAACATATATGTCTATTTATATGACTTTTAAAACCAAATGGAATCCCTTTAAAATATTTAGAAACTTGTTTTTTAACAATGTACTGTGGAGGTCTCTAAAGCTATACTTTAATCAGCAGGGGTCCTCAAACTTTTTAAACAGGGGGCCAGTTCACTGTCCCTCAGACCGTTGGAGGGCCGGACTGTAGTTTAAAAAACAAACTATGAACAAATTCCTATGTGCACTGCGGGCCCAGGACGAGTCGGCTGCTAAGCAGGACAGGCAGCGGCACCCGGCGGGCCGGATAAATGTCCTCAGTGGGCCGCATGTGGCCCACGGGCCATAGTTTGAGGACCCCTGCTTTAATGTCTAATAACTGCATAGTATTTTACAATATTGATGGGGCATAGAGGGTTGTTAAAAACTATAAAGAGTCTGACATATTAGCCAACGTGCAAAGCTAACAAGTTGGTTGATTCAGTTTCATGGATGTTGGTAGAAGATATGAGACTCCTGGGTCAGAGATAAAGGATAGTTTATTACTCATAGGAAGACCAATAGCCAGAATGTTAGCATTTTTTGCACCAGGTCTTCCAAGACCCAATTCCCACAGGGCAATGTGAAGAGTCCAGATGCATACCTGAATGTGCAATGGATTTTATTACAGGAGAGGAATTCTGACCTTAGGGAACCTAAGGGGTATGTGTGTGTGTGTGTGTGTGTGTGTGTTTAATGGTAGGAAATGTATTAGGTAGTGTCCAGGCAGGAGACAGAAAACACACAATAATTTGAAGAGGGAAAATTTTAGTGTAAAGAATTATGAACAGAGAATTAAAATAAGGGGAATTCCTTGTGAGAGCTAAAAAAACAACACTAGAATTCTAAAGAATAAAGGGTTAGCAGAAATATAAAGAACAACCACTACCCTTGGGTTGAGGTAAGTACCCAACTTAAGCCCTCCTCCCTCCAGGGCTGAACTGCAGATGTCACTGGGAAAGGCCCAGCCTTGGCCACTGGAGGGGGAGAAGGTGCTAAGATGCCTTGATGGCAAGGTTTGCTGGAAATCTTCCCTCTAGGGAAGGTCATGCACAGGGAGGTGCCAAAAGTCAGGACTCACTTGGTGTTCTGGGACCAGAAGCTAAGGGACACGCTCTCAGAAGTGTAGTGGACTTCTGTGTGTGGGTCAGGCCGGTGGCTTCACAGGTCAGCTCTGCGGGATGAAGGGGAGGTGACCAGCCTCTGATGGCCAGCCCTGCAGAGCCCTTGGAACACACAGGGCTGAGTAGAGGGTGCACAGAACAGCATTCCCCTAGGCTGGGCAATGGCCTGCACTGTCTGAAATGCATACACCTGTGCCTCTTTGACCTGGTGTGGCATTGAGGAAATTGGTACTTACGCTTGTCACAGTGAGGGCCGGTGTATGCAGAGTAGCACTCACAGGTTCCATTGCTGTCTAGTCCGCTGTTGCACACTCCATGCACACAGCTGCACACTGCAGACAGGAAATGGGTGTTTTTTTTTTTAGTCCCTGATACCGACATCTCCTAAAGATTCTGGGTGGATAACATCTTCCGATAGTGTTTATTGAGAATCTGCATGATGATGCAGGAAAAACCATGGGTGTGAGGTCTTAGAGACCCAGGCTTAATCAGGACTTCATTTTCTTTTTAATAGCTTCAATTTATTTATGTATAACATGTAGATAATGATGTCTACATTATGGGATTTCTATAGACACACTTGCTTAAAAAACCTAACCAAATACTGGAAAAGCAAAGATTAATATCTACTAAGCCATCAAATCATTTGTACTGTTGTTATGTGTCTCACCTTGGTCCCCTGCTGTTATCTCTACGGGAACTTCCCTCATTTAGGTCCTTACCATATTTTGACTGGACTATTGCAGTAGCATTTTAACTGAATTCGCAGTCCAATTTCTCATCTCCCCACTCCATCTATTGTATTTGATCCATAATGATATCATGATGACTTTCTCCAAAATATCTCAGTGACTCCCAATGGCGAACCAAATGAAATCTAAATTCCTCTGCCAAACAAGGCTTTCTCCAATCTGACTTCAGCCTCTTTAATTTTTCATTTTCATCTTCCATCACTTTATTTTAGACATATTAGCACATGGGATAACTCAATAGTTGACCTTCCCTCCTAAAAACGAGTAACTCTTATGTTCAGGGTGCTTTGCGCAGGATGAATGACCCAAAGTCCTGCCCTCAAAGAGCTCGCGGTGTAAGGGCAGAAGAACAGCCCATCACAGTGCGGGTGGGAAGTGCTCTGACATACAGGTCAATGGCAATGGGAGTTGTCAGGGAAGAGATGGAGGGGCAGCCTAGGGAAGGTGGTGCCTGGAAGAAGCAGGACCTGCATCCTGTGCTGTCCCACCCCCATGCTTTGTCTCCACTGTGCTCCCTGCCACATGCCAACGGAAATCCCCCTCCTCCTCCAGGGCCAGCTGAGGCCCCCACCTCTGCGGTGCCATCTCAGAGCTCCCCAAGCAGAACCTGTGCTCTGGGACCAGCGGCGTGTTCTTTGTGTCCACAATCGCGTCCGGCTACAACTATTAATTTTGTTTATGCCGGTGAGCCAAAGGCCACCAGGAACATGCCAGTGGTCACACCAAGTCAGCTGCAAGGGCAGGGGGCACTGGAGAGAGAGTGGGAGCCTCTTGCATTGCTGGGACAGGCAGATGCTGGATGGTTCTGCTGGCTGCCTACTGGTATGGTGTCTTCTCTGTTCAGATGTGGTTTTGGTCTTGTTTCACATCTCTGATGGTGATAGTCTGTGGAATTGCTCATGCTCAGCCGGGCAACACCGCAGCTGGGCTGGGACCCATGAGGCTGTTGGGGCTGCTTTCCTCTGTCTCCATCTGTATATTTCTCTCCCCTGTGAGACTGAAGCCCCTTGGAAGACCTTTCCCTGCCTGTGCTTCCCCATGACATCTTTTCCAGAGCTCATGACCATGCCAACAACCGCACAGCTAAAATTTCAACTGAGACAGCATCCTGCAGGGCCAGGAATGGGGTGAGGAGAGTGAGGCAGGTACAGGGTGGGGAGGGTGAGGAAGGTGAGGCAGGTGCAGGGTGAGGAGGGTGAGGAGAGTGAGGTAGGAACAGGGTGAGGTGGGTGAGGAGAGTGAGGCAGTTACAGGGTGAGGTGGGTGAGGAGAGTGAGGGAGGTGCAGGGTGAGGAGGGTGAGGAGAGTGAGGGAGGTGCAGGGTGAGGAGGGTGAGGCAGGTGCGGGGTGAGGAGGGTGTGCTCTGAGTGTTGTCATGTGGCATGGAGGAGGGTGAGGGGGTGGGAGGGGAATTTGAATGGGACTCAGCGCCTGCTTCCAATTTAGATGCTCCCTGCAAGGGCTGTCCGAATTGTCGCTAAACCCCCCCACCCCCCGCCCCCTGGGGCTGGCTGGTGTGAGGCCAGGAATCTGGCACCAGCCTCTCCCTGTGTCCTGGCTTCCAGCGTAGCCTCTGTCCTGGGTTAACTGGCCTGGTACAGCTCTGGGGAGCTCCTGACATGCACTGCAGGGCTGCCAGCCTCTGCCAAGTGTCCTTGGGAAGGAGGAATGAGGCAGAGGGATTCCCAGATGCCATTTAAAGAGCCCCTGGTATTTGTTTCCAATCTCTAGAGACATTCAAAGCTTGAGGTGTGTGACTTTGAAGTGGTCAAAGCCACGGCCATTTGGGTCCGAGGGACAGTGCAGAAAGCCCCCTGTGCTGGGCCCCTTGGCAGAGTGAGCTGCTCCCTCTCCCGTGTTTTTGTAGCACCCCCTGATGCAGTGCACACTGGACCATAATTGTCACCCATGTTTCCAGCTCCTTGGGGGTGGGGACCTAATCTCTCCCTTTTTTGGATCCCCATCCCCTGTCAGGGGCCTAATGTTGGGTGCTTGCCAGGGGCAGAATGGTGCAGGGCTGGGCACCCACACTCTGGAGTCAGATACCTGGGGTCCAGTCCTGCCTCTGGCCCTGTAATAGTTGCGTGACCTTGGGAAACCTCTCTGCTTCTTCATTCATAAAAGGAGGTACCCGGCTTGAAGAGTTGCTACGAGCATCCAAAGAGATGCCTCTTCCCACACAGCCTGGCACACAGCAGGTGCTCAGCAAATGCCAGCTACTGTCATTAACAAGACATGACTGTGGGACTGACTTGGGGGTCACATTAGAGGAAGTGGGCTTTGCCTTCTGCCCCAACCAAGAGCGAGGCCCTGAGTGGGCTAGGGCCTTGGCAATGGCGATGAACACTCTTGCTGATGCAGCTCTAATCACATCTAAGTAAATCAGCAGGCGGGTAGGAGGCTGTTCCTGCAGCAGGTTAAAGCCAGCGTTAAAAATAAACGGCTGCTAATAGAGCTGTCCTACTTCCAGCAGCCGCGCCTCCTCCGAGAGACCAACGCCCCCTTGGATGCAACAACACTGGCACCCAGTGGATGCCCGGCTGAGGAGGTTTGCAAGTTCCCCTAATCCTTGCCAATGGGAAGTGACCAGCCATCACTGAGCCATTTATTCATTGATTGATTGATTGATTGATTGATTCATTCATTCATTCGTTCCTAGGTGAATACGTGTTCCCCTCACTGTTGTATTGCTTTTGTCCTCAATACTTGCTTCTGTTGATTGAGCGCTTATGCTATGGTGCTATGAGCTTTGCTACATTGCCAACCCTGTGGAGCAGGTATTCTTATCCCCACTTTATAGATGAGAAAGGCTCAGAGAGGTTAAATAGCTTGTCCCAGGTCACACAGCAGTGGATTTCAAACTCGGGCCAGTTTGATTTCAAAGCCTGTTCTGGAGCTGAGCTCTCCAATGTGGTTGCCACTAGCCACATGCGGCTATTTAAACTTAAACTAAGCGACATGGACTAAAATGTAAGGTTCACCACCTCAGATGCACCAGCCCCATCTCAGGCCCTCATGGCCACCTGTGACCAGGCATGCTGTGGGGCAGCCCAGACCGAACAATTCCATCGCCACCTGAGGTTCTACTGGAACCCAGGGTTTGGAATTTTTTCTCCCGACTCTCAGTTTAGGTTTCCAGTTTTCTTAACAACTTAGGTTTCTAAACCAACTCTCTCCCTTTCACGTGCCCTTTCTCCACTGCACCAATAAGTGTGAAGAAATGCCCCTTTATTTAGAAATGTTTGGGAGCTCCATGCATATCTGTGCTCATTGGCAGCCAACACCTGTTTCTTGAAGGCAACATGAACTCTTCTTCTTTCTAAATTTTCATCCCAAAGCATTGACTTTGCTTTCTTGGGAAGCAAGCGATGCTAGATGCTGCCTTTCTTCCTTCCCATCTCAATATTTATTTAAAACTAGGAGCCCAGTGCACGATTCAAAATCGCGTGGCAACGCCCACCATCTAGTCCCGGTCCGGCCCTGCCTCACTCCCCGGGACCCCTTGCAGTCGTGGCCGCTGCTGGTCTGGACCTGCCTCCCTCTCTGGCCCTTGAAGCAACCCTGGCCGCTGCTGATCAGGCCCTCCCCTAGCGCAGGTGTGCGGACACCCTGCCGCCCCAGCCCCGATGCTGCATGCACACAACCTCCTCCTGTCTGGTCAACTCGTTACGGCATCCTGGTTAATTAGCATATTTCTCTAATATATATATGTGTGTGTGTGTGTATATATATATATATATATATATATATATATATATATATATGATTTAAATTCTATTATTATGGTCCAAGGGATAAGGATGTGGGTATTTTTTTTGGGGGGGGGGCATCCTTCATTCTGCCTGTTGCACTGTGACTCCCTCCCCCTTGGGTGAGATAACTCCAAGGTGAGTGTTAGGCACTGGCTCCGGAGTCCCCAGTCCAGGGCATTAACAGGTCATCACACTGCTCTCTGGCCTGACAGCACACCCTTTATTGCCTCTGTGTCACTTTCTTAGTGTTTCTGCCGTCACCTCCCAAATATGCTACTTGTACTGGAATCCGTGTTTCAGGGTCTACTTCTGGGGGAAAGAAGGAACCAAAAATAAGAGACTAGACCGGCCAGTGTCAGGCTTGTTTGTTTGTTTGTTTGTTTAACCTGCAAAATGGAGCCAACCCCCTCTGCTCACCTCGGGCATTTCTTTGTGAACTCCCGAAAGGAAGGGACAGACCAGAATGTGGTGGGATCTCTGGTGGAAGGTTAATGCTGAGACCAGGATCTGGAAAGAGCTCAGGGAGAAGCTGGACAGGCAAAGAGCAGGGGATGTCTGATCCTAGAGTCTGGAGAGATGGAGTTGTGTGCCCCCAAGTTTGACAGAAAGCATTACTGGTGAGTAGCTGACTGCAAGTGCTAAAAACCACAGGAAACTCTTTTTTTCAAAAACTGTGTTCTATCATATTTGTTACTAACTCTTTGCTTTGCCTTTGCAGACTTGGTTATACATAACTGTTCAATGTTCCCCCCGCAAGGAACAGTCTTTCTGAGGTCTGCAGCTATTTGACTTTCTATGTTTCCAAATGCATTAGACTACACAAGAATCAGACATACCTCCTGTACAGTTGGGTCCAAATAAGTTGTCATCAGCACAGGTTTCACAGGCTGTTCCACCAAACCCTTCCTGCAAAACACCCCAGGAAGGTGATGTTAGACTCAACGTGATGGGTGTTACCCGGGAAGCCCTGGGCTTCTCACTGGCGGTGTGGTCTGTGCTTATTTCTCATATATATCTTCGCCCGTGCCTATTCTGAAGCTCCTTCGTTGCATTTTCCCTTTATTCTTTGCTGTTTTTGTGTTATAAGGGTACCTCAATCCCTGCATCATTTTTTTTTTTTTACAGCAAGTCCAGAAGAAAGCTGCTTTGTTAATCCAAAGATATAAATAGCGAGCAAGTAGTAACAGCCCCACCATAATTTCACCCAAGGGCGGAACGAAAACTCCCTTCAGTGTTGCATTTTTGAAGACAGCCCAGCTCAGTCATTTTCAGAAGGATTTCTCTGTGTTTCAACCAAAGGCTTGAAACGTGCAAAAAGTCATTTTCATGGGATACTAAAGAAATTCTTCCATGGCAGACCCCGTGCTTGACAACCGGTGGTGTGGACAGCACCGAGGGCTAACAGTGGTGACTATTATCAGTAACAACAATTTCTATAGCCCTGTGCAGTTTCACAAAGTATCACATCTATGACCTATTTCACTTTTCGACAAATGTAATCACACAGGATTACTATGAAACCCATTTTATAGATGGACACGCTTAAGGCTGAGCAGTTAACTGATTCACTCCAAGGCCCGCAGCCTCTGATAAGTCATTTGCTTCAGATTGTCTATTCTTTTTACTAGTATCGCTTCTTAGAGACTCCAAGGTGTGTGTGTGTGTGTGTGTGTATGTGTGTGCGCGCATGCGCGCTTAAATAGGGACAAAAGTTAAGGAGAAGGAGCAGAGTCAGGGAGAAGAACACGTTTCGGAACTTACTTGGCATGAGCAGCTTCCGTTTCCTTCCATGCCTTCGTCACAGCTGCCCCTGCCGCTGCAGGGGGACCTGGCTCCTCCTGGGCACTCTAGGGAGGCAAAGGGCTCAGGTTCATTTGTTTTGATGGTGCACAGACATTCTACAAGGATGCATTCAGCACCTACTATGTGCCAGTCAGTGTGCTAGTTGCCAGGGACACAGAAAGAAATGAAGACTCTGCTGGTGCCACCTGGGGTTACATAGAGGAGGCCAGCAGATGACAGTGTCATCTGGGACTGTCATAAAAGACATTCTCAGCAACCACACTGGACAGAGAGATTACAGACTTTGCTATGAGGGCACATTTCTGATGCATTGTGAGGCTCGGGAGCTGATAAGGCTATTTTAGGTCATTATCACATTTCCCTTTGCTCCCTGCTACTCTGGTGGTCCTTGTACTGTGACTTCCCTCATGAAGGAGACTTGCCCGTTATAAGCTGTCAGCAAATCATGGGCTGTCTGTTTCTTTAGAGGAAGATAATAAACTTCCTGCCAGTAGGAGGCCAAGGACCTCCCTTTAACTTCATCTCCCAAGGTGCCTCCTCCATGTCACTGCCTTCGTTTAAAAGCCTGGCTCACAGCCCGGCCAGTGGTTGAGCGTTGATCTATGAACCAAGGAGGTCACAGATTGGTTTCCGGTCAGGGCACATGCCCGGGTTGCGGCTTGATCCCCAGTGTGGGGCGTGCAGGAGGCAGCCGATCAATGATTATCATCATTGATGTTTCTATCTCTCCCTCTCCCTTCCTCTCTGAAATCAATAAAAATACATTAAAAAAATAAAAGCTTGGCTCACAACGAGGCAGAGAATATGTCACTAAATCATATCTATCGGCATAGAAAATTTTCACAATACACAGTTAAGTGAAAATGACAAATTACCCAAAGTCATGTTAAAAGTATTGCATTTACAGCTCTGGTTGAAACTGTCTGTCTGGGAAACTGATATAAAATAGGTTCCTCATGTAAACTCAGCATGCCTAATGAGTGGTTTTAAATCCACATAGTCTGTTATTTGCAACCTGTGCAGTGAATGGCAAAGAACATACAACAGGAAAAAAAATGGCAAAGAACATACAACAGGAAAAAAATGCAAATAACGATACAAAAAACAAATACAATGACATTGACCTCAGAAAGAAGAATCAAGGTCATTTCCCTTTGAAATAGATTGTTCTGCCACATTCTTTTCCCATTACTTTGAGTTGTAGCACAAATCTGTTAACGTTGATGGTGAAATAAAGAGAACTGGCATGTTCAAATAAAAAAATCTATTTCATCTCAAATAGAAATTGGTTGTTTAAATGTATTAAGTTTCAAGGTTAAAACATGTTTTTTGGCTAATGAGAAAAGACTTTCATATGCAGATCTGATAAATCAGCACAAGTTTCAATGAGGGAGAAGCACATGAAATATGGGTAGAAACACCTTTGTTATGTCAGGATGACATACAATTTTTCCTCAAGTGAGAATTCATGCCTTTTTTTTTTTTTTTAGTGGGGTCTATGAAGATATTTATTAGAGTTTCATTTAACAAAGGGGATATTGGAAATAAATGTTCCAAATAATGCATTTGTGAACTAAATGACAGAACATTCATCCAATGAAGCATTTACTAAAGAGTCATTCAAAAAAGTGTCACTAAACTTTGGCATAGAAAATTTTCATAATACACCATTAACTGAAAATGACAAATTACCAAAAGTTATGTTAAAAGTATGATATTTTATAAAAAGGCAATGGGTAGGTACACAAATTTTGTATTTCAAACAAATAATAGCAAAAGGTAATAATGATAGTAATAATAACAACAACAGTTAATAGTGGATCTCTTTGGAAGATTATTGATGTTTATTTTCTTTATTTTACTTATTAGTGCCACCTAATTTTCTTTAGCAGACACATATTACTTCTGAAGAATAAACATTTTAATAATGTTCATTTTTCAACAATTACAGCTGATGCACAATATTAGTTTCAGGTATACCCTCTGGCAATTAGACACTTACATAATTTATGAAGTGATCACCCCGATAAGCCTTGTACCCATCTCACACCAGGCATTGCTATTGCAATATTATGGACTATATTCCCTACGCTGTAATTTTAGGAGAGGATGAGTAAGTTTTTTTCATTGTGCTTTTCTGTGTTTTCCATGTTTCCAGAATGGATCACAGCGTTATGTTCTAACTTGAAAACTAACTCGAACAAGGAACTGTTAAATAGTTTAAAAAGCAACCCAGAGGTGTTGAGTTTGGATGCAGTTCTCAGTGCATGAAAGAGGAATTGGGTGCTGCTCTTGCCTTGGAGAGAAGGCCGTTCTAGAGCCCGCACTGCCTCAAAAAGAAGGATGGGTGTGTGTCAGCAGCTCTGAGTGGCCTTCTCCTTGCGGAAATGTGCAATGATAGGCAAGATCTCTTGTCATCACTGCAGAATGTGAGGGAGAGGGAAAAGCCACAGCCCAGCAGAGGACTTATCTCTTTCCTGAACCAAAGGAAGGAAGCCCTCGGAGACACTGAGTTATGTTCGGAAGATGAAGATAAAGGGGAACACACTTTTGCCCCAACGAGAGGCCAGCAGAAAGAACGCCCACGCCTTGGTTTTCACAGGTTTTGCTGCAATGGCCTCGAGACCTATCAGAGGAAAATGCCTGAATGTCCAAGGAACCCTCTAAGACTCCTTTGATCTTGGGTGTGAGCTTTGCCACGTGTGCACGTAGCACAGTGTGATGGCATGAGAGACTGGAATCCCATTTGCCTGTGCATGCTTTATGAGTTCCCCAGTGTTTAAAAAGGCCTCGGAGAAAGGGTGCCATTTCATTTGCTTTTCATTATCAGAGGTCTATTTTGACCGGGATTCACTCATTCATTTATTCATACAACTTTTTAAAAGTGTCTTCATAGCGTCGTACACTTTGCCTAATACTTTCACCTGTACCGATGTTTTAAAGTCTCAGCTATATTTTTGTTAAGTAGGACTTTTTACTATATTCCCATTGACAGCTAACAAGACTGGAGCCTACGTAGAAAATAACTTGCCCAAAGCAGTAATGATGGAATTGGATTCAAAGTTAAAACCCAGAGTGCCTTTACTCTTCTGGGCTCTGGTCTGTCATGCATTATGTTGAACATGCTGACTTCTCTTACTGTATCTTGGACAAAGCCTTTTCTTGTCTTCAGTGTGTCTGGTGAATAGCTTAGCACCAGATTAGTTTTTGTGGGTTAGAAAGAGAAAAGCAAACCTAGGAGTTCTTTCTAGTATATCAGGATGTCTATAAGAACGGGATGTGATATGACCACATTTGACACCAAAAAAGTTCTTGAAATCTGGAAGTCTGGGCTAATCGCTTGATTCTGACATAATCAACTGTTAGAAACTGGGCTAATCTCTTGATTCCGATGTAATAATCTCTTAGAAACACACTGTGCCAACGTGCTGGGGTGACACTGAGACAGAGCAGTTAACAGAGAGAAGGGCCGGGAGATCCTAACCCCTGTCTTTCTCTCTCCCTGGTTAGTTTGGTGCCAGCAGCTCTGAACTTGAACTTGCTTGATCACTTAAAAGCCCAAAGGAAACTGGCAAGAGATCATCTTCAATATCTGATTCCTCATATGCAAAATGGAGATAAAAGTGTCTAACTCAGGGGTGGGCAAACTTTTTGACTCGAGGGCCACAATGGGTTCTTAAACTGGACTGGAGGGCCAGAACAAAAGCATGGATGGAGTGTTTGTGTGAACTAATGTAAATTCAAAGTAAAGGAGCGGAGGGGAGAGCAAGAGAACTGGATAGAACAGCTGGATCCAGCCCGCGGGCCGTAGTTTGCCCAAGGCTGGTCTAACTCCAAGATTTGTTTTAAGAATGAAACCAGATAATATCAGCCACCGATTTCTCTAGCAGCTAATGTCAGCGATGCTGAGTAAATGGAAGCTATTCTTCATTAGTTAAAAAAAGAAACTGGAGACAACATTATGTGTATAATACGGGCACAACTATTTAGAAGCCATATGGAATAAAAACCCAGGGAAATAAGCCAAACTTTTAGGGTCTCATATGTGTGACATATACAAGTTGCTATTTTTTTTTTCTTTGTACTTTTCCTTATAAGCTGTATACAATTTGCTTATATCATTATTATTAGTTTTTTTTGTTGTTAATCTTCACTGGAAGATATATTTTTCCATTGATTTTTTTTTTTTTTTTTTAGAGAGAGTGGAAGGGAGGGAGGAAGGCAAGGAGAGAGAGAGAGAAATATCGATATGAGAGAGACACATCGATCTGACTGAGGCTGGGCATCGAACGGCATGCAACCCAGGTATGTGCCCTTGACCAGGAATCACAACCTCAACCCTTCCAAGAGTGAGCCAGCACTTTAACCACTGAGCACACCAGCCAGGTCTGTTTATATTATTTTAATCAGAAAAAAACACACAACTAAAGAGAACTAATCTCTCCCCTTATGTGTATACTTGAAGATATGATTTCATCACATTTTAGAAGATGGGAAGTGAATGGTAGAGTCATGAATTAAAATGCCTTAATTTTACTATCCAAGAAAAAAAGGGATCTCATATAGTTTGCATGTCATAGCAAGGACACAGTCACTACTTGAGTGTAAACATCTATAATCAGAATAGAAGTTCCATTTCAGCTCACAAGTGCTGTGCTTGACCACAAGAGAGTCTAACTATACTACTGACTCAGATTTGGCTGGCAGTGTTTCTTATAGTGGAACATGGTCATTACAGCATTTGCTATTCCATCCTAAAACTTAAATTTTTTTTTAAAGGAGGAACCATATTTATTTATTTATTTAAAATATATTTTATTGATTTTTTACAGAGAGGAAGGGAGAAGGATAGAGAGACAGAAACATTGATGAGAGAGAAACATCGATCAACTGCCTCCTGCACATCCCCCACTGGGGATGTGCCCGCCCGCAACCAAGGTACATGCTCTTGACCGGAATCGAACCCAGGACCCTTCAGTCTGCAGGCCGACACTCTATCCACTGAGCCAAACCGGTTAGGGCAAAACTTAAATTTTTAGAAGATTGAATGATTATTTTGGTTGCCAAACAATAACTATAGTCTTTGAGATGTTGTCATAAAACTTCTTTCAGTAAATTTGAGATCATAAGAACCCAGCATTCTTACTTCCTCTCTATGGTCAGTGACCTTTTTTTTTTTGTAAGAACTGGTAGCCTTTCCACCATCCCTTTTGCTGAATTGTAAAGGAATTCTCTTAAAGACAGATCTCTGACTGGAGGAAAGCAGATTTCTTTAGAAAAGCTGAGAGGGCAAGAACAATTTTCTACCTACTGACAGAAATGCACCTTTCTAGAAAAAGGTGCTGACATTCTCCTTTTAACCGGGTTTCCTTCCTCTCAATTTTCCATCAAATGGGACACTGAGAAGCAAGTATCCAAATCCAAGAAGGGTGTTTGCCACTTACCCATGCAGTCTGGGCCCCAGTGGCCTGGGCAGCACTGAGGCTGGAGGTAGTCCTTCCTACAGATGTGGCGGCATCCAGGGAGAGACAACGAGTATGATCTGACCATAAAGGTATACCTTCAAGGGTAAAGAGGGACATAACACATCATCAGAGCAATGTGTTAACTCAGGGAGTGGGATTGCCCTAGGTTTTTTTAGGTCTTTAGGCTTGCCTACATTAAAAAAAATTACACACACACACACACACACACACACACACACACAACACACAATGAGTGGCCAGATTATTATGATCTCTGAACGCATAAACATGAATTCGTGCATGGGTGGGGTCCAGCCAGCCTGGCTAGGGGGAGGGGACATGTGCGGTTGGCCGGCCTGCCTGCTGGTCCAACTCCTGGTTGAGGGGACAATTTGCATATTAGCCTTTTATTATATAGGATATACACTGAGTGGCCAGATTATTATGCGTTCAGAGATCATAATAATCTGGCCACTCAGTGTGCGTGTGTGCGTGTGTGTGCGTGTGTGTGTGTGTGTGTGTGTGTGTGTGTGTGTGTATATATATATATATATATATATATATATATATATATCTCACATCTTACTTTCTAGATAGAAAAAAATGTAATCACGATTTATCTTTAATTGTAAGAAATGGATGAAAAACATCAGGGCCCAATGAAAATAGGGGTGAAATATCTCGCATGATGTCGTAGTGAAGTTAGTAGATGGGAAAAATGATGTTAGGTTCTAGGCACATGCTGGAAATGGACATCAAACTTGTCACTGGGTGTCCCAGCAGCCAATGAAAGAAGAGAAAGAGCATGAGTGACGTGGTGCACAGGGTCTGTGGATTTAAATCAAACCGACTGCACAGGACACCGTAGATGTAGAAATTCCTGTGAGAGGCAGTGTGAGGTAATGAGCAGCATTTGCCACAGTTTCCTCGAGGGAGATATAAGAGTTCCTTGGAACAGTTTTTGTACTGTCTGAGGTACAGTTCTGGAATAGCAATTCTATGGAGGCTAATCACCATTGTCTATTTGTGGGGATCTCTGCATGGATGGCTTCTTACAGGATTTGATTTGACTCTGGTGTTTCTAGAGGTTACCTCCATGAACATTGTTTCTTTCACCTGGGCTCTTACTAATGGTGTGCCCGTGAGTTCTAGGTTGTTCTCCTAAACCAGTGCCGGTGATGCAGCTGATTAACCACAGAGTTACTGGCTTTAGGGGCAGTCGGGCTAGAGATAGAGTTGACAATTTCTTTGAAAGGTTGGAATACTGGCAGGGACATCTCTTTATAAAGATGGCAAAAAAGGAGAGCCAAGGGCAGAGCCAAATGGCCCCTCAAGAACCAACCTTGGGTTTGTCCCAGTATAAATGAATGACAAATCAAAATCTTCAATTCTAGCCCAGCCGAGGTGGCTCAGTTTGATTCCTGGTCAGGGCACATGACCAGTTGCGAGTTTGATCCCTAGGAGGGGGCATGCAGGAGGCATATGATAGATGATTCTCTCTCATCATTGATGTTTCTATCTCTCTCTCCCTCTCCCTTTCTCTCTGAAATCAATGAGAACATATTAAAAAATACTCACTTCTAAAACAGAGAGCATGAGTCCACTAACCTTACTCTCTCTCACTCAATCCCCCCGCCCCGTGTGTGTATGTGTGTGTGTGTGTGTGTGTGTGTGTGTGTGTGTGTGTGTGTGTGTGTTTAGGGTAGTGGAGTGGGACATAACCAAATGCCAACCTTGGCCATGAAAAAAAGTAACCAGTACAAAAATGTTCTCACTAAAGTTGCTATATAATTTTAACATTGAACCTGAAGTCTTTCAGACATACTTTCTAAAAGGATCTAATTGCAAATGTGCACCTACTTTGATAATTGAGTAGTCAACTGCCACGTATGGTTGCTAATTCAATCCAGCTAATGTTGGGAAACTTCTGTTATAAATGATGATTTGGGTTTAGAATATAGTGCAGTCACATTAAGCAAACACAAATTTAAAATTTAATAGTTTTAAGGTTTCATTTTACGCAAAGTAAGACATCATACTAATTTTTCATCCCTGAATTAAAAATGAAACTCACTGAGGACTAAGTGTTAAATTATTGAACTAAGCAAATAAAAAAATGTGTTTTCATTTGAG